>NC_080593.1:102413597-103162899 GCF_027887145.1 Ammospiza caudacuta
ATGTCATAAATATTTAAAGGAAAATTTTAACGTCATTGTGTGATGCTGTTCTTTGTTGGTGACAAGAAACTTTCAGCTTGTGTTTAATCAATTTTTAGAATTTCCAGGTTCTCTGTGAAACTCATTTTGCAGGAGTTGTTCCAAGTATTGCATTGCTAAAGACATTGTGTGTTGCAGTTTCCTATACAGTCATCCTATATTTTTAAGTTAATATTTTCTCGTTATTTTTATGCATATTATCAGATTACCCCAGAAATAATGCACATTCCAATGGTAGTCCCAGAATCTCATGGCCTAAGTTTGAAGCCATAAAAATTGCTGTCTTGATGATTCCATTAGGCACAGCAGCCATTAAGGGATGAAGGCTCATTATGCCAAAATTTATTTAAATGAAAATAATTGCTAGTGATAATAAAAAAGCACCTTCTGTCAGCAACTTTGTTCACCAGCCACATTCCCTTCTTCACACAATAAAATGGAGTGGATCAGAGCACTTGATCTTTAATAATGCTGAGCTAGATGGAGCTACCATTACAGTGGTCAATGAGGTGGGAAATACTCAGTATTTTGTTACTGTTATCACCTCTTTTGATCCATTATATTGCATACCTTCATTAGCTCATGTTGGCATTTTTAGCTCCCATGGTCTTATTGTTAGAGGTATGGAAATAGTGCTATGGATTGATGATCTTGCATTTTAGAAGGCTCTTTATTGCTATCAAAATAAGAAACAGCTTAAACTTGAAGTGTGGTAGTAGGAGGAAAGCTTAAAATCTGAGGCTGATTACCAATCCCACATATCCACCAATAATCTGCTGCTAAATTAGCTGTCACTATCAAGTACTTTTCTGATTATGCTTTTAACTTGTGGAGTTTCCTCCATTCTCAGGTTGGCAGCGGACTTTTGCATGATTTCTGGAAGGCAGCTGTGGGTCTCTGCCTGTGCTGTGTCTTCCTAACCTGAGGATATTGCTTAGACTAAGAAAATTTACCACGGTAGTCTCAGATCTCAGGTTAGATCATGACTAAATTCAGGCTTCTTCCCTAGGTACATAAAATGCAATTTAGTAACCATTTGGGATCTCAGAACCACTGCTTCTACCTAGACTGTATATTGCATATTGAAACATTGGAAAATGCCCAGCTGCACCTCTTTAATGCATATTTATCTATATTTTATGTTCTTGCTGTGCAACTTAACTCCTAGAGTTAACAGTTGCATATGTAGTTCTCAGCTACCAGTTTTATCAGATCCTAACAGTGCCAGAACTCTAGGCTGTGAATAACAGCATTAATAAGGGGTGACACCAGGGGTCTTTGAACAAGATGTAAGACTTTCAAAATAGAGCTTAGATATTCCAAGGGCATGGTCAGCTAAACATGATTTTTACATCTCACACACATGATATTCAAAGCTAAAGCAAAGGAAATTGTCTACTAAAAATAACTCCATGGTTAATATTGCAGCTGTATTAATGCTGTGCTGCCTGACCAAACCTGACCTACTATTTAAAAAAATTCCCTATGACTATTTTTATTATTATTTTGTAGGCAAGAATAGTAAAAAAAGAAATATATTCAGTGAAGTGGGAATTAATACATGGCATCTTTTCTTGCTAGTTTTATTAGATGTTATATGTATTATTGAAAAAAACTCAAGGGGTCACCTGAAGTAGAATTTTCTGTTCCTTAATATCCTGCTGCAGGGTCCCTGGGCTCTGGCAGGAAAAGGCTTGTCACAGAAGAGATGCATTCATTAGAATTTCATATTTTATTGTCCTGAAGGAGCTAAAGGCTTTTCCCTTAAAGCAAGATCCCTTCATTGTTCCCATCCCGGTGTGGTTTAATGTCTAACAACACCGACAGTGGGACTGGGAGCACCCTCAGCAGGATTGACACCAAGGGAGCGATGCAGTGGATTCACTGGAGGGAAGGGAGCCCATCCACTGGGACCTGACAGGAGGGAAAGGGGGTCCCATGGGGATCTCATGAAGGTCAGCAAGGCCAAGTACAAGGTCCTGCACATTGGTCAGGGTAATCAGTGATATCAGTGCAGACAGGGGAATAAAGGGAGTGACTGCAGCCCTGTGGAGGAGGGCTTGGGGATTGTAGGGAGATAGAATCTAAGAAAATCAAGAGAGTGTAGGAGACAATCTCACCCCTGAGGAATTGCAGCTGTGCTAATCACCAAAGATTAGGAACAGACCTGCCCTTAACAGGCCACAGCTGTGTCCAATAAGGATGAGTGCTATAAAAGAGTGGGCTAGCTGCTTAAGAAGAGAATTGGAGTTTGTTGGTTGTGCTGTGAGGAAGGAGGAATCAGTGCTGCAAGGAGATGCCTATGAGAAATCACTGAGAAGGTATGGGAGCTTTGCAATAAGATGACAACAGGGGATGCTGGTGAATGATAAATTGAGCGTGTGCTGTTAGTGTGCACTTGTAGCCCAGAAACCCATCTGTGCCCTGGGCTGCATCCAAAGTAGCATGGCCAGCAGGACAAGGGAGGTGATGCTTTCTGTGTGGTGGGTTGTATGGCAGAGAAGTTCTTTTCCTTGAGTCTTGCTGCCAGTCTCTTGAGTATGAGACCCCTGAACTTAAATCCACATGCACGCGTTTCTTTTTAAAAACTTCTCTACAATTAAAAATAATGTTGATTTACAATTAGTAACTTTACTGCTCTCATGTAGCTTGAATTCCCCTTCTCCATTTTAAAAAGTCAATTAAGCTGTCATTTACCACTTCTCAGACAAGATGGCATCAGTTCAATTTTTTCAGGTCTGGGGAATATGCAATAGCTGTAATTGCTGGCTGCAAGCGTTTACATCAGTTGAAGAGCTATTAGCCTCCTTGAATTGCTGGTAGCAACTTAGTTTCCCCATTGCAGACAATTAATACAGTCTGTTCTCACCCCACAGCAGTCTGTGACCAACTTTGAACTTTTTCATGGGCCATTAGGGGCTGTATTTGTGAAACACAGAGATTGATAGGAGTGCAAATGTTATTAAGGAAGAAAAAAAAGAAAATGTGTGTTCATGAAAGGAAAGTTGTATACCAAACTTCTGCAACCCTTGTCTCATTTTTGCTAGCTAGAATTAGGACAGTCCAAATAAAAGCTTTAAAATCTCCTCCCTTGGTGTGACTAGAGAACCCAGGACCACATGTGATGTATCAGAAATTCTTTTCTCTCAGCTCTCGTGCTGACTCCACCAGTGATCATATTTGAGTGAAATGCTGTTGTGAATACACTGCTGCTTCTTTTTTTCTTTCTATTTCTCTTTTTTGTTCCTTTTTTTTTCTCCCTAGCTGTCTGGACTGAAACACTTTGCAAATTGTGAAGTAATTCCATAATGATAGGGTAGCCAATGCTGACAGGACGATGCTGGAGTAAGTTCTGATCCCACCAACATATGTTTGATTTGTGCAAATGTGCTGGAGGAGGGAGGGTGAAATCAAACTGGTGTTACTGTTGTTTTATTCAGCTGCTGCCTGTCACTATGCTGTCCTCTGCAACACCTCAGCACCTTGCTAAGTGCCACCTTTGTTTCCCAGAGCCTGACATGCTTTTTTTCAGACTCTATAGATGACATTTTTATCTGCAGTAGGGCACAAACTAAATTTTTTTTCATTCATGCTCCATTTATTCTAAGAACTAGTAATGTACTGTGATTATTTCTTGCTCTTTGATGTTGGTTTGGGGGTAATAGGAATATATTGTGATGTTTTTTACCAGATTTCATGAATAGGTTCAAATTCAGTTTCTTTTCAAATTAGCTTTACTTTTCTGGGACCTGTTTAAAAGTAATTGATATAAATGTAAAAGACCAATATCCATATTCTTCTATGTCTTATCCTGTCAGAGGCAAAACTAAATTTCTGCTCCTTAGCTCAAACGATTGATAATAGTACAACATAGACATAAAAGTCGCTTGATCTCTTACTGCTTTCCTGTCTCTGTCTAGCTTTCCATCTGGAAAAATATTTAATAATTTTCAAAGCAGTTGAAAGTCTCCCTTGATTCCCTTCTACAGGTGAGAGAATTTACAGATGAACTTGTCAGACTGAAGTATCCTGGTGCTGCTATCAAAAAAATTCATCTGATGCAGCACAGTGCCAAAGTCTTTTAGCTATACATAGGGAGAAGCTTTCGTATTTTTCTTGTGAGTGTATAAGGGATTATTGGCCCAGGTCTGAGAACCTGCCAGGTAGAATTTCTATATTCTAGATAAATGTCAAAATAGGAGCAAGTCTCTATACAACATACTGTAGAACCTAGTTACTGCTGCTGGCTTCTACTGAAGCTCATTTTATTCTGCCATGACCTAGAAATATTCCAACAATAATCTAGTGCCTCCTCCCTGCTCCACATGTGCGCCCCAGAACTCAAAGGAAACTGCTTTGCTTTGTATGACAGTAGGCCATTTCCCATGCAAAGGCTTTTATCCAATGGTCCAAGATTCTGTGTGGGAAAAATACCCAGTGCAAATGACTTCAGAAATGGACATTTATATTCAGTTAAGAAATTCCTGTTGAACGTTTATGCTTTGGATTTGCTGTATTGTGACTTAGCAGAAGGAATACACTTAAACTTCAGAGGAAAATCTCATGATGTATCATTCAAAGTCTCCATCCTGGCCTAAAATCATGGAGTCAGGGAATGTCCCAAGCTGGAAGGGATCCACAAGGAGCACAGAGTCCAACTTCTGGGTCTATTGTGTTCTTGAATAAACTTACATGGACTTGCTTTGTGAATCAACACACAAAGTGTCTCCGACTATGATGTGGTGTTTAAATGTGTGGCAATTATAAAGGTCTTGAAAATATGATCCAAGGATGGAAATAGGTCTCAAGAAAATCAGTTGCTCCCTGGTAGTCAAGCATTGCACACTGAGAGTGCTCTTAAGAGCTAGGAGGTAACGAGAAAAAATGCAGCAATGAAACCAGAAAATGTAAACAAGTAATAGGACAAGGCACCTGGTACAGCTTGGGAAAATGACATTTTCAAGCATCAGGCAGCATGTGGATAAGTGGATGGAAGTGTCCAGAAGCTGAAACACTTTATGGAGAGACAAGACTTCAAAGGATGTGGGGAATTATTCTCCCTGGAGGAGTGGGCTGCCTACTCTGGCTGGCTGCTTGTAGGATCCTGGAGCTCGTTCTGTCTGCCTGCCCACCCCAGAACTCTGACTCTTCAAGGTCCCTTTTGACCTGCCAGGTGATTATTTGGGGCTGTGTACAGCAGCACTTGTGGTTTTTTCTATGGATTCTGTGATGGTCTAACCCCTCAATAGAGCATTGCTGCATTTAAACTTCATTTTCCTAGTTACTGTTAACCATGATTTGGGCCCACACAAGGGAAATAGCAGTGGTAGCAGTATGTATATCGTGCTACTCAAAATGCTACAGTTACTGTATGTTTTCTTCTTTTGTTTTAATAAACTCCAGGAGTTGTCTTTGCTGCTATGAAAGGGACTCTTAAGAGCTTGGTTCTAACTTGTTTATGCCGCCAGCTCTATGCCTGAATGCTGATATGGTTAAGAGTCTGGAAAAGATCAGCACTGAAAAGAAAGACAATATGACTAAACATATTTGCACAAACCTTCTCAATTTTCAGTAGGGATGCTAGAGCTGTGAAACACAATTTCTCATTTTTCAGTTGATTTTTTGTGTGTGTGTTTTGTTGTACTTATGTCACCACCCAGCAGGATCTAATTAAAACCAGTGCTCACACATGAAAAGTATCTCTGATTGCCCTAAAAGGAATTCTGTGCTCTGAGACACCAGACAGTTTTGCAACCACAGTTTTTAATGCAAAACAAGATTTGTAAATAAGTCATTTGTATAAATGAGCCAAAACATTCAAGTTTCAGAAATTTATTTCATAAGAAAGTGTTTTAAAATAAATTTAAAAAATATGGTGTTCTAAAACTTTCCAAAGAGTGAAAACAGTTTGGATGGCTACAATGCAAATTATTAAGATTAATATCTGACTACTTCAGTAGCTGTGAACAGTGGGCATTTTTCCAGGTGGACAATCTAGCAGATTTGGCATGTCTTTAATAAAAGGAAGTCATGAATAAATCTGAATAGCAGTTGTGTTAGAAATCTAAAGAGCAGGAAGGATAACTTTATTAATAGCTTGGGTTCACAGTTTAAAAACTTTGTAAGTTGGACAAAGGATTTGCTTTCCAATAATGTCCTATGCACTAACAGTGGCCATCTCTGTTCATATTTAAGAAAATCCAGGAGGAAATTCAAATTTATAGAACAGCTTTTTCCCAGATTCTATTATTTCATTAGAAACAAAGACTTTACTTCCCCATGGTGCTGGTCTGGATAAAATTTGGGTCAGACAGATGAGTAATCCTCATCTGTAGCGGTCTTGGTGTTGTGATTATAAAAGCGCAACCAAGTGTCCCACCATTCAAGATTAGGCAAAACAAACAAAAGAAAGATCTACTTGTTCTATAATGGGTCAGTTCAAAATGGATTCTATTGTTCCAATCATGCTGGAAAACCTTTATACAGGTGATAACACTACGTAGAAATTGGGTTTAACTTATAGACTTAGTTTCTTGGCTGCTAATCAAAGGCATATGTATATATAAAGGTTACTTTTTGCTTTATGAAGCTGACATGACATTTGTGCCATAGACAATATGCTTTGTACTGAATTGTTTTGAATTTCTATCAACCATTCCCATGCTATGTGGCTTGTTGGCAGAGAGCTTAAGCAATGTGGTAAAACAATCATGTTCAATACCTAGGTACCAAAACTGGAGAAGTGCAGTCCAAATTTCTTATGTTCAAGTACGGAAAAAGTGTGTGGCATTGTATACTGGGGTGTCTTCTAGCAAGATTGTGGTTTGGCTTTACTTTCTCCTATGGCTGGCTCAGCCTTCTGATTTTAAGATTGTATTTAAAAATAGTTTTTACTATATTTTAATTAGGTTGGTTAAAGATGTTTTTACTTTGTGCTTGAACTTTTAGGTGGGCTTTTTTTTTTTTAATAATAGCTTTACATTTGAGTTTCTCAGTATTTATTTTAGCTTGCGTACTGTCAAAAATGTTGGTTTCCAACAGCCAGGCCAAGTTTCCAAAAGTGTTCGATAGTTTCATGTGACACAATTTTTGGGTGACCTATCTGACATACTTTCTCAGAAGCATTTAGGACCCTTAGCGGCTCTTGAAACCAAGTATTAAGGAAATGTGTTAGACCCAAGTTTTTCAGGTCCCTCTGGATGTCAGAGGGGTTCCTTTAATTTGTTGCTGAACAGTAACCTACTCCAGATCCTCTTCCTTGACTGTGTTACAATGATTCCAAGATCCTGATAATACTTGACTACTTATGAAGCTCCCAAAGATTCCGTTTTATGTCAACAGATCATCTCAGCAAATATAGAAGACTCCTTGTTTGATTTGCTTCTCATTCTTTAATTTTTCCTTTCATGTGTGCACATACTCCCATCTCTGTGCATATCTACTACAGATCAGTAGACACTAAACTATTAACTGTTACTTAGATTATGGAACAGACACTCACTTTTAAAATTCATTGCCAGCAGAAGTAAGGAATGTGCCAACACTGGGGACTTTTAAATCTAAATTTAGGAGCTACTTATTTCATTCACCATTTTTAAAATATTTGTTTTGGGTCTAGCCTGTGGCTTGGCAGTTGCATGTGGCATGCTTCAGTGTGAGGAAATCGAATCTCAGAAAGACTAAAATTTACTGGATCCACAGAATTCAGTTTGAGAGCTGAACTTGGGCTCTAATTTAGGATCCCCATCTTACTCCTTTCTTGGATTGCAGAGAGCTCATACAGACCTGAGGTCTGGGGGCCGTGGAGAAGCCCTGGAGAATGGCTTCTCTTGGAGAAGCCACCTTTCTCCCCTGAAGAAAGAAATGCATTTTCAGAGTGTGTTAATCTTCACCTGTGGTCAGTTTTCTTGACAGCACATTGAATGTGCTTTTGAATTTTCTTTTGGGTAACTTGGACTGGATATGTAAAAGGTGAGGGAGAAGAAAGGTGGAAAACTGCCTCCTGGATAATACAGAAATGACCAAACCTTCCTGCAGGAGCCAACCCACCTTCTCTATTGTGAGCAGCTGCTGTATTAGGACCAGCGATGTGTAAAAGGGACACTCTAAGTTTAAATACAAAGGCTATTTTCATAAGCTATTAGAGGACACCCTACAATGATCACAAAATGCTGAGATATTTAATAGACAATTTTGAGCACAGTAAAACAGCAATACTAAACCTATCTCTTCATATATACTTAATGCTACAAATAGTGATTTGTATGAAATTAACTTTAACATGCAATATGCAATATATCTTTATTAATACTGCTCCTAAGTATTGAAAATTTATTACAATTCTGACTGACATAAGTTCTGTTCTTCTGCTACTGCCTTTCCTTTCAGTCTTTTTCTCTCCCCTAAACTGTCTGAAGCCAGTTCAATATATTGGGTTACATGCCCTTCATGAGGCTTTGCTGAGCAGTTGGAATAAGGTGGTGTTATGGCTCTTTGAATCAGTCCTATCAGTCCCTCCCATATTTAGCTGCATGGTGAAGATATGGCAGTGATCATGGGTGGGTAGGACAATGGTGTCCATCTGTCCTGACGGAAGCTGAAATAGCCTGGGAAAGAGAAGTGATTTACAGAGTATCAAAATGATGTAATGTTTTTGATATTTTGTACAATGTACAATGTGTAATTTTGTACAATGCTGTTGTAATGTTCAGCCCATATTCTGTGATCACCAGCATTCACATCAGAGTGTGTCACTGGCTAGGAAGGAAGCACATGCTTGTTTTCATTGGGCTTTGAAATGGTTTATTCTCAGGGTGCTGTCAGGTTCTCATACAATGAAAAAGTAGTAGTCAGCTCTCCTGGGACACACTGATCTCTTAGGTGAAAACAGGCCATCTGCAAGGGGAACATCTGAGCAAGGAGCAGGTGCTGTTTAGCTGATGCAGCAGGATTTTGCTGGTCAATAGAGGCCTTGACACACTTCCCTCCTGGGCTGCTGGGTTACGGCCTTGCTGCCGGATGCCATCAGATAACGTCACTCTTGGCTCTAGCTGGAGATAAGAGTAAGGCCTGTCTGACAAAGCCCATGAGGAACTGGTGCATGAGGGGCAGGGGAAGACCTGACCAACCAGGCTATATTAAAAGCAGTCCTAAAGAAATCCAACCCAAACCAAAAACCTTCAGCAGGGAAAGCATGATTATCACTTTCTTAAATTCATGGTCTGTGAATCTATAGTATGGAATTAATTGCTTGATATTTTTCACCAAGGACATTTTCATGTACTCCTGGAATTATTATTTTTTTTAAAAAACCCACTCTTTAATAGCTGTGGTTTTCTAAAGAGAGTCATATTGAAAATTGAATTGACAAGTCTTGATTCTCTTCCTGAAGTCATCACCCATGTTCTAGAGGGAATTTCTACAGTTTGGCTAAACATTAGACATTAAATATTTAATACAGAAGAGAAGCAATTCAGAAATACTTGGAAACAGTCTTGTACCTTACAGCAATTATGATGTCCCTGAGCTACCCTTAAACAAAGAGCTTTGTTCTTTTAAAGCAATTACCAGAAATTTTTAAAAAAACCAAACCAAGAGAAAAAGACAGTGCAACACAAGAGCAAACCTAGTGCCAGTAAAATTAGAAAGGGTACACTTTTCACCAGAATGTTTCTGGTTTAAGCAGTATATGAGTAACTGGTTATCTTACATGTAAGATACATTACAAAAAGAATGGCAAGTTTTGAAGCAGTTTTCTTGGACTTCTAAAAAATATTTTTCCTCTCATATACAAAATAACATACGAAAAATAAAACTACGCGTGAGCATAATTTGTCTGCTCTTATGTAGAAGACATTTAAGTGTTTTTGTTTTGTAAATACACCTAAGGTGAAATCACTGACAGATTTTGATGCTGCAGAAAAGGAGTGTGCCAGTGGAGAGAAACAAAGGGAGAGATTAAATAGTTAAAGCTAAGTGGTCATTAAAGCTGTTGTCTGAATTGCCATCAAAAGAGGTTTTTCATTTCATGGAAAGAGAGCTGAAGAAGAGGTCTGGAAGTCAAGTACAGTTAAAACTCTACTTGAATTTGCAGATGTAAATATTTGCAAGATCAAGACTTTAATGGTATCTGTATTAAACAGATTGGTCATTTTGCTTATGTTACACATCTTATCATTGAAGTTCCAATAGGAAATTAAAATTATTCCATTTGACTTGTTTTTAGATTCAGATATATACATATATACATTTATACAAGCCTTAATATTTCTGAAATTATATTCTAGCAACAATTCATATTCATCCAAAATGATGTGCTATTGGGGAGCAAAAGATCAAATCTACTTTTCTCAGGGATGGGTAGGTTATTATTCAGGTTTACTAAATAGTCTTCTTCAGTCTGTTTCCACGATATAAAAGTTACCTGGTTTTGATTGTTTTGGTTCAGGCTTATCTATGTAATCAAGTGAAGTTAATTACGTAGCAACATTAATCAAGGAACATTACAGTGTTGACAGTACACTTCTGAATGCCCACCTCACATGCCAACATTATCACCATATTATTATAATTTCCTCATGTTTTCTAACATGCTTAGCACTCCCTTTCATATATTTCCACATGAGGTAGATATCCAAATATACAACTATACAATTAAAGTTAGATGTTGGGCATACTGATAAGGAGAATGCAGAATTATATAAAGAATAGAAGAAAAAAATACAGTCAGCAGTGAGTAAAAGCCAGTCATAAAACAAAGTGAGACCACACAATTAATTGAAGGGGAAACCTATCTTCTCCTTCACCATTATAATCCCTTGGTCTGGATTTTTGAGAATGGCCCAGTGAATGAAACAGGCACTGATTTTCCTTCTTTGAGTGCAGGGAAGAAAATTTGACTAGAGCAGTGACCTTTACCTACAGCATAGAACCAACTACTTTCTGGGGATTTAGTGAAGGGAAACTGTATTGATTATGACATTTACAGACAGAGCTCTCTGTAAGACTTTAGCACTGCTACTTTACCTCTAAGTAGCTACCAAAGTATGATCTGCTTAAAACTGCTTCTATGAGAACAGCAGCGTTATTACTGAGCACACTGCCCTGCATAAGGACCAAGGGCTCATTTTATCATTGCAAAATAAGCTGAAGATGGATAGAACTTCAAAAATAAGAGGCATTTCTGAGCTCCCTCTTTAGAGGAGCCCTATGAAATATTACACTATTCATGCTCCAAAAAGTGTGGTAGCTTTATTGAAAAAGCTGAGCTGCAGCAGAATTGCTCTTGCACTATATAAATGTGGGACTCCACAAGTTGTGTTTGAAACCAAAAGGGAGACAGCCGACCCAAATTAAGAACTTAGTGGCAACTCAAGAGTTTTCCAAAAAGCATTTCAGAGATGTTCACAGAGAACTTTTCCCAGAAATGCTGGCTTATATATCGCTGCTGTGAAGGAGCAATAGTAACTTCCAACAGCATGTTGCTGGCACAACTTTAATATATTCTGATTCTGTCATGATATCTACAGTACATTACATCTTTGTTTTGAAAACCCATTATGCCCACTAGAATGGAGAGTCAGGGCAAGTGAAGAATGAGGTATTAGTGATTTTCCATTATACCTTACATATACTTGGAAACAAAGCTTGAAAATTTTCACCAATTTCTTACCAATTTCTTCTTATTCTCATAAAAATGAGAATAATTTTTACCTTAAAATTGCCAGAAAAAATGAGGGAGAGCAAGTGCTTTCATCAGTATCAAAACCTGGAGTGTCCACATTTGCAGTATATCTCAGTGCTCATGGCAAGAAATGTGGTACCAAGGCAATGACCTATCGA
The DNA here is from genome assembly GCF_027887145.1 of Ammospiza caudacuta. Lineage (NCBI taxonomy): Eukaryota > Metazoa > Chordata > Aves > Passeriformes > Passerellidae > Ammospiza > Ammospiza caudacuta. The sequence continues at coordinate 102,425,478 of NC_080593.1, forward strand.
AGCCACAGTTAAGTTTCTCAGGTAGAAGATAACGTTCCTTGTTCCCCACTCTGTCCCTCAAGAGAGGAGATTATGGGTAGGAGAGAAGTTAGGAGGAGACACAGCTGGGACAGCTGATCCAAGCTGAGAGCTTATTTCATGCTAACACCACACTCAGCAATAAAAATTCAGGGCTTTGAGGGAAGTAGCCATTGCTTTGGGGCTAGCTGAGCATTTGCTTCTGGGAGATGATGAGTGCCTTTGCATTTGTTTTCCCCTCCTTTTGCCTTTCCTTCACTTGTTGAACTATCTTTATCTTATCCCATTAGTTTCTTTGCATCTGCTATTGCTTTTGGCCAGCTGGATGACCAAACTATTGCCTGAAAAGCAGGAGGAGTCTTCCTGGAGCCAGCAGTAGCTCTCGTTTTTTTTTGTCATAATGTAAAGGATGAAATTTGTCAGGAGCATCACTGAACTGTCAGTTGCTGAGGTGAATAAGACCTTCCAGGTGGCTGGCTGGGTAGGCTATATGTCTTCCTTTCAGAAATGAGTTTTAATATATAGTTTCTCTACTGCCTTGATAGATGTCTCTTGTAAATTCAAGCTAGTTCAACTGTATGCAAGACACATTCCATTTACACAGGCTCTGGAAACATCTTTGCAACTGGAATATCAGCACAGATTCTCAGGATGGATCACTGCATGCCTGTCATGTTTCTAGTGGTCTTGCTTCTCCACAGACCAGAAGCAGGTGCAGCACAGTGCTTTGTTTTGATGCCTGTAAAATGCCAGCATATGTCAGGCAATGCCCAGCTCTGTACTTGCTTCACATCCTGTTTGCAGAAGACAATCAGCTGTATTAAAAGTCCATCTCCAATCAGTTGGAGAAGACAATGTTATACAAAAGAGTATAAAAATCATGTGCAATGTGCTAGGATTCTGTTCTGCTGGCTTATTTTCTAATCAAAGCAAATTAAATCTAAATTTTTTGATGTTGATTTACTGGACATGACATGATAATTTGTATTAGTATTACAATTAGTATTTTATGGTTAAATTCTTAGCATTACATTTGATTTTTTTATGACTTTAACTTCACATTGAATCACAGTTCTGTCATTTATTTTTGACCACTGAGCCTGGGGCTTCTGGGTCCTGTTCTACTGCAAACTGCAGAGGCAAACCTCATTACACCACTGTTTTTCAATAAAACATATTTTTAACAGAGTCATTAAAAAAGCTACTTTTATGGAAAAAGCCATCAAACCATTTATATGTTGTAAAGAAACAGAAGTATTACATGGTGTCTGCATGTTCCATATGTAGCTATCTGGCTCTTCAAAAGAAAACATACAGGCACCAAAGTTTTTATGTTCACATTACTATGTCTTGTGAATACTAGAAATAATATGTTTTCTAATAACCTTTTTGCTATCACATTTCGACCCAGCCATGGTGAGCTCTGATACTTTCACTGTATCTTAAAATCAGACAAACCCCCTATGAAAATTGCATTTTGTCACCAGGTCCTGATTCTGGAAACTACATTAACTTCTATTCTGCTCCATGCCTCTCATTAAACAACTTAGCCTTTATCTGTTAGTTATAGGCTTTTTGTAGATTATTTTACCAATAAAATAGTTTTTCAGATACACTGTAACAGCCTTGTTTCTGGCATTAAGAACATAATCCTTGAAAAAATTGCTCTGCTATGGAACTGAATGAATGGATTTTGTATGGAAAGAAGAACAAATGCCTTAAAAAAATAATAATTTGTTGTCCAATGCTAGAGGAATTCTGGAAGCATAACTATTATTTTATGTTTGAAAAGTGCAAATATAATTCAGCTTGCCAGCAGAGTGTGCAGGATGTCCAAGTCCTTCATTCACCCCTGGATACGATATGTAACAGTAGGAAAATTACAACCTCCAAACCAGAAGTCAACTTGGGTTTGAGCTTCAAATTCTAATTTGCCAGTTTTCAGCGTGCCTTTGGATAGAAAGCTATGTGCTGACTGACAGAACCTCATTCTCTGTGAGAAACAGGGGCTGATGTGCAGCTATGCCTCTTGCTATCACACCCTGCTGCTTCCAGTCATGACCAGCCCTGATCCATACATCCAACACTTCCCGCTGTTACCAGCTAGAGAAATATTTCCTGTAGTGCTTTCTCTTTGCACACTTTCCAGATTTTCAATCCTGTTCTGAAACAAATCTTATAATTTTAAATATCCTTCAGTGAGATTTTCTTTCCATGTACGTGTGAAGGTTATCAGGCAATTAAATGCTTTGCTTTCTTCTGTGCGATATTCAGGAATGGTCATTCAGTGTTTGGCTCAGAACTGTTCCAACTAGCTCATGTTCCACCATTAAGTCTGAAACTTTTGCTCTTCAAATTTAATGTTCCACAATTTAACACAAAATAAAAGTTGTGTTTTATTAACATAGTCTTTATGAGGTCTGCCTCTGAAATGGCTGCCTTGTGCTGTGAGAAAAGCTGAGTTGCTCAACATGTTGTCTCCATCCTTTCAGCTGTATGACTGAAATTGATTTTTCTACTCATGTAGAGAAACAAGACATGATATTCTGGCAACATTCAGTTTCTTCTTGTGCCTCACTCTGTACTTTGTGGCAAAGGCCTGTTTATGCATTCTGAGTAGTTTGAAAACTTAAATATAAATACTTCTACTAAAAATAGAGGTAATGATAGTCAAATATCAAATGCAAGGAAAATGGGAAGATAATTATAGTGAATGTCTGTTTGTAATAAAACATGCTAACAATGTAAACCTCTCCTGAATTCATACAAAAAATTGCTACTATTATTTTAACATTACCATTTGAGTCCTCTAATTTTTAGCAAAATGTTCACTTGTCCTTTGAAAGAACTTTCATTAACACCCTTTATAACCATTCGTTATTTAACATTTGGAACCAAACTAACCTTTGCAAATGTGCTTGTTACTGTGCTAAAATATGGAACTCAAACAGGTAAAGTTTCAAGAACTTGGCAATGAGGACAATGGTGGGAGTTAGAATGGAAAAAATAGCTTTCCTTGAAACTAGTGGTAAAACAAGAAATGCCAATGAAGACAATTGAGTTAACAATGGGACACAGAGTTTGGAAGGACATTCATTCCCTATCTGACTGAGATGGTATACATGGTTGTGTAAGTTTGCACTGGTGAGGAGAACTTGGAAGTCTGTTCACCCTGTTGTATTTTATATCAGCTAATATTATGTTAGTCTCAGTTTAATGAAATGATTGTGCCTCATGTGCATACCATCCATTTCATGCTTAACAGCTTTGGAGAATCTGAAGGATTCAGCGTTGTTCACTGATCACAGGATGTAAGCATTTTCTGGGACAGCAGAAATTTTACATAAGTATTTAATATAATCCTTAGCTATCTATTTTCAAGGCTGAAGAAACCTAATCTTATTTTGCTTAAAACTTGTCCAAATCATACATTCTTCACCAAACTTTCTATTTCTACTATCCATTATCTGCTTCCATATGGCAACTTTGAAGGGTATTCAAGACATGGCTACGCTAGTCATAATACTAATTTTAAACCCATCATCTTTATTTAGAAACACTTCTTTCATGTGCAGCACATTGCATTTATCAACACTGAACTCCGCTTGCCTTTTTATTTCCCAACCACTCAGTACAACTCTGCAAGTCCTTGCAGCCAGTTTTAACTATCCTGAATAAGTTTGCAGCAATCAACAGGAAACCATCACTTTTCTATTCATCTTCTTGTTCAGGACATTCAGCAAAACTGAACCTTCAATATAGGAAAATGCATTTGGTAATTGAACACCAAACTATTTTTGGTCAAGAGCATTTATTGTTGAATCTACAACTTATTGGAAGTCAGCCGTTTTTGGAATACAGAGATACAGTAAGCATCACAGGATATGCTCAGATCCTTTCCCTTCCTGGATCTTTTGGACTATGGGAGAAGAACTGGAACGGGGAATGTCTGCTGATCGGGAAATGCACTGAGATTTCTCTTACAGACTTAGATTCTAATTTCATTTCTAATTGGAATGGCTCCCAGTACTCTCCAAGGCCTGTCTAAATGACTTCAAGGTAAGTCTTTAAAATAATAAACCAAATTAGGGATTTAATAGTGTAAGATGTTAACTTTGAAATGACAGCCATGATTTCTCCTTAGAGGCATTGCATGGGATATTGTCTGCATCATTGTGAGAAGGAAATTGCTAAGGTAACTCACTGCATTCCTGGAAGCATTAATGAATACTTAAACAATTTTGCCTTCAAATTTTGGACAAAAGCAATCCTTGATGCAGTCCCTCAACCAGATAACAATGATGTGTGTTTGTGGCTGGAACAGACTGAATATGTGTCATATCTGAGGAAGGCCACAGAGATTTTAGTTCTTAGTGGGACTTTTTTCTTTCGGCAGTATTCTGATTCCAGGCAAGTGTGGGATTTATTCTCTGGTAGGCAAGTCTCTTATATCCCTAAGGGATAATTTGCATGCTAAGCTAACCAAGTCTGGTTGTGCCAATTTGCATAATCATGTATGCTGTAAATATGTCTTCCTGTGCTGAATCTGCTCCACAGAAACTGAGGATCAGTGACACCTCAAAGACCAGATCTCCCAAATTCCCAGCTCTCAGCCATGCATCAAATTGTACACAAAGACAAGTAACTCAAGGTTTTGTATCTGATACAGTGCTTAATTTGCAATAGAGAAGGATGTTTAAATTAGTGTCTTAGTTATGTGTGCAAACAGCAACACTGGCCCCTTTTCCATGTTAGGGTTTGCCTTGTGGAGTGATTGTAAAGCAACCAGCTGGGCTGCTCTTGAATGAAGCTGGACTGGAAGGTGTGATTCAGGAGTGAATATAACATGTTCCTGCGATCAGAGATTGTTAAGTTGTTTAGAGCCAGTCTGATGTAAAATGCCTGAAATACATATGAGGCAGATCCTGGCTCTGCAGCAGCTATTTCACCTCCCATATCTGCTTCTCTTACACTGTACTACTTGTTGGTATAGACATACTCCTGCTGCTCAAAGGCATACAGGAGCTATTATGAAACTGGTCTATTGCACTAGTCCCTTTCTGGGTTTTGGACTAATTTTGTAGAGAACAGAGAGAAGTTAGGTCTGACATTAACACAAAATAATCAATCTGCTTTCTCAACAAAAGAGACTACTTCCAGGTACTTACTACAGATGTGCACTAAACCTCCTCTTTTGAGTAGGCAAGCATGCTGCAGCTACTATTCAAAATGTCAATAAGTTTGAAATATAATGGAAGGTTAGTGAAAATCCCATCTCTGTTCAGTAACACTCTGCGTTGTATCTCTTTCCTCCCTTTTCATTCCCTTTCTTATTATTTACTTTCTGAAATACATTGAAAATGTATTTTCCAGTTTAGCTTTGAAGGAATGTGTGATATGAGTTTGGCAGTTGGCTCAGCCATGTGTTTCCTCTGTGGTTTGGTCCTTCATCACTGAAATGAGAATATTCCTTTATAAAGGTGTCATGAAGATAAATTCAGTTAATTTATTGTGAAGCTCTAATTTGTAGAACCCCTGGTTAAATTGTTCCACTCGTCTTCTGCCTCTCTAGATTTGCTTTTTCAATCAACTTCTCCTCTGTGAATATTAAATAGATGCCTTTTCTGTTTCTCATAGTGCAGCTTACCCTCAACTCAAATAACGTAAAACATTGTTTATCTTGCTTATTCATTTGTCATATGGCCTTGTCTATCTTGTACTATTCCCATCCACGTGGACATTGTTCTAGTAAGTTTCTGTTGTTTCTGCTGTCTGCTTGAGTTTCTTTTGAGAAATGACATATCTGACACATCTGACGCATTGTCCTTGACTGATCAATGAGTTTGAGGACTAGAGATCATTATATAATGTGTTAAGAATTGGATTTTCAAGTTGAGGTCCTGTCTACATCCAAGACTTTTTTTTCCCTGAATGCTTCATGGCCTTTAAAATACACAGGTAAAGACTTTTCCTAGTCTCACTTTTTACTGGGCTCATTGATCTGCTTAGAGTCTACTTTGCTGAGAGCTGAATCAGCAAAACTGGGAGTGCAGCAAACTGAATATATCTGGAGCTAGTTTTGCCACCAGAGAAATCACAAAGTGCTATTGTGTCTCCTGTCAGTTTGGCAGCTTTAAATCTGCATTCAGACTATTTTGGGGCTGACACCAATATCTTTGCTACCTTGCCTCCCTTCAAGGGTATGAAAGAAACTAGATTCTCTTTGTGGAAAACAAAAGGAAGAGAACACTAAAAGCCCTTTCTGTAGAAGATTCTGTGCAACCAATAAGAAAGTAACAAGAGAAGGACAAGGTGGAGAGAAAAGCAATCCTAAACAGAAAACCTAGCACACTTATTGGAGTACCTTCCCTAATGTACCAGGACACTGTGTCAAAAGAGGGCTGTGGAGACTAAGGATAAAACAGAAACAACTTCTTCTCTCTCATATGAGGAGCAGAAATAAAACCAGTACTTTCTGTATTTAATGTTTAAGATCCCTCTCAATGTTTACTAGGTGACTTAATTTTACTTTTCACACCTATTTTTAAACACCTATTAAGTCCCACTTAGTCCCTTGGCATTAACAAACTACGTTGCAAAAAAGCAAGGCTAATAGGATGCAAAATTAATCATTGTGTTTGTGCCTCATATTCTCATGTCTCAAGTTAAATACTCCTAGGAAGAAATTTATTTTTTATTCTCTAGAAAAAAAGAAATTTTTAAAAGAAAAATTAGAAACATTTAAAGAAAAAGTGTCTTTCTTAAAAAAAATCTCTAATGGAAAAGTAAAAGACATTTACTTCATTGAAGATGAAGTATTTAATATATTTGGAGCCATATATATATACAGAGTTCTAAAGCTATACTTATTTCATAGCTTTTTGGAACACTTTATGGTTGTGTATCTGCCTACTATGGTAGATATTTTATGACTTCAGTTGTCTGGTAGAATAAGTTATGCAAGTGTTTATGCAGCAGCTTCCCTTGATGTGCAGAGAGAGGATACAACAGTGAATCACTCAACAATGTATGCTTCAGCAATCCAAAGGCTCAATGCCATAAATCAGATGGGATCTGATAGTTGACCCAGATTTTTAAAAATAAAGATTATACTGTACTTGTGGTTTTTTTAGTGACTTCTGTCTCTCAAATATTATGTTTCTGAGAGCAGAGCTCTACCCCTGGGATTGCCCTTTTGCTTACTGGGATTCCCATATTTGTTCCAACATCCTGAAAACTGAAAGCTTCATTTTCCAGATGTTCTTTCTGTCAGTCTGAGAGATCTTGCAGGGCATTGGTGACTTCTGTAAGTGACTCAGTTCTCCAAGGGGTGTCCACATTCTGGGCTGATAAAGTCAAGAACATACAGCAGAGAATGACAAGAGGGAGTCTTTCAATGAATGTCCCCCTGCTCACTGCTGTTGTCTTTTTTTATATGTCACTGGTAAAATTTGCCTTGTTTTCTGTGTTTCTTTGTGCCTTGTTTATATCCTAGTCGCCTCAATAACTACTGTTCTCCTAAATTTATATTTTCTTTGTCAACCTTCTGGTTAGCCAGCCTGAACCTCTTATGTGAGCTCTCAGACCAACCCTCTGTCTAACTTGTATTTTTGGAAGACATTCTATAAGGCTTTGGAGCAAAGAAGCAACCCTGTATGAAACCTTTTACTCTAGGCTGGGATGAGCCAGTCCAGAAGCTCTTAGCTTAGAGGCAGGCTGCACATTAAAGGAAGAACTCAAGACTTACTTAATTCCTAAAATAAAAAGGAATGGCAAAGGAGGGGGCAAAGCTTCTCCCAACTGCTTGTGTGCCTCATTTCCTGAAGAAATGTGGGCTCAGAAGTAAAGGTATGGGGGAGTTCTGATGACTTCTTCCAGTGGCCCCGGCTCCAAATTTGGTCTTCATCCATCTCAGATGCGAATAGTGTGACAGGCAGTTTGTGGGAGAAGAAAGGGGTGGATTTTGAAATAGGCTGTTGCAAAGCTGCCTCCAGATCTAACCAGACTTGGATCACATTCCAGAAGAGATCTCAAGAGCTGGAAACACTCAACAGATGTTAAGTCCTTGGCAGAGGTTTTCAGAAAACTGATTTCCTCACCTGCTGCTGGGAAGCTAGACTGTATATTCTGATAAATATCACAAAACATGGGCACCTGCAAACAGAGCAGGGTGTATGGTGTGTTATCCTTCATCTTCTAAAGGGAGACAAAGACTTATGGAAGAAAAAGCATTACTTTATCAATATTTTCTCACTACACAGCCATCATTTCCATTTGTGCGACCATACAGACAACTCTTGCACTTGTGTACCTCTCTCTTCCATATTTTAAGAGGTTCAGAAAATACTTGGGGGCTACTGTGACTGTGGAAAATCACAGTCTGAGGTAAAAATCTCTAAATGGGTTGGAATTGAAATAATAAGATGATAATTCTTCATTTGTGATGTCCTGCTACACAAAGCACATAACTTTTGTTGCATAAATTAACTAGGAAAGAACACCAATGGCATCATACAGAAAAGGATTATGTTGAAAACATATTTATGTTCTGTAACCTGATATGCAAACATAACAAAATGATAATTGCAAATTACTATTCAAAAACCTAATTCAGTTATCTTTTTCTTTGTTTCTTTTGTTTTGTTTTGCTGTTGGTAGTGTTTTATTTTATTTCTATTAATCATGCTGTGAGAACAATAAGCTTTACTTCCAGAGGACTAGTAGACAGGGTCTCTGAAATGGAATATCCTTTGTGTAGTAGAATTGAAGTTTCTTTCAACTCTCATGTAATTCTACTGATTGAGAACATGGCCATGGTAAGAGAACTCAGCTATAATAATTGATTTTGTATATTTTAAATTGGCTTGTGCTTTTCTAGTATTAAATCAGAAATGTCAAACAGATTTTTTAACTATATGAAGGCATAAAAATATTGTTCGGCTATCCAGGAAGAAATTATATTCTCAGAGGATGCTTGCTTTCTATATAGGACAAATTTTTATATAACCTATCCTCTAGAGTGTGAAATATGACCAGTTTTCCTAAAGAGAAAGGTAGACATAAAAGAATGGAATAAAGAAAATAATATTGTGCATTGATTACTTGTGCTTACTTCTGTTTCCAGCCATGCTCAGACTGTAAAAGTCATAAACAGATGCTTGAAAAATCCTACTGTTACATATGAAAACAAAACAAAGAGCTCCTTCCCTTACAGTGTTTTCAAATACAGTTTAAAAGCAATAGGGCTTTTCTATATTGACATTATGAGCTTTGTTTTCAAAGCTGAGTCCCAAAAGAATTGTGAACCTCTCACAGTAGCTTACCTTCCATAAAGCTTGAAATGCTTTTTTTCCTCAGGCATATACTTTCTACTGGCAACTGCTTGTGGTTGAGCAGAGGCACAGTCGAGCATCTGTGAAGCGGTTTGGTTTTTCTTAGCCGAGCTTTTAAAGACATAAAGAATTAACTCTGTTCCACTGCTCATACATCTACTTTCTGGAAGAACCATGCCTCTGAAATGTCTACTGTTATCTCCTTCATCCCATTGTTTCCTAAGAGAAAGATGACTTCTATCAGTCTTAGTAAAGGATACTCCAAATCCACAAAGATTCTGTACCAAAACAATGTTACATGAAGCAGTAAAATGGGTGTAATCCCTACAGCAAAGATCAACATCCACATACAAAGATTAGGACAGTTTAAAAGGTTTTGTTTGTCAATAATATATTCAGTCCTCAATATTTTCCTCTTTAGACACTGGATAATTTTCAATGTGCACCTCGTTTTTTTTTTTCTCATTGCTTTGCATTCCTTGTTTCTCCTGTGATGGACTAGTGTATCAGGAAGACCAAAGAGACTTTACTTATCCCTCTTCTGGGAAAATTTAGTGATGCACACCTGCAAATAGTTTTATGCAATCTTTGTTAAAGTCCTTTGTCTCAAGCTTTTTGTTTCCAGACCCTTTTGTTTTTGGAATAAGACCAAGACTCATCCATTAAATTTTTTTCTTAAAACCTGCTGGTTTTGGACAACAAAGATAATGGTTCCTTCTGCTACAATTTCATGTGATTAACTGAGCTCCCTCATTATTCCTTGCACAGTATGTGTAGGCATTATTCTTGATTGCCACCTAAAAACTATGTACTGTTGCTGACATTCAACTCTGTTTTGTATACTCGCATTATTTTCTATTGGATCAAATGGCACACACAGAAGTTGATGATTCCACTATGGATATCTGCTGTAAGCAAAATCTTTTTTTAGAATTGTAGCTGGGAGGATTTATCTTCTCTTTACTCACCAGTGACTCAGTTTCACATGTACATAAATTAGTAAGAAAATGTGTCTTAAACCAGAAATCAAGAAATTTTGTCTCTGCTCAAGGAAGCATAACAAAAATATGTATCTTTCTAGAGACAGCTAATTTTCTACAGTGTTAAAGCCAAGGCTACACAGCAGGGTAGCCTTTCAGGTAAGACATGCTGCATCAATAAAATATCTAATGCAGAATAAACAATGCAGAAAGAAAGGAGCACATTTAATCATTCCTGATTGTGGATGACACAACAAAGTCCATGTAGATAATTAGACATTATTTGTTTATTTGTAGTCATGTGGGTTACTGTGAAGAGATAACATTTAAAGTATATTTTCATAGCTAATTATTCTGTGTTTCTTTTTCAATATACTTGAACTCCTACTGGCATATGAATTTCTAGTACCATTATTTTTGTGGAGAGAGCTCAAGAAGTAGAATCTAAAATTTATAGTAAAATTTGTTTGTGTGGTTTACAGATCAAAGAGCTTTGATAAAAGCTGAAGGTTCGTGCTGTTATTTACTGAGGTTTAAATTCTACAGCATAGCATTCAAATTCCTATATCCTCAAAAACTTCACAAAGGCCAGTCATCCACAGAGCTATATCAAAATCATTGCTTTGAAACCAGTGCTGCTTTTGCACCATGGCTGTTAGATTAGGTATCTTCCCTCCTCCCTAGTTTCCATCAATTTCCCCTCTTCCAGTTCTTGTGGGTGTTTTATTTACAAGGTGATATTATTTTTTGTTAATAGTTTCTGGTTTGGATACCTGAATAGGACTTTATTTCAAGTCTTATGGGGAAAATTAAATAAATAAAATATCGTCTTCAGTTTTAAGGTATTAACTCATGAAAATTTTGCTGGGAATATAGAATATGTTCAAAAGAAATTCTGGCACTTCCTGGATTGAACAGAAACACAATAGTTTATAAAAGAGGTTTCAAAACAGAACATCAACTTCTAAATGTTTCTGCAAATACTTAATCATCAATTTTCTTGGTCAAGTAGCTCCTGCATTCAATCTACACTTATAAACAAAGCCACTCCAGCAAATTTGCCTTTTTAAGTGCGTGGAAAATCAAGAAACAAAAAAACCTTTGCTCCTCTTTTACCTTTACACCTCCTTTATATCAATAACTGTTGTCCTCTACGAGGAGCTTCCTTCAATTTCTGTAAGTAACTGGTGGTGTGAAAGGCTGTCTGATCAGTGGTCTCTAATTTTAATGAAAGAAGAGTGGTTTGTAGAAGGAGGATTTAAAAAAAAACATTAAACACTTATAAGTCACTAGCTCTTCCACTGCATGGCATCCGTGTTTGTCTTTGGTGAATGTCAGTGTCATTCCTACTAAACCTTTATTTAACATCTGCCAATGTGTCTGAAAACACCTGCCATCTTATCTGAATAGTCTGTTTTTCTCTTTTTCCCTAGGTTGGCTTAAATTTGAAAGGATACACTGTCCTAGGCTGAAAACTTGTAATGTTTTGTGTGTTCATTATTCTTAGGTGGGTAATTTTCTCCTAAATTCATTCAAATGTTTCTTGAGTTATCTTTTCTAAAATAATTGTCCTCCAAACTTACCCTTTAGGATCAGTTATGATATGAGCAGTAAATCTTCAAGGTGCTGGGACTGAAGAAGGCAAACCAAGCTCAAACTCCCTCTCCAAGCTGGATGCTGAGTTACAGCCCTCCAAGGAGCTCACACACCTTGCTATGACGCCCATCCCAGATTTTTCAGTATTGCACAGTGAAAGATTTTACATCACTTTCGCAGTGTCAGAGATGAGACCAAAGACATTAAGAAATCTTACATAGCAGGCTGCTGGGCTGATGAGATTAGCTTGAGCTTTGTCATCCCAGATTTGTTTTGCACAGTTCATGGCCATACTTTATACTCTATTGATAAAACACATTTGTTTGTTCATCATCATGCACTTAAATATTGAAACATTATTGAATGCTTTCAGGTCTGCCCTCAGTGGCCAGTCAAACTGAAAGTCTGATAGTGTAATGATTCAAAACATTAGTATAAGCCTCTTAATGCAGTTTAAAATGTTCGTGGTAAAACAGAGCGAAAGGAATTATACATTTAAATCCTTCTGGGCCCCTTTTGAGCGTAGGGCTGGGCTTTGCAGGCCCGCTGGCAGCAGCAGCCATGGCAGCTCTGCACTTGGGGTCCTTCAGGGCGTCCCTCGCCCAGAGCCATCACCCACAGCTGACACTGGAGGTTTTTCAGCTCTTTTCCTCCTTTCTCATTTTCTGATTGTGCCATCAGGCGTGCACATGCAGGGTGTGGTGTGTAAAGCACCCACGGGCCTGTTCAGAGAGCCGTGAGGAGAGAGCAGCAAACGGAGGAGTGAGATAAATGAGAGGGGTGAGCTCGGTCCCTCCTGCCGGCAGAGGAGTCTCTGCTCCGGAGCCAGGAGCAGCTCCTCCCCCTCCCCCGCCTTCGGGGGCTGTTTCTAGCACCTTCCTCGCCCCCATTTATCTCTCCCAGGCAGGGTTCTGCCCCGAGTTTAGGTGTGTTTTCCAGCGGTCTCTATCTGGGCTGTGGCCTCGGCCGTGTCCTGCGAGTGTCCATTGGAGCCGGCTGTGGGGGCTGTGGGGCAGCCCTGGCTCCCCTCACAGAGGCTGCCCCGGCGCCTGGGCACCTGTGCCCAGCACAAAAAAAAGACAATAAACTGGTGAACGAAGAGGCCATCACTGTGAACTGTAAGTAAAATGAAAGAAAAACACAGTTTGATCTGTTTCAGCTGACAGACCCTTGAGTCTTTCAGTGCTTTGTATTGTTCAGGGTTTCAGGTTAAAACCCCCCTGAAATCAAAGGATGTAGTTATGTGTAGGGGGATACAGTATGCGTAAATGAAGGTGGTACAGAATGTAATCTTATCCCCTAAAGAATTGCAGCTGAACCAATTACTAAAGATTAGGAGCAGGCCTGATGTTAACAGGCTGCACCTGTAGCCAATAAGAAGCGTGTTATAAAAGAGTGGGAACTGGACTCAGTTGGCTGCTGTGAGGACAAGTAAGAGCCAGTGCCTAGAGTTTCTTCTAGTGCCTACAAGAAACAATAAAGAGATATGAAACTCTAGCAATATGGAACCCTTGCACTATAATGATAACAATGATGGCCCTAAAAGCTCCATGGTAAATGTGCTTTGCAGTGATAAGGACCCTTTCAAGCACTGCAAGATCTCCCTTTCCCCTCTGTAGAGAAATGATTACTGTCTTTTTATAGCCATGAACCCCATACACCCAAATCCAGGATCTTGCACAGAACTATTTGTTTCTTTTTGTCTCAAGTGAGGGCTGAACCATGCGTGGGATAATACCATGTTCTCTGCAGGAATATAGGGCTAGTTGTTTTTGTTTGTTTGTATGCTTTTGTTTAGTTTTTTTTTTTTGTTTGCTTTCTTCCCCAGCATTGATACCTGACTCTTTAGCAGATTCTATTTACTTTGCTCTTCCAGCAGTTCCAGGTTAAAGACAGCAAATTGATAGCATATCCAGGCAATCTACAATGCTAAGCTTAGAAAGAGTTAGGAAAAGACAAAATCCTATTCCTATAACTATGCCCAAAGTACTCACATAGTGTGCTCATTAAGGCAGAACTGATTGCAAGAAATGTGAAATGCACCTAACAGTGGCAGGCACTGTTGTATCATTTCTGTATTTTTAAATAATCATTCCTGATGCTTTAATATTTAGGGATGGGTGAGTCTGTTAAGACCACATAAACATCTAACCTAAACATTTGAGGTTTGAAATAGTTTGGTTAGCTTCCCAGCTCCACTCCCAGTTTTCATATGCTCCAGCACTTCCCTGTTGGGACAAATCCAGAAAGGGAAATATCAAAATATCATGAGAGGCTGTTCTCTGAAATTTGGTGGCTCCATGCCAGTGACCTGTTAACCCAGCAGCCAGATGAGCCATGGTCATAGGTAATGCTTCAGTACAATCCACAATGCACACCTTGTTCCATGGCTCTGCCTGATTTTTCTAGTACGCAACTGCTGGAGCTTAGAGATGAGGCTTAGAAAATATTCCTGAAATTGCAAATAGCAAAATGTGTATACTTCAAATCTAGGCATGATATTGATTATTATAGAAAAATCCAAAGTTTAAAATTAGAGAGAATGAAGGTTTTTACTCAGACTGCAAATATATCCATGTCAGAGAAAAATACTTGATGCACCAAGGCAAGTAATATTTTTCAAAAGAAAACTCTTTTTATTACAGATGCATGAGGGAAAATTGAAGCATTTTCTTGACTATTTAGGGGATCTGGACAACCGATAGAACAAAACAAAAGATGACTTAGAGACTGTTTTCCAATAATTCCCAATTAACTCCCCCCATAAATTAGTGTTGAAAAAAAGAGAATTTTCAGAATAAATTTCTCATTTTATAGGTTAAAAAGCAGAATGTGCCTGAAGTATCTTGCTTAGTCCTGGATTTAGAATGATTTAGTAAGATTAAACACTACTCATAACTGAATACTTTATTATCAAACATCTGTGTCTTTGTATCTCTATCTCTGTATAAATATTAAATGAAAATTTGGAGAACATCAACTGCTCAAGAAAATTTTATAAAACTTTAAAGAACAAGTGATGAATTTCTCACAGTTTTGGTGCTTTTGAGACATTAGTTAGTGGTTTGTTTATGCTTTTGGTTTCCTTCTTTCTTTTCTGTTTGGTAGAAGTAGTTTTGCACTGTGCTAGTAGAGGGTTGTATCAGTGAACTCCTCGTTTAGGACAGATGTGATCTTAAACCAAATGAATCCCTTTCTTTAGGACTTTGAAAGTTTTTGGGCTTTTGCTCAGCAGAAAGTCTCTAGATTTCCTGGTCAAGTAATATGTCTTTGTAACCCTGATTTTGTGTGTGATATTGCTGTTAATCAACTAGGTTGAGTATAACAAATATTCTGTGTAATATCTACAATGCAGAGCCACCACTTGCAGCTTCCTAAGAGAGAGGTGAAGGTGGGAACCTGTAGGATCTAATAGCACTCTCATTAACTAAGAGCAAAACATGTTCCCAGTGCATTTAAGACAGGTGACTCACACTTGTCACTTGTGTGGGGTCCTTGTCTATAGGCTTGTTCATTTACTTAGAATTTTGCTTTTATTTGTTCTAAAATATGTGTTTTGCTTTGTTAGAGAAGATACATGTTTGTAAAAAACATACCTTGTGTGTGGACGAAAGGTTTGGGCTGGTCGTCAGTCCTGTAATTAAATAAAATCTGTTGCTACTCTGTAGCAATGCAGGATGGTGAATTATCACACCTCAGTTCTCCAGAGAACAAAGCAGGAACTGGGAGCGTGCCTTCAAGTGGAGTGATGAGTGGGAGAGGGAGAATGGAGAAGATGAGCAGTGCACTGCAAACAAGCACCCTTGACTTCCATACACCTCAGAGTGTTTTTAAAAGTCTGAGGCTTAAAAACTGAAAAGCATTCTTTTGTTTCCATTGAGAATTCAAAGCAGAACAAAGAAATCCTGACGCTATTTTTAAGATGGTCCAAGGCTGATATTTGCTAACCACACATGTCTAAAATTAGACATCTAAATGCATGAATAAGTAACAGATTTAAACTGAAGTGCGAAGTACTCATCACTTGCAAGAGTCAGTCCTTTTGGAAAGAACATAGATGGAAGTTGTTGATACTCAACATGTAGAAAAAATGTAATTCAGAGCAGGTCTAACTTGGGTCCAAATTTCATCCTGGTTTTTTATCCTGTCTTCAGAAATCTGCTGTCCTAGAGGTGGAGATGGCTATGATTACTTTCTGCTTTTTTGCTTTTTTTAAATGAATCTACTTTCATAACTAAGAACTCATTATGTCTGGACACTTTGTTTATGCTTTCTAGTCTCTCTGAAACTAAATATGCAGCTGGAGGTGAAAGCCAAAATGCAAACTGTCTTAATACTTGTTTATATTTTCTTTTCCTTTTATTTGTTCTTTCTACCTCCCTCTTCTTTACTAAGGTTTACAAATCCTTATTTGAATTCATCTGTCAAGGGTTATGCTTGTTCCTGCATGACAGGAACTCATTAGATCTGAACACATTTGATCTAAAGTCACTGCTCAGTTAATGAAAAAGCTTGTTGTTTGCTGTGAAAAATAAATAAATATTGAGGCTGTGGTTATAGGATTTTCATTGCTTTCTGGGGCTACATATTGGGAACAGATGTGAATGGGCAGGCAGCCAGGTCTTGTCATCCGAGACATGGCACATGGGCACATTTTGGTATAAACTCTTTTAAATGTCAGATCATTCTGGCAGCAAACCAGGTTGACTCATGCTACAAAATGACTTTTTAAAAGGACACTTCTCCATTACAAAACTATGCTGTTGTTGTGGGTTAATCCTGACAGGCAGTGAAGCACCACACAGCCACTTTCTCACTCCCCCCATCCCTGCAGGAGGGTGAGGGAAGAGGAAAGGAAGGACAAAAGCAGGAAGACTCGTGGGTCAGGATAAAAATTGTTACATAACTAAAGGAGAAGAGGAAGAAAAGAGGAAGAAAAGAGAGAAAAGAGGTGATACAAATGTAATCATGCATCAACTCCTGTGTTTAGACTGTTTCCAGTCAGTTCCCCAGTGAAGTATGGCTCACCTACCAAAATTCCACCCCTCTGTATTTTATTGCTGAGCGTGATGTCATCAGTTGGGTCAGCCGTCCTGGCTGTGTCCCCTCCCAGCCTCTTGGGCAGCCCCAGCCTGCTTGCAGGTGTGGTGGAGGTGTGAGAAACAGGGAAAGCCTTGGCACTGTTCAGAAAAAATCCAAAACACTGGTTTGGATACAAAATTCAAAACACAGCACCATGTTAGTAACTATGAAGAAGTTAACTCCATCCCAGCAAGGCTCAGGATGGTTGTTTTGCACATTTCTGCAAACTATAAATCTTTCCTTTGCTATTTACTTGAGAAATGGCATATAAGGCCATTTCAGGCCTCAGGACTTTTAGTGTTATTTCTAACTTGCCTGATTCTAACTGGTGTTTTCACTTTTCTACCCTGGGGTAAAATTCTGTGGGGATTATAAATTTCTTGTTGATTTCCTGATACTTTTTTTTTTATTTTTCAGAAAAGTTGTCTAATGCTACTGAAATGAAATGATTCAACATATAATACTATCTAACATACATTGCTTCATTAATGAGGGTTCTGAGATGTCTCAGGCATCCAGTGGAGTGCAACCAAGGCTTAAAAATAGGTTCCCATAGTGGATATATCATTAGTCAAGACATCTGTGTACTAGTGGTTTAGGTGCCACAGGAAAGGTGCATGACAGATAAAAAAAAAAAAGGTTCCCTGGTGTTTTCTATTAATATTCATAAAAATTGATTAACTAATTCATTACAATTCATTAGTTGATATGAGAGAATGTTGAAAAAACATTTTGCTGAATACTTTGATTATTCATTTCCAAAATGAATAATCAAAGTATTGGAAATGATACATTCATGGCCCACCCTCTAACTTTTTGTTGAAAAATCAGTTAAATATTCAACTTCTTTTGTTAAAAAACAGTATGTGATATCCCAAAATTCAGTGTTGAAATACATTCTAAGACTGTTTTGGATTGATGGGTTCCTGTTCTTTGTAGTTCTATATGAGTGTAGTATTCATTCATATATGATATTTCTTTCTGAATTTCTGGTAGTAAAATTCGCTTCACAAAAAACCCCAAAAAAACCAAACAAAAATTACTCTAAACAAATAAGGACATCTCTCAATCCCTGCTCTTTTGCTTTAAATGTCATCTTGTTCTTGTTTTAAATGTTGCAAACATGTTTTGGTTATGATACATAAAAACGTGTCAGAATTACTGCTTAATTTTGATATTATTGTCATTACCATTTAGTTTGTAGTACTCCACATTTTAACATATTTTCCATTCATTTTTATGAGCACTTTCATTATCATTCTAAGTTTCTTTAACTGTTCTCTTTCATCAGCTAAATAGGTAGAACAGGAATTGTTTTGATGATTATGTGCATGATGTCAGCCCCTCTACAATTGTACTCAAAGTGTAAGGAAACTGAGTCCCAAGATCTTTAAGTTTGTTTAATTTCAAGTACTTTTAAGTAAGACTTTGAATAATTTGATTTCCAATTAATGATTAAGCTAATGCCAGTTCTTCTGACAGCTTATAAGCCTCCTCAAGCACATTTTCTGGAGTTTTGTCTGACCTAATTTTTCTCATCTGAAGGGAAGAAACTGACTTTTCACCTTATTTGTCCCCATTCAACCACTCTTTTTTTTTTTTTTTTTTTTTTAAAAAGCATTCTCAGCATTCTCTTTGTTCTTTTGGGTCTACTTAATAATTACCCAACTGTTTTCTTGATATTACATGGCTTTTTTTCTTAAATAAGTGATGAAAAGGGAAGTATTTGCAGTATGTTATTTGTTTTTGCCCATCAAAGTCACTGTGCATAGTTCATGATGTAATTGTCTGCCAGGCTTTAAGTTTTTATGTTTTCTTAGCCCTAAGCTGTTTTTCCTTCTACTGCCACACTTCCTTGGACATTTAAAGAGAGAGGTCTCCCTCTCTTTTTCCTCACATTTGCATGGAACTTAGCCCATCTGCCCTCAGTTGCAGTGGGGGTTTCTTGCCCCAAAGTGCTGTAGAGGTGCTGAGGTTATTGGCAATCAGGCAATGAGAAGATGCCTTTAGCCAAGCATGACATTATAAACATTCAAATTCTCCTTGTGTAGTGCTGTGAACAGGCACTAAGACGTACCAAACTTGTTTAAATCAGTTTAGCAACTGGACAAACTTCACAGTTGGCAGATCAGCAGTGTTTGCTTCAGTGCTACGGTGCCAGGGTGCTTGCACAGCTGGGCCCCTCCTCTCTCACATTGCATGGAGCCTCCCATCTAAACACAAGAACCTCCAGACATTTCCTTCAGTGTGGTTCTGTTGGCACCAAGGGATTCATGGGAGTGGATATCTCCAGCTAGAAGTTCATCTAGAGCCCTCTGACTTTGCCCTTTGCTGGTTGTATTCTTTACTTTGCCTTTTTCATGGCAGTCTGCAGCCTTGATGCCAGCCAAACTTGTACTTCAGATAAAAAGTTGCCTTAAATGTGCTGCCTGCCTTTGGGATTTGCTGGAAATGACAAAAATAATGCCAGGGCTACTTCATTACCTAATTCACAGCACCTATTTGCATGCAAATTTATATGGAAGAGCACAAAACTTACAGTAGGCATTTTGCCTTAAAATTAGGGAAGAAAGAGGCATACTCTTACTAGCTGCTTGAGTAGAAACACTTTATTTTAAAATAGTATTCATTAGTTAATAAAAATGAAATGCCATTGTGATGTAGGGTAGTACAGGCTTGTGGCTCAAACAAAACCTTGGTGACTAACTGAGGAGATTTTACATGTCATACAGTGAAGTGATAGTTTGCTCTGTGTGTTGATAACAGTCTGATGATGCTGCCAGGTAGTACAAGTATATTAGAATATCTATTTTTGTCATACAAATTAAATAGGAAATAAAATGAGTGATAGTAGAAAAAAACTTTTTGGCAGTAGAAACAAAACTTTTGTGGCAGAGCAAGGCCTTCATCCGAAGGAGCAGAGGCAATGGACACATGGTGAAGCACAGGAGGTTCTCTCTGAACCTCCACAAATACTTTTTTTAATGTGAGGGTGACTGAGCGCTGGCACAGGTGGCCAGGGAGGTTGTGGAGTCTTTCAGACTCCAATCTTGGAGATATTAAAAAGTCACCTGGACGTGGCCCTAGGCCACCAGCTATGGGTGGCCCTGCTTGAGCAAGAGGGTTGGACAAGATGACCTCCAGAGGTGCCATCCAACCCCAGCATTCCGTGGTCCGGTGTTAAAGGAATAAATAATGTTTAGCAGCAGCCCAGTCTGCTGCATGTGTAAGGTTCATACAGGGTTGGTGAGGTATTCTGATACATTGGTTTTTTTTAAAAGCATAATTTTGTCTGATCAATAAAAGATTATTTAGTCACATAGAGCAAATGCTAATTTACTTCTCTAAAAGAGATGATACCCACATTGGTTTCACATATCTATTTCTGAGAATATTTTCTTGTTTGGAAGCCTTTTCAACTTTTTGTGCATCTCAGTGGAGAGTAACTATATGATGGTTGGAAATAAGAAATGCTCTAGAGACTAAAATTTAGCACAGAAGGGCATGGAGATATTCAGTTTGTTATGTTGCAGATTAGATGTAACACTGGAATTTGGATCCCTCTTGTCATAGTAACATACACTTACTTTTACTGCTAACATTGTAATACCTTGCAGCCCAGGACCATCCACTCCTCTGGTGCTTGTTGCAGATTATTATCAGTCTCACTGGTGTATTTTTTTTCTACATTGAAACAGACATTGCAGGAACTGGCCAGGATATTGTAGAGGAATACTGAAAGAGTAAGCACAGCTTTATGAAGTCATTGATGTTGTCCGGCTTCTGTGCTTCCTCGAATTGTTTTGTGCACAGATGGCTGAGTGCGAAAGATCAGCTATCGTTTGTGGAAGGGGACAGTAGGGATGACAAGCCGTGGACTTTCTTTGTAGTTGTTGGAGTATGAGCATTCATAGTTCTATTCATGAAAATGATCCTTCTCAGTTCTGTATGAATAGGGCATTAAAATGTACCTGGTGTGGATTTGGGGGCACAGATGAGACAGTTTGTGAAACAGTCAAGAGCTGCTAGAATTCAATAAAAAAATTAGGTTCAATGGGGACTAGGAAATGCTGTTTATAAATAGGAAGAAGAGAAAGCTTCCTGTTTTTACAAGAGTGAACCCAATATGGAGTCAGCCTGAGGGTTGTCTAAGGAGAGAAGCCCAATCTGGATGCTTTAAGTTAACCTTTGGGAGAGTTTCTCTTTTCCAGTGGCTTGCAGGTGAAATCCAGAAAAAGCAGTACCCTGTGCCACTACATTGGCTGTTGTAGTGTTAACACCCAACACCCAAATGTTTTCTGTATTCAGTGTTTATATTTTCTGTAGGATGTGTCCTTAGTGTATTTGTCCCACTCTGTCAGTAAAGACCTGGCCTTTGGATCAAAATATAATATTGTGTCATATTTCAGGCATTAGGAAGGCTATTTTAGTATTTATCACATTTTCTAAGTCCCATGTCTTATTCTGTGTGTTAGATATTGTAGAGAAAATTAACTCTACACCAGTCAAAACCAGCACATAATATAGAGGGTGTTTAATTAACACAATTTCAGTTTTGAATATTGATGTCCTTTTAATTCATCTTGTAGAAATGCTAAATCAGGGTTCAATTATACCTCACTTGGACAGCCAATAGTCCTGCCAAGGTATTTTGAGTCTATGTGAGGGAGAAATGTGCATAGGTGGATTAATATAAATTCAGACTATTTCAGATAATCTCACTGCTGACTTGTGAGTAATCTTTTAGTTCGTTTGCATTGTACTATAGTGCTTTCTAACACAATCTAATTGTCAAATTCCCTCTCACTTTGCTTTACTGACTCCTCCAGGGTGTGCAGGTTGCTTATGCCTGACTTCATTATCACCAACTCTTTGAACTCTTGTCAGCAATTCA
Organism: Ammospiza caudacuta; assembly: GCF_027887145.1. Classification (NCBI taxonomy): domain Eukaryota; kingdom Metazoa; phylum Chordata; class Aves; order Passeriformes; family Passerellidae; genus Ammospiza; species Ammospiza caudacuta. The sequence continues at coordinate 102,447,380 of NC_080593.1, forward strand.
GTCATCTGCTAGTAAAGGATCTGGAGTTTCAGTTGCAGCAAGCATAAGGTATTTTCATTTTTTAGGTGCTTGCAAATCCCATTACAGCTCAATGTGTACAGTGGATTCCCTTCCGTCTGTCTCTGGATGAAAAAATGCTCGAACTTGTGAGACCACCTAGAACAGAAACCAGCTGTTTCAGCTGCTCATCACCTGCAGTGTAAACACACACAGTGTGGCAGATTCCTTCATAAAATGTAAGAGTTATCAGGCTCTGTCCAGACTAGACCAAAGTTTCAAGCAATTCTTCTTTTATCATTCTTTAGGGTGAAGTATTTCAGCAGATTTGTGCCCCAAGCCAAAAAAGATTTTGTAGGGCAGTCTCACCTGCTATTCACTGGGAAAAGTTATTTTTAAACTGTTTCCATGAAGTATGCCTGGTATGGGATTAGACTTTACAAGCTGAATGAGGGTTCTGCTGGATACATAAGCAGTACAGTGCCTCAGTGTGTGCGCCGGAAAAGGTTCAATGCTGGGCTCTCTCCCTCCACACCTCATTTTTAAACTGTTAACTACAAGCTCTCATGGTAGCAATGCTACATCTGTACCTCAGGGGCCACTTTCAGGTGCCAGTAACCTCCTAAAATGTGCCCTTTGTGTACATTCCTTATATAGAAGTTCTCAGGCCAGAAGGGAAGTGTCATGGAAGCTTCTTGATACCGTTCTTCTAGACTGCCTGCACTATGAAGGAGTTAAAATATTATGGAGTAATTTTATGGAAAGCAAAATTCTTCTTTCAAGGATCAGATCCCTTAACGATTATGTTTTAAGTATTTCCAACTTGTCTCTGTGCTATTAGTCAATAAAGATAGATGGTTTTTATTTGAAAAATTGATTTATTTTAAAAATCAATTGCAATACAGCATGTGATAATTTACAGAGAACAGACTTTCTAAATTGTGAACCGAATCAGAAAACAACTGTGAAATGCACTTGCATTTTTATTCTTTGAGAAATACTTATTTACAGGTTTCAGAGTGATTTGCACAAAGGTTTCACCAATGGTTTCAAAAAAATAAATGCCTCTAGTATCTAGTTGTTTGAAATCTTCACAATAAGTTGATGGACTAAAAACCCAAAATGTTTAAATTGATCTTAAATTTTTGCCTTTGAAAACAGTGTTTTCACTATTTTTTCCTGCTGCAGTCCTTTGCTATTTGGTAAAAAAAATAATATTTTCCTAATATAAGTAACCCATTTTGCACATTAGTAGAGAATCTTCCCTGTATTTCTGTTTATTTTACACTCTTTTGTGGCTTTGATTTTCAGGTTGTGCTCCATGACATCTTACTATGTATATTGCCTTTGTACATTTCATATTGAGAATATAATCTGCTAAACAAACAATTATGTGAAATAATCTATAGAACTGTAATCTAAATTGTCTAGGTTTCTTGTTTGCACTTTACAGAACACAGCAGTTTGCATTGGCAGTACTAATTCTATAGTCTGTGTCTTAAATAGTACAGTAATGCTGATGGTATCTAAAAAGCAGGCTGTGCAGTGAATGGTGTGGTTTATGTTTTCAAGCTTATTGCTTTGTGCTCTTAATACCTTTTGCATTTTTATTAATGGGAGCTGCTACTTAATGCTCTGAGGCTCTGAAATCCATCCTAATGTAATTTGACTTAGAGAAGAAATTTTTATTTTGTTTGAAAATCAGCAGACATTTTCAGTCCAGTGCCTTCCTGTGTGTGTATCACTGTCAGCTTTTTTGGCATTTCTTCAATACTGTGGCTGCAAGCAGACATTGCCTGTTTGCAAAAATATGAATTTCTTCTGGAGTTGCTCTTTTTTTAGCATAGGTTGAAGTTGTGTAAGGTCTAAGACTTCACAGTTGTACTACTTTGCTGAAAGAATGGTATTATTCAAGTGCTGAACCTGTACCTTATATTCTTACAGTCTGAAAGCCTCCTCTCAATTCCAGGCAAAACATGGATGTGGTATCACAGCCATTCAAACTTGGGTGGCCCTTAGGATTTCAGGTTGTATTGTTTGGGCAAGTGCTGAAAGTACTGGGGCATATTCCAGAGGGCTCTGTGGCATAAAATCCTAAGTGTTAGAAAAATGTAATGGAAAATTGTAATGTAATAAGGTGCTCATATGTATATCTGGAGTTCTGTATGTATACATCTGGAACTCTGCTCTCTGGAATAAACACAGCTGCATTTATTTGAATGTGTGAAACAGATTTATATACACAGGAGAATAAATCTTGTGTTGCACACTCAAATACACTAGAGTATTTTCATTGGCTGTGTATCACTGTTGTGAACTTTCTCTTTTTCTTTTTTTTGGAATTATGTAAGAATTACTTTAATATTTGTCCTCTGATTTCAAGTTCAGAATTTATTAAATCAAAATCCAGGTAATTTAGTTAAATTCCTATCCAAGCAGTTGTTCTAGGCCACAGAGAATAGCATTGTCTTTATAGAATCCCAGAAACTATCTTCACTTACTCTTAGATTTCACCACTGCCAGCATTGTGAGGGAAAATACTGCAGTGGCAAAGTTCTACTTGAGATCTAACCTTAAAAAACCAAAACTTTAACAATTCAGTGTGATATAAATTTTAATCTGTTATGATCAGAGCAGAGTTGCAGATGTTACATCTGCTTCTGTGCCCCTCTTACTCATCTTACAACACTATTGCAACAAATTTACTGTTGCTTTGGAAGAACAGTGCAGAGGAGCGGTTAGTTGTGTATTAGGAGTGAGTATTAGATCATGTGGGTGAGTTTTATCTGCACTTCCTTCTGCTCAGAGCTCTTTGTTCTGAGGTCAGGCAGGAAGGCCAAGGATGAGTGCCCCTCTTTCCTGCCAGACAGAAACATGGAGACAGGATGAGTGTCCCCACAGGGACCGAGTGCAGATGGGGGTCTGCTGCCACTGCATAGGAAGCAGCTGGTGACAATAGTTCTCTCAAGAACTACTTAACAAAAAGAAGTAGTACTTGTTAAACCTCTTCAGGATTTCACACATTAAGAGGGAATACAGAGAAAAGACACCAGAGAACCCAGTCTACACGTTTATTTTCTAGGTGACAGCCTGAATCACGTTTCCTAAATGTGGCTGTGGAACCATGATGAAAGAAAAATAAATCAACTTTATCCTTTAAATGGATTAAAACTTCCTAAGCATAACTCAGTGCTGTGTCCTGCCTGAAAACAGACACATGTATCAGAAGCCAATGTGTTGTGCAGTGGATATAAGGGAACTATGCTTTTTTCCCAAAACCTCTTCCTTTCCTCTCTTGGAAAATTAATGTAACAGTCCATATGCAGGAAGGTGACTTTCTGCTCCACTGATGCTGTTTTCTTACAGCACTGGGACAGCAGAATGATGATGAGTGATTGGGACAGAACTGATATTTCGAGGTACTGACATAAATGGTTTGTTCAAAGGTAGCCTGTTTAATCTGAGGGAGGGGAGAGAACTGGGCGAAAAATACTTTGCTATCAAGTCTTCACTTTATTAAAAATATGTGTAATGGATTGGTACCTTGACACTCTTACTTTCTCACATTAAAAGAAATATGTGTATCTGTATGGCATGAATATGAGAAGAGATAAAAAAGGTCTGAAGAACTGAAAATTCTGAAGTAAGGAGAGAGACCATTCACAGAAATGTGTAAGGTGGAGCTTTTGGCTTGAAAGAACATAATGTTTTCTCTTGGACAGGATGTTCTTCCATAAAGCTTGTATTAGCTCTCTGGGACGTATTGGAAGAACTCAGGTGCCATATGTGCCATTAGGTCTGAGTTAAGAGGGAGGAGATTCTGCAGCAGAGCATACATAGCAGTGAGTGATGTGTTTAGTGGACCATGACTAATAGGAGGGAAAAAAAAGGAATATATACCAAATCCATATTTATTGCAATCATTGGATGACTAAACTGGTATTCCACTGTCCCTAGAGAAGGAAATTCCTCCATCCCTTAGGGACTGTCTGTAATTTACCCAGCCTCATGTTTTTGTTTTTGGTCCCCCAAACTTCTTTATGAGACTGGAATATGAACATTTCCTTGCTGCATTTGTCAGAGGAAAGCACTTTACCTTTTCAGACTTTTCTTTTAGAGAAATAGTTTTCAAGCTGTTCAGATAATGATCCCTATTTTTTTCGGCTAACCCCAATTACAGATCAACTTACAAGTGTCTCTAACAAAATTGTGGGAGATTTTTCTAAAATTCATTTACCCATTATTGTCATGCTAAGGTAGAGACTTTCTTGAGAAGATCGTGATTTATCCTACTGCCTTTGAACTACTGTCTGTGCTAGCTGTGATTTTAATTCTGAAGCTACTCAGTAATTAAAATCACATCTGCCAATCTACTTTTCCCTGTAGTTTTGGTACATATTATTATGGTATTTGAGAATATCTAAGTATAGATTTTGAGCAGAATGTCTAATATAAACCAAGTGAAAATATGTTTGTATTAAAATCTCTAGAAACCATTGTTCACTAGATCTGGAATTAATTATTAGAGTACAATATTCTTTTTTAAAAAATCAGTGTTGTCCCTATCAGGGTCACATAAAGTATTAAAAATTGTTCTGTATATGTTGGCTTAGAAACAAAGTTTACTTTTTTTTTTCTACTTGCATTTGTCTTGGGCTTCCTACTTAAAGAAGAACTGGCAAAAAGGTAGTTGTCTGGAAAGCTGCCATCTAAGATTACCTTATTTTGCCCTGTTTCTGTTAATTTCAGTTGTGTCCTCAAAATACACTTGGTGGTGTTAATAGCAAGAAAGAAAGCTATTAACTGTCCTTGTACTGGTCTCATTTATGTTGCAGTTATAAATTATGCCAATAGAGGCAAAATGCTTGCATTTAGAGTTGCATTTTACCTTGTACATACAGCAGAAAGAAAAAAATAATCTCTCTCCTCCCATTAGCAATTGGCTAACATATTTTTTGCTTTGGTTGGGTTCTTCTGTGTCCCATAATGTGCAAAAGAATAGCTTTTTCCTGCTCATTGGGTAAGATCTATGACTGACTAAATCTGAGACATATACATTTAATTCCTGAATATCTAGCCCATTGTGTGATACTCTGGGAAAAATATTCTTGGAGGATTTAGGACAACATTAGCTGGAAATGCAGGAAATGTTTCAGAAAGATCACTCTTGTCAGCTTTTAAAATAGCATAGAACGGTTTGGGTTGAAAGAAACCTTAAAGGCCATTGAGTTCCAAACTCCCCCTGCCATGGGCTGGGACACCTTTCACTAAACCAAGTTGCTCAGGGCCCCATACAACCTGGTCTTAAAAAACTTGCTGGGATGGGACATTGACAACTTCCCTGGGCAGCCTGTTCTCATGCTTCACCACTCTCTCAGGGAAGAATTTTGTCCTTGCATCTAATCTAAATTGACCATTTTTGAGTTTAGAGCCATTACCCTTCCATCATTACCTGCCTGTGCAAAAGTTCTTTCTCTGCCTTTCTTGTAGGCTCGCTTTAGGGAATGGAAGGCTGCTTTATAGCAATCTCTCTGGAGTCTTCTCTTCTCCAGGATGAACACCCAGGTCTCTCAATGTGTTTGCATAGGAGAGGTGCTCCAGCCCTCTTATCAGCTTGGTGGCCTCCTCTGCACCTGCTCTAACAGGTCCATGGCTGTGTTCTGCTGGGGACCCCAGAGCTGGATGAACGCTGCAGATGGGGTCACCCCAGAGCAGAGTAGAGGGGCAGAATCCCACCCCTTTCCCTGCTGGCCACACTGGTTTGGATGCAGCCCAGGACACCTTTGGCTTTCTGAGCTGTGAGTACTCACTGCCAAGTCATATTCAGTTTTTCATCCACCAGTACCCCCAAGCCTTTTTCCTCAGGGCTGTTCCCAACCCCTTCACATCTCAGCCTGAATCCGTGTTTGGAATGCAGATGCAGAACTTTGTACTCCGTTCTGTTGACCTTCTTGTGGTTCCCATGGGCCTCAGGCTTGTCTTGGGATCACCTCGATGACATCCCTTGCCACTGCACCACTTCCCTGCACCTCTCCTCTTGGTGCTGTCTTGCAAACTGGCCAAGGATGCACTCAGTCCCACTGTCCATGTTCCTGTCAATGATGTTAAATATGGACATCTTTGTTACTGGTCCCAGTATGGACTCTTGAAGGATGCCACTTGTCCATTGGAATGGTGAATCATTGCTCCTCTTTGAATGCAACCAATACTTGTGGAAAAGCCACTTCAAATGGACACATCTTGTATCCTTCCTTGTATTGTTTGAATTTGCAGGGTTCATCAGTATTTATCATGCTGTGATTCTCAAAGTGGTAAGAGAAAATGAGTTTCAGAATTATGGACAGACAGATGTAGTATAATTGTTGAGGTGATGTTCTCCTTTTTTTGTGTTCAGTAAGAGCAAGTGGCGATCTAACATGCTTGGCTCTTCTGCAGGCTGGAAAGGTTGAAAGGTCAGATCACTCTTTTCCCAGTGCTTTTTCAGTGTTTCACCTGAGGAAGCAGGGGAATGTGCAGTGCTGTGAGTCCCCAGGGTGTAAAGTGCCTTGGCACTGGCTGAAGGCTGGATAGGTTGGCTGTGTGTGTGGAAGCACACACTTAGCAACTACTCAGGGGAGAGGGGAAAGCACCCCTCAGACAGCTTCACACAAGTGTGTGCAGTGTCCCCATAAGCTCTTTTTACAGCTCCATATGGCAAATGAACACCACAGATTATAGTACCTGGGAGCCATCAAAGCATTTTAACTAGGGCTCTTTTTGTAATAGACTAAATGGTTTCCTGATAAATTTCAATTGCTTTGTCTGTAGGTAGCATCACATACCAGTGTACCTCTAAAATGTTATTTCCTAAATGCCAGGAGCAGCTTAATACGAGATTATTGTATGTCATAAAGCTAACTCTGGCATTTGATCACACTTTAAATTTAGTAGTAAAACATGATGGAAGACATGGGAAAAGTAATTAGTTGAATTTTTCTATCTCCTTTGACAGACATTTTTTGGTGTGAGAAGCTTTATAGGAAGGTCAAGGCAATGCTCTTTGCATATAAACTGTGAGTGGCTGATCCTCATGCACCCTGAGTACCTTTGTAGTTTTCCACAGTATTTAAGGGCAGCATGTCCTCTAGGTGCCTTAAAAGTAGAAATTAAAAAATTTGCATTTGACTTCTGTTACTGAACTTATATTGAAAAACATGGCAAATAATAGGATTTCATTTTACTGATGAATTAGGTGAAGTTTAAAATGTTTTGATTTGAATAATTTGCAACATACCTTGATTTTTTTGCTTGTATTAAAAAATAGAATTTGTTAGAATGTTGTCTTTCATATCTAAACTGACATAGTAAATGGTTTATTTGGTGTTATTTATTAAACATCAGAAACTTACATCTGATTCTTACTTTTTCATCAAAATAGCTTATAATCTTTTTCAGATCTCTTTGAGTTCTAGGGATGCCAGGCAGCGGGAAATTCAGAGTGCTTCAGTCATGAACATGGCTCCAGATAAGTGGGAGAAAGGGAAGGAAGAAGAAGGAGAGGGATTGCTATGTCAGCTAGAAAAGCTCTGCACTTTGACTTATCCAATGGCATTCTAGAAATCAGCAGCAGATCTAGCAATAGAATGCAATTATATTGCTTCCCAGCCTCAACACTGCCCTTTGCCCTTCCTTACTCCACTCACAGTACATCTTTTGCTTGGAAATAGGTTAATGTTTGTGTTCAAACAGTGGATTAATTTTTATTTCACAAATTATTCCTGTTCCATTTGGTATTTAATGTAAGCTACTTGGGTCCCATTTTATTCATATCATAATTGTTCATAGTGTGGTGTGATTTTGAATAGGACTTAAAGAAACAATATTTTATCAGTGTATACATTTTTGTAGCACAGTTTGTAAGACAAGCAGGCAATTACTCTGCCTTGGCTTAGCCTCTGTTTAAAGAAAGAAAACTCTCAGTCATTTTCTATCCCATTTCGTTTCCCTTTTTCTGTCCCACTGAACTTGTTTCACCTATTAATGTTTGCAATATACAAATATTTTGTGCATATAAAAGGAAATTTGTAGCTGTTATGCATTGGCTAATGCCACAAAAAGATATTGAGAACAAAAGCTTAGCAGGAATCTGTGAATCCACCAAGAAAAGGAACAATTAATGGAAGTTGGTAAACTCAATTAGCCAGTGTAGTTGAATTTGGCTTAAAGCATCTAATTCAACATACTCACCTGCTGGAAGAGCTCAGTTGAACTAGAAGCATGATCAGAAAAAACATGTGTAGGTCAGCAGCCTAGCTGCAATAGGATTAAATATTAAATCCAGGATTTCTTTTTAGGATGTCCACAAAAAGCTTGAGTTGATTATTTTTCTGACTCTGTGAAGAAGGCTCCTGTGGAGAAATCCTTGGTCATGGAACATTGAGTGAGAAATATCTTGGAAGAGAGGTTCAGATGTCACACTGTGAAACAATGCTTAGCATGGTAGTGTTTTAGACTGTGCGGTTTGGGCTCAGCGTCTGATGAACAATTCTTGCTGTAAAATGGAAAGTGCTAAATGAGTTGTGCTCAGGGCCCTGGGTTGAAGTTGGCAGCAGTACTTGCTCATGGCAATCTTCTGTTGGCCTGCTCTTAACCAAGGAGCTGCTCCACTGGAGCATCTGTTCTGGACATGCTTTGTGTGGCATCTCCAGCTCCTGTGGACTAACAGTGTCTCTAACTAGAGTGAGGTTAAGGGTGTAAGCCAGGCTGCAGCTCACAGCACAGAGTCAGGAAAAAATTTGTTTTGGAGGAAAGTCTTACAATATTGTGTCCTGTGGAGTTGATTACTTCTTCCTCTCAAATGTCTGGTCCTGGTCATAGCTGCAGGGCAGTACTGGAGCAGGCCATGGATCTGATCCAGTTTAGTAGTTCTATAGTCCTACTGAGAATAGGCTGATGCACTAGGAGCAACCTACTGTAATGTAGTTTTTATATTATTCCCAATTTCATAACACTATTCTTTGTACTTGAAACACTGATTTTTTTAGCACTATTCAAACAAAGCCCAACTAAAATGCAGAGGGGCTCAACAGCATTATGAACAGAGGTTGCTGTACATTAGGGGGTTCTGTCATATTCTTAAATTCTAAACCTGTATTGATTAACTTTATGGCATGTACTTGTGCTCTGAGCTCTTGAAAACTAACTCTCCAGAAAGGAAGTTCTTTGTAGTGATAGGAATTCTTCAATCCTTCAGCATAATCAAGACTGAATCTACTGTAATACTTCTCTTACTTCTCAAAGCAGATTTTTCTTTTCAAGTGATGTAACCTTCTCTTGATGTCTGTGCAGCCACCTCTCTTCTACTAATGACCCGTTTACCTGTTCCTGGGGCTGCTTTCACACTGGTTCTCATCTAACCTCACTAACCTCTATTCTGACTCCAAGTTTTTGTCAGGCTTAGCTGTTACATCAAAATCCAGAAATTATCGTTGAAGTCTTGCACAAATTGCAAAGTGGGGATTAAAAACTATATCCCATATCTGAAAAGGTGTTTAGAGTATATAGAGTGTCTGTCCCCCTTAGAAGCTGTAAATTCATGTGTACACTTGTTGGTTGGACCTACAGGCCTCCAAATCTGTTCTGCAGGGGCTTGGGAAGTTTAGGAGCATTGAGGTGAAGGAGAGACAGTGCAGGTTTCTTTCTGGATCTCATTAAGAAAGTCTCAACAACAAAAGAATTCGTAATAACTCCTTTAATGACATAGAAGAACACGAATATAAATAACAAATAGATCTTGCATCCTTGCAGATACTGGGTGCTCCACATCTGTGCAACATCAGCTGGAGTCCAGATGCCTTTTCCCCTGGTGCATTGCACAGAGCAGACCCAACCCTGGCTGTGAAGAGATCCTCTCTCTTTTGGTCCTTCAAGATAAAATGTAATTTTTTAAAAAGAAAACAGCTGTATTCCTGAGGGAGGCTATAATGAGAACTTCTTGCCACACTTTCAGATAAGGAAAGACCTCCCAGGCAGGATAATTGCTGAAAACAAGTGGGAGCTACCTGCAGGCTCCTCTGTTTCTGTCAGCTGAGTGAGTTTGTCCTGCAGCCAAGGAATCTGAGCAGCACTGCACAGACCCACACACATCAGGTTGACTGTTCTGTGTGTTGCTGACTCCACAGAACTCCACAGAACATGGGCAGTTTCTCAGTCAGCACCAAAATAAAGACCTAGAGTGAGAATCAATAAAAGGAGATGTTGCATCGTGGATTCCAGGGTTTTTTTTTTGACTGTGCAGTTGCTCAGCAGTAAGCCCTTGAATTCTCTGTGAGAGCTCACAACTTTTCAGTGCCAGCTTGTGAGTTGAAAGTGGCAGGGGAGAGGACTGATACCCACTCCTTGACAGGGCTACATCCACAACTGACTTTCCTGTCCCTGGGCTGTAGTGTTATCTGCAGGATTTATGGTTATCCTCTACTTCTCTCTTCTAATAATTACAGGGGTATTCGGCTGTTGCCCTTTTGGTTTCCCCTGTATTTAATTTCCTGATGCTTCATGAGACTCTGAGGAGATTCTAACTCTAATCTCAGTGTGAAAATTTCTGTAGAAAACAATCTAAAATGGCAGGGAGAAAGATGGCTCAAAGTGCGAGTTCCCACTGTGTTCTGTAGGAGTAACCATGGAAGAGTAACACTACTTGTAAATGAATGCAGAACATGAAGTTATATCCTCTGAGAGAAACTCAGATACTGCTTATTCCTTAATTTATGAAAGTACAACATGGCAGAAAGGGCTCCACTTTATTTGTATATTAAGAAAAGGGGATCTGAGACCGTTTTAGATAAGGTGAGGTCACTTATTTTCAGTAACTAAGATAAGTAGAGGAGTATCAAAGTACCATGCTGCCTGGCAAAGATTGCACATTCTTATATTATTGAGGAGACAGTTGTGACTCCATCTTGTCAGCCTTAGTTGAAAATGCCTTTAAAGAGCAAATATGTCTGTGTTTAATGTGGTTTTCCATTGTTAGACTTGACATACAAACAATGAAATGAGAGGGTTGTTAAATATAACTCCGTGCTTGGAATACCATGCTTATGCAAGAAGCCACACCAAACTGAGGGAAACAAGGAGACAAAAAAAAAATCACAATTATTAGTGGGAAACAAGTGTGCTTTGGGGTTGCCAGGCAAAGCATACAGGGGAAATAAAACAAAAGAGATTTTGGAAAAGGAAAAAAGGCAGAGTTGCAACTCAGAATCTATTCTCTTGTTTCCCTCACCTCTCATTTTAGGAGTAGAACAATGTAACATTCACATCTGAAATGCTTCACAGATGTTCTGCTGGTGAAATGGGATGGGCATGTGTCAAGAGTAAAATCCATGTTGTATTTATGCTCTGATTGCTGTTTGTTTTAAAGGCTTTCTGTGGGCTTTAAGAAAGCAACAAGACTCACCTCCAATTTAAGCTATTTCAAAAATTTTGTATCAGCACAATGATGTCTAATTAGGAATGGAAGTGCCCTAAATGTGCTTGTTTTGCTACAGCACAGAAAACCCACCACAAACACTTACCTAGCTGTTGGGGACTTTAGGAAGATCACTTTCCATCTCTTCTCTCTGCTGCGTACTTAGAAATTGTAACTTTCCCTTTTTATACAAGTGTGGTTTTGTCATCCCAATTTCACCTCTGCAATGAAGATCCGTCTAAGCAGGTACAGCCCTGTGCTGTGGGAATAGTACTTGTAGAACAGCTCTCAGTGAGTCTTTTCCCAGCTGTTCCCAAAGCTGTGGAGCTGTACAAGGCTTAGTGATGCATGGGGGAAGGTTACCTAACCCCAACTCTTCTGGATTTTATCCATGAGACAGGTGGTGACAATTTGCTGTACAGGTCTGTGTTTCAGGCTTCCATTTTGAAAAGAAGTTGAACCAAGGTGTTCTTGCAATACAGTCCTGACACATTTGTGTATGGGCACAGAAGTCCCCTTCAGTGAAGTTTCACAGGCTACATGCAAGTCATCATGCAGCTTTAACTGTGCATGAGAAGGATGCAAGGCCATTTATCTTGTTTCCCCCTACATAAAAAGCTGTTATTCTTACCTCATTAGTATTATCTTGACAATTAATAGCTGTACCATTCTGGCTTTTAAGGTGCTTTCCTCAAATTTCTCTTGTGATGTGTGCATAGAGGAACATGTCTACTGTGAAGTTTCTGAGAAGAAATCCACCAGCTGCAAAGCATTATACTGTTAACTGCTTTTAACTATTTATTTAGCAGCATTTAATTGGTAGAAAACAGCTTCTCTGATTGCACTTAACAATAATGAAACACTTACTGGATTCTCTCTAATAACATTTTAAATAGGGAAGAAACCACTGCCCACACATATTCTAATCAGAAGCTTCCATCGAGCTTAATTAAATCACATAAATGAGAGTCCTATTGTTCTTATCCTACTCAGCCTCCCATTGCTTAAGTACCAGAAGAGCTCAGTTTTGAACAATCTTTTGCAAGTTAATAAATCCAGGCTGTGATGAATAGAGTTGAGAGAAGTGTCAGAGATTTTTAGAGACACTGTCCTGGCAGTAAGTTATTTTCCTTAGTGGCTGCATAAGATGATGTGTGGTGAATTAATTTGTCTGCAGTCAATGAATGGTACCAAAACCCAGTTATTCCATTCCATTTGTTTTACATTATGCCGCGACTTCTGAGGAGGACGGATGTTGTACCCCTTCTTTCCCCTGAAACAGATGGGGTATGGAGAAATTTGTGAAGGAAACAGCCATTGCACATGGGTAGTGGGTCTCCATTTTATTTAGTTCTGTGCTTCTGTAATGTTGTGAGAGAAATAATGAGGAATTTGTTTCCTTTGAGTGCTATGCATTAGAGAAAAGGAGAAATGGCATGAGATTTTAATGGTTTTTGAAAAGCAGCTGCCATGGGGAGAAGAATAAAATGGTTAGAGACACTTCCAGGGTAGGAAGCTCTACTCCAGAGCTTCACTTTTGTGCCCTTGCAGACCTGGAATACCTTGTATTACAGAAAAAGGGGTACAGCTTTGTGAATCAGGTGTTCTGGTTAAGGCTTATATTTTCTAGGAAAATTTAGAGATTTTTCCCTCTGTGACCTTTCATCTGAGCTGAGTGGGAGACATGGCCATGCACTAACGATATTAGGGAGAGAAATTTTGCCACTGGCCTTCCTATTTTTCCTTTTGCATGAGTTCTCCTGCTTTCTACTCATGACTTTATCTTTCAGAGCCAAGTAATAAACTGCACAGCTCTCTGTTACTAAACAAATGTGGAAAGCGGACCTCATGATGCAAGGTGTATAAAAACATAGAGTTGACAACTATGCACACAATTTTAGTGCTTCATTACCACACCAGAAAGGGTACCTAGAAATAATGGAATATTAATTTTCTTCTAGCTTTGTCCTGGTAAAGAAGAATTATTGGGGATAGAAGAAAAACATCTAGTTCATCATTAATGCTTCAGTTTGAGTAGGTTGGGAGTCTGGGAGTCTTCTCCTGTTTGGTTTTGATTATATTGAAGAATGGAGACTCCACAACCTCTCTATGTAACCTGTTTCAGTCATCAACCACCTTTGCAGTAATAAAGGTTCTGCTGTATTTAAGCTTAATTATGTGGATTTGCGTTTGTGCCCATTGCCTCATGTCCTGTTACTGGGCCCCACGGAGCAGAGTCTGGCTCTGTCTTCTTTATTGTCTCACATCAGATATTTGTATGTATTGATGAGATTACTCCTGCTCTCCACACTAAACAATCCTGGCTCTCTTCTTATGTGTCAGATCCCCTCTCTCCTTTAACCACCTTCACAACACTTTTCTGGACTGACTCCCATCTCTGTCCAGGGAGCCCAGAACCGGACCCAGCCCTCCAGATGCAGGCTCACCAAGAGCTGAGTAGTCTCTAAATCCATGATGACTTGTCTCAATTTTCTTCTTGTTCATAGCATATTTCAAAATAGTTTATAGGATTACTTGCTCCATCACCTTTCTGGGCGCTGAGGTGTGGCTGCCAGTCTATAGCTCCTCCCATCCTGCTGTTTGCCTTTCTTGAAGAGAGCAGTGATGATTGCTTTCTGCCAGTCCTCAGGAACATTCCCCGAGTTGCCATGACCTTTCAAAGATAATTGAGGGTGACTTTGATAAATGGGTGGAAGTATGAACACAAATCTAGCTGCTGTGGTTATGAACTGCCTGTCTACCTGCTTGCCTCAAACTTAAACCAGGCATTTCAAACCTAACCACTTAGATTTTGGAAGAAATACAACTTTTATACTCAGTTTTCAAGGTATGTTATTAATTTATGTCAAAACTTGAAGTGGTAGAGTTTGATTCTGCCTCTAAGATTGAATTCTGGCTGGTACTGATCAGTATTGCCTTCAGTGGCATTATGAAAATAAGAATATGTTGGATGGGACAGCTGTTTATTTGATTATAATTATTCACTGTAGAAGTTTCAGATTCTCTGGCAACAAGCAAAACCAACCATCTATTTCTCTCTGTGCAGTTGTATAAACACAGAATATGTTCATCCTCTGTGAAAAGAGTGATGTAATGAAAACCCCGTCTGTGGTATTAATGCTTAGCAGCTGGGATCTTTTTGTGCATAAATAAAAGTTCATGTGCCCATCCACAATATCTGATATTTTTGATACCTGGTTCTTTCAACCAGCTGCACCATGGGAATCCATTTAGGAGACACAGTTGTAGGCCAGTCAACAACACATTATGTTTGTAACTTTAAATGGCTGATTTTTCTCCCTAAAATTGCCACCTTGCCCTGCTAGGCAGGTATAGAACTAAACAAGAGTATAGGAGAGTTCTCTTTATCTTCTCATACAAGATTTTAAGCCCATGAAAGTAATTGCAAACTTATACATTGCATTTGGGAGTGTTAAGCATCTACAACTTCAGATAACACTTCTTGTGATTAAAATGCCTTAGAACCAAACCTGAAGATCTCTGATTTGGTAGGAAGCCAAAATATTTAAAGTTAGTAGCATTTCAGCAGCTTTTTGTTTAAACTTTATTGTGTCTCATTTCCTAAGTTGTGGACTTAATCTAGAAATGCTTTATTCATCACAAAGCATGGCACGTTGAACATGAATCAGCAGTGCCCTGGCAGCCAGGAGGGCCAACCCTGTCCTGGGGGGCATCAGGTACAGCATTGCCAGCTGGGCAAGGGAGGGGATTGTCTTGCTCTGGTCTACACTGGGGCAGCCTCACCTCAAGTGCTGTGTGCAGGTTTGGGCACTGCAGTGTAAGAAAGATAGCAAACTCTCAGGGAGTGTCCATAGGAGGGCCACAGGGATGGGGAAGGGCCTTGAGGAGAAGCCCATGAGGAGTGGCTTGGGCTGTTCAGCCTGGAGGAGATTGAGGGGACATTGCACTGTACAGCTTCCTCATAAGGGGAAGAGGAGGGGCAAGCATTGGTCCCTGCTCTGTGGCGACCGGTGATAGGACCTGAGGGAATGGCCTGAAGTTGTGTCAGGGGAGGTTTAGGTTATACACCAGGAAAAGGTTCTTCACCCAGAGGGTGGTTGGGCACTGGAAGAGGCTCCCAGGAAAGTGGTCACAGCACCAAGCTTGATGGAATTCAAGAAATGTTTGGACAACCATGTCTCAGCCTCAGACCTCATGCTTTAGATGCCTGTGTTTTACAAAATTACTTCTCTAGAATCAGAGTCATAGGATATCCAGAGTTGGAAGGGACTCACAACTCCCAGCTCTGCACAGGGCAACCCCAGGATCACACCATGTCCCTGTGAGAATTGCCAAGATGCTTCTTGAATTCTCTCTTGACTACCATTTAAATCTGAAAATGCTGCTCTGTTTTCACTTACTTTGGCCAAAATACCTTCTTTTCTGTGTACTTTTGTATGAAGAACAGCTATGGGGTGCATTTCTGTGTCTTGGATTTAACATAAACAATATTAGCATAATTTTATTGATTTCAGTTATCTCATATTCCTTAGAGTTAACTTTTGGATACTCCTGTGATTTTATTCAAATTTCCATTAAAAATGAGCAAAGAAAGATTTATTGGAATTTCTGATATCATCCAGCCTGAGACTCTTAAGAAAATTCACCAAGTTATTTTCTAAGCCCAAACAGTGATATGAATATCTTAAAAATGGTTGAGACTGAAAACTCGAAATACTGTAGATGAGATTTTTCTCCCACAAGGTTTTTCTCTATGAGGCTGTGAAACTGCTCTAATTTCTATTTTAAAGAAGCTGTAGTTTCAAATGTTTGAATTACCTTTTATCATAAACAAATATTCACAAAAAATTTCTGTCAAGTGCAGCTTGTGTGCATAGTGGTCAGGCTGGGCAAGCTCTGCTGATAGTCAGCTTATTATCAAATGAAATAAATCTCCTGACATCTCCCGTGCAAGTAATGTGCATTCAAGAACTGCTGAAATAAAGCAGTGAAGCATGGGGTGTACAAAAGTGAAGTTTTAGCCAAAGCTATAATGGATGATCTGGTTTTGGATGGATGGATGAAACTGTATCTTCTGGGCTTGCTACACCAAAGAATGGATGAATTTGAGGATGACAGGAAAGTAGGTATGTTACAGGGATGAAAACTATGAGGGGTAAGCTGCAAGAAAAAAAAAAATTACCTGTTTGAATACAGTGGATATGAAGGATGCTGAAGTCATGATCCAGGTGGTGTGAGGTTTGATGATCTGGGATGGAGCATGTTGGGTAGCAAACTGCCCCTTGCAGCCTGCAGTGAGGCAAGTCAGGGTGAGTATTGCCATTGCACATCTCCCTTTGTTTTCAGACTGGTTAAAAAGCTGGTGAGTTGTAGCAAGGGGCTGGGTTTTCATGTTTGGTATTCATATGCTTCTTGCTGAATACAAGTGAGTCAATTGGCCCTACTTGATCAGAGGGGGATGGACAAGACAACCCTAGAGGTACCTTCCAATCTAAACCATTTTGTGATTTTGAGAACAATAGATTTTGCAAGGTCACAAAAAAGATGTTACAATAAGAACTCTGCTGCATATGAGTCTGCTGAAGAATTGCAGCCTTACCTGTAAATCTGAAATTTCATTTTCAGATGCTATGTGGAATGACTGTCTATGGTGTATCAAGAATCATATTTTGGGATGTCTCTGGGATGAGACCACAGTTAATCACCACCAGCTAGTGGCAAGATGGTACCTTTTTTTCTCAGTCAAAATAGATGCGATCTAGGCAGGAACTGATGATATACAAGATAGCAACACTGTGCAGAAAGTACTGAGTGGTTAATGTGCTGTTGATAAACTATGTAGCCTAATGCCCAGGGCATCAGATTACATTATTAATGCTGCACTGAAAGGAATATCTAAGGGCTTTTGTGGTTTATGAAGTAAACTGTTTTCACATGGTAGTAAATACAAGATGGTGATACATGCAAATAGTAATCATGAAATGGCAATAAAGAAGATTTGAAAATGCCAATGCATTTTTTAATAAAATGAGAAGTGAAATTCAGCTGAAATGTACTCATTTTGAGAGGCCTATGTTTTCTTTTTCATACAAAGTAAAGCTTTGATCAGAACTGTGTCTGGCTATGAGATAAGGAGACTACTGCCCCAGCTGATCAGTCCCCTGTGGCTTTCTGTATTGGAAGAACCAACCCTTTTAGAGTGATGTCACCTGGAGAAATGCATAGGTAGATTGCAGCTGTTAGTCTCTGCCCACATGGGACGAAGGGCATACTTTTCCCCAGGAAATGAGAGCTACCACTTATTCCTTTTGCCTACTAATCAAAACCCTTTTAAGCAAAGAAAAGGAGGATAAAACACAGACATGAACATTTTCTGTCCTGTTTCTGTGGTCTAGGTAAGAATTTGGTAATAGTCCAAATATTTTCTCTGAGAAGGATTTAATGATAGAAGCTCATCTGCTTTGATTGTCTCTGAGCATTTCTGAGCATTGTCTGAATCTTCTGTTGGAAGATTCAGAGGAAAACTATTTTTACTGGTTTTGTAAAACTCCTTTTCTAGAAATAAAAAGGAATTATCTTTATAATAGAGAGAGCTATTCTTTTATCCCTAAACTCTGGTGCTGGGGTTTCTGTGTATGAAGCCAAAGGATTTTTGGAACAAATTCAGACTTGCTCCTTTGAGTGTCTTTGGTGTCATTCACACAGATTTTTCCTTCTAAAGCATCAGAACTGTCTTGATTTGTGAAGGAACCACTTTAAAGGTGACTGTGTCTTTATCAGTGTGTTAATTTTTATTTTTTTGATCAAAGATAACAAACAATAAGTAAAATAAATTCCTTGACTTCACTTGGACTTGAAACTCAAAACTCCCCAAACGTGTCTGGAAAGAAAAGTATCATCAGTTTACTTACCTTGGAGGCCATTCCTGAAAGATACTTTTATTTGTAAAGGAAAGAACTTTATACTCTAGTGCTCTGGAAACATTCATATTTTGCTACTTAATGTTTAACCTCCCAGTGTTCTAAGATGTCTAAAAAGTTTGAAATGCATTTCAAGAAGGAATCTTGGAAAGTATTTTAAATATGCTAATTATTCAGGAGTTAGATTAATAGTAGAATTCTCAAGGAAAATTTCTTTCGAAGGTGCTATTCTTTTACATGTGCTTTATTCTTTTACTCGTGGACCCTTTATGCTACATACTTTCTCTACTTAGTAACAGCAATCTCTTATTTTCTTGCCTTATTTTTTTTTCCCAATGTTGACTCAAGATACCAATCTTTCGTACTACAGAACGGATAGCCACTTCCTAGGTCATGTTTTACTTGAAAGTATTCCAGAACAAGCTGTTAGAATGATATTCCTGTGGATACAAAAAAGGCAGCAGCTCACTGGCCTAGAGAGTTTACGTTTTCCCTGCCCCTCCATACAGCACAACTCCTCCTTGGTATCAATCTGCCGACTTTCTTTGTGCACCTGTAAACTTGTTCAAAAGATCTCAGCTACTCATAAACCATTTTGTATCTCTCTTTGTATCATGTGGCAGAACAGGAAGGGAACCAGACTTCTGCTGTGGGTACTGAGAGAAAGTGACTGAACCTGTGCAAGAGGTGTTGCTGCTACCTGGTTCTGTCACAGAGATTTGAGCTGATGGGGGCAGGACCTTGAATCCACTTAACTTGCCTTTCTGGGCCAGTATATGCTTTCAGACGAGGCACAGGTCTGCCAGACATCAGACTCTTGTCTGGCACATTATTCATGAAAGGAAAGATACAAAATCCAGGTAGAGATTACTGTGGAGCAGTCCTGCTGGAAAATACAAAAAACTGTAATAAAATCCAGTAGGTGCATTTAGTAAGACAGTTTCAAACAATGGCCAAGCACTTCTATTTCTGTTATGTTGGTCAATGTGCCTCTTTAGAGTCTTAGTTTCTTAAAAGTGCCAGATGCTTAATGTTTGCTTGTTAAAACTAGAAAATCCACTGTGCAGCTGTACCAAGTACCCTGCTCATTCCTGTTCTTTCTTTCTGTTTGGCTGGCTGATTTCCTCAAAGTAAAGGAAGCCATCAGTATTAAATTCAATGAATGGCATCACTGCTTGGTTTCTATAACTACTTTTACAGCCGACAAGAAACCAAGGGAGGAAAAGTACTTTGGCACATGGTTTTATCAGCATATTGAGCTCTTATGCTCTGTGCTTAATTCTGGCAGTTTGCCTTGAGACGGTGAATAAAACTCTCTGCATATTAAAAGGTAATATTAACCAATAATTTTGTTTAATAAAGAAGAATCCTATGAAAGAAAAAGGTAAGGCAAGATGTTCACTACCTCTTGTCTGTTTCCCTTTATTTGCCTTCTCACTTTCCTCTTGGGTGTGGTCAGACAGTGAGGGTAAACAACAGCTGTTTCTTCCAAGGAACAGCTGGGTGACATTTCTTACTGTGTAAGTACTCCAACTTGGGCATGCTGGTGTAACAGCAAAACAGTAGATTTTTATGCATTTGGAAACTTTGTTCCATTGAAAGAATTGTGATTTTTTTAGGCTAAAAGAATACTGAGAGATCTTCCCTGATCCTGGTAGTTGTATCTAGAGCAGAGTGGCTCCATGTGGTATCTCTTACACCAGGTACGCCTTTTAGCAGTGGACTTATCTATGATAAAGGAAATATTTCCAGGTTTTCATTATGGTTCAAAATATCTCATATTTCTTGACAAGGGGCAGAAGAGGGAGTTGGGAGAAAGAGGACAAAAGGGAAAAGACGTCAAATAACAATTTCTTGTGAGATTAAACTTGTTCTCTCTTTAATTTATCAGCTCTCATTGACCGCTTAATTTTGTGATTAATCAAAGGAACAACCTTTTATTAGAGCATTTTGTCAGCATGCTCAGAAAACATAATAAGAGATACAATAAGTGCTCCTGGAAAAGGCAGGGAGCTATCAGGAGAATATTTACATTTAGGGATAGTGATTTTAACTGACATGGAATGTAACAAATTGTGAACCTTGAGACAGTTTATGTGCCAGCTGTCCTCTTTTCCCCCCTCTCTTGTATGATTGGCTGATGGTGCTATAAAATGCCTGCTTTGGAAGAAGAAGAGCCTCCCAAGGTTTTCTCAATGCATCCTTTGTGAACACAGTGACTTGGGTATGTCACTGTCATGTACTAAGTATATATGTGTACTCACCTTGTTTGACCTCTTCAGTTTCCTGTGTTTTAAATCCATCCTGTTGTGTTGGATCTCATTCCAAACCAACAATGACTAATAAATGTTTATACAAATACAGTTAATTTACTTCTTGGCAGAATACTTTGTTTTCTTATAGCCAGCATTTAAGGCGTGAGAACACCACCTCATCAGTTTTGGAGATTTTCAGATACATGATTTTCATGGGACTGGTATGTATATAAATCTTTTTTCTTTCTTACATCCAGCTAATTGGATTGGAAGTACCCTGGCAAGAATTGTTTTTTTCAGAGAAGACAAAATTCTCAACATCTCCTTTGCTAGAGAACTTTTTCACTTCCTCAAAAAGAATTTGTGTGAAGTGGGAGCTATGCTTCAAGAAGCAGGAAGCAGGTATTTTTATTTCTAGTAGGACACCCATAATCCCTTTCCAACCCACAGGGTAGTTTTCAGCTAGTTTAGTTAGGTCTTGGATAAACTTCTCTCTCTTATCTGTCATCTAGAAAAATGCAGAGAATGCTAAATCTCATGCAATGACAGAAGTACCTCCACCATCCTTAATGAACACTGTGGATCTGGGAGCAGAATGTTCTTCCATTGCCATCAAGCATTCCTGTCATTATTCTTTACACATACTATTCAGGAACTATTGATTAGGCTTGCTATTCAGGAAATTTCCACAGCTGTTAAATGGGTCTTAACCAGAAATGCCCTGTAGGATTTGTGCTTGGTGCAAGACAAAGATTAGGGGCTGGATACATCAGTTATCTCACTTTAATGTAATTCAGATTTTAGAGATGAATTCCCTATACAGTTCACAGAGAGATTAAGTCTGAAAAAGAAGAGAAGGAATTCTGAACTCCTTTACTGTATACCTGAGGCAGACAGCCTGAATAGCACTTTTCATGCAGTTTAGTATCTAAATGTTGCCTGCTCCCAGAAGATCTTGAAGATTGTTCTAGTGTACAAAACTGGCTAGCTGTCAATTAGTGGAAGCTGTGGTAGTAAAATTCCAAATTGTAATGGCCACTCTTTTTCATCCTACTAAAAAAACCTTGATATTTGTCTTCAGGTTCAGTTGTTCAGAGTGAGTTTGCAGTGGTTTTTAGAAAAATGACTCTGTCATCACTCCATTCCATGCAGGTCATGCCAGGTCTGCATTACAATTGTGTCCAAACTGAAACCAGAAGTAGTGTTCAACTGAATAAAGTTGCTCTGAAAAAAAGTTTTGTGGGTTTTGCTTAGTCTTCTGCTATCTCTCTTTTGATGTCCCTCAACTCATCTGCCATCAGCTGGACTCATGGCTCCTAAGACTTATAGAACTGATGATGATAAACATCCAGTAGCATCTTCCACATGTTGCTTTACTGCTATCTAAAACCTGGAGTGCATTTTTGAAGCAGATGGTTAATGGGATACGGGAAGATTTGAGTGAGAGTATTGTTTCCTTTATCCCTTTCTAAAGTCCTAGAACCCAATTAGACATTGTGTGGCTGCAAAATAATTACAGAGTGAATGCTGTTAACTGGAATACTTCACATCATGCAATTTCTCCCCCCCAAATGCTGTGCAGCTGTTCTAAAAGAGCACTGAGCTGTGTGGGAACATGGAGATTAGCTTGTGCCAAAATACAGTCAGACACAGCTGTAGTAGAGAAAGATGGGCTTAGAACTAAGATGCTTATAGACTTACCTTTTGCTGCTAGATTATATTCTGCTGTGCTTTCATTAATGTGATATTTCAACACATAAATAGCTGTTGAGGACTCTAGTCTAAGTTAATTGCAAATTAATTCATTAACTCCTACACATTTTGGGAAAAAAAAAAAAAAAACACCTCAAAATTGAACATGAAGAAACAAAACCCCTAAGTTTGAAGCTTAATACAATACTGCACATATATAGCAGCAGCTCCTGGGAAGCACAATGGAGCCAAAATATGGCCAGTGCTGTAAATGTTGAAACAGTCTCTTTGTCTTAAGAAACATAAACTGCAGACAGAACTTGGTATGTTTGTCCTGGCTTTTGGTCCAGGCAGTTGTTTGCAAACCATGCCTCTGCAGTCGGAGCAGATGTGGCAGTAAAGCTGTAATCCAGCAAACCTTGCTGTATTCTTCTTTTCACTCTTTGTAACAGAAAGGTAGAGGATTTGGCCCAGGAAGAAGTTCTTCAGAGCTTGGACCATATGCTGAGAGAGGACACACTGAAGGTGTTGGATAGACAGCGTTGGACTTTTGTTATTCTCGCTGCCTATTGTATTCTGTTTGAATCCTATTGTATTCCTTTTAAAGAAATTGGATTGGATGTACCATGGCAAGAATTTTTTTTTTTTCAGGAAAGAGAAAATTCTCAAGATTCCACAATGGGAGAGAAGTCTGGAGACTGCCCCTGGGAGGGGCAGAGAGTATTGGACAGCCACATCTTCAATGTCATAAAATTTCTTAATGGCAAAAGGAAACTGAGTGGAGGTTGTTGCAACCAGGATAATCACTGGTTCTAAGCCTGGAGAGAAGATAGGACTAAAAAGATAAAATTAAAGGGAAAAAGTAGTGTTTCGGTATTTTTTAGGTCTTGGTGTTTCTCATCCATGCCCTCCCCTCTCCTAATTATTTAGTTGCTTTTTACATTTAAAAGTCTATTATTTTTGGGGGGAAAGTTGTTGAGAGAGATCAAGGCAAAGCTAGCCCCCTGCTCTGGCTGCCTTGTAAACCCATCACAGATGTTTGGCAGGAACAGAGGCATTATACTTTCTGAGGATACTGTTTTTCATGCCAGGAATCAACTTCAAGCTGTTTTGCTTACATGAGATGTTTTTATTTTATAACCTTTTCCATCTTGTGCTGTTGCGAGTTGTTTGTTTTTGACATGTATAAAACCCAATGGTAGCTGCAATATTCTTAACCCTGCCTGGGATGATACCTAAATCCAATATGAGGACATCTGGTGAACTTCAGGGTTCAGCTGGAATTTCATACCAAATGCTGATGAATGTTGCTGAGCTTTTGATGCCCCTGAAATAATGATGATAAGTTCTTCACACAGAGAATCATGTTGTGATTCAGATTCAGTTTCAAGTAAATAAAAAAAAATGGTTAAAATATATTGGTACAGCAGAAACTATGTTAGATTTTTCTTGGTCTTGTATTTTGGTCTCTTTGCAGTAGCCTTTATTAGGTTGTTTTAGGTCGAGCATCTTTTCAAATAATTATCTCATCTGAGTGGTGATTGCAAGGAATTTTAGTAGTCATCCCAGTTAAGCAAGAAGTACATGAACGAAATGGGTACATTCATCTGAAAACACTTGAGTTTCACAGTCTGGTTTTTTTAATGTGGTTTTTCTGGTACTTTCTGCTGTGGAGTATCCTCCATGGGAAATATTTCTATACTCTCTGGAAAACATATTCCAGCTTCCTCTTTAAACCAGAGAACTATGTATGTGAAACCAGATCCTTATTAATTTTATTATTTTGTAATTTTTATTCAATTATGGTAATAATGCCTTCTGGGCAATATGTGCTATGTGAACTAGACATTTCCTGATACGGACTGAACATTACACTTGTATATGTCAAACATGAAGTAAAGTTATTCTGTGGTGTTCTGTTTCTCCTGAAAAATAAATAACAGAAAAGAATTCTAGTAAGTGAATCTGAATTGGCAAGCAATTCAAGTCAACAATTTGCTATTACTTTCTTCCTTTCCTCTCCTCTCCTGTCCTTGTGAAAAGTCCTCAAGGATCTCTCTGAGAAAAGGCTGATTTGCAGTGCTATGCAGAAGGCTGCCTAAACTTACAGCAACCATAAGATTAGCATCACGATCTGAAGGAGTTCACTTATTATGCTTCCCACTTGTGTCTCGATGATTAATATAATTATTCAATAATCTTGATATTGAATAATTTTGTCTCTGCGTGACTATTGAATAATTATGTGAATTATATCCGGTGGAGGGGAATGACATACAGGTCACTCAATTTCCCTTTGTGTGTGTCCTTAGGAATCATTTATTTAAAGGGCTTGCACAGAAACTGATTTTCTGTAGAAAATTGC
Organism: Ammospiza caudacuta; assembly: GCF_027887145.1. Lineage (NCBI taxonomy): Eukaryota > Metazoa > Chordata > Aves > Passeriformes > Passerellidae > Ammospiza > Ammospiza caudacuta. Next base: position 102,472,058 of record NC_080593.1, read on the forward strand.
CATTAGATTTTTTTCCCTCAAAATGCCTGTAAACATCAAGAATGGAGCATGGCAAATTGGAAGAATGTGTTTTTTTTCCTCTCCACATAGACAGACTATAAACAAAGTTCTTATCGGTTGGTGTGCCCTCTGTGGACACCATTTTTGCTACATTCTGCTGAGATACAGGTACTTGTAAATCTATCATTTTAATTTATAGCTGATCTAATCCATCAGTTTGTTTTTAAGGATAATAAGTTATCAAGTGGACTGAAAAATTGATAATATCATTTTATTGTCTTCTTGTTTACCTCTATATATGAAAATTGTATCATACTCAAAATTATAAACACATATACCTTAAGAAAAGACAACTTTGAGCATTCTGGCTTAATTTCAAGATGTTTGCAGCTGAATACATACTCTCTATGCATTGAGTATATATGAATCCATTCATACTGTCCTCTTTCCCTTTTATTTGTTTATTTGCAACGAGTTGCCTTATTTTCAGAACTCCTCACAAAGAGGAGGACTGGGTGTTGGTGCTGAATGGAATGGTCCCTTTGCTTTCATTCATAAAATTCAATACCCCTACTGCAGTTTTAAGTAAAAAAAAATCTTCCATTTTCTTTCCACTGTTCATTGTGTGACTGGGAAATCAGTGTTCCATAGGATAAGGATTTCTTAAAACTCTTCTTCTTCAGAGGAAATAATGAGAGCTGTTGCCAGCTGTAGCATTATTAGCATGGTAGTGTGGTTGATGCTTCCTACTGGGAAATCTCCCATTTGGTTTCTGATGGATTCTGTTGGTGATCTGTAAAATTTCCCTTGCAGGCATGGTGTGAGACCTCCACAAGGTTTTTTGAAAGGTGAACAGAGGTCCATCAGAGTCTGAACCTGTTGTGAATGCTGCTTAAAAATGTGATGTAATAATGTCTTTTGTTTTTTGCTTTGCAAGCCTGCTTAGCGGAGTTTTCTAATCCCACTTCTGCATTGGAGTATCCTATTTTTCAGCATTGATGAAACTAAATATTGTACCTTTATGGCCCTCAATCCTCATTTTGTATCCTCCTGTTTACAGAAAGAAAGACCAAACTATGAACAAGAATATTGCATTTTCTCTTACAGACAAAAGCCATTTGAAGAGAACTCAGGAAAAATCTCCTGAATTTTACTACTTACTCTTCTGTCATTCTCCATCCCTTCTTTCTTCCCGTGACTTCTTGTACTCTGAAGATTCTGGTGGGGTGCATAATGATATTGCCTCTGGCAAATTATTTTACCCAACCTCAATGAAATGTTAGAGCACTGTGCTTTAAATCTCTCAGTGCCTAGAGTGAACACGTTTGCTGATTTCTCCATGGTTATTGAAAAGGAAAATCTTTATGGGAATGATTGGTAGGGTCAATCTCTCAGGGATAACCCATAAGATTTTGATATCCATCTACATATTATATAATTTTTTTTTAGGACTGGCCACCAAACCAGAAAACGAAACTTGTGGAGAAGTTTTCAGGAACATTTTCAAACTATGAGAGAGACATTTGAATGCAAGTAGGCTGTTTGCAGGTCAAATTTCAAGGTCTTTATTTCCTTTGAAAATGCTGCAATTATAACTGGAGGGATTGTACATGCATATTTGTAAACTTCATTCAAAGAGACTTGTAATGATAAGATTAAAAAGTTGATCAGAAGCAGAATTACATAGGTCCAAAACTCATTACCAGGAGTTTTACTAAAACCAGCTATGTGTAATATTGATATGAGACAGAACAGAATGGCTTGTTCATAGCAGGCAAAGTTTCACTGCTTAATAATGATTACTTTGGATTCAGTCCAGTGAATAGTTTAACTTTATAAATAATGCAGTCTTACAACAATTTCCTTTCTCAAGATTTGGTCTCCTTAATGATTTGAAACCTGCCCTGCCCCATGGTATTATTACACTGCTTTAAATGGCTGTGAATTGCTGACTTCTGATAGCTATGTGGACTTTTTTCTCCTCTCTCTTTCAAACTGACCCTTCAGTTAAAAGTAAATTATCAAAAAAGAAAAGAAAAAGAGGATTATATTGTCTCTGCGTGACTCGTTCTACTGGAGACAAAATGAGACCACAAAATGAGACTTTTCAGCTCTAGTGTCACTTTATTAATTTCTCTTGGGGACTACTTGTTTCTCTTTGAGGACTTACTTAATTTCAGTATCTTTCAATGCCAGGGGAATAGGCATTTCTATTTCATACAGTCAAGAGAGTGGAGAAGGTGTGGAGGTGACTGGCTGCACATCTCCACTGGTTGAAGAAAGACAGGTTCTGGATGTGCATCTTCAAGTCAGGTATTGCCCATAAGAATGTCTCCCTATCTGTGAAGTTTTGGACATTCTGCTGTAAAAAGTGGAAGTCTTTTTGTCTGATCATACTTGGCCTTCTCTGTCCAAAACTCTTCTCAGAGCATATGGTTGCAAATCAGGAATCATAACCCTGCAATTCCTCAGGGTTTTAGAAAAGTGATGACCCTGCATTTTGGGTTTGAATCTGTGTGGTTTGTGTAGTATTAACTCAAATGTTTCTATGTGTGAAGGATGAAAGGTGAATTAATGCAGAGGGGAGCTGAAGTTTCACCAGGGGATGAGTAATCGCTGAGTGTGCATGCTTTTGTGTATGTTTGACTTTTGGTTTTGTTACTTTCATTTACTTACAGATGGCTAAAAAGGGATCAGGTGTCAGCTTCCTCTGACTCCTATACTCCTACAAGATCCATAAAAATAGATCTTGACTCATGTTTTCTATGTATTTTGAATTCCTTCTGCATAATTTCTATTCACTTGTATAAATAAGGCTGCTAACAAATATTAAATTTCCAGGAGTAGTGAAAGGATAGAATAGAAATTTATTGGCTGTGGCAGAGTGCACCATCTGCCATTCACTGAACCTGGAGACAAGGTTTTGAAGACTTGAGGCAATAGAACTGCATTTTAAAAATACTGGGAAGCTACTTGCTGCAGCAACCTCCGTCTGGAATCAGTGGTGAGGTTTTGGGCCTGAACTCTTCAGGAGGACAGGCAGTGGGCAGTGGATTTATCCTGTATCACTGCCAGCTGTGCGGAAATACAGTGGCAGTAGTGGCTGCGTCAGGTCTGCCAGCTTTCCTGATTTTATTGCAGGGCTCGCTGCTGCTTCCCTTTCTCCATTTCAGCAACTGTAGGCCTATGAGTGCACAAGGATTTTGGCTTTTATATGGTAAGAAAGAACTTCTAAAATCCAGGTTAGGGAGGTAAAGCATAGGAACACATGAGGAGGTGAGACTACAAATCACTGGTGTGAGATACTCAGAGTTAGAGAAGAATTTTTTTTTTCTGTTAGCCACTAATTTTGGAAGCATCCTTAGGATTTACTCACTTGTGTAAAGCCGATTTTAAAATTACATTTTACCTTTGGATTCAGCCTATATTAATATATTCTTGTAACACAGATTTTATCATCTACCTTACAAATTTAAATTAAAAGTCCCTAATCTGCTTCACTCTCTAGATAACACATCAGAAAATTAAAGCTTTGAGACTTTTTTCTCTCCCAACTATCCTAATTAAAATTACTTACCAAATACACTGTCTATCTTCTATCATGCTCTGTCTTGCTGCTGAGATGGAATCAATTTTAATTACAGATGAACTCTTTGTATTTTATCCTGTCTGTAGAATCCACAATAAAGATGACAGGAAATAAGAATTTAACCGAAATAACAAAATTAAACCAAGTAGTTTTACTGTTTGTTTGAGTCAGAACACTAGAAAGTGTGAGGAAAAAAACCCTCACAAATAATCATGGAAGAACATTTGATGCTTTTTATAACTTCATTGTTCTCTATGATTTACATTCTTCAGATGCTGAATTCAGAAAATATAAATTATGAAGATTTTTATCTTTAATACCAACAGAGTTTCACTGGCTTTTTAGAGTAAATCTTTCCTTTTAAAGACACATAGATACCCTCTTCACATCAAAGAAACAATCTCACATATAATTGGAATGATTTAATGCTTGTGATCTATTTACTGAAAAATGCACCATTATTCTACAGGCAGTGCCTCTTTTTTTGTACCATCTTTCCCATCTCAATCCATCCCCATCTATCTCATCCCACCCTATCCCTAAATGAAACATGCTGGAATTTCAAAATCCAACAAAACATTCTAAAGCTGAAATCCAGCACATTAAATTTGCCAGTTCTGATAAGTACTGTATAAAATTTTTTGAAAATGCTCCTTAAATAACCTTTTTCAAATTAATTCCATGAGCAATTTGTTTGCAGCTTTTAATCTTTGTTTTTCCTGTGTTAACATTTCTCATTTATTATTTCTCAGATGTGCACATGTGATTCTTGTAATGATTTATTCATTTGCAGAAAACTACAGAAGTATATAATCATTTTGTCCCAGACATTCCTAAAACAATTGTCGTAGGCATATCCTGAACACCCCGTATACAAAAACACACTCAGTCTGAAAGTGATTACTAGAGATGATTGCAAGCAATACAAAACTTGTTTTCATATATCTTCATCTCTTATTTCTGTCTCTCTGAGACAGAGAATTACACCAGTAATTTTTTGAAGAGTGCAACCGGCTGATAGCACTTTTGGGAAAACCATCCCTGTAGTTTGCTGTCAGGTGGATGCCCACCAGCTCTTGGTGTTGCAGAGCACAGAGAAATACAGTCTATGGAACAAGTCCTACTAGAACATACTTCTAATCATACTTTCTAGGTTCTCTAATACATTTCTTCTGTACCCCATAATAGATTCATAGATACTGGAAGAAGGTGGCAGGTTGACGATTGTCTGTAGAAAGATGTGTGTCTGATTCTTAGAGTAGAGAATAGTTCAGGATAGAAATGTGCTGCAGAAACTCTAGGGTAGTCATGATTTTAAGTTGATTCTTAGCCAGGTATTGGTGTAGTTTATGATGAAAAATATGACCACCAGCAGATGTGAGTTGCTTCTGTTGTTAATTCACACTATAGAAACCCTATCCACAGAATCCACCTTTCTCTGAACCTCACAAGGAGACATTTTTTGCATGAAAACAGTCAAAACCAGTGTTGGAGGTCTCACAAATCAAGTTCAGATCTACGCACGTGGATACTTCCAACATATTTCTTCCTATAGTGGGGTCAGAAACTCTAAAGTGGTTCCTCCTGAAACATGTGCGTGTCAGCCAAACACATGGAAATTCATTTTTTCCTGTTAAACATTTGAAAACTTGCTTAAAATCCCATTCAATATGATTTACTGATGTACTCCAGATATAGTTCTACTCTAAAATATAAATAAATTGACTGACTTTCAAGCAGACAGATGTTACAAATAATGAGCACAGGGAGTTAAAGAAATCACACCTTCAAGTTCTTTTGTCTAAGCACGAGGACAAGAAATGTATTCTTGTTATCATAATAAAGTTAAGTATCTTTTATACTCACAAGAGTCTAGGCATTTGCTATTTAGGAAAGAAATGCTGAGCATCAGAATGTACCTTACCATAACAGGCTTGCCCCACAATTTTTAAAACAGCACTTCCTCCAAGTAAATATTACAGTCTTTACAAAGGCAACCCAAGGCCATATTGAAGTCTCATTGAGAGTAATATTGATCTAGGAGAAATCCATTAATCACATTCAACCTTTTCCCTATTTTCTGTTGCATTCATGAAAATGAATGGTTGGGTTTTCCATTTAAGGAGTTTAGGTTGTGGGGGCTTGCATGCATTGTGCTGCAATGTCTTTTACAACATTAAGCATAGGAGCAATAAAGAGGGTAAAATAATGCAACAGGTTATATCTCTTCCTGTATGAGGCTCACTGAATGAAAAGAATCTCAATTTTGTCCATTCAGTTATGAGGTGCTTTTGCACTATGGGTAAGTGTAGATGAAATCTGAAAGCAGATACAACAGTACTTATCAAAGTAATTCCTACAAATTTATAGAGGTCTGTTTTTAATTAACCAGATGTTGTCTCTTTCAGACATAATTAGTAAATGGGATAAAAGAGAAATATGTTCAAGTTAACTCAAAATTAGAATTAATAGTGAATGTAAATCTCTTGAGACTCAAAAATATTTAACTAATGCAACACAAGGTGTTTACAAATATTTGATGAGATTCATTTGAAATTTACAGGTCACTTTTCCCCTTTTTCAGTATTAAGACTTTGAATTCTACAAATAAGAAAGTGACAGTGGTGAAAGAAATTATCTACTGCTTGCTTCAGAAAACTGGCAGCTCTTTCCTTTGTTATTTTAATGAAACATCAGGAGGGTAAAACCAACTTCACTTGATTTAAAAAAGTTGTTTCACTTCTCTCCTTATAATAAGCTGCATCTATATCATTCAGACATGAAATAAGAATATTAAGTTATTCCTTAAAGGAGAGAGTAAACTTCGTAATATATTCTGACACAGGAATTATTTTAACACTTGTCCAGTGTTTTCTTTGTCCTTGCCCCTTGTTGCAGTAATTGTCTGGGTATGTTTGTAAGGCACAAGGGCTGTTACCTGAATTTTAGCCCTTGCACAGTGTTGATAAGGGGGGATTACAACATCCACAGCCAGGGGTGAGTCTTGGGTTGTACTGTGCTTAGGCAAAGCAAAACCATTTCTGAGCAGGATCTGGTGGAAGTGAAAGTTTGCTGCAGTTGCTGCAGTTTACCCACCTGGATTATTGTATTGCAAACCAGGAATGATTTTAGTTCTGGCTGGAGCTCAACCATCTCATAAGGAGAAAATATCCTATGAATACTGAGGGCTTTCTTCAGGCCCCCACACCTCAGCAGTAGATACAATCTTTCACAGATGAAGGAATTGCCTGGGAAATTATGTTAAGGACCATTGAAACAAATAATTCTGGCTGTTCAGAAACAACTCAGGAAAATAGTGCCTTTGGAGGGGCTCTGCTGGACTGTGCTAATCTACTTGTAGGGATCCCAGAATGTGGTTAGCAGTTTGTTCACAGGCAGAATCAGAGGAGGGTTTAGGGACATTGTAACAGAGGATATAGGCACAGACTTACTGCCTATACCATTAAATGTCATGTGGTTTCACAGGGGATGCTGCAGAAAAAGCTGTTTTCTTTAAACTCATCTCCTTGCAAATTAAAGTGAAATATGTCCAGAAAAATTGTTATTAAAGTATTGAACTCCTGCCCTACATGCTGTTTCACAGTAACATAGTTTTGTAACTTTCTTACATTTTATTTTTCTCAGAAACTGATGGGAGACATGACAACCTGCATTAAAACTAAATAGCAACTCAAAAAACTAAAATGACTATTCAAGCTAATTTAGGAATCCAGCAGTAATTCAGAAGATGTATAAAAGTTTTTTTGATAAATAATTTGAATTAGATTACAAGTGACTGGAGAAAGTATTTTAAGGTTTTCCATCTATATTTGGGTGACTAAGGTTGGTGAGAGTCACCTATCAGCACTCTAGATATAGCTTTGGGATTTAAATGTGATTTTTCTGTGTTAACAGGGCAGTAGGGAAGACTGGGGTCTGCACTGATGCATAGCTGACAAAAAAGATATTTCTCCTGATGTTATCCAGGGTTGATCTAGTCTTAAAAGTTGTTATCATGTGAAGACTGGAATCATGCACCGGATGCTATGAGACTCTAATGCATCATATACTTCATCTCTTACTGCAGTGCTTTCAGCACCACTTAAGATTGCACTTAGAAACCAGACTGAATAGACTCCATAAAAATCAACTATTCTCATCAATGAATGTCCTCTTCCCAACATTTTTGAAGGAAGAGTTTTCTTCCTTTCAGTTGCCTTTTCCTAAGCAATAACTATCATCCTAATTGGCTGTAATTTATACCCTTATTATTAGGAAATCCAGGGAATGAAAGCTGAGAGAGAACCACAAGATCTGCTGAATCTGAGTCCCACATGTAATGGTGGGTAAATGCTTGCACACATCTGCAGAACTTTGCTTACACACTTTCCCTCCCTGATGTAGATATGAAGGATTTGGCTTTAAAAGAGCTAAGTTTGCGAGTAGTAGGTGCACCAGAGAAGAATTCAAAATGCCTACTGCTTGTCACCACAATAATATTTATGATGACAAAAATGCCCTTCAGATGAATTAGTTCTGCCTCCAACAAAAAGAAAACTTCATAAGAGCTGCCAAAAGGCAACTCCCTTTCATGAAGAATGTTTCCAGCAATATTAAGAAGTTTGAAGATAAGACGGTCACTGGAGAAGAGATAGCTACATAATTATTAAGAAGAAGGAATTGCCAGTCACTGCTGCCCCAAGAGAACTTGAATTATTCTGAAAAAAGCTAGTAAGAAAGGGTGTGGAAGATCTTTTAAAATATCAGAAAATGAGAGAATATATGTTTAGATGGTATGAGGACAAAGGGATCAATGAGGCAGATGTGGGAAATGGTTTGGTCAAAAGAATAACATTTTTAGTATTTCATGTGAAAAATTCACAGCTACTGTATGGAATCTGCAGGTTGACAGTGGGCATTTGCATGTGTATGCATATAGAAAAATGATAAAATTTCGTCAAATGTGGCACTACACATTCACATACCAAAAAGTATTGTAGCCAAGAGCATTCTTGATTTCAAGGATAAGAGCTTAGAACTGAACTGGAGTAGCCTGACTGTCTTCCAAGGAGATCCATGGTTGTGTACCCCTGATAATCAGTTGCACACATCATGGGGTCAAAAGTGACCATCTGCATTTTTTTTTCTTCTGCCTCATATCTTGTTTACACTGTTTAGAGCACTGAATTTTTACTTTCTCTTTAGGCACTTCCACTTCCTTATTTGCTTTCCTTTCCCATGCCTAACTGATATTTAAGCTATTAGCAAAATATTTGAACCATAATTATAAGCCATTAAATTCCTATTATGAATGTGTATATATGAGAATGCTTTATCTTATTAGGTAAAAGAATTATCAGGTACTGCACAAATTTCCCTTCAACCAGTTGATTGCACCTAGAGTGTTCTGAACTTCTGGCCCTGTCATGTTCCATCAGCAGGCAGCTCTTGGTTTGTTCAAACCATCATGCTGCTGTTTCTGGAGGAGTTTGAAATCAGGAAGGCAGCCTGCAGAATTATTTGGAATTTACAATAAAGATCCATAATAATGATTCTTTTTAAAACACTGGTGCTGTTATAAGCCAGCTGTATAGTTGTTGATCTTGTCTGTCTTTCAGGCTGTTGTTGGCCACTGTGATTTTACAAGATTTTACAAGATGTGGGTGTAAGATTTTGCCTCTGAGCCAAAAGTAAGAGTCTGCATAACAAACTTGTATCCTTGAGCCTTACTGTAACTATGGAGACAGGGAAAGGAAAGAGCTATCTTCAAGGACTTGTGGGCAGGAGAAGGGTCACTGCTGGAGAAAAAGGCCAAACAACTCTGCACTCAATAAACTGAAGCAGGAAACCGCAGCATGACTCATTTCTTATGCGTAATGTATCATCAGAGCTCTCCCGTTACAGTTCACTGGTGGAAATGAAGTTCATCTTTCTCTGGCTTTCAGGAAACTGCTGAGAGAAAACTCCTTTAGGCAAGCCACAGCTTCAGTGCTGGGTGTTTTGCAAGCAGAAGAGCAATGCTGATACCTGACTGCTGTTAGATCCAAACTGGTACTTGGCATTATCTTACCCCCGACCGAAGTTTCAGGTTCTCTTCAAACCGCCTTTGCTTGATGAGAACTTTGGGATGCTGGTATCCAGCCTCAGTGTGGAAGACTAGTATTGGAACAACTTTTTTCTTCTTATTCTCCACATAATAATGTGAACAGCAAGCAAAACAGCTCTGATAATGAAAATGAGCTAAAACAATGAGGTTTTTTTACTGGGCTTTTTTGGACAACGATTGGCAGTTAAACCAGACCTTGAAAGCAAACCAGCTTAGATTCCGTTCCAATTCTGATTTAATAACTGTTTTTGTGGGACTCTTGTGATATGGGGACTCTTACTGAACTTCACAACAAAAATAATTGATTCTGTTCTAAAGTTTCCTATAGGATTTTAGATTGGGGATAAAAGCACTGAGGATATATTGAGAATGCCCAGTGATTTGGGGAGGTAGAGACACACAGACATGGGTAGTGCTGACCTAGAGCCATCTTGCTTTTTGTTTTGAAACAAAATGTCCACAGAAGACTGCTGTCCTGAAATATTAAACCGTAGACCTACAGGCTGTATTTTAAAACTGTTTTTGTTTTCATAAAAAGCTACATTAATAATATCTTGGCATGGTACTCAGCACCATCAATTGTGTAAAATTCTGTTGCCTGTTGTTCTTTTCTATCATTAATAATACATCCTAAGACGGGAGTGAGAACAGAGTCTTGCAATGCTAGCTGATAAGATAGATGAAAATGCTTCTTTCATTCCAACTAAGATGATAAAAATAAGGAGGAATCTTTCAGACTGTAGATGACAGATTCAAAGGTGAACTTGGAGCATCTAACTCTGCTCAAAGTCGTGGAACTTCACTGCCTTGGAGGAAACAAAAGTGGAGCTGAGATTTAAAAAAAAAGGGAAAAAACTCCACCCTTGAGACAGTTATACTCCCCAGGCCCTAAGTTTAGCCTTGAAAATATCAGCATGATTTTCTCTATGCTTTAATGATCAGTCAGTGTACTGTAAATTAATCCTGTGCAATTGAAAAAAACAATTTTTTAGTCTACTTTTTTCTCCTGAACTTTTGAAGGCTTTATCCTTCAAATGTCCTGAAAATATTGCCTTTATTCTGATCTGAAAATTAGAAAAACAATGTTCCTAGAAATCCTATTGTTCTTCCAGGCATGTTTTTTTGAGAATAGTGCCTATAAAAACAATGGTGATGTGCCCTTTCTTAGGAGGTGGGTCAAGATCTCCAAATTTGAGTCCATGAACAAGATCATAGATTTCATGCTCTCCAAATCAGTCATCCTGGAAATCTGTTTTTCATTCAAATTTATGTTGTTCAGATGTAGCATTAGACTTTTGTCCTGTCTTTCTGCAGTGAAAATACATGTGGTTTTTGCTAATGAAGAAACTTGTTGCTTGCTTACTTTTATTCTGCTTGTCTCTTGCAGAGGGCAGTTCAGGTAGACCTGGGAGGAGTGGAATGCTATTTTTCATGTTGTTGTAACAGAGAGGAGGCAGCTGACAATCTCAAATGAAGTTCTGGAGCTGTCTCTCTCCTGTCCCTTTATAGCTAGGGGGGCCAGCAAGCTACTTTGAAAGTAAATAAAGATATGTTGTTTCAACTCTTCAACCTGAAGAATAATTTGGCACAAGAAAAACATCTGGACTGGTCATGAGCAAAAGAATGCAAAAAACTTGGAAAGGGCTTCCAGTCACAGAAACACTGAGGTTCTGAAACAGCCTTCCTATCCAGCCAGTTAGATTTGCTGGGGGCTTCTTTGCATTATCTTGTTTTCAGATTATAGTTTGATAATTCTGAATGGGATTGTAGAGTGTGGTTGCCAGTTTCTGCAGACAAACAGGATTATTTACTTTGATACCTATTCCTAACATATTTGGGAATCAGATTTCAAAAGAGAGGAGAACAGATTCCTTCTCTGATTCTGTTTTGTTTCTTTAGTCCAGAAAATTTCTTGTTGAAACACTAATAGACATAAATTATATTTTCTTGGTAACCAAATACTTTTCATGAACATTTTGACACTAACAACTAATACTACGGAACCAAATATAATTTATGAAATACAGATTTGAAAAGGATTTTTGCAAAGTAGTTTGCTGCTATGCTTAGAAAATATTTTGGTTACATATCACTGTCAAATAGATCTGCTTATATGGTAGAGGTTAAGCAGTTATTGAAACTTCTTGCAAAGTATACAGTAAAATAAAGAACTCCTTCTTCTGGGAAATAAAAATGGTTAGGAAGAGTGGGACTGTGGGGTCACAAGCACTGTGAGCCAGTCTAAATGCAGGTTACCACCCAAAGGGGCCTTCTTGTTCTGCCTGGGACTATCTTCCTACCCACCTTCTCCCTAGTGTTTGAGCTCCTAATATTTTTTAAGTTGATTTGGGAATTTAAAGAAAAACATGATGTTGTAAGACAAGAAAAATCTTTGGAAAGATAGCAAGACCCTGAGACAGAGAGCACTTTTTTGTTTTCGGATGGATTATTAACTGCCAATATTAGCTGTAAACTGAATGTGGTGGTAGCTGTGTGGTCTGTGGGTGCCACATGCAGCTCCAGCAGTTCATAGGGAGACAGTGTGGTGGGAAGTATTCTTCCATGTCACACAACAAGGGGAGCACTGGCTGCAGTCACACTCCTATTTCCCTTTGATTTCCCAGCTGTACTTTGTCCTTTTGGGCAGAATGAACACTACTGACTGACAAATTGGCATGCCATAGCCTTTACACTCTAAATAGTGTTGTGTTCACTTAGAAAATGGACAGAATTCCCTTTTTCCTTCTTCAACTGCTATGCCCTAATCCTACTGATTTGATTTTTCCAGGCAGGGAGAAAAAAGATGACATTAGAAAAGAGACCAGAATAGGGTCTTGTGTCATTTTCCAAGGTGACAGCTAGATCAGCATATTATGAAATAAAGTAGAGTGCTCTGCAACTCTAATCAAAGCTTCCATCCTGGTCTCTTCAGGCTGCCTTGTTTTTGGGACTTATCTGGTTTCTGGTGGCTGCTCTAACTGTTCTTCTTCCTGAGGCAGTTAGTTCCCTTAGTTCTTTCATTTTATTTGCTCTCAACTTTAAATTATCTTTTCTACTTTTCTTAAAAGCTAAACTCTAAGCCACTCATACCTGGTCTTTGAATTTATCTAGATGATTTCCTCAATAAATAAAAAAAAGCTCCTAGGGATCTAAGAAACATGCTTCTCAATGCCCATGACCATTCTTTGGATATATATCATTGTCTCTACAGATTCTTACAGGCTTGAAAGATGAACACCTAAATTAATATTCTCACTGGTCATTAAATTCCACTCTGTATTTTTTTTCTGATACTGCAGTCAGACTCTATTACAGGCATTCCTAAAATGTTAATCTCTTTTCCACTGTTAGCTGCATTTTGCTGCTTTTTAAAAAATGCTTTTGGTAGCCTTCAGACTCTTTGTGCTACACTAGAAGATGTTTTACGGAGGGATCATTTTCTGTGAGAAGTTCAAAATGCTCCATTTTTATATGCAAGGTCTTGAGTGGTGGATGAATTTTCTGAGTCATGACATATTTATTCCACTACTCTTCTAGGAGATTTGATACTTGACAAACCCCTGCCTTTGGGCAGTTTGTTACAGATTAGATGATTGATTACACAGTAAGAAGTCAACAATGGAGCAAGGTCAGCAGGGAACCATCAAGGCAGTTATGGGATGGAGCACATGGCATTTAAGGAGAGATGGAGAGTGTTGGTTTGTTGTGTGTGGAAAAGACTAAGAGAAGATCTTATGGCTCTCCTCAACATCAATTAAGTGGGTGCTGAGAAAATGCAACTATGGTTCTAGTAGGCCACAATGACAGGACAAGGCACAACAGGTGAAAGTTGCAACTCAGGAATTTTGTAGTAGGTGTTAGGAAATAATTTTTTTCACTCTGACTGTAGTCAGACGCAGAAAAATACTGCCTGAAGAGGCTGTGAAATCTCCATACTTCAAGATTATAAAAATTCAACTAAACAAGGGCCTGAGCAACCTGACATAGCTTCAAAGGTGGATCTGATTCTGAAATAGCCTGTTTTGAGTGGGGGATTGGACTGGATGAGCTCCAGATGTCCTTTCCTGTACAGTTCTCTGTTCCTATGATTACACATACTGTTATACATAGCAGACTACACACCAATAGATCACCTCTTCTATATCAATGTTTTAATATGATATTTTAAAGTTTTAGAGAACTCTGGTTCAACAGAATCCAACAGGCAAGTGATTTACATATCCTGCTGAAGATGGCCCTAAACCATTAAAGCTATTTAGCATTTTACTTTCTTCTTTCTTGTGCTTTCTCACTAGGGAAGCCTGAAAGCATTATTTTTATAGAAGTTGCAAAAGAAAAAAGAAAACTATATAAATATTGAAAAATGTAATCAGTAGTTTCTAGTTGTTAGAAGATTTTATAGGAGACTTACTTTCAACTATTAGGTAGTTTCTCAGTCTACAGCTATTGTAGATCTTCAGCTTGCTAAGATAGTTCTGGAAGTATGGCTGGATGTGAGCTGGATTTTTTTATGCTATTATTTTCTAGCATGTTCCATGCTGATGATCTAGTAAGTTCCCTACCTGATGTTTCCCCAGCTTTTGTAAAATAAAAAAAATTAAAATTTTTGTCTGTAAAAATTTCACGTCTTTCAGTTTGTTGTGCTCAGAATCTTGCTTATGGGAAAAGACAAATCACACCTCATACACAGTAAAGCAAAAAAAATAGTCTCGAATTTATTGTTAGTCTTGTTAAAACCTAAAGAGTTGAATCCTTTAGATTTTTCTGGTCCTTTATTAGTGCATATCTAATTGTTACAAAAAAGAAGGAATAGTAATGCAGTTAAAATTTGTATATTCAAACTTCATGGTTTTGCAGCTTCCTTCCAGTTCTTTAGCCCTCCCCTAGCTTAAAAGAAAAAACTTAAAAATCAATCTCTATTGATAGAATTCTTTAGCTGGCTTCAAAACATCCAGATTTGGTTTTGATGCATTCAATTTAAATAGAGGAGAGACGGGTGTCATCTACCAGATATTATATGTTCATTTTGTTTATAACTTACCGCTCCAAAAATATTCCCCCTAAATCAAAACCCTGGTTTCCAGCTGATACTGTGAAGTTCCAGTGTGGCATGGGCAAACCTGGAAACCAGTATCTGTGGAAACACCTAAACTTTATAATTGGTGAGTTTATTAATGGGATGAATGAACCATTTTGAGTCCAAGGGAAAAGGTAGATGACTCTCTAAAAGTGGGGTTTTTTAATGGATTTCATAGTTAAGAGATTTCTCACGAAGCTAGACTGGGAAAGTGATAAAAATGATAAAGAATGACCCTGTGAGGAGAGAAAGTGGATTGTAGAAACAGCCACTGGTAAACCCTACAGAGATTTATGCAGGCACCCTCTTCCATTGCAGACTTGTTTTGCAAGGGTGTAATGTGAATCTGTGTTTTGTTTTTTAATTGTACAAAGGCTCTAAAGTATCCAGTCCAAATAAGCAAATATTTAGGAGGCTGAAGTTGAAATTTATTCTGGTCAAGTTTACAGAAATGAGTGACCATGAAAGCCAATGCAGCTAAATAAAAGAAGCTTTCTCATGGGGAAGGAGCATTCAGAAGGGATAAATATTATTAAATTCAAAACATGAAAACCTAGATTCATAGACATAAAAGCAGGACTGAATATTTTGATCAAACCAGACAAATATTTCTTCACAGTAAGCTTCTTTATTCAGCAATTAGAGCCTCTTCTTCCACTTCCTAAATGAGAGAGTATTTCTTAATAACATATTCCTATCTTTTATGAGTATGCATAATTAACTGTTAAATAATGGAATTTAAGAATGCTATTTTCTTCCATTATTTACATTATGCTACAAAGGATTGTTATTGACTTAGAAATGTTAGTTTCAAGCTTTCAATTGATGATTTTATGATTTCATCTTATGTTTTCTAAGATAGACTCAATCCATTTGTTTGATTCAGCCTCATCAATTGTTTCTTTATTTTTTGCCTCTGGACTTTTACAAACCCATATTACTCTCTGTAATTATGCTTGTTGAATACCTCCTTCATATGTTTTCCAGAGATTCTGTTATGTTTTACTTCTTAGTGAATTAGCAAGGGAACTAAGTTCATTAAAGTCTATCCAGAGCCTTTCATCTAGGACCAGCTAGTTGTTGATTTGAAGTAATGTGTCCAGCATTTGCTCTTGTTTATATTTGTTCAGCCTTGCTGAAGTTGATATGGTTGTGCCAGTATAATTAAGGAGAACATTTGCCCAGGGAACATTTGCCCAAGGAACATTTCTTAAAACAGTGACCTTACTTGTAAAAGCAGCTTACTGATGTTATCATGAAAAAGTGACTTGTGGAGCTAAGTTCAGTGTCAAAAATGGTTGAAGATAAACTGGTAACCCAGAGGAGTCTTGTATGGGAATGGGTGTCCAGTATCTCTGGAGAATGGGACAATGGCCATTTTCAGTCTGGGATATAAATGGACACATGTGGGCTCACAACATACTTACTAATCAACAATGGAATGCTGCAGGAGTCTGTAATCTGGTGTGGCATCAGGAACCTTCTGACTTGATAATGCGCCATGGAAGTAATGTATGCTTAAAACTCACTGCTTTTCCCATTGCAGAGCTGGAATCTGTACAGCAGGGGCCAGGAAAATGATGTCCTTCATTATAATAGGGACATAACGCCCAATGGCATCGTGCGCCGTGATCTGGTTGGTTGACTATTTCATGAGTCCTCACAGTTTTTATCTTGTGATCTTAAAATTACACAGCTCCTGGAAAAGAGAAGGGGCTCTCTTTCACTTCAAAGCAGGCATTCATGCCAATGAATGGTATTCATCTTGCCTGACATGCAGAAAGCAAATTGGTTTATAATTTGGCTCTGACTTAAGCTTTTAGCATTCAACAAAGTTCCCTTTTACAGAGGCTGGGGTTACCTTCTTGCACTCAACCCTGCCCTACTGTAGAGTTGGAATAGGCAATCTTTCTGCTGTTAATGTGGGTTTATAATGCTGCATTCAAATCTATGACAAATGCAACTTTAATTGAATATGCTGTTGCTCTTAATGGATTTACTACTGCTTAGAGCAGATCTGAATTTGGCTTCTCTGTAAGGAAGGACATTTCAAGCCCATGGATGCAGTTCTACTTTTTTTGTGCCAAGTGTCAGTGACTTTTCCTCCTGTTTCACTGCAAGACCTGAAACTGATTTTTCACTTGTGGAAAACCAGCCTTACAGTTGTTGCTTCTTCAAATGATGCTCTTTCCCCTGAATAAAAGAAAAAAAAAATAATTAAATGAGAATTCTTTTTATTTATCAAATTTTTCACATTGACTCTTTCAAGGTACTTACCTTGGTAACTACTAAAGTCTTTGATCGGAACTCAGTTCCTAATTTGCCAAGGAAAACCCTGGAGGCACATTCTACTCTGTCCAAAGACCTTACTGAGTACTGTTCAAGTATGAGGAATGGTTTAAAGTGTTCTTGCCAAGGTTACTTCTTGAGAATTGTGTTTAATTAGTTTTAATTAGTTTTAATTGTTCCATCCGACATAGACCCCCCAGAATACTAATGTTTTATTCCTACGTGCTTTGTAAAAACACCAAACCTGTTGAAAATTTTCAGGGAGAAGCTACAGTTCACACAAAATTTCATAAAGAAGGGGAATTAGGTAAGGGAAATAAACTGGAAGCTTTGAAAAATGATGTATTCAATGAGAGATTGCTACAGCAACCCAGAAACAAAGCTGGAAAGGAAAATTATTGTTGAACTGGTACGTCACATGATGTTAGAAAAAGCTATAGCATATATTGCTATCCCCTCCTTGACAATACCTTTGCAAGGGTTAAATAGAGGAGTACCTGGCAGTACAATCAATCATTGGTGCCTCTGTCGTTGCACATAAGCTTCTTTAAGCTGTTCATGTTTGCTGATCAGAAGGTGGGTTTCGTCTTGTTGACGCAGGAAGTGCCATTTCCAAATATACCTGTGCTCCTTTCTGAAAGTCCTTGGTTCCCATTAACCAAAAAAGGAATTCCAGATGCAAGAATTTGCTAACAAAGCCTAAAATCTTGCAAAAAACATGCTGGAGCAAATTTTTGAAGGTTTGTGTAATATTTCATGTCTGGTAGCTTTTGTAGTTCAGCTTAGAAAGGGGATGGATGTGTAGGATTTCCCATGATCCTTTCAGTATTGTGCTTTTTTATTAATTAGAAAGAAAAAGAAAAGTCCTCTTGGCTATCAAAAGGCTACTTAATAAATTGTCTGAGCTATAGTCACTGTAGCTGGGAGTTTTGCTTCTAGTGAACAACCCTATTGTTTGTGATTCCAAAAGCTTAGTGCAATTAAGCGTTTTGCAAAATGTCTCTTCCTTTTACATGTTCTTTATTTTTTTAATGACTTTTCCCCTTTTCATTTAAACTGGAATGGCTCTGTTTATGAGTTGAGAGAAAGCTTTAATGGCAGCATAATGACAGCCCCCAGCGTGTTAGCAAGAGTGGGCACTCCCTTCCTTCCCTTAAATAGGAGCCATTTTATAAATGGAAACCCTTTTGCCTGCTGCTTGAGCAGTGCCTCTGAAAGCATTTACTTCTGAGACATTTATATGGATCAAGTGTTCCTGAAATCATTGAAAATTTATTCCTTTAAATGTTCTGATGATTTTTCTTTTGAAGTGGCATTTTCTCTTGTTCAGCTGGGAATAACATGGTATTTTAGTTCAAGAGAACAACGTGCGTTTTGTTTTGCACCATCAAGCGCGTTTGAAAGAAATTCAATAAATTCTTTAAATTTCTGATGTCAGGCTTTTTGATGAATGAATTTCTAAGAAATTTACATACTGAAAATGTGAAAGGGAAAACAAAAACTGTAGTGCCGCATAAGATGTGACAATATAAGCTGTTCTAACACCAGAAGTTAAGAAAAATATCTGTTCATAAAAATGTTTTGTTTTGGCATGAATCTTTTGAGACGAAGATTTCATGGTGAAGTGACTGGACTGCAGTTTAAATTCTTAGCTGATTTCAGAGTTCTCGGAGGCCTGAACAGTGAACATGTGTTTTGTGTTAAATATTCACAGAAATATGTGCTCCAATAAAATGAAATTTTAAGCCACCTAGTGAAAAAATGAAAATCTGAATGAGGAAATTAGGAAAATAAAGTTAAATGGTTTCAATGCACGATATCAACTACTTTCAGCCACAAGAATTTTAATCACTGTAAAAACATAGAAAAGTTCTTAGCTGGAAAGCATGTGACAGAAGGCTTACTGACCTATGTTTACCTGAGGTAGTCCCGTGATTTGAATTGCCACGTACAATAACAGGAACCAAGGAATTTTAAATTGATGGTTTTTATTCCAATGGCTTTTGCCATCAGTTTGAAGCAGAAATAGTAGTTAATTTTTGTATTTCAGATACCTGCTTCTCTTTTATTTCTGTGGAATGACTTAGTTAGGTATGGTCCTTGCATCTCCAACATTAAAATGCACCAGTACTTGAAATTTGAAAAAAATATTACATTTGACTACTCTGTTCCTAACATTTTTCTTAGTGATTTTTATGTATACTTTATTGGGAGGATACAAAATTTTATTATATTTTTATGTATACTGTATTGGGAGGATACAAAATTTTATTATATTTTTATGTATACTGTATTGGGAGGATACAAAATTTTTATGCCTATGAGAAGAGAAGCGTTGTTGACACCAGCTGTGAATTACTTTATGTTCTTGACCTTTAATCAGGAACTTAATTCTAGAGAAGTATAGCAACTATCTTTTTTTCTTGAAAAAGCAAATAATTTACTTTTTAAAAATGAATGCTTTAATTTGCAGAATTTAATAATCCGTGTTTATTGTTTGGTCTTGCCTTTAATTTGTATAGTATGCTTTCTTCTTGGTCCTTTTCTCCAGAAGGCTTCATGGGAGAAAAAACCTTTTTTCAGAAGGTTTCAAATTGTGGCTAATGTGCCACATGTGGCTCTGTCCACTGTTCATGTGTCTCTTTGTCCTGACCACAAGCAACCAAATTTCAGGGTTCATGACTTTCATAAGTCAGATCACATTATAAATTATGTCCTTATTTCTTGGATATTGATGAAATTGAAGGTGAGTTTATATCTTATGTAATACTAATGTATTTTATTGATATTTGTGGGAATTTAGGTAGATGAGAACACTCTTCTGCATGGAAAGCCTACTAGGAGCAAAAAACTTCAATGTCTTTTTCAACTTGGAAATGGTAGCAATAGTTCTTTTGTTCCTACAGCCCTGATTAGTTACAAGTAACAAAAGTTCCGATGCTTCAGTCCAAAATATTATGTAAAATATCTTCCTATAGGCATGAAAGGACAAACATTTTAACTATGGGATTCTGCATTTACCTAGATTTACACAGATTTGGGATTTTTTTGATCTACAAGGAAACAAATTATTAGTGAAAGTCTCTGAACTTCATAGGATCCTTGCAACATATTTGGAAAGTGAGAAATCTTGCCACTCACTGGGGAAAAAATATTCCTTTGTACAATTCCATGATGGAGTTGTTTTAGTAATGGAAAATCATAACCTCCTCTGAACTCTGAATTGTTACTATGGAACAGAGGGATATAATTAAAATAAAAGTAATGCATTTGACTAATTAAAACCTTATTCTATAACTGGTTTAGATTACTTTAATTTTTTCTTCAAGTACTTTATTTTAAATTGAATTCTATAGAATATGGAAAATCAGTCTTCCTCTCTCACTGAACCTTTATTTTGCGTGATTTGAATGCTGTCACTGATTGAAGGAATTGGAAGCCAGCTAGTAGTTTAAAATCTAAGCATTCCAGTAAACCCCTTATTTTATTATGACAATTCCTTTTCCCATGACCATTCCAAATGAAATTCCATTCTTACATTCTTCTGAACAGGGTTTTTTAGGTGTTTAAAAAATGTGCATTCACTAAGGAATCTCTCATAAAATCTCTGTGGTATTTTCAGCATTTCTGATTCTTCTGCCACAACCCTTTTCAATTTGAATTTCATGTGTACACAGAATAAGCAAGGATCTCAGCTTATGAAAGATGCAGTAATAGAAAAACAATGTTGATATAAGAAGAAATGTTTCTTTAAAAAAATATCTACAAACTACAGAATGTATTGCTTATAACTACCATTGATGGAAAAGTGACCAATTCATCTTAGATACCTCGATAAACAGCCACCATCAGATTTGCTTCTGTCAATATCTGTGACTTCTGCATAACAATTACTACAGTTGAAGATGAGAGAATGCATATTTTAAATATAATGCCTGAGTTTTCAAAGCGTGGGCAGAGTAGCCATTCTCTAGTAATTTTTGTACAGTGCTACATTTTGGAAATATGACTTGTATCATGAGTGTATTTTTTGTTCTTTCATCTTTATGCCCATTGTCACCAGCAGAATGAGTACATGAACATTGTAGAATGCTGTTACCAAAGGCTGGTAGATGATAAAACAGAGGTAAAAAGGCCTGATAAAGAAAATATACTCCTTAGAGGTCAGTGGGGAGATCCATGAGTCACCTGTAGCGTTGTTAGAGAAAAGTAGACAAGGAAATCCAAGATTCAGCTGCCTGTGATATCTGTAAGAATTAAGGAAACAATCGCTTAGTTTTCCCTCACATTTCTAATATGAAGCTATTGCTGTCTGTCCTGTGAGCTGTGGTAGTGCTGGTACTGTTTGATTGGTAAATAGAAAGGCTGAGCCACTCTTATATGATTCTCTTCTCTTTTTGTGCAAGCTGTGACTTTTTTGGTTTTTATGGTTATTGCCAAACTGTTCATATTAAGTTTCTTCAAACTTGTGTACTTATATGTATTTGGCATCTCTCATGCACTCTTCCTCCAAAACCTGGGGAGAACTGCAGCTACTTTTAATTAAGAATTATTGAATACAGGGATTAAAATTTTTCTAAAAATTGGTTTTGCATCTAAGTCTAACAATAAGGCAGTAAAAATTTGCTGACCCTGATTCCAAGCTGTCCCTCTAACCACATTCATCATGGGGTAGTATTACTGTTGACATTAAAGGTCGAACTGTCTAGCTGGTTCTACATTATTTGTTAGTGTAGTACTTCTGGCTATTTGTTAATGTCACAGTTGGTGACATCACTCTTGGTGTTTTTTTCCCCTCTCCATTTTTTTCAGCAGTTGTGGAAATGCAAATGAATTTATTTTTAATAATGAACAAAAATTCTCTTTACAAAAAGGCAGAAATGTCTTGTGGAGTAAATTACCGTAAGGCATCCTCATGACATTGGAGGCACTGAGTACTCAAATAAATTATTTGTGGTCTTTTTCTACTTCTTTTATGTACTTCTTACATGCTTGGTAGAAGAATACATACAGACCTGAGTGTTGTTTACCTACTCAAATCTGAAAGAGAAGCAGAATTCAAGCAATAATACAGATGCAGAACATTTCAATCAGGAGTTTTCTTTGTATTCTGAGATGAGATTACAAAAATTTTAACTGAAAAGATATTTTAATACTTTTAGTCTTAGCTTGGGTTTATATTTACTAATTCTGTTTTGAATGACTTCACAAAGTTATTAAATAATGTTGATCAGTTAGGAGAAGGACTCAGTTGGTGACAAACTATGGTGAATGTTGAAGACATTAAAGCATATGTACTTTCCCAATCTTCTTTCTTGAATGCTGTTGAATGAATGCTCAATTAAAAGTTACATAGTAAGTCTCAATTCCCTCTTTAAAAATTAGGAAAAATGTCTTCCTCCAGAATTGTCAAAGGTCTGACACAGCACTCTGTATTGCCAGAGGAAATCTAAAAAAACCCCAAGTTTATTTGAGAAGAATACTACTTAAATATTGATTTTATAGTCCTTATTAAAAGTAGACATTATAGGAATATAGGATGGCAGAATAATTATTTTAGAATCTTTTACCATGCAGGGACTTAAAAGAGTAGGTGTCCACTAAATAGCTTTAAATACCAGAAAGTTATTAAAGTGCACTATGCAAAGCTTTATAACCTAGAAAACGGTTTGAATTTAAACCTAGTTTAAATATTGTCAATACGTGATTTCAAGTTATGGAATTATTCTCTACCACATTAGAATGTATAGTATATTCAGCTAAAATAGCATAATCCATTGTAAAGTACTATCCATCATCCATGGTGAAATGTTTCTGCAAGAATGAAACAATTTAAGCAAATAATCCTTGGATTTCCCAATGAATACTATATTTCTAGATTTGTCTGTTTTGATTTCTGCCTTCTCAATATAAGGACTTCATATATTTTGTGCTAGCCAAGAATGCCATCACCAACAAACGAACAATCCCATCAGATGAAGAGTTGTCTTTTCCAGAGCATTTGGCTCAGCTGATGAGTGAATAGATCCAGTTTATAAGTCACAAAATAAAAACTGTTTTCTGAAAACTGTTGCTTTTGTGGCAAATGCTGACTCCTAATAATATTGATAAGAATAGGGAAATCCATCAGGGCCATGCATGGCTCTGAGGTTGGTGTCACTTGGTCTGTTCAACCTGGGGAAGACTGAGGGAAGTCATTGCAGTTGACAACTTCTCGTGAGGGGAAGAGGAGGGGCAGGCACTGATCTCTGCTCCGTGATGACCAGTGACAGGACCAGAAAGAATGGCACAAAGCTGAGTCAGGGAGGTTTACACTGAGTATTAGAAAAAGTTTCTTCCCACAGTGGGTGGTTGTGTGTTGGAACAGGCTCTCCAGGGAAGTGGTCACAGCACCAGCCTGACAAGTTCAGGAAGTGTTTGGACAATGCTCTCAGGCCCATGGTATGACTCTTGGCGATAGGCCTATGCAGGACAGGGAGCTGGACTCAATGAACTTTGTGGATACCTTCCAACTCAGCATATTCTCTGATTTTGTGACCCAGAAGCTCTATAAATTGGAAGAATTTCCTTGTTATGGACTTAAATTCATAATCTCATTGGTATCAGTAGATAGATGACCTAAATGCATCTTATTCTCATTCCACAGGAAGAGTGGGAATAATAGCCACCTATTTGCTCTGTTTTTGGAGCAATTTATGACAGAGTAGCACCTCAACTGGTGCCTGATGCCAGTGGATAATCCTGTTAGAAAAATAGAGAAATCAGCTGGTTGTATGGAGTGCAAAGAACAGACTTTGCAATAAGAAACAGTGAGCGCCATGAATATCCTTTAAAATCTGTCTCTTTATGACCTATTGTAGTTAAACTTCCTGTGGCAGGTTTGGATTTTCTCTTTCTGTATATGGGGAATAGCAGGAATATCTAGTAAAGGGTAAATACAACTTTTCAGTAAAAGTCCATTTCATGAGGATTTTTACATGTGGGCTTTCCACCAAAGGTAGGAGTACTAATCTGAATATAGTGTCACACATACCTTAGCTATGGGAAAGCTTTAATTCATCCCTAGAATGCCAAGTGGATTGCTGAAATATAGACAAGCCACAAACTGACATTTGTGCTCCTATCTTCCTATGGCAGCTTTCTTGTAAGAGCAAGATGATAGTCTGGAACATGTAAAACAGGAAAAAGGACCAAAAAATATTTTAAATATATGAAAGAATGAATAAAAGGTGATTAATGAAATGAACTCAGGTAGTACAATATAATTAGGGAGCTTGTTACAAGAATTACAAGAGTAACACCTATAAACTATTGACACAGTAATAAGGAGAAGACGGTTTTCCCAGTGCAAACTATTATTTCTTAAACCTCTTTTTCTGAATATTTTTCAGCTTGGCAAACATTTGAAATGAAGTTGAAGTTTCCATTTTCTTGCTTTTACCCTGATTTTCAGGTTTAAATTAGCATGGTAATTCCAAGCCATTTTGGAGGAGTGTGCATGAGTGGAGATTCTGCAGTAATTGGTGAACTTCGCTTACTACATTACTACATGTTTCTTTTAAAATTTAAAATTATTTACAGCAGTGCTTCCCTTTGACCCTGGACTTGATGCACTTTACACAGTGTGATATCATTGATACTTACAGTTAAAACACAAGAATGGGGAGGACAAGTAGTTAACAGAATGTTGAAACTGGATTCTTGGGAGGTATCAGGGCTGCTGTGGCTGTGTTTGGACACACTCAACCTTTCTGAGTCTGCACAAACCCTATTGTTTATTGCTGGAAGGAGAAGAGCTTTTTGTCAGTATGCAAGTACTTCAGGATAGTCACATCTGCTTCATTCAGTTTTGATACATGATCTCTGGATTGGACATATGTTCTTTAGGCTATTTATTAATCAGGCAGTCTTTTGCAGCATGCTGTGCACCCTGCTTTAGCCAGCTGAGCTATTGACGTTTTTTACAAGGCAGCTTGTTACCTAGTACATGTTAGCCAGTGTTCTCTGTTGCACTTGCTAAACCACACTGAATGGGAGATCTCAAATTATATGTTTAAATGCTGGGGTTCCTTCAGATCTCTGTGTGCTTTCTTGGTTGCTAGGACAATGCTGAGCTAACATCCGTATCAGTTGACAATGGATGGGTCAGCCAACTGTGAAGCCTATAAAACTGGGTCAGGAATAGTTCTGCCCAGCCCAGCAAGAGTAAGGCCTGAGCCAAAGGAAATAACCTTTTCCCTTGGCTATTCATTTTCTTATAAATGCTGAGCTTATTGTACCAGATTCATGAAAGGTGAAATCAAAGCATGTATGAGCAAATATAATGATTATTAAAACAGGAAAATACTATTGATATTGGAACAGCCTTTGGTGCTTTTAGGGTAGAGTTGAACCGATCCTGAATTTATCTGGCAGTGTGTGAAAGCTGATCCACTTACTTGTAGAATCCAGCTCTAGGTTCAATAATAAGAACATTTTTTGAGAAATACAATGGAAAATATTACAGCTATTTTGAAACTACATCAGTTCACATATGTTCTGAAATATTAACTTGGCATGTTCCCTACTGATTGCTTTGTAAAACATTTTCCTCTTCTTATGACTGTCTCTACATTGGTTCATAAGGGCATTTCTGCTATTGAAATGCATTTTGTAATTTTGTATGCAAGCTCAGCAGGGCAGAACTTGATGTTGGCCTGTTTGTGCAGCATAAACCACAATGAGTCGCTGTTCTTGTTTTGTCCAAAGGGACAGTGAAATAAAAATTAGTAATAAAAATGGGAGTGAGGGTGTAAGTATGATTGAAGATGAATTCTTAGAGGATGGGTTTTTTGGTTCAAAAGAAATGGCCAGCACATGAAGAAGAGTGGTTTGGGTTGAACTGAGGGTCTGTAGTAGTACTGTTCACTAATGAATGGTGTAGATTTCCGTAACATGAAAAGTACTTTAAGTCCTTTTAAATTTTTTTTTTCCAATGCTATTCTAATTCTGTATAAAAAGAGCACTCCTGCTTTGTGTTCATTTGTTGGGGAAGGATCTATCTTCAGCCCTGCTAATCGAGGTACTTTAAAAAACTTTATTCTTAGATATCAAGGTTCTTAAGAATTGTGTGTAAATACTTGGTTTGGGTTGACTTCATACAGTTTCCCATTTCATTATTGGGAAAGATGCCAGAGTAGAATTGCTTATAATCTTTTCTTTGCAAATTTAAATTTTTTACCTTGCAAACATTAATAACTTCCAATATTAATTGTGTGAATATTGCCATAAAAACCATAGGCAACTATTCTCATTATTAAAAGTTTACAGGACTAGACTTTCTCCACTCCTCTCCTGAGTTTCAGTCATGGTCCTCTTACAAATTCTATTGCAACATTTTTGGAACTGTACAATTAATGCTGACTGAAAAAAAATTACTCTTTAAAAGATTATTCTTCAGGAATTGTTGTATTCATTGAGCTGTCCTGACTGCCTGCACAGAAACACCTTTGTTTATTATAGGTAATATTAAGTTTGCATTTTTGCTTGTATTTCACACTGTTAAAATTACCTACTTGGAATATGTGCAGTGTATTGGTTGTTACATGCATAAGGGGTTTTTATGGCATGTCTGTTGCAATGTGTTGGCTTGCTGATCTTTCTGCTGTTTCAATGAAGAATGATAATGGAACTTGTGAGCTGAATGATTGTTTTGGATTAAAGAAATATTCTGATTTTGTAATATGCTATAAAGTTGCTTATGGGTGGAGGTCCAATTGTTTTATGGATTTGGGAAGATAAAAGATCTGAAAATCTCCATTTGAAGATTTACATGTAAGAACTTCTTGCCTTCCCTCTCTCTTCAAAATGTAAGACAATAAACATCAATTTTTATATAAATCCTGGATTTTATATAGAGAGAATGCTTTTGTGTAGGGAATTTTCTACATTCTGGAAGGGAAAAAGTGGTGCTGAAAAAAAAGCCAGATGTCCTTGCTACAGCATATGAATATACACATCAGGAGCTAGTCCCAGCTCTGCCGAGTTAACAAGACTCAAACACAGCAGAAAATAGATCTCAAACCCTTTTAATTGAATGTGAATCCAGTACACTTATAATTGCCAATAGGATGCCCTTTACATGAGAGGGTAACTTTTCTTTCTGAAGTTGTGTATTTTCTGGTGCATTTGATTTTGGGGAAAAATTCTTCTGCAGTCTGCCATCATCTATCACCCATACCCCACAATTCCTTACTTCATTTCACTTCGTCCACAAACCTTTCTTTAAGCTACATTTTCACTATAAATCAGAGACTAACCCATTCTACAGCAAATTCTGAGGGCTTTTTTCACAAAATCTGGCAGAAAGAATACCTTACAGCTTCTATAGCTGTGTCTAAGTAGAATGAGCTGTCACAGGTGGCTGCCTCAGGCAGTGATTACAGAACCACACACAGAATCACAAGGTTGGAAGAGACCTTCAAGATCATTGAGTCCAACCCATGCCCTAACGCCTCAACTAAACCATGGCACTGAATGTCACATCCAATCTTTTTTTAAACACAGCCAGGGATGGTTACTCCACCACCTCCCTGAGCAGACAATTCCACTACTTTTTCAGTCTTTCTGTAAAAAAATTTTCCTGATATCCAGCCTGTATTTCCCTTGACACAGCTTGAGACTGTGTCCTCTGGTTCTGTCAGTCGCTGCCTGGAGAAAGAGACCAACCCCCACCTGGCTACGGCCACCTTTCAGGGAGTTATAGACAGTGATAAGGTCACCTCTGAGTCTCCTCTTCCCCAGGCTAAACACCCCCAGCTCCCTCAGTCGTTCCTCACAGGGTTTGTGTTCCCAGCCCCTCACCAGCCTCATTGCCTCCTCTGGATCATCTCAACTTCCTTCCCAAACTGAGGGCCCAGAACTGGACACAGCACTCAAGGTGCAGCCTCACCAGTGCCGAGCATAGGGGAAGGATGAAAGGATGACCTCCCTGCTCCTGCTGGCCACACTATTCCTGATACAGGCCCCTTTCTGCCTGGGCACTGTCCAACCACACTGTCCCCAACCTTTAATGTTGCAGGGCATTATTGTGGCCAAAATCCAGGACTTACTAAACTTCATCTTATTGGACTCTGCCCATCCATCCAGCCGTTCCAGGTCCCTCTGCAGAGCCTTCCTGCCTTCCAACAGATCAACACGTGCTCCCCACACAGCTTAGTGTCATCTGCAAATTTACTAATGAAGGACTCAATGCCCTCATCATGTTGTCAATAAAAATATTGAACAGAAGTGGCTCCAGCACAGATCCCTGAGGGACACCACTGGTGAATGGCCACCAGCTGGATGCAGCACTGTTCACCAGCACTCTCTGGGCCCAGCCATCTATCCAGTTCTTAACCCAGGAAAGCGTGCTCCTGTCCAAGCTGTGGGCTGCCAGCTTTTCCAGGAGTGTGCTGTGGGAGACAGTTTCAAAGGCCTTGCTGAAGTCCAAACAAACAACATCCACAGCCTTTCCTGCATCCACCAGGCAGGTCACCTGGTCAGAAAAGGAGATCAGGTTGGTCAAACATGACCTAACCCTCCTAGAACCATGCTGACTGGATCTGATACTCTGCTTGTCCTGTAGGTGCTGGCTGATGACGGTCAATATAAACTGCTCCATTACCTTACTGGGTATGGAGGTCAGGCTAACTGGTCTATAATTACCAGGGCTCCTTCCCACCCTTTTTGGGAATGGGTGTCACATTGGCCAGCTTCCAGTCATCTGGAACCTCACCAGTGAGCCCAGGACTGCTGGTAAATTATGGAGAGAAGCTTCTCAAACTCATCTGCCAGCTCCCTCATCAGCCTAGGATGGATCCCATCTGGTCCCATAGATTTGTGAACATCCAAGGGGCTCAACAGTTCTCTGACTGCCTCCTCCTGGATAACAGAGGGACCATTCTGCTCCCTGGCACCACCTACCAACCCAGGAGGACAGCTGTCCTGAGGACAAGCCATCTTCCCACTAAGGACTGAGGCAAAGAAGGCTTTAAGCACTTCTGTCTTCTCTTCATCTGCAGTTACTGAGTTCCCTCCCACATCAGTAGAGAGCAAAGTCTGGTCTTACTCTTCCTTTTGCCATTATTATATTTGTAGAAACATTCTTTATTATCCTTTACAAAAGTTGCCTAATTAGGTTCAAACTGAGCTTTGGCCTCCCTAATTTTTTCCTGCGTACCCTGGCAACCCCCTTAAATACTTCCTGGGAGACCTCACCCTTCAAAAGAGGGCTCCACTTGCACGATTGAGAATGGAGCATTGTGCAGTCTTTCAGAGCTTGTAGCCAAGTACCACAAGTAGTTTTGTGGATCTGGCTGTGTCCCCAAACCAGGTGGTTACATTTCTCCAAGGGCAGGGTACACTGCTGGGCCTTTTAACAGGCCCCTGTGCCAGAGAGCTCCAGTCACTGAGAAAAGCAGGATGCAGTTGTTTACTTTCAGTTGTTCTTGGTACACCATTTGCTTAATTTTGCAGCCAGACTATCTTTTTAAGTTTTGGCACTAATAAATGTGAAATAGGGTTTTTATTGTTGAAGAAACATCATTTGTTTTGCTGTGAACAGTAAAGGGCAAAAACTTTTTAATTTTTTTTCTCATTTCAGCATGTTTCTTAAAGCTCCTCTTACTTCCTACTGTGAGTTACTTATCTGATATTGTTTGGTGAATGCTGGTCCCCAAGTCAATAAATGTGGTTTTGGAGGCATTTCCTCTCTGAAATGAGTGTATGCTTGTCTTGAAAAGAATGAATTATTCACACCATCGAGTAAGCAACAGTAAATCTTCATATGAACACCTTCAAAAATTGATATGTTTAAATAAACTGCCATTATAAATAACCTTTTACCCAAAGGTGGAATTGTTTTACATCTGAATGACTGTAGGAACCTAAATATCATAAATAATATGAATAACCTTTCCTCTTTGGTCTCATGGGAACTTCTCTTTCTCCAAAATAATAGAAGGTTTATAAAACACTGATAGCAGTAGACTAATTAGGGTAGGATCTGTCTCTGTTTTGTAATCCACTTCATTTACTGTGCCTGGGCCAAACCTGCTCTGAGAACTTTTATGTGTCAGCAAACAATAGTGCAGCCTTTTCTTCTTTTGGAAAAAAAAAAAAAAGGCATTATTTCTAGGTCCGAGTAGTTGGTTGAATGTGCTGTCATGCACTTTGTTATTCAGGGAAGCTTCATTTTCCCATGGTGCTCTCAACCACACATATTGTGGAAATGTTACAGAGAACACGTGTATTTTTAATACAGCTTTCTAACTTTCTAGTTCACATCTCTGGGGATAGAATATACCTGGCAAAGCTGCATTAAAGGGCTTGCCTAAAGCCATGACACCCTTTCAGAAGCAAGAATAACGCTACAATATACAAGTTACATATTTATATATTTGTAATGTACATTTCACTTCAAAATTACTATAGTCCAATGAGACCCAGAAAGCAGTGTTGACTGAGCTGAAGTTGTGGCATAAAGGAGGAAATAATAGTCAGGATGTGAGAACACTGTAAAATAGTTTTGATTGGTGCAGATTACAAAACTGTAGTAAATCTTTTGATATCTATAGAGTTTGTGAAGAATAAGGAATGCACCACTGAGAAAATATCTTGGCATGGGAGTTGTTACTTTAATTGCAGAAAATGAATGAAGAACTTTCCCCTTAGGAGGGAAAGGAATCAGACTGCCATTTAATTGAAGGTACTTTCAGCCAGGAGCACAAGACAGAGATATGTGTTTTTCATTAGTCCCTAGTGCCTTCAGTTGCTTTCTTTCTTGTATGCTAAGAAAGAAAATTTATGGTGGAAATTAACACACTGTGTTATCCTCTTTCTGTGAGTGCTTGTGTTTCATGCATGTAAACCCATTTCTTGCCCAGCTGATATGTCAGGACAGTGGAGAGATATGGATCTGATGGATGGTCAACAGCTCAACGTCTGGATGGAGATCAGTGATGAGTGCTCTCCCACACCAGTCCATATAGAGAAGAGGAAGAAGAAGAGAAGAGAGAGAAGAGAGAAGACTAGGGGGATCTTTTTCTCTTCCAAGAGAGAGAAGAGAGAAGACTAGGGGGATCTTTTTCTCTTCCCTGTGACAGTAGATGCAGTGAGGTGAGATGATACGCGTTCATGGAAAATGACTTGTCTATGGCTCATCTGCAGCAAAAGAGGATGGAGTTGACTTTCTGGATATGAAACTACACCAATATTAGACTGTGATGAAGGATATCTGTGGTGGTGTTCACAAGGGTCCCAGGACAAGGGAAGAGATGAGAATCTTGACTCCATGTTTCAGAAGGCTGATTTATTATTTTACAATATACATTAAATTAAAATAAAATTATATATTAAAACCACACTAAAGAAAGAGAAAGGAGACATCAGAAGGCTAGCAAGGAAAAGAATGGATTGATAATAAAATCTTGTGACTTCTCACAGCCTCAGCACAGGTGGATGTCATTGGTCATCAAGTAAAATCAACTCACATGGACCAATCAAAGATGCACCTGTTGCATTCCACAGCAGCAGATAATTATTGTTTACATTTAGTTTCTGCGGTCTCTCAGCTTCTCAGGAGAAAAATCCTGTCAAAAGTATTTTTCATAAAAAATGTCCGTGACAGATATCACTCTTTACCGTCCTGCATCATCAGACTTCACAGGCTCAGAGCTGTTACGTGCTACAAGAACTTTAAGTTACAGTATCTATAAGAACTTGCTGCAATATATTGAGTTGATTTGGAAACTGTCGTCTTTATTAAGTCCACACACGCAATTACTAGATGATTCAGAAGAGTGTGAAATGCATAAGAAAACATAGCTTGAAGTTTAGACTGAAGCCTGGAAAGAAAAAAAGCTGTGGATATAGCAATGTTCTTCTGTTACAAGTCCTGTTTAATCTGACATTGATGACTATTTTATTTAAATCTTTTTTTTTCACAGGTTTGGCTAGTTATAGTGCATTTTTCTTAGCAGAATGGCAAAGAGCACTTACACTGTATTCCTACCTTGCTTCTCTTTGTGCAATATTCCATCTAGCAGCTTCTTCCCTTCTGCAGCAAGCCAGATTATTTTGCTGAATCAGAATAAAAAGTTTATAGAAGCCTGTCATAAACAGTGTGCCAATACTTGAAAAACTGCAGTGTTAAGAGTCTAGTATCTGGAGAGCTCCTTTTTTGCATAGCTGGCTTCTAGACCTTTAAAAAGCTTTGGTGGGTATATCAAATAATATTTAAGATGTAAAGAAGCCAGTAACACCATACTCTTGGAGTTATATCAACATTTAAAAAGCCATCTTTTAAAACATAAGGAAAGGAATTGACCTCTGGAGATTGCATGATTCAATGCTAACATTTCAACTTCAGCTGTTGAGTTGCTCTGGCTTTAAATCTCTTTAAAATAAGCTTTCCAGATTTGGCACTGCCTGGTTTTGGTTGCATCTGAGGAGCTTTACACACAGATTGTCAAATAGGCAATAATATGAAATAATTTGAATGAACTGCTGTTTGAATGTACACCAAAAGAATAATAAAGTACTGGAATGCTCTTCCCAGGGAGGTGGTAGAATCACTATCTCTGGATGTGTTTAAAAAAAGACCGGACATGGCACTTGGTGCTATAGTCTAGTTAAGGTGTTAGGGCATAGTTTGGACTTGATGATCTTAGAGGTCTCTTCCAACCTCATTATTCTGTGATTCTCAGCTAAAACGTGACTCTTGAATACATTTGGAATACAGATTCTTGTCTGTATTTTGTTGATCTCATCACAGGTTTTGAAGTCACTAAAGAGGAAGTCAGGTAAATCTGAGCTTTCCATTTTTGTACAGTCCTGAACTTGTCTGCTGTTTTCTTACAGACTTTCAAAACTTCTTACAAACTGAAGAAGAAAAAGAGTTGGCTACATTGGCGAGTGGGTACAAACTGAGATCCATGTTGTTTTGTCTTCTTAAAAAGGATTTAGCTGTGATACAGCCCTAAGCATTCCCTTCCCTACCCACCAAGGGAATTGAACAGAAAAGAATCAAAAGATCTAACAAGGCTCAGAAAATTTGCAATCCCAATTCACATGATGCACTGTGTAATTGCTCTGGAATATCTCCAGGTCCAAGGAATTCAGACAGCAACTTCTCACAGATGGCACATAAAGGAAATCAGAGAAGATGCTTGGATTAACTTCCTCTTCTCCCCACTCTGTTTCCATAAAACAGTGGTGGGTCATTCCTCTGAAAGCACCACACCCATGCCCTCATCACCCCCCAGATTTCAACCTCCAGTGCAGTAAGTGGAATCAAGATCAAGAATAACATTTCATCTGTGTAAAGAGAGAGGTGCACACATTAATACAGTGTATGTATCTGTGCATGGCAGCTGGGATTTATTGCAATGTGTTGCAATTTCCTGTTTTACTTCCCAGTCCCTTCCCAGGTGTGGCAATACCTCTCTCCCTTCCCCCTCGCCCGCTTGCTGAGTGAGTTCTGTCAATCAGTCTTAGCATTCCAGCAAGGCCTCGTGTGGTTGGTCAGGTTCAAAGGATGCCCTTCAGGCCTGGGGTCATTGGCCTGTCTATGTTTCCCTCGTCCCCTGAGACCCTGCCCCTCCCACCTAGTTGGTGTTCACCTGTCCCTGGGCTTAAACTGAGCCAGGATCATGTGCTAGGGATTTTGTTGGAGCTGTTGCCAAGATTCAGATGTCTGTGACCATGGAATAAAACTCTGGATATTGACCCTCCGGCAGAATCCGTCTCCTTTTCCTCTTCACCCTAGCCTGAAGCCTTTCCACCAAAGGTAAACTGAGGTTCTACAAGCCTGGACTTGTTTCAGCGCCCAGCTGCAACCTCCAGCCAGCCAAAAGTGTCTCTGAGGCGAAACACCACAGTTGCCACCTTTGGCCCAGCAGCAAGGGTCAGACAAGCCCAGGCACAATCTACCTGGTAATATTGGGATCATACTCCAATAGGGATTCTTATTGTAAAAGCTGTCTGTTGGCTTCCTCTACCTATTGAAAACAATGGCATTTAGGCTTGTCAGGAGTCCGCAAGCATCTTCCAGTCTCAAGGAGGATTAATTTTCCTAGTGTCTGGCTTCTCTAGGACATCTAGAGAAGGTGCCCTATATGAAATCCAAAGTTCAAGTCAATATTTTTTAGTTCAAGGTCTCTGTCTCTCATTTCTTATCTGAAAGAAATTGTAATGTTA
Organism: Ammospiza caudacuta; assembly: GCF_027887145.1. Lineage (NCBI taxonomy): Eukaryota > Metazoa > Chordata > Aves > Passeriformes > Passerellidae > Ammospiza > Ammospiza caudacuta. The sequence continues at coordinate 102,506,336 of NC_080593.1, forward strand.
TAAAGAGAATGGACATTAAAAATGGTTTTAAGAGAGAGTAAATTAATCAGACAGATTTTAGAGATAAATTTAATGGCTAGTTAAGCTCTTTTTGAATAAGATTATCTATTTGTGCTACAAAAGTGATGTTTCTTAAAACTGAAAGGCCTACTTTTAACCAAGTATTGAACATTTAGCACTCCCAGTTTCTGCCTGCCTCCATTCATATGCTGAACTAGCTACTCTACCACATAGCCCAGTTTGACTCTCGAGTCTCAGTTTATAGTTCAGTGTTTCCAGTGGGATTTTTTCTGCTGGTCTGTATGCAAGCTTTTGACTTGGTCTTCATCTTCTTTAAGTAGTAACAAAGGAATGTGATGCATTTCAAGGTTGTTTAGTTGAATCTTATAGATGTAATATGGATTTTTATCAAAAATTAGATAGATTCAGGGGAATGACAAAAGTGATAGAGGAGTTTAGTCTCTGAATTCTTGCATACTGAAGTTGTGATCTGCAGTCCAGAAAATTAGTATGAATACTCTACTTGAGTTTTAGAAGTTTCATCAGGAGTTTAAGCAAGTCACCCATAAATAGATAGCGAAAGAAATGAAAGACATAAGCAGATTTCCCTGCCTTTTGTATACAGGTTGTGAAAAACTAATTTTGAATTTTTATCCAAGGACATTTAGGCTAGACATGTCTGTCAGTTATTGCAGTCTAAAAGATTAATTTTACACTGATGGCTTACAATCTGTTTTCCTCCCTCCACTTTTGAGAGATTTGATATTCCATTGACTGGCTTTTAGTAACCACTATAAGCCAATTAATCTCTTTATCTCCATTGCTATAAATGGGTCTTTTCTACTAGGCAAGCTTTTCTATCACATTAATATGTTCTCATTTTCTTTTGAAAGATACTCCCAACAGTCAGTTCTTAAATTGCTTAGTTACAGTGGATTTTTGCAACTGAGTAATTTTGGTCTTTGAGAAATCCATAGCATACACAAATAACGTTTGTTTAACAATGCAGCTGTACATGAATTACTGCTGTTCATTATTTTACAGTATAATACAATATTTATGCTGAAACAATGATGAAGACTGAAGTGTTAAACTCACAGAATGACAAACAGAAAACTGAGGACTAAAGTACTGATTTGTGTTTAAGAATAATTAGAACAAATTCATGTCTAGAGGCTTGAAAACAACAGTGAATTTGGGAATATGCTATAACTGAATCTTTGATCAAAACTGGAAGCAAACTTCTTATGGATTTCCACATGAGATAATTATATCCACAGTGCTGCTCACAACGTGTATACTTCTATTCCTGTGATTGCATTTTATCTTTTGCAAGAAGGGAATGTTGTCTTATATAATTTTGACTATTTCTATTATACTTGGACTTCACAGTCTTTACATTTTTGTTTGTTTGGTTTTTTGAGTAGTCTGATGAATTAAAGTGAATCAAATGCACACATCTAATTAATATTGCAGTATTTATATAATTTTACATATGGACATGCTTTCAAGAAACTTCAGTCAAGACCTGTAATGTTAATGCCTATTATTATGAGGTTCCAGTATTTGCACTGGAAGTTTGTGTTTTGTCACTCATACTTACTTCACAAAAGGTCCTGGATACTCAATAATGTCATGATTCATCTGATAGTATATTGCTGCTGAGAATGTGCTACGATGCCTTTAGACATGATTTTGCTTTCTGGGGATCTAGCAATATAATGGGAAGTTAACATTGTCCAGAAAACACTAGGATAGCTTTCCTTAAATAAAGTTATGGGAAGGCAGAATTAGCCAGCTGGGTTGGGAAATATGAATGTGCGTGTTGAGACAGCATAAGCCCAAGATGCCAAGTTCTGCTCTGAAATAACATTGAATTTAGCAGAAATTTACTGTTTTAAGCTTATCTCCCTTTTAAAATGACACAGGGTCTGCCTGCATTCAGGACACACACTCAAAGCAAGGACTCTCTTTTATCTAGAGGCCACATAGGTTGAGAAAGTTCATTAAAAATTATTCTGGCTGGCTTTCAAAATATACATTCATGTTTTATAGCTGCATCACCTCCAAAATCTTTAGTTGTTCTAGTGATTACTCAGTGGATTTTCTCTATTTCAAAAAGTTTGGAAATGTAGTTCTGATCCCATTCCTGTCAATGGTAATATTCTGCAAATGTATTTCTTTCTACTCAGGGAGAAAACAGGAAAAACTTGTCAGTATTTGTGGTTTATTTCCAGCTCCTACACTAAGATGGGCTGGAGCCACAGGTCCTGTTCCTTTCCTCAAAACAAACTCTCCTCTATTGAGTTACTCAGCTGGTAGCTCTGGCAATTTCCCAGCCAGGCTGAATTCACACAGTGGAGAAGGAAAGTGTGTGATGGGGGAATTTGCACACAGAGACTTTTGTTTTGCGCAGCCAGCTGTCTCAGGCACAGAGGCTGGATCTAGGTGTAGTCTTTTCACTGACCAAAGCAAGCCCTTCCTCTGCCAGCTAGCTCCATTTACTAATGGCTTCCTCACTGGGTCTTTCACAAAATAGGCAATGCAAAAAAGGAGCAAATCTCGTTGCTTCCACTGTCCTGCTGAGGGGAAGAGAGAGAGAAAATTTCTGTGCTCGGGTCCCTTGATAAATACGGGTTTTCAAGGCTGTAGAAATGCCCACTAGTCAACAAGTGTAGCCTCTAGCTATTTGACCACTCCAGAAATCCAGACATTAACTTTTGGGAAATTATTGAATAAGGAATTTTAACTTGAAGAATGCCAACATTTCCCAGAGAAGCTTTCACATCCCCATTATGTAATGTTCACAGAGGAAATTCTTTCCTCATTCCATATGTTATCTGTAAAAATCCTGTATAGATATGCAAGAATGTATGAGTTTTCATGTGAAGTTTTTGCTCTGGCAAAACACTGTATTTGCAAAGTGATTAATTTACACGCTTCATAGGAACATGTAGAGATAATGTAAGTATATATTTGCATTTAATATGCCCATGAATTTTTTGTTAACTGGAAATAAGCTCTCTTATTCAACTTAAATATTGCTGAATATGGCATTGAGGCTAAAGAAGTCAATAGAAGTATTTCCATGGACTAAAATGGGCTTTGAATTAGGCCTTGTGTTTTTATAATTAGATTTTTTCATAGAAAACTCTTTAATTGGTACAGTGTGTTCCTTTCATTGCGCGAGGAAAAGTGAAATTTTATTTAGTAGCGGTTATTTAAATATCACAAGACATGATGTGTAATTCAAAAAGGAAGTGGGGAATATGGTATAACAGACAAACAATTATAAAAGCAATGAATGACAAACTGAATAGGTAACTTTACTTTGGTATAAACAGAAAGAGATGTTCTTCATCCAGTGATGAGAAGTAGTGTAACTACCTTGGTGTTAATACATATCTAGGAGCTAAGGGGTAAGACTTTTTTTTTAATTTTTAAAAATTATTTCTATATGCTTATAGGGGCCAAGGATGCAGTGGAAGTAATTCTCCCTAGGGTGAAAAAATTATCATCTACCAAGTAGTAGCAATCCAAACATTCAGAAATAGCGGCTGTAGTTAAAAAAATCATGTCAGAAAAACCCAATTTTATCTGTGTCTCCTCTAACACAATAAACCATTTTGAAGGTGGTATAAATTAATGAGTTTCTAAGAAATAATTGGCTTGCATTTCTTTAAGAGATCTTCTTATAGATTGAGCCTTTATGGTACATGCTTACAAGCCTTTCTCTGTACACCTGCATGCTAGAGTCTTCTTAAGGAAATAAATAGCTTAAGATTCATATATCTATGTAACTATTGCCATAGAACTTGGGATTGAAAAAAAAATAACTGTGTGACTTGCAATAAAGTCATTTACATGTAAAGGAGATCTCCCAGTGCTCCCTAAAGATAGACAAAATCTGGAGTTGTCCTGTGGAAAATTTGTTATATAGCTGCCAATAATTCATTTTAGTTCAGAGGTTGTATTTCTCATTAGATTTGTTTGGATATCATAACAAGGCCATGGTTAAGTGGAGCTGAATTTATAGCTGAGTTGTGTAAACAGGATTTGAGAAAATGATTTGTGAAATACTTTGGAAATCAAAGCCTAGAACTTAGGGTGGATTTGGGCAATGTGTCTGAGGCATTTAAAGGTTTCTTGCCCTACCCAGGTACTTAGGCCAGATGTACCAGCCCATCAGTGATGAACACTATTTCACTTAAACACAAGAGAATCAGGTATCAGCTATAAACTTAGCTGACAATTTTGTTCCTGGGTGGAAGAAACCTTGCTGACAGCATGTTGTTACACTCGTCCTGTTGCAGAGTTCTCTGAAATTCCTAACACTGAAACGCATCCTGCTAAAGGGGATGCTGCTCTCCATGGATGATTAGGCTAATTCAGGATGGTAATTCATGTGTTTCTTAGAGAAAAGCATAATGTGAGCTGAGAACTAAAAAATCCGTATTTTCCTGACAGGAGCTTCTCCTTTCAGTCAACTGCATGCCCAAGACATTTGACAAGATTGTGCTACCAACTTCTTTATGAATCTGCATGCCATAAGAGATGCTGGGTAATAAGTACATCAAGCTGAGTCTGATATCCTGTAGAGATAGGGTCACCCTTGGTTGCTACAGTTAGGTGATTGCCCATCTGTTCACTGATTTGAAGAGGACTGAGGTTTTGTTATTGCTTCTTGTAGGAAAGAGAGAACCCAAGATCTGCAGCTGCCTAGGGCTGTTGAACAAATAGCTAAAAGTTCGTTCTGTGACTAATTACTAGAACCTGATCACCCTGCTCTAGATTCTAGAGCCATTCAGCTCTGCTGGGACTTCTGGTATAAAAATACAGGAAGTTAATAAAATATGGCTCCTCTTACACAGCAGTTCACAACACACTGTGTGAAATGTACTAAATAAGAGCTGCTCAGGCTGAATTTGTTTATGAAAGAATCCCACTGGGAAACAGCTTTCTGTGAATCTTCTTCCTGTGAGTTCTAGTTGCTGTGTGAAAATCCTGTGAATTGGAATATGAAGACTGTCATCTGAACACAGGGGAGGAGGCAGTAAAGCTGAAGGAGAAAACTTGGTACTTATGGCTAAGAGGGAATATGTCTGGAGAAGTAATGGACAGAAAAGCTAGCAGCAAAGCCAAGCCATTTTTTGTTACATAAGAGTGAAGCCACCAAAAGAATAGGTTCTCATAAGTACACACTGTGAAGTAGTAGAATTAAAAGAATGATCAGGTTGTATGGCGCTTCAATGTTGATGAGTTTCTCTGTTTTTCCACTCTCCATTTTGGTTTAAATTCACTGATAATCCTAATACTTTTGATCTTGTTTAAAATGTGGAACAAGTGTGCAATACTAAACCTCCTCTCCATCCTGTTTTAAAAAGGACTCAAGGGCAGTCACAGTGGAAAAGCAAAGCCTGGCAAAAGGCCCAGGCACTGCCTCCACATTGCTTAGCAGGTAGACTGGCTGGCATCTCTAAACTAGCCTGGCCAAAGTTGTCTGATGTCAACTCAGGCATGGGCAACACTTTTAAATGCAATTCAAAAAAATAGTCTTTGAGACTGTAAAGTAGAAGAAAGAGAAATTAACAGCCAGACTGGCAAAGGGATAAATAAGATGCACCATATATTCTTGACATTACCCAATAAACTAGAAAGTATGTTATAGTTACTGGCACAGACACTGAGCTATTCCATCCCGTGTGGGAAAAACTGCTTTAATCCATACAACTTCAACACTGTTATCCCACCTCCCAACTGAGTGCTCTGACTGTGGGCCGTAAAATAAAATTGCTCTCTGTTGCCGCCTCTATCTCCTCCAGATTAATACCTAAACATATATAAAACCCAGAGAAGGCACAAAGGAGACCAACAGGGGAAGGTGCTCAATTCTGGCTGCTTTTTCTGTCAGGGAGGTGGGAGATGTCTGGTGGTATCCATACTCAAACTGGAGCAGAATAAGGCTGCATTTTAACAATCAACAGAATTTGAGTACGTGCTTTGCCAGCTGCTCTACTGTGGGGCTGGGAATGCTGCTAAGGAAAGAGTTTCTGTGCCTGTGAAACTGTTTCAACAGAAGTGTAACTGGAGCACAGCCAACTCCACAAAATATCTTCTCATGTTATGAAAAACAAATAAAAAGAGTCTCAGGAACCCTTGTTGTACAACACCTAAAAGCCTGCTGGAAGGTGCTTGAAAAGTCAAAACTGAAACCCTTACTTTAGAGAAACTCAGGAACTGAACATTGAAAATGCATCCAGGCAGGAGGATGGGAGATCTGTAAAGTGAACAGATACAAATTTCTAACATTTCAGTCCACTCAGCAGAGTTCAGTGAGATAAAACTCCTATTAAGCAGAGAAAGCAAATTGTGGGAGTATTGGATATGAGAACTGGCATTAGAAATGCAGTGACTTGACTGGCAGATTTCCAACATCTCCCCACACCCCAGGCAAAGCCTCACAAGCAGTGCAACATCTGAGTCTAAATTTTAACTGAAACACTTGAGCTGCCTCTGATTTGGACATGACATTGTGAGCATCTGCAGTTAAACTGTGTGGCCTTTCCTATGCAACTCAAGCAGAATCTCGCCAGTGTAACCATTCATTATGCAAATAGAGCTGACCTTAATAAGTAGGTTGATGAGTGAGGAAGCAGGCAGGCTTTAATGACTTTTGAATTAGATTAGTAACCAACCATTAAACAAAAATTACCTGCCAAATATTTCACAAGTGAAATAGTTGTCTGTACCAGTTTAATCCAGGAAAAGGATTTCTGATATACCTTGGAGAAAATTATGTTCTGTCTTTAGTATGTAACTTTTAGTTTGTGACATTCCTGAAATACCAGCAACTGTAATTACTGAGCTTGAAAGAATAATTTGTGGTTGTTTGGAAGACCTGCAATATAACCTGTAATGTCTAATATAAACTTAAAAGCTGCCTCTGAGCTACATTTTCATGTCTTGTCTTCCAAATAAATATTTCTTATTCCACTTTTATATTGTAGACAACTGCCCATACTCATCTACTTTAATCCATGTGCCAATTGTAATACAGGCTGCTGTCAAAGGTGATGCATCATATGAAGGTGTACCTGTGCAGAGCACTGCACCACTATACAGAAAACATATCGTGGTGAGAAGAGTGGTCCTAGACATTGGATACATTTTAAGGAATATCTCTTGAATGAATGTGAGAATTTTGCACAGTACAAAGTCCAAAATTCTTTTATGATATAATTAAGAATGTTTAAGGACTATGCATTGACTTTACCTGATGCTTTTCTATGGTATATGCTTATGATTAAAAAAAAAATACTCAATCTTATCTCCTGATCTTAATCCAAAACCTGTGTAGCTATCCAGTGTGTCATTCGATATCCTACTTCCCAAAAATGCTTCCACTTTTCACTTGGATTGATTTTAACTGTGTGCTTCTGTAGGACTTCCATCAGCATCTTATTCCATTAACTTAAATGGGTTTCTCTGAATTACCAATATGATAAACTCCTTCAATTTAACCTGCCATGACTTTGAGTGGCCAAGTACCTTGTGTATATAGTCGCATTTAAGGTTCTGTCCTTACATGGTTTTCTTTTTCTAAATGGTGTATATTCCAGGCCACGCTGAGCTAAGCTCCTTCCTATTTATTTTTAGCTTGACCTGAAATCAACTGTTTGTGGCATGTTTCTGCATCAAGAGAACTAAGACTTGTCATACCCAAGCAAACCTACAGCTCTTCTAGCCCAGTGTCCTGCCACTGACAAGGACCACTACATCAGTGCTTAAGGTCTGGGGACTTCCTGAACTGGTGGTTGCACCTAGTGTGTTAATAGCCCCTGATGGACCTCATAGTTCTGGCAGTTTCAGTGTCCTGTGGCAATGGATTCCACACCATAAATTTACATTATTTTGGGAAGTACTTTGCGGCTTCCATTTGCTTAAAATTTGACACCCAGTTGTTCCACTGAATGTTCTCTTCTTGTGCAAAATACCCACAACTATTCACTCTCCTGATGTTTTTTATGGTGCTGCCATTGTTTTTGTTTCAGCTACATTTTAAGAACCTTGTGTTTTAAATGCTTTCTCACTGTGACTGGATTTGGTGTCAGAATTAAGGATATACTTTCTTTGCACAATAGGACACCAAAAATTCAATTTTTTATAATATTTGTATTATAGGATAAAACTCCTCTGTATTTAATGGACTGAAACTTCACAGTCTATTGGCAGTTTGTTCTCCACAAATGACATGGATCTCCCTATTTAAATAATGATTATGACTTGGTAAGTTTATATATTCTTCAAAAGAAGTCAGTTTCATCTGCAGAAGTGTTTTTATTATCCATTCTTTTTATGGTACATTTGTCTTGTTCATTCTCTCAGAACACCAGCTGAAATATTTCAGCTTCCCTTCAGTTCCTATGGATCCAATGGCCGTTATAAAAAAACATGTAAGACACCTCTCCTGTTAGGTTCAAGCCCTTTAGACTGATAAAATAATATTAGAGGAGTAGACATCAGTTGGTATATGTCTTGTTTTTAACAATTTGGTAAATACATTTTAGTAGATTGCATGCTACACTGCATTTCTGTCACTGCAATTTTTCTGTCACAACTGAGAGCAGGCAGTTTGGTACCACTGGTTCAACTTCATTGATACTGCAGCTCTTGATGACTTTGAGACTAGTTTCAAATGTAAATAATATTTAAGAAAGTTATGATCTATAGAGAAGAAACAGCAGGATTAATATCAAAATATCAAAGCCAGCATCACCACATAACTCTAACTACCTAAAACCCACCTTAGGATTTCATTTCCAAGTTCATCTTTTAATTCCCTCATATGACTCTGACATTCAGAAACTCTAAAAAATTACAGCAATGCTTTTTTACACAACAAAAGAACCCCACTTTTTATTATTCAGGATGCATATCTAGAGACTCAGAATACTGATTCCCTTTTGTAATAAATTTTAATATTTTTTTCCACTAGGTCTCAGAATAGGGTTAAAATTTTTTTTATAATGATGGAACATAACTCTACTAACACCAAGACCTTCCTCAAAACTTCTTGAATTTGAGAGCAATAGTTGTTTGTTTCATATAAAGTGTCTGGAATACTTTGAATTTTTTGAAATAATGGAATACTTCTTGCATTCAGGGACTCTGGGAAGACAGTATTTTTAATATTTCTATTTCCATATTTACTCTTTCTTTTTAACTAGCCGTAATGACTTGCTAATATCTCTTGCAAAAGTAGTAATTTACACATATTTTAATGCTGAAAATTGCCAGCCATATGAAAGATGAGAAGCTGGCATGAGGCACAGAGAAAATGTAGGCAAAATTACAGGTTTCAAGCTGTGGGATTGTGAAAGGACTATTTTTTGAACAAGCAAAAGGTTTTTTAAATATGAGTAGTAGCTTTAAACTCTATAGATAAGCACAAATACAAAAATTTTGATAAACACATGATTAAAAAATTATCCTAAACAGAGTGTTTCTCATTAAATGGATTTTCCTTCCTTTTTGTGTCATGTATGTGTTTAAGATGTAGGTGAGGTCTGCTTGGCAAATGTTTAAACAGAAACACATACAGAGTCTGTTTTCCCCATTTCTCCAGTGCTCTCTTTTTTCTTTTGTTACCCATTTTTCTTTAATGACCTCTGACAGCGAACACAGACCAATTGTTTGCTCTGAATACAGATGTTATGATACTAGAGGAAATCTCCTGTGTACATACCTATTTATTTGGCAGAAAAATTAAAAGAAAACATTGTTGATGATGGCAGCTTTCCTTTCAGGAATTCAAACAACAGCTAATCACTTTATCACCTGAAATAAACTCAGGCATTCCCATGTCTGCTACATTGTTTATTTACTGTGGAAATATTTTCTCTACTGTCTAGCCACGCACTGGCTGTGCAGCACAATAATTTTTCTGTTACAACAATTAATATTCAGGAAAAATATAAAGTATTCATATATCACATTGTATTAAATCTTTACTGTTACAGTAAGCAAAAATGTGAAAAAAAAATCATTGCCCTTCAAAAGACAAACTGCTGGTTTCAGGCTGGTTGGAGACGCCAGAAACTAAAGAACTAAATGATGCTTTCTGGTCGTTTTAGCAGAAAGGTAAAAAAATGCTGTGTGAAGAGAGCTTTAACTTTCAAGCTTTATAGATGGTCCCTTCATAGTTGGTTTGAGTCATGTTGGCAAGGTGGCTTCAGAAAGCTTTTGCTCCCTTTCTCACTCAATAGCTATTTCATCCTGTGGCACGAGCCCAGACTTTGAAGGGCTAGAAGGTAGTCAAAGAGTAGATTTTCTGCTTACAGGAACAATTTCCAGAGAGACCTGAATAAAAATACTCTGCTTCAAACTAACTCTGAACAGAGGGAGTGTTCTGGTCCAAAGTTTGCTTTCTGGTTTTGCCTAGAGTTCTCCCAAGGTATTACCTTAACTATGCCCCTTATCCCAACAATATATGCTCCAGAATAGTACTTTTGTATGTAAAAAAGGGATTTTTTTTAACTAACTGAATTTAATAATGGAAATATATGTGTGTGTGAGATTGCTACAGTGGGAAGATGATTAAAAACTCAGTGTTTTTTTGATACTTGAATATGTATTTGATTTTATAACATTGTTTCAGTTTATGGACTTGTCTTGTTGATATCGATTATTTAGTACAGTTAGTTATCAGGTATGTATTTACAAAATCCAATTAAAAAAGAAAGGATCTCAGAACAAGATGCAGCTGATGAAGACTGACTTCTGAAATGTTTATTGTCATGTCTGGATACCAAAATCACTTCACATTTGGGGATCTTTTTAACTTTGACGAGATAACTGGGCATCATCCTGGTTGGAATCTCTTCCACATGTAATGTGGATATGAACAAATTTTATTTTATGAGCAAATGGAGAGAATTTTTTTTGTTTTGGAATGTGAAAGACAAAAATGGGTGATGAGCAAGCCATATGTAAATGTAACGTGAAACATCTGGGGCATGACTTTGCACTTCTCCAAGTATTAAAAAAATCCTAGAAACTGGAGAAAAAAAAATTACTATTGCTGATCAGTTTTGCTCACTGTTTTCTTGATTCTGTTGTGGGAAGTACAAATACTGCTGCAGAGAATCTCCTTTGCTTTTGCTTTCTGGGAGCCTTAATCAATAAGCCAAAGGGCTGCATATACAAGGAGTGGTTGCAGCTATGCTCACTCTTCCTGGGTTTCTGCTCATTGCACACTGTGATGGTCTTTCTGCCTTGGAGTGCCAGGCTAATGAAGTTGTTTCACAGCTGAATTACCCCAAAGGCATGAGGAAGGAATTAAAACATAGAGAACTAGAAATGCCAGCTCTTGGTACAGAGCACCACTACTACCATTGCATGATCAACAGTGCTTGCCACTGAACACATGAGGAATTCACTGAATTTGGCACAGTGTTCAATGAGCCACCTATAACTCTGGGCAATGTGGAAATCACATATAACTTCCACTGCCATTTTGTTGGCATTAGACACACACACACAGTAACAAATTGATGTTTTGAAATTCGCTGTATAGGTTTTGAACAGTTCTGTGGGGAATATGTCAATAATTTTCTGGTTTTGTTTCATCAGGATATGTGCTCTATTACTGGCTTTGCTTTCTGCCTCCTTCCCTTTTTTAGGGGTCACTGCTTTAAGGGGACACAGTGGATACTTAAAACCGGAGGGGCAGAAGTAGGACAGTTTTATTAATATTCTAAAAATACAGAACTTTATTTATGAAGTGTGTGAAGTATTTTAAAAGACAGTCTCAACACTTTAATTTTTATTGCCACTTGTCTCCAGTTTCTGCAAAAAAAAAAATTGACACTATACAAAGGTGCCTTTGTGGCCTGATGCTGGCAAACCTAAACTTCAGATTCTAGCTGTTAAATCCAGTTATACAAGACCTGTGTAAATTTTCATTATATCCATTACAACTGATTTTGCACAAATGAGCATTTCAGATGAATACAAAGGAAGGCCCAGAGAAAGCCTAACTATTAAAAAAAATTTCTACTACACATTTCAAAAGGGTAAATGTGTTACTTGGTGTCACTGGCTGTACTCCATCTTGTGTAATTAGATTTTGCCTACATGAAATTCCCCCTGTAATTCTAACAGGGTATATTTATTTTTTACTTCCTGCAGGAAAGCCTGTGCTAATTTATATTAGCTGAGTTCTAGTCTAGAAATGGCAAAATTTCATGTTAGATAACAGTGTTCTATTCATAAAAACCATTTGAGCATGTCAAATGTTTCTTGCAGACTTTGGGGATTCCCTAAATGAAGGAAATTCCATCTGTCCTGCTTTAAATTCCTAGCCATGATACTATAACCATGACCACTGAGCTATGGACTCCACCTGATTGCTGTGTGACATGTGAAAAATTCAAAAACTGTCTGACCCTATCTAATACTTTTGAATTCAGTGTGAAGGTGTGATGGGTGCATGGCCTTCCTTGATCAGATTTGCATCCCATTTTGGCTGGTGTAATATTGCTGCCAGTACTTGCTTGTAGGTCAAGCTCTTTCCTCATCTCATTAGCTACCAGCTGATGATGTCCAGAAGTCTTGAAGACTTGTGTCATTTATTGATTTCTCCTTTTCTTTTGACTAGGATGCTTTTGTGGCTATTTACGCATGCATCTGCTTGGTGGTGTTAATCTCTAATTTACTTCAAATTAATTGAGGACAATATGAATCCAATTCAACAAAAAGATTTTGCATGGTGCTTTACATTGCCACACTGGTAAATTCTTTAGACACAAAGGCAAAGGCAGTAGAGTGGACTTTTCAAATTAGTTTTAAGGAGCAAAAACTTTGGGATTGTGTCTTTCTTTTATGTCTCAGTCACCTGTGGTTGTATACCTGCCTAATGGCATGCTCTGTTTTAATATTCTGGTCTCATATAGAAGCAGTGGCTTAGTAGCTTTTAGTTTTGTTTATTTTTGAAATATATTATGAAAGTATATATTCTTTCTTATTTCTTCTGGAGACAGGTAATATTCTTTAGGATTATGTAGAGTGCAGTGCACAGACAAATGTATTGCCACAGCAGCTGGAGAAATTTTATCCCCTGCTGCAGTCTTTCAATGTGGTTTCCTCATCAATCCAAACTATGAGCATGTGGCACTGTACTAAGCAAATCCATGAAGAAATTTCATCCAATACTCATTGCAAAAAAACCCCTCCACCACTTAAAAGCTCAAACATTTGCCCACACCTGCCCCATTTTGCAAAGTAAAACTTTCCAAAGAATTACTATACTGTCCTCAGCACCTTGCATTTTTTCCCTAATAATCTTTTTTTTTTATTTTAAAAATGTCTGTTTTGTAGTTAGAGCTCTCTCTGCAGAGACTTAATGTACTTTTATCCTGTAGGCTTTGCTCAGGGCACCCTGAGGTCTTCTCTGCCTACTGTTCTGCCTCAGCTGGCTGAAATCAGAAGAGTGTTAGCTTTGGTAATGAATAACCAGGAATTTATTCAGAGATGAAAATAAATAGAGGGTGCAACCATGTCTCTAAAAAATAAGGGTTGCATCTATTCAAAAGAGGAGATCTGTTTAAGGAATATGTATATTCCCAAATCAGCTCCCATATTTTTAGGAAAAATATTAATGAGGGCTGTGTAACATCACTTCCATTGTGGTAAATAGTGGCAAGAGAAAGATAAGATGTAGGACTGGTACTTGTGACAACCAATTATTTCTTTAGATGTTTTCAAATGCATGAATAAGGGCTATGAATTTACCTACAGATACTTTCAAAACTTATTCAGAACTTTTATCTTTAATCCATCTGATTTTGGTCAACTGCTTATTAGATATGCACTATCTTTATCCGTGCTTGGATAATAGAAATTGTACATATTAAAATCTGCCCAAACTCAACATAAGGTTGTTTGCTTTATTCCACTTAAGGTTGTTCTATCTTTTTCTTCCAGCATGGTAATGATGAGGAAATCTGTCTTTCACTGAAGGTTTAGTATCAGGATGTTTGCACTACTAGAAATGCTGCCAGTGGATTCTTTTAGGGGCATCATCCATAATTTTGCTTAATAGAACCATCATAGGCTCAGCAGGAATGTGATATATTTTGAGTATTTCTCCATAATACAGTTATTTTTATATGGTGTCCCCTACTCACCTAGGAAAAGTTCCTGCTTTTATTAAGAAGGAAAAGCTAAATGGCAACTTGGACCACTACACTGTATGTTATTAATGTGCACAGCATAATTCACCTCTGAAAATGAAATTCTGACACAGACTTCTATGGGACCTTGAACAATTTACTTAAATTTTATTTGCCTCAGTTTCTAAATTTCAAAGGTAGACATCTACAAACAATGTATAACTTATTTAAAATGTGTTTTAAAAAATGGACTGGGGAAAATTTCAGGAAACGAAATTATTGTAATGTCTCTCCAAGCAGTCATTACTTGTATGAAGCAAGCACTGTAATACTAGACATTTCATGCCTGAATTCTAAAGAGATTTAACCAGTCCCAGGTTTTTCTTTCAGAATTTCTTGCATGGAGACTGGCTTTTAAAGTCCCTTGGTTCCAGTACCTTCCAAGAATTTCCTACAAGTAGCTCTTCACATATTTTCATGCAGACTTTTTTAATTTCCACTTTGTGTATAGAGATGGGGGGGAATGTGTTAATTTTAAAAATTACTAAATCAAAAACTACCACCTTTGTTGGCAGTGGGAAAGTCTGGGGTGGTTTATTTCCATCCCAAAGATAGAAATAATCAAGGCAAAATTGGATTAAAAAATAAGTAGGGCTGAGAGTACGGGGTACACCTTCACTAGTATTGGTGTCTGCATCAGAGAAAAATTTCCTGATTTTCTTTGCTTGGATTGCAAAATGTTCCCAGAGTACTTGACCACACTCTGTTTAAAGTAAAGTATCAAATGTGACCTGCTCTGGGAGCAGAAATTGTGTGCTCCACCTGCTGAGGAGTGCTCAGTCTGTGAGGCTGGAGCCGACAGAGTTTTCAGTAACACTCCTGTAGTTAGGGAAGGATGAAAATCATTTCCTCAGCACCAGCTGCTTGAGTCCCCTGACCTGTTGCCATCAGGCCTCCCTCACTGGATGGGCTCCGGGGATCCTCCAGTATGGCCCAGGACCTCACTTTAGGCCCCCAGGGCCACCAGTCCTTACCCCAGGGGTGCCCCAACCCTGTCTTGTCTCTTGTGGTTAATAACATGTTGTTAATATAATGTTTTAAATTCATTAAGGATGCCTTCTTCTGATTAAACTGAATCTCAGTTGTTGCTGCTATGCTCTTTTAGCTCAGTTCACTGAGCTGAAGTACTGTGAGGATTGTGTGTGCCCAAAATTCCCTAATATTTGCTGTCTGAGTGGTGCATGATGACCATTATCAAGTATGTGAGGTCTGCACCTGAGGCTTGGGATGGGGCTAATGGCCTCATCCTGCCTGACATGTTAGAGGAAAAGCTTTGTTGTATGGTGCAGTGATTTATAAGGTGAAAGAGGAAAGAAATGGGGTTCCATTGAAGCTAACTAATGTACATGTGGCAACTTTCATTTTGTCATGCTGCTTTTGTCAGAGGAATGTGCTGACCTTAATGGCCCCTGCTTGTGTAGTGCTGTTTATATATACTCTAGGTACCCTTAAAAATCATTACCTGATTATTATTTTTATTAAACACTGCTGTGACACAGCAGCCTGGACAGCCTGCCCTGCTGGCATATGTATAACATGACATGAAGAGGGCATGAAATATCTGTAGGAATGATCCACTCAGGAATGAGCACCTGACATTTCTGTCCTTTGAGTCTTTCCATGCAGTTTTGCTTTCCTTATGTAGAAAGTGTGAGTTTTGCAAAGCTGTCAGGTCAAAATACTCTGATTTGCATTCCTCTGAAAAGGAAAGCATGAACTCACCCTATCTCATCACTGGCCATGACTTCGGGAGTGTTACTGCCCAGATTTTGGGGCAGGCAGGACAGAGGGAAAATGAAGGGATGAGACAGGGTGAGGGCAGTGCAGTCTGTGGCAGTGCTTCCTTGAACCTTCACCATGGTCCAAGACGACTTGGTGTGTTGACTCCCTGACTGAATCACACGGAGGACAAGCCCCACTTGTTCAATCTCTGTGTTCAGAGGATTGTTCTTTTTTTGTAAAGATCGAATTTTTCCCCCTTTGCTTCTTTCTTAAAATTACTCAGTTTTAAATTTTCTGAATTATGGATAATATTTTAAGCCTCTAAATTTAAGTTTAAAGTAGAATTTTTTTCTATGATCTTAGACTGTAGATGCCCACAGAGTATTCATTTACTCATTTCACTGGGTATTGATTGATTGGATATAATAACCAAT
This sequence comes from Ammospiza caudacuta, assembly GCF_027887145.1. Taxonomy (NCBI): domain Eukaryota; kingdom Metazoa; phylum Chordata; class Aves; order Passeriformes; family Passerellidae; genus Ammospiza; species Ammospiza caudacuta. The sequence continues at coordinate 102,522,723 of NC_080593.1, forward strand.
CTACTGCATTGTCAGTCATCCAAGGATTTGTTGCTAGGAGCAGGCAGAATATTTCTTAACGATCATGACTAAATTAAAGAAAAGCAAACTTCACTACCTCAGGGATTTGCCTAGTATTGTGTTTGTATGAAATAGAATAAAGGCCCTTACAAGTTTTATTCATTTCTCAGAAAAGATTTCGATGGTATACCTTCTAACTAAAATTTCTGTTTGATTTCTTATTGAGATTCTATATATGCTTCTTTTTTTTTAATTTCACCTTTTAATCTAAATTTCTGACAAGAGCTGAATCATTCTGAAATAGACTTGTGTTATAATGATCCACTTTAACAATGAAAGTGGAGTTTCTGATTGTTGTGCTAGTTGGCAATACCTTTTCTGGCAATTTTTCCTCTAATCCATCATAATCAGCTGAACCAAGTTATAATATATTTGAAAGAATTGTCACATTTTTAAATATACAATTTATGATGATTTCCAAGATATTTCAGAGGGAAGAAAAGTTGATGCAGGCAGAACTTGAATTTGAATGGTCAGATTTAGATGTGAAATTTCACAAAAATGGAAAATATTTGTAAAGTAAATTTACTAGAAAGTAAAATATTTCATGCCTCCCTAGGCAGGATTTGGCCTGCCCAGCAAGAAGGGAGACCACTTTTTCTCATCTCATGTGCTGACAGTATTTCTACTGAGTTCAACTTTAGGAGACCTTAGTCAGTTAAAAAAATAAATAAATGAAGTATTTTGGGCAAAAGGATAAAAAGGGAAGAGCATGGAGTGCTAGGTATGTACAGACCTGTGAAAAAGAAAAAAGCAGGAGTTAGTGCTAAGCTTGCTTACTGTTGTTTGTCTGGTTTGCTGCAGCAGTTCAGCCGCCCCATTCCAGCAGTTTGGCTGGAAGCCTGCTCTGAGGAAAGCCTTGTCATCAAGCCAGCAGTAAGAGGGTGGTGCAGTACTGCACCTCTTCAGCAAAACATGTGTGAGTTTCTCCTCAAATTGTGCAGAGTACTTCCATGTGCATGAATGGATCAAGCAACGCAGTGATTTTAGCTGCTTGCTCTCAGCTGCTATCTGTGTTTGAATTCTTGTGGATTAACTCCTTTGGAACAGCATTGGCTAATAACCTTTGGCAGGAGCATAAAAAGATTGGTGGACATCTGGCTGTCTTTCGTGCTGTTGGTACTCTTCACTCAAAAAGTCAGAATAATATCCACCTACAGGAACAAATATTTACTTTTTTCGAAGAGAACTACTTATTTCTTTTGGTTTATAATATAAAGGCATATTCCTCCTATTTCTAAATTATTTTCAGAAATGGCATTTAATCTTTAGGTCACAGCAAGGCAATGCCATGTAGCAGGCATGACATCAAGGCTCTTGTGCCTGATAGTGCCAGGATAGTGTCTTCAAAGCAAAATCACTTTTTCCTACCCAGTGACCTGAAATATAACAGGGTAGTGGTGCTGGGGGAAATTCTTGAAAGCCCCGAATAAATGCAACTCCTGACAGTGAGCACTAGCATTCTGGATGGAAATAAAACTGGTTGGGTGGCTGGATTCAGAGTGGTGGTGAATGGAGTTACATCCAGCTGACATCCTGTCACTAGTGGCATTCCCCAGGCTCAGTGTTGGGGCCAGCCCTGTTTAATATCTTTATTTTGATGAGGGGATCGAAGGCACTTTCAGTAACTTTGCAGATGACATCAGGTTGGGCAGGAATCTTGATCTTCTTCAGGGTAGGAAGGCTCTGCAGAAGAACCTGGACAAGCTGGAGCTATGGGCTGAGACCAGTGGTGTGATGTTCAATGAGACAAAGTGGTGAGTCCTGCACATTGGTCACAGTAACACCACACAAACTTAGAGGCTCGGGGGCATAGTGGCTGGAAGGTATTCCAGTGAAAAGGGCCTGGGAGTGCTGGCCAGCAGCAGCTGAACATGAGCCAGAGTGTGCCCAGGTGGCCAAGAAGGCCAATGTCATCCTGGCTTGGTTCAGAAAGTGTGTGGTCAGCAGGACTAGGACCATCCTTCTGTACTCAGCACTGGTGAGGTCACAACTTGAATCCTGTATTCAGTTTTGGGCCCCTCACACAGGAAGGACATTGAGGTGCTGGAGCCTGTCCAGAGAAGGGCAGTGGAGCTAGTGAAAGGTCTGGAGCACATGTACTGTGAGGAGCAGCTGCAGGAGCTGTGGGCATTGAGCCTGGAGACAAGGAGGCTCAGGGGAGACCTAACTGCTCTCAACAGCTACCTGAAAGGAGGGTGTAGCCAGGTGGGAATTAGCCTACCTGTTAAATGAATGACAGCACAAGAGGAAATATTCAAGTTTCCCTGGGAGAGGTTTAGATTGGAAAATTTCCTCATGCATGGGGTTGTCCAGCACTGGAACGGGCTTCCCAGGGAAATGATGGAGTCACCATATCTGGAGGTACTTAAAATACATGTTTATGTGGTGCTTAGGGACATTTCAGTGATGGGCTAGAACCATTATCTAATCCTAGTTAGATTTATTGTTGGACTTTCTGATCTTAAAGGCATTTCCCAACTTTAATGATTCTATGATTCTATGGATGGATTAATTTGGATGTATACCTCAAAATGCATTCCAGAGACAGCTTTTTGGAATAACCTTGAGAATAAAAAGGAAATAATATGATAAAAAATAAAAATTCACTAGAAGGAAGACTGCATTATGTTATTGAGTACAAGATCATAGAAAGTAGTTCAGTTGTGGGTGAGACACACACTGTTTATAAAAGCTGTATAGTAGCATAACATTGTCTTTTCCATTTCCCCAGTAGCAGGTGGACCTAGGGAAGAAAAGGCCTCATGTGGTTCAGAAGCCTGGATAAAAAGGCTTCCCTATCTTTTGTTAATAGCACAAGCACATTTTAAGATAGATGTATGGAAGTTTATATTGCAGTCAACTTGTTCAGCGCTTTTAAAATATCTGTATGCTTTATAATGATGAATGACACAACATTAGAACGTGCTTAAGCACAAAATGAGGTGTTTATCTATGCATCTGTTTGGAATATGAGATTATTTTGAAAAGTCAGTATTTTTCTATAGAAACACATCCTTTTTGTTGAAACATTCAATAGGTAGGATTTGCGTGTAGTATTTCACGGATAGCGAGATGCCTTGCTCCAAAGACATTCTCCCCCAGGAATAGACAGGGCACTGTCTTGTATTCCTGACCTGAAACAGATGCTTTGGACTCTCGTATCACAGGACAGTATGTTCTCCACAAGGCTTTTAGGAGGCAGATGTCTCTCAGACTTGTTTTTTTCTTTTTAAAAAAAGTTATTTATATTTTTTAGAACAGAGACTTGACAGAATAAGAGTCTCAGGCTGAGATGTACCTCTGGAGATCATTGTTACAATCCCCTGGTTCAAATTAGGGTCAACTACAGCAGGTTGCTCCAGGCTGTCCTGTCGCAGACATTTTTTCATAGAAATCCTTTCTTTGGGATTTGTTAATCTTCTGGGAAGCTGAGGCCCCAGAAGAAGAATGTAAACAATTGTTATCAGCTGGTGTGGAACGTAACAGGTGCAGCGGTGATTGGCTTCTGTGACTGTTTGGATTTACTGACCACTTACAGGACAGTTTGTCCTTGCTTTCTGCTGGACACAGAACTTTGTTATTCATTCTCTTCTATGCTATTCTTAGCTTAGCAGCCTCTGCAACTTCTCTCCGTATTCTTTTTAGTATAGTTATAATGTATTATACATCATATATCAATAAATCCAGCCTTCTGATCATGAAACAAGATTCTTGTCCACTTCTCTCACCCTGGAAGACCTCATCAGGTCGCTGTAATACTGTCCCAGTTGGGTTTTGGATGTCTCCAAGGATGGAGACTCCACAACCTCTCAGCATAGAGAGGGAGGCATCAATCATCTTCACATATAAGTGGATTTTTTTGTACTTTTATCTGTGCCCATTGCCTTTTGTTCTGTCACTGGGCTCCACTGAGAAGAGTCAAACTCCATCTTCTTTATTCCCTCCATCAATGTGCTTTGGATATTTATAAATCCCCCTGAGTCTTTCCTTCTCCAAGAAGAGTCCTTGCTCTTTCAGCCTCTCCTCCTATGACAGGCTCCAAACCCCTAATCACCTTTGTGGCCTTTTGCTGGGCTTGCTCTGGAATACCCACATTGTTCATGTGCTGGGGAGCCCAGAACTAAACCCTGCACTTCAGCTGTGTCTCACCAGAGCTGAGGAAAGGGAAGGTTCACCTCACTGGACCTCCTGGAAGCTGTTGGTTTCCTTAGCTCCAAGGGAACATTGCTGGCTCATGGCCACTGCTGTTCACTGGGATACCCAGGTCCTTTCTGTAGAGCTGCTTTCCAGCCAGTAACTCCCAGCCTGTACTGGTGCATCTGGTGATTATTCCAGGGTGCAGGACTTCACATCTGCCTTTGCTGAACTTCATGAGGCAAACTTCTTGTTTGCCTCTTTCTCTAGCCTGTCGAGGGTTCTTCTCAATGGCAGCTCCCCCACTCCTGCCTACTTCTTTCTGCTGTGCCACACCACTTGTTCCCCTGGAGCAGGCAGCCAAGCTCTCTTCTGAAAGCAGCTCCAGCTGGAGAGGCCATGAGACTTGCCCTGGTGTGGGTAAGGTCTAGACTGTTTTAACCTAGACTAGATTTTTTTTTGTTCCACAAAGTGTTTTATAATGTGTTTGATTATCTAAAAATGTTCTGGAGAGTTATTGTTATTACCAGCACAAGGAGTACTTCAATTTACATCAAAATCAAGAGCCCTAAAGAGGTAGACAGAAAATTTTTGCTGTCTGGAGAGGTAAATGAAGAAGCAAAGGGGTCATCATGGCAACAGTCATGAAACAGAAAGGTAATTTTGACAGCAGCATTTTGAATGGATTTGGGGAAGCAAGCTTAGTACTGGGAAACAAAGCTAACACCTGGAAGACAGAACATGTGGGACATGAGATGGGCAGTGACTGGGTGAATCTCAACATGGAGAACAGGCTGTCTTTGCAGTTGTTTCAAAGGGAAACCAGAAAACACCAAAAACAGACCAGATGTGAGAGATATTGGAGCAAGTGAAATCCAGAAATCATCTCAGACAAATCCCAGGTGTTTTTTTACTTGTCTGCCAAATATTTTATTTATAATATATAATATTTATATATATTTTATATTATATTTTATTTTTATAGAAAAATATTTGCATTAATACTGTAAAAAAGGAAAAAAAGTGGTTTTAATATTTTCATTGGAATTGGCCTTATAACCTCAACATCAATAGTTAGGGGAAGGTTTTTAAGATTTTTGAATTGGGCTTTTTTTTTTTTAACTTTCAAACTCTTAATTTTGGTATTTTAAACTGAAGTGTTTGAATACAATTATATTGGGTCATAACTTACAGAAAAAGACAAGGATGAGGCTGCTACTTCCAAAGAATGACTAAGTCATAACAGTTCCACCAGAGGTGTAAAAGTGAAATGGATTTTGAAATTAAAATACACTACTAAATTAATAGCTCAGATCTTAACTGCTCTCAGTCATTGCCATTCCATGACAATCAGTATATTTATGTGTTATTCTTGAGGAGAATTTTTCCTGTGTTTGAGTTGCTAAAATTTATTGTAGGGCCAAAATCTTCTTTTAGGCTCACTGGGGCTTACAGACATGCATCCTCCTGTCCAGTTTTGCCAGGTTCTGCCTGAGTCCTGAGGGAATGCCTGCTGGGAACCAGCTGGTATACAAAGACACAGCTGTGGGTGCCCTTCCACAGGCTGTAATTTATTAGCTGGGTGGCTGTTGCTTAGGAAGGCTTGCACAGTTTTTCTTGTTTCTCTCCTTTCCCTTCACACACTCTCCTGGGTGTGCATCCCCAAGGAACACAGTTAATGAATGTCAGAAGGTCTCTGTATAAAATAGACACATACATATCTCTGAATGTAGTTATGTTATTGTATGTAACACACAAGGAAACTTAAGATGATTCCCAAGTTTTGTAAAACAAGTCATGATGTGTGGAAAAAAGAAACCAAACATCCTTTGAAGTGTACAGTTTTTTTCCAGATTGTGTAGATTATTGTTCATAGCTTGCTCTGGCATCAGCTTTTGAAAGAGTCATGAAGAAGGAGAAAAGGGAATTTCTTATCCTTTCCTCTGTGTGATGACAAGAAAAATTTCATCTATAAGTTTCACAATGTCCTTATTCACGTAAAATTTCTGCTGGATTTAATTTGCTGTTGGCTATTGACTTTTATGAGAAATTTTTCCTGAGCCAAAAAATTCTAGGATTAGACAGTGGTGAGATTAAGTTTTGTTTTTGAAGGCAAGAGAGAAGTCATGGTATAACTAACTGTCTAGATTTATGTTGCTAACAGATAATTTAGTTTACAAAATATGTTCATATTATAAAAACATTACTGATGCAATCCATTGTGAATTAGACTTTTCCAAATTCCTGAGTAAGCAAATAAACAGTGTAAGTGCAAAAATCAGCTAATATATTTTGTGCATTGATTTTGACAATTACAGATATGTTTTAAATATTTATAATCCTTCATGTATTAATAAATGATCTGTGGTGTATTTTAAAAATAAAATGAAATCTCACTATTATGTCAGCTCACCACAGACTCCTGTTTTAAATCTTTGCTGAAATGTAGAGAAAGACATTGAGTGTTTATACAGATTATACAGTACAGCCACTGTATTCCACAGTATTAATTTGCCCACTTTCAGTCTGAATTGATTTTTTTACTAAGTCTGGAGTATCTGGAGGTGCCACAGCCATTCTCTTGCCTGCATATTAAATGCACAACTTCATTTCCTCTCGAATTGGCAACCCAAGATGGTTTTTCTTCTCTAGGGTTTGACCCTTCAGAGAGGTATTTCATTTAAGAGTGCTTTTGGCATAATTCTAATTGCTGGGGAGCAGTAAGGTCAGATTGTTCCACAGGGAAGGATGAGCTCATTGCAAAGGACAACCCAGATGCAGAGATCTCACCAAGAAGGGGCAATCCCACAGCACTGGTGACTGTGGTTAGTCCTGTGGACAGTCAGCACACAATAGGAGATGAAGACCCTGGGATGCAGTGAATCCAGGAAATGCAATAAATAATGTTTTGTAGCAGAGCTGACAAGCAGGCAAACCTTTCCCATAACACTCCACGGCCATGTAGGCCTAGTGCTTTTTGGAAGTCAGTGCAAGAGGTGGGTTTGTCCTGATGTATTTGTGTGCAGCCCAAGCTCTGCTGCCCACATATCTGCTGTTGTCATTCTGCAATTCACATTACTGCATCCCTTGCAAGTCCCCAGCCTTGACTCCAGACAGACAAATGTCCAATTAGTCTAACTGGTAGATGTTCTAAAAGTTAGATCCTATACCTGTCATTAGAGTAAGTTCAGCTTCTCTGGTCTTTCAAAGGAATCCTTTCTTCCCTATTACAGCTTAAATACATTTTGTTTCAACACTGCCTCTGTTATTATAGGACAATGATTCTTAGAAATGTTTTTCACACTCTTAATTGATTACTGGGAGGCAGATGTTCATTTTTGAAGCATAATGTACGCTCAGAGTTAATGGAATATCAAAATGCTGTACACTTAGTATTAGATTTGCCCTTCAAATGAGTAACTTTATCTTAATAGTTCACACAGATTGATTTCACAGGTTGCATATGTAGCAAGTGTAGGTATGTAATATCCATTGATGGCTGATTTAAAAAATCAATTTCATATTGCTCCACCTGTTCCAGCAATCCTGATATAAATGAATGGCTAAGGGATCTTGAGCTCCTCTGTAGATTTTGTGTTCTTTTTATCAGGGAAATTTTGTTTTCTTATTTTTCAGTTGTTATCATCTATTTTTCCAGCCCTCTTTGAACTCTTAATGCTTCCATATTTTGAAATCTTTTGTTTATAAACAATTTTGTGTTCAATGGCTTAGATGACTCATGTTTACCCAACATGGTATGGATTTTTAGTCTCCATGGTCAAACTCTAAAAGCATTCAGTGCTTTTAGCTAGTTCACTTATTCAGTAGTGAACTAAATTATGAGAGATGACCTTGCATGTTTCATATTATAAAGGGCAGAGAATGCTTTTCCTCTGGTTATGGAACCTCTATCCACTGAACATAGGGCCAAGTTCTCAAGGTCTTAAATCAGGATGCAAGCACAGGGATCTTTTCTTTCTATGTTATCTCACGTGCTAACGCATGCTTAAAAGCTCAGAAGTTTTCCTTAATTAAATGACTTTTGGAGCTTATTAAACCACCTAACTTTGTCATTATGTTTCCGTTCTTATGGTCATTGGGATGCCACAGAGGAAAACCTATGCTTTCCAGATGGATAAAACTAACAATGCTGCAATAAGAACGTTTTCTTTTCTTTTCCTGTATTACAGAAAACTAGTGAGGATGAAAAGTCAAGACAATCTATTTTACAGAAAAAAATTCATGTCTCTGGGGAAGACTATATGAAAGTAGCTTATCAAGTAAAAGAGCTTTAAGAAATATGAAGTTCCACTTTATGACAGTATATTTCTTTGCCCCCTTTTTTTTTAGTGTTGGTTTTGTTTGTTTGTTTTCCAAATACGTAATAGGAAAGGGAGTTTGTCCTGTCTTTTGTGAAAATATATTCACTACAATCTAGAGGAGGGGGAAGATATTTATAATTACTTTTTTTGATACCTAATTGATCTGAATGTCTGTAAAAACATTGCCTTAATCCTTTCTAAACAGGGAGCAGTTGAACTCCTCCCTTTCCTTTCCTTTCCTTCTGCCCTCCTGATTGCCTTTCCCACCCCTAGAACAGATAGCTTGCATAAGGTACAACCTGTCTTAGTGGGAGCTGACAAAAATTGATTATTACAATTTGATGGAAAGACTGTTTCATTATGATTGCAAAGAGTTTTTATTGTGATCCTGTTATTTGTTTATCCTTTCCCAACATAAGATGTTTTCTTGAGGAGTTTTTCCCAGATGCATTCTCCTAGGATCCTGTAAAATATGTCTTAATGTAAATGGTCTCATGAAATATATGTCTAGTAAACATTTCACTGAAAAATTCAATTTTCACAAGCTATAAAGGTTTAGTATGATAATTTGGATGTTTCCTCTCATCAGTGTAATTTTAAATCAAACTGGCCTAAGATGAAACATTTTAGTTCCTTGATATAACTAAATTTTTGTTTTGAAGTATTTCAACATCATCTATCCAGAGACAAAACAAAATAAAAATCTTTTGGAAAAATTGCCTGTAATCTTGGTACTGAAGCAGAGGGAATTTTCCCTTTCTTTTATCATCTTCCAAGCTGAATTCCAGGCAAGCTTCTGCAGTCTCATTTTCTCTGTCACAAACTCATAGAAATTATTGTAAAAGAAAATGCATTGCATGAAGAAAGTTTCTTGAAGGGGAGAGAAAGACAACATGAAGCAAATGTGACCTTGCTCAGTAGGATCCAGACTAAGTATGGGTGAGTATCTGGCTTACAGGAGGTAACACAGGCTGCCAAAGGTAGGCAGGGAATCATAAAATCATAGAATGTTTTCAGCTGGAAGGGACTTTGAAAGGTCATCTAGTCCAGCCCCTCTGCCATGGCCAAGGACACCTCCTACTAGATCAGGTTTCTCAGAGCCCCCTCCAGCCTGACCTTGAACACTTCCAGGGATAGGGCACCCACAGCTTCTCTGTTCCAGTGCTTCACTACCATAATCATAAAAACTTTGTTCCTTACATCTCCTCTGAACTGACCTTCCTTAATGGCTTTAAACAACCACTGCCCCCTGTCCTGTAGAAACAGACACAGTTCAAAATTTGTCCTCATGTTTCTTATAAGCCCCCTTCAAATACTGGAAGGCTGCAATTAAATTCTCCCTGGAGCCTTTTCTTCTCTGGGCTGAACAATCCCAAAACTTTCAACCCTCTTCACTGGAGAGATGCTCCCTCCCTCTGACTGCTTCTGTGGCCCTCCTTTGGAGTCATTACAACAGATCCAAGTCTTTCCTGTTCTGGGGGCCCCTGAGCAGGACACAGCGCTCCAACTGGGGCTCACCAGAGTGGAGGGGCACAATTAGTTCCCTTGACCTTCAGGCATAACAAGCAAAGAGAGGGTTTTATGTGCCTCTTAAAGGTGATGCACAGCAGACTTGTGCTGAGCACAGGGGCTGCTGGTCATTAAGAGTCTCCCTGGAGGTCAGACATCAGACTCAGGACTGCTCATTAGCTACTGCCACTTCCTTGGGATGCCAAACCCTGAAGAGCTGTGGCAACTTCTTGCAAAGAGGCCTCTTGACTGAGGAATTCAGCTGCTGTCTTCAGATAGTCAGCACTCAAAGCCACAGCTAAAAATTGCCTTCCTGAGGTCTGATTAAAATCCTGAGATAAATCTATCACCACTGCTATGAAGTCAACAGTGGGTTTTTATTTATTTATTGACTTTAGTAAGTATGGTTGGTGTCTGTAATGTTTCTTGCAAAATCAGAAGCTACAACAAACTCTGCAGAATAGGATTTGGGTTGTGATTGAGGCCTTCAATTTTAAATGCCCTCCTGAACGTACCCATGTGTGGTCTTTGGTGTCTAGCCTGCCCTAACCAAAGGAAGGTGTAGTCTTACAGTGTGGAAGCCTGGAAACAGAGATTTAGCATGTCTACACCTGGTGGCTGGCTAAGTCAGTCACCTTTGAGCTCAGGGAATTTTAAATTTCACCGTTTCTTGTGAAGTTCACTCTTTCTAACTTGCAGCCTTACTCTATTAAACTCCTCAGATATTAACAGCATCTGTAACCCCTCCCTACACAGATCAGTACAACACAAAATTAATAATACAGTCTATGAGTTGTATTTAGCATGATTGTTCTGAAAGTGTAATAGCATAAGAGATGTGATTGTTCTACTACAAGAGAGCCTTATATTAAATTAGAAATTACTGTACAGTTTGATGCAGGAAATGCTATTTTCTAAGAATGATATTGTACTGCCAGAAAGTTGCATGAAAGCCTCTTTTTTCCCTACAGAATTGGTCCTTTGGATCTACTAGACAATAAAAAGTGATTAAACTGAATTCTAATACACATATGTGAATTTATTAAAAATGTAAATAGATAAACCACATTCTGAAAATCAAATAATGTTGAAACAAGTCTGCTTTTTTTTGTAATGCTCATCAACTTTTTCTTTTTTTCCCTAGTTTTACGCATATAAATATCTTTAGGATAGCACACTCAGTGTTATAAAATTATGAATAACATGTTCATTGTTTCTTTCAGTCAGCCATTGCTACATCTTGTTACCAAGGTGGGTTGATATTAATGAATACAACACTACAACTAAGTGAGATACACAAAGTTTTGTGCATTTATGCTTAAACTTTTGAAGCAATAAAATTATGTCACCTTCATTGGAGCACTTAAATGTAATTGTGTATGATTATGACACATGACTCAATCAACCACAACAGAGGCAAACATTTTTTGCACAAAATCTTCATCTAGATAAAATTTGTTTGCACACTTAAAAAATCTGCAGCTCCTGTGGCGTATTAGTTGCTTGCCATGACATGAGGTTTATTTCCTAACTACTAGAGGAAAACAAACCCTCTCCTACCTGATTTAAACTAATTACTCAGAGAGTAATTAATTACTACCTTTTCCCACCCATTCATTTTCACTCTAGGATGTGCATTTATATTTACATGGCCTTTGAGATGGTGAAATGAAACAGAGAATATATTTTACTTAATGGGAAAAAAAAAAAGACTGGAAAAGGTTTCTGCTGTTTCTGCTAAAATTACTCCAAAGTAAATGATGCTAGGTTTTGATCACTGTAAATAAATACATATTTTTTTCATTGATACTTGGAAGCTTTCCTGATGAAGAATAGTTTTTGAAGAAAGAATAATCTTTTTGGAAGACGTTAACTTCTAAATTAATGTTAGCCTTGGGCAATGATTAAAGAAATTAGCAGTACTCCTAAAACTCCATCATTTCCTTTGAGACAAATTAGAAATATTTTTAAATTTATTTTCAGCTAATAATCATTCAGAGAACAGTGAAGTAAAACAGAAATTGCTTTCCATGTGAATTCTTTGGTGGTACTTCTGTCTGAAAAGCATTCCAAGCTCTTGCAGTACAGTTCAAAGAACATTCTGGTGTTTGAGAAAGTCAGAAAACATGAGGATGGCATCACTTAACATAGAGAATTTTGTTATGGTTTTACTAAAACTTCTTTTGGAAAGCTTCAGAATTTCAGAAGGAAGTTTTATTAATCAAAATATGTCTGAGTTCCTTTTAGTTTATTCTTATTTCTATAGAGACAAACCAATATGGAGCAGGGACTTGCATAAAGAAATTTTCTATTTGACAACATAGTTGTTTATGATACTCTGTAAATGCTGACACGATCTCTTACACTTACATGAACCCATTGGAATGGATATTAATTTTTCCTTAAAAATACTCATGCATACCCTTGGGATGCACTCAGGAACTTCCAGGATTTTGGTTTCCTTTGCCAGGCCCAGAGTCTATGACTTTAACTATAACATGTTGCATTTGCTAGCAGACACTGAGGTGCCAAAATTCGCTTTCATTTTTAGTCACTATTTGAGGCTGACCTGTAATTTTCAGTTAAGAGCTAATTTCAATTAAATTTGCTTTTCACTTTACAGAAACATCAAATATCACTTAGCTTGACTACACTTTAATTCCATTATGTCACATTTCCAATTTTTATATTAGCTCCTCTGTATGGATGGAGACAATAAAATATATAAAACCCCTATACTCCAGAGTGCAGTTACATTTAATATCTTTGTATTTGAAGTAAAATATGCAAAATTTAGGAAATTCAAATCACTGGTTAAACTGTTCTGATTTTAAAAAATTTCAGAGACTATCTGGGAGATAACTATGTATTTTACTTGGAATAAAATGTTTAGCAAGAAGGCTTCATTTTATGGGTGCACAAAAGCACAAGGTCATTATTTTGGAAAGAGTAAGGAAGTAGGTAATGTTCTTCTGAAAAAGCTTGCATATATGCTTGAAAAGTTGGAAAATAGTGAAATATTCAGTAGAGAACACTCATCATCCAGTATATCTCAAGACACTAGATCTGAAAAGATGCCATACAGATAGTGAAATGCAATGACACTTAGATTCCAGAGGGCAGGATTGCAGTGCTCCTTAGGCCCAAGGACAACTCTTCACTCTGCATTTTATCACAGCTTTACAGTCACACTGGCAGACCATTTACATCTGACAGTGAGAAAGAGAAGATTTAGTACATGGAATGTCAGTAGTTGAGTGAAGCACCACCACTAGCTTAAACATTCATGATAAATGCTTAAAGTTTCATGACTTTTAAAACAGACTGACATAAAATGTCTCTGTCTTTAAAAAAAAATTTCATAATGAAGGTCTTAATAAACTGCCGTCACAATTGCATCGTCCTACAGGCTGGCTTGGACTGTCACAGTGTTATGTCATGTTGTAGCTATGTATTCTCATGTTCACTTTAGTATGAGGTCATACTTTAATCATAAAATTGAATAACCCATTAGTAAATACCAGCAGGGAAGTTTCATGTTACAAATCATGAATAAATAAATTTTCTACATTTTGTCAACTTGTCTTTCTTAGAAGTTAGTCAAAAGCACTTACTGAGAATTGAGTCACAGAATCATAGAATGGTTTGGGCTGGAAAGGACCTTAAAGATCATCTAGTTCCAACCCTCCTGTCCTTGGCAGGGACATCACTTGCAAGATTAAGTTGCTCAATGCCCCATCCAGCCTGGCCTTGAACACTTCCAGGTGTGAAGGAAGCAGATTCATTACTGGAACCACTGTAATTTAAAAACCAAGATAAATATTTCTGGCAGTTTCCCCAAAACATTATTTTTGAGCTAGATGAGATATTAGAAACATTTTATAACTAAAGTATTTGCTCAATATTACTGTTACAGAGAACTGAATCACCAAAATGCCCACAGATACTTCGGTAGCCCAGTCCTTTTTTAAAAATGTTTTTATCAGGAAGTGGGTCATGCCTGGGACACATGCTGCAATAATATATATAGTGCAGAGAGGATAATTCATAATTTTGCTAATTAGATTTTAAAATACCTTTTTTGCCTTTAATCCAAAAATCCCCTTAACTCGATGTCTTAAGGCTTTGCTCTGACATGTTGCAAAAGTGGGCCAGGACCCAAATGTTGGATCCAAACATGTGGAAATTTTGGATTCAGAACTACTGCATAGTTAGGAATAGGCCCTTCTTTCCCTCATAAACTGAAGTGAAACAGCTGTGAGGAAACCTGAACTTTGATGAATAAGATAGAGATGTCTGTGATTTAATTGAATTGGACCTTGTATCTAGCCCGTATTTAAATTCTAGTATTGATCCAAAATGAATACACATGCAAATTTAACCATTTTTTAACTCTTGAATTAATGCCACTGTAAAATGTTTATTGGCTTTTTCATTTGAAATTTAATAACTTGGCATTCAATGAAACTTAGCAGTATCACAGATACTTGATAGTGGTGTCTAAATAAAGATGTACAGGAAAAGTAGCACTGAGTCTTCATTTTGGAAGTTGAGGTCTTTCAAGTTCTTTCTGTTTTGATGTTATTTTGATGTAATTATCGGTATTTATGATTGTTACCATATAGAAGCAGTTAGTGAAACAGCTAGTAGTGCATGTGGTTTCATGAATATTTCCTTGGCATTGGACTATTAGTGTATATATTTTCATCTTATGTGAAGGATTTGTGATGTGATTGTGAAAAATTCTCCTAGTTTCAGTAAGAATTTTATGCCCTCTATGCATAGCATAAAGCTCTCTTGTTCCAGTAATTAAAGCTTATTTATCTGTCTTGTTTTATTATTTGAAGTTTTGGCATTCAGGACTTTTACCACAATTCTTTGGGTTCCGTAAATTTTTTTAAAAGGTTTTAGGTTGGCAGAAAATACTATATTTCCAAAATAATTTTCAGTGTAAAATGAGGGAAATGGGCTATGTATTGCAGCTAGACCAGAGATAAACTAAGGAAGCTGGAGCTTGAAATGGAGATCTGTTTTAAGGTTTAAGTTTGAAGCAGAGATAGATATGAATTCTCATGAAATGTGACTATCATATAATTGTTTATGAATACAGCATTGTTTGGCTTAGATTATAACAGCAAAAAGAAACATATTTGTCTTTAATGTAAAGAATTCTCTCTAGAAGTCTAGGCTTGTAAATATTTGTTCTTTTATTGAGCTAGAAAGAAAAACAATTTTGAAAAAAAATCTGGAAAATATAAGAAAGTTGCCTCTGTAAGTTTTCTTTTTGATTTTTGCATACTATATAAATGGCAGATTCAAGTGAGTGAAGATTACCTTTCTGCCTTGCTGTTCTGTTTCAGATGCCAGCATTCAATCAAGACATGAAATTTATTTTCTGAGTCAGAGACCTGTGAAATTTGCATCAAATTCTTCAAAAGTGTTATTCTGGGTAAATATTCATGAAACACACCTGAAGAAACTATCATCACTCCTTCAGTGGTTTCACCATTAAGAGAAGGTAGATATCTGAAGTGTGCTCTTGGTCATACCATCTCCACATATTCCATGGAATTAAACTCTACTCTTGTCACTTTTAAGTACATTGATTCTTTTTAAAAATAATGCAAATCATGAGGAAGGGAGCTCCTCTTTTCCAGGAGATAGTTCTGTTTGTTGGAGAACCCTCAACCAATGTAAAAAAAGAAAAAAATTTCAGATCATTATTTTTTTATGAAGTATGCAAGACCACATGTATTTCTTAATGAATACTTGTGAAAATGAAATTTAAATGGTACTCTAATTTTTGCCCTTCTAACCAATTTATAATGAAATCTATTTACAATTTATGAAGTGAATACAACATTCTCAAAGCATAGTTTCCTGTCTGACATTTATCAAAAAAAAGCTTGAAGGAGTTGGGTTGGGTTTTTTACCCTTGTTCAAATTGTAAAAGTAATGGAGCCATGTCAGAGATGTAAGAAAAGTTCTGTGGTCATTTTATCCATTAAAATAAGTGCTTGCAAGTGGTGGCTGACATTCCAGCCCCAAGCTCACAGCCTGTACTGGAGCAGTGGTAAATACACTGAGTCTGTGTACACTGTACCAGGTAACAGCACATCTGCAAAGGCTTTAGAGCATGAGCTTTTAACATCAGCAGTAATTTAAGAGAAATTTGTCCACAAAAGAGAGAAGAAAACAGATCTTCAATATCTTTTTGCACTTTGATGAAAATTCAGCCTTTTTTTAGAGTCTGGGATTTCTAATGAAGACAACATGACTTTCCTAGTTAGATAGAAATGAAAACAGCATAGATAGATTCAGACTTTCACTAATAGAAAATATTGCAAAGCAGACTTAAAAAGCGAATGAAAAAAATTAGTGTAATCCTTGGGGCAAACTTTGATCCACAGTTATGAGAATATGAAAAATGCTTTTGTTTTTGTATGCTATCCCTTGGTTTGCGTTGGAGGTTCTTACAAACAGGACAGGACTGTTGGGGTAAGTTCTTTGAGCTTTATTGTGGCATCAGTCTCATTACATGGTTGAGACAATTGAAAGATGGCAACAGCTCATGTCTTGCCAGTGGCAGCCAAAGATTTCTTTGTTACAGAGCATTTAAAAAACTTTCTATCTAATAACATATTGCTAAAGCTTATTGTTATAGCCAATCACTAAAAGCATATGTACACCTCCTTCAAACAATGCTTGCTTGTATGTTTTCTATTAACAATACACAATATTCTATTATTAAGCTTAAAACATTCTAACATTCTACTATCTTGCTAGATATATTTTACTGCAGTCTTGAGGTCCATCTTGGACAAGCCTAAAACTCAAACTATTGTTTCCTGCCCTTGTTTGCTGTACTACTGTAGCTTTTCTACTTTCAGAATTTGCAGCTCTAAGTTCTTTGCTCTTTCTGTTTCTGAGGCCTGCTTTCACAGCTTTCTGAAAGTCTTCTTACCTTTAATATGTCTCCCACAATTACCCCTCTCAGTACAAATACGGACAAACTTTCTTAGTTATTTATTAACTAATTTGTGTTACATAGTTCTACTATAATGTGCTTTTTTATCTAGTAAAACAGTGTTATAAGTTTTTTACACAAAAGTACACTAGTAAAATTTCAAGTTTCTCACTATTTAATGTATTTTTTTTGTTTATTTAAGGATCATGTGATTCCATTAAGTGATGGAATGTTCTTCCTTATTATAACATCAGTATCATTACATAGTTGAGACAACTGAAAAATAACAACTCACATCTTACCAACGACAGCCAAAGATTTCTTTGTTACAGAACATTAAAAAAACTGTCTAGCTAATAATATATTCTAAAACTTATAAATAATTATTCTAACCAATCATTAAAACACACATACATTTACTTCAAACAATGTTTACTTATATACTTTCTATTAACATTACACAATACTCTATTATTAAACTTAAAACTTTCTACTATCTTACTAAGTATATTTTTCTACAGCCTTAAGGTCTATCTTAGCCAAACCAAAAACTCAAACTATTATTTAATGTCCTTGTTTACTGTACTATTATAACTTTTCTACTTTCAAACTTTACAACTCTAAGTTCTCTACTCTTTCTATTTCTAAAACCTACTGTCACAGCTTTCTAAATGTCTTCTTACCTTTACTATGTTTCCCACATTGGTTACCTGCACCATTTGGCTCTGCTAGCTGGTCTCAAAGCTGCTAATAGACAGGAATTGCTTTCTCTTAAGTCACTGCTAGGCCATAACTGACAAAAGAGAACTGAACTGCAGTCACCTCAACACTGACCCATTGTTCAAATTATAATGCTTAACTATTGCCAGCCCACGTTAGAAAACTCTGTATGCTTTTTATTAGCAGCACTGCATATGTTGTGTTATCTGAGGAATACAAATCACAGAATTTAGATGGGGTGTATTAACAGGCCATTCCAAAATCAGTGAAGAGCTGTTTCACATGCAATTTCAAATGAGTCTTTAATTTGGTCTTTAATGTTTTGGCAAATGTTACATACCTGGCAATCACAGGTCATCATTTGTGGAATCAAAATGCCTCTGTATTTCTCCCTGCAGCACCATCTCTAACTTCTTACTTGCTGGGGTTTAGTTTTGCTGAATGACTTTTTCTCATTACAGCATCATATTTTTGGGGATACATGATGTAATGAGGGGCACCTGCCTGTTGAAATCCATAATTTAATAATAAAGTGATAATTTTGCTTAGGCTTTAGGCAACAGAGCTTCTTACACACTAGCACGTTTTACATAACACATTGCCACAGAACTGGGCATGTGTCTGGTCTTCTCAAGGCACATGCTGGACTGGATGTGCTATGGTGTACTGGCACATGTAGAAAAGAAGAGAACTGAGATTTTCTTTGCAAAGCATCTATCTGCTACCATTTGGTGATCATTCATTTGCTGTTAGAGTCAGATTCACCCACACATGTGAAATTAGACTTCATCTCATTAGATGAAGATGGTGTTTATGGAATGTACCAAGATACAGTAGGAATAGATGATGAAAAAAGTCATTAAGTCACTGGACTGTGTTCAGCAAAGGGCCACCAGGATGGCTGGGCTGGAGCATTTGATGTAGGAAATGCTGCTGAGAGAACTATTTTTTCTGTCTGAGAAAGGGAAGGCCAAGAGAGGATATTATTGCTGCCTTCAGTTACCTAATGTCTGGTTGTAAGGAAGTTGAGACCATATTCTGTTTGGAAGTGCACAGCAAAAGGACAAGAGGCAATGGACAAAACAGAAATTCCAAATGGATATTAGAACTTTTTTTTTTTAATAATGAGAGTCTTCAAACACTGAAGCAAACTTCACTGAGATTGCGTAATTTCCATCCTTGAAGACTCTAAGAACTGGAAAAGCTGGTCCAACTTTGAGGATAGCATTGATTTGGACTGGGGGCTGGATCAGAGGTCCTTCCCCACTTAAATTTTCTGTGATTCAATGAAAATCAATGTATGGATTTAAGTAAGATGGAAAGCTGATTTTCCCTAACATTATTTTCTTGTTTTCATTGCTGTGCTTGCAACAGAATAGACAAAATGAAGGTCATTCATTATACTTGCAATGCAAATTTTCAGTACTATGGGCTGGTATCCAAACTAAAAGGAAAAAATTATTCAGCAAGGAGTCTGAACCTTTGGCAACTGCTCTATAATACATTTGTTGGCTGTTTATTTTTCCGTAGATGTAGAATATTTTGCCTGAGCCAAAGATCGTAGAAATTAATGTGTAAATATGTGTTTTAACCTGTTTGCCAATAAAAGAGACAAAGTAAAATGAAATCAATGCATCAGGGAGAGATTCATTGATGTGAGTGGCTTCACCTTCAAAACAGCCAGAAATATCAGAAATAGCCTTAATGTACTTTAATAGAGTGAAAAGGATTTAAATTGTGGGCCATTTCTCTCTATTAGACCTGATTTTTCTGTGGCTGTTTTTCAGATATTTTACTCCAGAATTTTTCTTGTAAACAGAAAGTAAATGAACATGGAGAGTGACACACAGAATGGTACAGTCTACTTTCCTGAATGCTTTTACTAGTTTTCATCTACTTCCCTTTTCTGCTTCTGTGAGTAGAATCCTAACAGCAGGAAAATGTTGTTTTCCCAGGAAAATGCTTGATGTTGATGAAGAAAAAAAACATCAGCCTCACCATCTGAATTCCTATTAATGGTATCTCTGCATGTTGTAAGTTATTTCAAGTGCTCAGGAGAATTGAGCCTGTCAGATACAGATGTGCATGGAAGCAGTTTAGAAAGATAATTGTGGAGAGATAATAACAGCTGCAGAGTTCAGAAGTGCAAACAGATTTGGAACGGTGCACTAGACACCTGGTTCTTCCTGAAATTAGTGGGTCAAGGTCTCTCCTCTTTTGCATTGCTGTCTGTTTTCCAACTGTTTGGAACAGAGGGGATCTGTTTGCATTAATCCTTACTAGATTTTTGAAAGAACAACAGATCATCACCTCCCTGTGAATGCAATTACTGAATACCACACATGAAGAAACTGGGCAATTAGTCGGTGTGAGATTGTTTTTCTCAGTGTAAAATATAGTTTAAATGGTTTATAGTATTATGTAGTAAATACAGTATTCTGGAACTTCCACTATGTAAGCCTTTATGGATATGTGAGGATTCACAATGGTAGGGAAGATACAAAAGGAAATTCACCTCTTTATTCAGACACATACTAATGTTAACACTGAGCCACAGAGGGAGGGAATTTGATCTTGGAGTGCAGCTGCAGCTGTGGAAGTGCATCCCCAGAGCATGGCAGTAAATGTTCTGTGCTCATGGGTCAGCTGGGTATGTGACAATGGCATCCTAGAAGGATTTGGACCTTCTGAGGTGAGAATAGTGGAAGAAACTAGTCCTTCCTGCCACTGCCATGTGCATTTCAGTAGGATCGAGGATCCATCTCCTTTTCCTTTGTCTCTTGATGATTCAAACAAAAATAACAAAGGCTCCTGTGGTCTCTGTGTAATTTTCTTCCTCTTGTTTGGGGAGGGGCTGATCAGTGCAGAGGTATGGCTGACAGTTTTTCTGCTTCTGTATGGCAGAAGAATACCTCAAGATTTGGATTTGGATGAAGGTTATGTCAAAGGTGCTCAGGAAAGAGTGGCTTTTGCTTGGACACTGTCAAAACACAGACCTTTGGTGACCTTGATAATTTTTCATGCAGTATAAACTGGGTCTATAGCCCTCAGAAAAATCCCTGGAAATACTTCCAGGCCTGGATGGAAAAGCTCAAGATTAAAGGCCCCTCACATCTGTTCTCTGTCACCAGCTTAAATTTAACCCATGACAGTAATGAATGAAAGTCCACGTGCTGTTTGGCCTGTGCAAAGTCTCTGTAGTCATTTGTGTACATCACAAATGGCATTAATTGGCAGCTGTGTCAACAGACCCTGCGAAGGAATTGGGAGTTCATCAGGCACATGGGCAGAGCTGGTCTTTCCCTGGTAAAAAAATACCCCTTTCATATGAGGCACTTAAGAGAGAGTAGCATGGGGAAACAGCATGGGGAAAGTTGCCAAGAGCCAGCCTGGTTTCTGGCCATGGCAGTAGCTGCATTGCTGAGGGCTGCTCTCGTTCAGCAGCAGTCATGCAGCTCCCCTGCCTCCAGAGCACCCATGGTGAGAAGGGCTGTGCTCCCTCAGGAGACACTTGCAGAGCTGAGCTCTGCTTTCACCTATCTCCAGGCAAGAGCAGAACTACCTGCATGAAAGTGAAAGGAAAAAAACCTTTAAAACTGTTACTGTAAGGCATTTTCTCTTTCCCTGTCCTCGTTTCTGCTGGTTTTTAATTGTTGCACACTTATTTTGTGAAAGCAACCATGGTCCTTGAAAAAGCTCTTATGTGACATACTTGAACTAATTTCATTGGACAGTTCTGTAATTTAAGTTTATTTCTGTGAGGCATCCACCCATGGGTTTTTCATTAAGTGTTTGAAGGTAAAAATGTACTGATGAGAGATATTGCTTTATCTCTTTGTTTCCCCTTTCTAGATCCTTTACTTCACAATTGCATTTTTTTGAGTCATTCAACAAAAAAGTACCTAGATTCCTTCTGTGGTATGTAGAGAGCCCTTTACAGCACTGTACCTTACCAAAGAATGTGCTTATTGAAAGTTTTGGTGCACTGAAGCTGATTATGTCAGCCTTGTTTCCCATTCCCCCTCACTAATGACTATGTAAACTTATTCTAGAAGATCACTCTGAGTGATACTCCTAAAATATTTAATTCTTATGAAAATTTTGTCAGAATTTTGATTGGTGATTCTGCCTGTATTTGTGAATCACCACATTCCTAACTTTTTTGTCAAATACCAAAATTATAGATTTTGCTAATTGAAAAGGAAGACACTGGCTGTACTGAAGACACAATACACAATTGATAGTATTAGAGCAGGAGGGGTCTGCATAAACTGAGGAATTTTTCCAACTCATTCCACTGAATTTCTATGAGTTCTCAAGAAAATAGCTTTCATTTTATGCCTGCATTCTGGCCCATACATTTCTATCTTGGTTCAACTTCATATGGCAACTAAGCCATACAGAGATGCTCACTCACTCTCCCCTGGTGGGATGGGGGAGAGAATCATAAGGGTTAAAGGGAGAAAACACATGGGTTGAGATAAAAAGATGTTAACAGGTGATGATCCATATCAGATCCAGTCCTGATTCTGTGAATTGGACTAGATGATCTCCACAAGTTCCTTTTGATTCTCTGATCTATGGACAGTAAGAAAGCTGCCAATGTGATAAATAAAAAATCCAGAAATTATTTGTCCCACCTACAGAGCATCTTGTAGAATAGTTCAAGTGTGTCTCTGTTGCCTCATAAAAAAATTACTTCATTGCAAAGTCATACAAGCAGGAGAGAAAGCTATCAAACCACTGTTTTAGTGTGGGATCACTTTAGCAGTCTGATTTGCTGTACATTATACCTATACTTATATTTCAATAAAAGGATAGTTTGATTCATCTACCACATGAATGATTCCTTTAATCTTCTCCATTAAATACAAATGAAAAAACAAAACTCTGACATTGTGTAGTTCTCTGTCTGCTGGAATTTTCTTTGGTAAGTGGAAAATTCCACTGTGAAAATCAGACAAATTTAGTATTACCATTTTTTTTATGATTGTATGTTATTTTGGTTTATATTTCCTTTAAGCAAACACTAATCTTGAGACTGACAGTTCTAGGAGCACCAGTTGGACAGGATAGCACTGGCCACCATGTCTCAGCAACTGATCCAAAATTTGAGTTCATGGAGGAAAACAAGTAAGTCTTTAATAAGAATTTACTGTTATCTGGTAGGAACAAAGTATCTTGGTTTCCTGGCATCTCACAAGGGAACAAGGGAAGAAGCTAGGTCTAAAGAAGTCCAAAGGTTACACAGTGGCCACAGAAATTTGTTCATAGCTTTTTATTTCTTCTCCCAACTAAAATTCCAGCCAAGAACTTTGAAAGTGATATGTGTGTCTTAATTTCCTGAAGTTCAGTTTCTTGTATCTTGAAGAAACTTGATTTTAGAAATGTAATCACCCTTTTTCAAACAATGAAAATCCTTATGCCTAAATAGTAATGACCCAAATTAGAACATTTAGAGACACTAGTCATTTCAGAAAATCCTGAGAATATTGTTCTGTAATAACATTTTTCCCATGATCTAGTAAGGAAATTGTGCAGTTACTACCTCCTTATCTATTTTATTTTTAGTAAAGTCAATGCTCAGAGGAGATAATGTATAGGATTAATTATATGGGAACTATACATTGGCATTTTATTACTTTATTTCATACTGGAACTGTAATGCCTTCCTATGATTATTAATGCAGACATGCTCTTTATAAAGAACCCGAAATGAAAAAACAGGGCTTCAACTTTCTTTCATGTCTCATGCCAAAGCTCATGAAATCACAAAATATGGGGGTAGCATTATTTTGATTGCTTTAGAAAAATAGTGGCTTGCATTTCTTTAATTTTCAGCAGAATTCAAACTTCTAAAGTATGTGATGTTTGTGGTCTTTGACATTGTGTCATTAGTCAGAGTCTGTAGACACTTGTGGTTATTTTCATGAAGTCCATTTGTTAGCCAGTATGAAGCACAGTACAGTTGGGTTATGTCAGCTAAATAAAAAAAAGCAAAATTTTATTCAAGTATTTTTTCATAAAAAACTGTCAGACTATTCCCTCTCCAGAGTTCATTCATGCAAAGAAAACAGCTAATATTTTAGACCCATACCTAATACGGAAAAAATAATAATTTCTAAATCTGGAGTAAGACAAATGTGGATACAATCCTTTGGGGCTTTGTTCCTGTTTCCTGCATAAAAGCTGTAATTTCTGTAGTGTTCTTCCACCTCTTATTGCTTGTGTCTAGACATAAATTGACCATAAAACCATATTAATATTGTATATTGCCTTGGTTAAGAGTTTTTGTTTGGCATCAGGAAAGAACTTTGAACATTTTAATGGTACTTTCTGTAGCACAGTAGTCGTGAATGAGTTTATTTTAATGTAGGAGTAAATTGGTTACTGAAGGTATTTTTATTATGCATCTCCTTGTAATTTCTGCCAAATAAACAAAATATTCTTCAGATAATTGGCCTATTAGTCTGTCACTTTCTAACTATTTTTTTTCTGTGCTGAGTTAAAGGGCCCATAAATCCTAAATTCTTTATTAGCTTGCTGACTTAGCAGAGTTTGATGGTAAGTAAACTGGCATAGCATTAAAGATCCTTATGGAAGGAAGACAATATGTCTTTTTGTATCGACTTCTGCATGATTCAATTTTCACTAAGTATCACCATGACCTTTGTAACAGCACTGTGAACTTTAAAAGGCAGTTTTTGCATGTGGTGGTTAACTGGCACTTGTATAAATTGGTTCCATGAATGATGGCCTAGCCTGTCTAGATTTGATAAATCTGCAGCTGATAGTCCAATAATGAATTTAAAAGGTCTTCAAAAATGATGAAAGCAATAATTAAACATTTTCAGAAGGGGTAATTAATGGGATTAATTAGAGGTAAATGATTTTTCAGTTTGCTTTGCAAATTATTTCAGATTTTTAAAAATTATTGATGTTTTTTCTCTCTACATAAAAAACCTCTTTGAGCCTTGAAGTATAGCTTTGAAGATTTAAAATCTTGTAACTAAATCATAAGATACTTGTAACTAAACATAAGATATCTCTTTCTATCACCATAAATGGTGCCTTTAACTCTAAAATTTAACTCCTCTCTGTGGAATCTCAGTGCTCATCTTCTGCTTTTTCCTCATGCAGATGATATAGATACATCAGAATTCTGCAATGCCAAGGGGACTTTAGGACTGCAGACCCTGAATGTTCAGGGCTGGTATTTGCACAAAAAGGTAAATCAGTATTGATTAGACCTGAATTTGTTGTCTAGATATTTAAAGATACAAGATGAAAATCTCTTTCCTGTAATGTTCATATGTCCTCGGGAACTATTGTGCAGTATAGACAAAAAATGGTATCATCATGAATGTACTAATTAGATGATGGCTCACAATCATGTGCAGATCATTTCCACTTCAATTTCACTCTTAAATAGACATTTTCAGCTGTTTTTTTAATCTCTCATTTTTAATTTTATTTTTTTTTAATGCAGGATGTTTTGGTTTAGTTTTCATTTTACTTAAGTTATTACTAAGAAAAATGACTCAACTGTGTTGGAACAGAAAACCTACAAATGGCATCCAAACTTCATGAGAGAGTGCTTCCCTCTCACATGCATTGTAAATCCAAACATACATGCAAAATACATGGAGATCTTATTTCTGGATATGTTAGGAAGAGGTTAAAGCAGTTGTGTAAGCAAAATAAATTTCCATCTGTACTCTTGTAAGTTCTCTTTGTAAGTCTCACATAGTTTATCAAGGTTTACCTCATGAAACAATTGTGGTGCCTGAGGTTTAGTGGTGATGTACAAAGTTTTCTTTACTACTGTGCTCATGATATGTACAGAGCATTTTTTAAATTTTTATTGAATTCAAAACAAATCTCTCTTCCTCAGAAGTAAACTTCTGAAATGTGATTTTCTTTTTGTTCTGCTACCCTGTTATTCCCCATGAATATACAGGATTAAAACCAGCTCTGTCTGTGAAATAATAAGGATCTCTACAGTAGGACTGTGTGATTTATGCCAGGCAATTAAAATCAATTCCTAACCTACATGAAGCACTAAAAACTGAATTGCTCAACACACTGGGCTGTTGAGCGCTGTGTGGTAGATTTTATTATACCACAAGTGCTTTACTATACTGTAAAAAGGAGAAGGTAATTGCTATATGCAACTAATATATTCAATTAGGTAAGGATAATGTTTAATAGAGCTTTTTGTTGGTTTCAGTTGCAACTTGTGAGTTCAAAAGAGAAGCTGGAGTTGGGGAATTTCAGGATGCAAAGTGCTCTAAGTGTGATATAAGCTTCAACAACATGGCACCAAAGCTATCTTGCAAGGATGTGGTTAGTGTGTGCTTCTGCACTGGCTGAGTGGGATGGCAGGGCTTAATCCATATTGATTCACTCTGATAACTGGGATAACTGGGGGCTGTTACAATGTGTTCAAAGAGTGCATATTTTCCCTAGCATGCAGCTCTTAGACACAATCACATCAGGCTGTCTGCATCCTGAGAGTAGATCCAGGAAAGTTTCTAATTTTTAAGATAAGACATGAGAACAGCTAAATATAATCACAAATTGTTACAGCAACTGCATCATGCAGACCTTAAGTGTTATTTTGTTATACCCCTGTGCAGCTTTGTGAAGGCAGATTTCCCTACTTAGCAACTATTTGCACAGAGTCATGTAGTGCTGTAGGATCCCTGGATGGATGTACCCTGGGTGTTTCCATGCACATTTAGAAGACAGATTCCCCAAGGTAAGCATCTGCTGAATCTTTGCCTAGAGGTACTGCTGAGAACTAGACACTGGAGTTCCCAGGAGATCTGTTTTTGAGATTTATTTCAGTGCTGGCTAAAAACTGCACAGAACAGCCCCAAGGAGAGATGAATGTCCTTTTTTTTGTCTCTTTCTATTTCTTTCTGTTTTATCTCCTTTTTAGACCCCGGTCTTGACAGGCCAGTCAGACTCTCCAGCTTCTTCCTTAATCCAGCATCTCTAAGGTTCAAGAACATCTTTCATGTTAAATCTCGCCACTGCAAAGAGCTAGCATTTTTTTGGGGAGCTGCCAGTCAAGGGTATTGCCTGGCAGCTTACACTCATTCAGTTTGGTACTTTAGGATTTTTTCCTCCTCTCACCATTCTCATTTCTGGCTTTCACCGTAATGCCTAAGGGTTTAACACTATTGTATTTGATAATAATGAAGAAAATAAATTAAGAGCATATACATATACTCACAGAAAAGTAGTGCGTGCAATAAACCCATTTATCTCTTTAGGCCACATGTTTCAGTGGTCACTGATAGGATGCTTATATAGTAACATGTGCAATTTATAGCATTTCCTCTGGAAAGATCCAGTTAAAATAAGACATGAGGCCAGCTTCCTTTCCTTTTTTTTTTTCCTAAAAATTTACCGTTATTTGGGTTTTATTGTTCACTTGAGGATATAAAATAATTGCAAAAAGGAACAGCAACAATTCCAAGTTGCTTTGTGGGTAGAAGTTTTTTACATGCTAATGCAGCTTATGACAGCTAAGTCCCCAGTATGCCTGATTTACTTTTAAAATCAGCTTTCAGGTGATTGTTCAGCACGAAGGAGTTGATATTTAATTGAGTTGATATTTAATATTCCTCAAGTTACGATCTTTTTCTGACCATGGAAATTCATGTGTGTCAGTGCAGCAAGGCGTTAGTCTGTTATATCACCCTGCCTATTGACAATCCAAAGGCGTCCTGGTGATGCTGATGGGGAGCAGTGCCTCTTTTCTAAAATTAGACTCAAGTAGCAGAAGGTCTCTTGCAGCCTTCTTACCCTGGAAATGCCAGACTCTGAGTTGGATGTCCCTCAGACTGCCTGACAGCGAAGGCATTTCATTCCTGAGCAGGCAGACTGTGCAGGCAAAGCGCTCAGTGGCGGGGGAGAACCAAGCACTGAGCATGAGCTGCTCCCTGCCTCCCACAACCTTCTCCTTTTCTAGCCAGTTCATTTCCAAGATATTTTTATTCAATGCCATTCTCCTCCTCCACCAAAAGACTGGGTCTCAAGCCAAAAATTCAGTGATTACTCTACAGTCTGCTCCAATAGGCACAAGAATAACCTAGCTGATAATTTTCTTAATGACAACAGTGCCCATGATGGTTATGGCAAATACCTAATGCCTGGAGAAGTCATGGAGGCTTAAAGAAGAAGGGTGCAGTTTTCATCTTGAAAAGATTTCTTATGTGCCACTCTGTGAGATGTTTCAGGCTTGTCTCTGAACCAGGATGACTGCAGTTACCCATGTGATATTTGAGGCAATATCTAGGAATTAGTTATGTTTTGTTGGCAACTGTGGCCCTGCTTCTTGCTGCCACATCTGTGTTGGTTTCTGCCCTGTTATTGTCCATCCCAGAAAGCCCCCTTGCAGGTGAGCTCATAGCTGCTGTATAACAGCTGTTCTGGTAAAGGATGCCCTGAGTGCTCAGGCTCCCCATCACTCCTGTCTGGTCCCCTCCCATCACCCCACCAAGTCTTATGGGACCACAGGCATTGTGATTAAGGATGGTAACACAAGCAGCAGTACAATAAGGGCCTCTACATCATGTCAGGGAAAACATTTCTGCTGTACATTTTGTTAAATCTGTGTCTAATTATGAATAAAGTGTCCTGATCTCACCAATCTTTTCCCTTGTCCAATGCAGGCTTTTGAACACCAGGGGAAACAGACTGTGATTGTCTGTCTCTTAGCTCTTTTCTGCAAGGGCTTTGAAAGGTGCAGCAGGGCTGAGGCTCAGGCTGAGAGGAGAGACCCACACCCCCACAGGGATGGGACCAGGCTTAGCTCCAGGCTGGAGTGGGACAGCAAGAGGGTCATGTAGAAACCACTTGCTCATAACAACAGGCAGAAACAGGATTCAAACTCATGGTGAGACAACTCCTCCAGGCATCTCTGGGCAGGGCAGTCTCAAAGCAGTCTCACAAGCTGTTAGGAAAAAACATTGCAGTCCCTAGACCTGCTTCTGTCTTCCCTCTCAGAGGTTTTGGGGAGCAGAGGGGAGACTGTAGAGGGTGCCACTTTCAACCTCCATTTCTTCCTACTTTTAGCCAACAGCAGCATTTGTTTGGATACAGGAAGTAAGGTAGGAGCAGGATCTGTCTAAGAGTGGGACTTGGAAGGTAAGCTCCTGGAGTAGGGAAGTGTCCTTGGCTCTGTACCTGAACTACTTCTTCTGGAGAAAGGGAGGGAGGGAAGGAGGGAGGAAGGGACCATGAAATAGTCTGAATCTGAATGCAGTCATAATATAGTTGCCCTGCTCACTGCTGGCAGCAGTAAGCTCTCATTTCATAAGGTGAATTAAAAAATCTCTGGAGAGGTTATCACTTTCTCAGACTATTACTATATTACTATATGTGTGTATACACACAGGAGAAATAGATGTTTCAATAGTACAAATATTCTTAGAGTTTTAAAAGAAGGTTGCAAATTCTTTTTGAAAGGAAAAAAAGCTATTATTTCTTTTCTTGCTGAAAAATAGTAACATTTCTCATTGTCCAAGACTTTGCTAGCACACAAAACATTCTTCTTCTCTCAGTGTCCAGGTTGTCTGTGTGAGTTGATGACAGTAAACTGCTGGCTATCTCCATTTGGCAATTGTCTTTGCTACTTGCTCTGTTTTCATGGGAAAGGGTTCAGAATAGTGTATTTTCAAGTGCAGTAGCCCAGGATTTTCTTTGTATATGCCTGAAGAGGGAATCCAGAGTCCTGGGTCTCCATGGGTAAGGGTGGAAGAGCTAAGGATGAGTGTCTGGCAGAACAGGGGCAATTAGTGTCAGGGAGTGGTAAGCAGAGGAAGTTGTTTATATGAATGAAAATATGCTTGCATGTAGATTTAGAAATGAGCTACTATTTGATCTTCCTTGTATCAGAACTACCATGCTTACAAATAAGGAATCGTTTTCTTATTTAGCACAAAAATTATCTTTGTACTCCTTTATGTCTGTTGACTCCATGTCCTGTGTTTACAATGCCTCAAGGCTAGAATAGTTTTCCTACAGGAGCACAGGTTTCAGCACAAATTCAAAAAGCCAAAGTAATGCTAATCTGGAAGCTAATATACCCAACTGTATTTTTCCTCTGTTGTCAGAGTTTGGTCTATGGAGTACCAACTCTTTAAATGTAGTTACATTTAAAATCCCCTTGGAAAGTAAGAAATATATTCTTATATATCTGTGAAAGTCATCTGACAAGAAACCAAAGCCCATTTGGTTCTCTGATGTGAAAACTGCATTATTTTGCACAGCTGGAAGGTAGTGGTAAGTATCTTTCCTTTTGGACCATTTCTTAGGTCTATAGCAGCATTAGTTTTTCTACACAAAGGGAAAAACTGATGTTGTCATAAAATGAGTTTTGCAACAACTGTTTTTGGGTTTCTGCAGGGAAAGGGTTGTGCTTTTTTCTATTGGTACATTCAGATACAAACTGAAAAAGCTAAGTGTAAGGGAAGGGGGTTAAAAACAAATCTGAAGTACAAAAAAATTAATAGATTGGGTGAGTGTGGAAAAATTCTGACAGACTATGTAATTAAAAAGGTTTATTTACCTCCTTCTCTGTGACCAGAAGTATAGAAAGCCCAAAGGGAGGAGAAGCGGAATGAAAAACAATATTCTGTTAATAACCCAGCTGGTACAGACAAAGGAAGTGTCTGTGAGAGAGAGCAGAGGGGAAGTGGGAAACACTGCCTGCTGTCTCCACATTTCCTAGTAAAAACCTAGCAGAATATTATGCCTATATTCCTCCTAACTCCACATTCTGGGGAGATGCTGTCAGCACCTCTCATGACGCAATGCACTTTGGGTCTCAGCCCCAGTAGGTCACCAGTCATAGTATGCTTTCGGTAGACGTTTTGTCTCCTGGGAAAGGCACTGAACTTGAGCCTTTCATTCCTTTCTTTTCATGTGTTTGAGCCATAACCTGTTCCCTGAAGTCATTGTTGTCATGGGATTTCCGTTTAGTGACCACAAACTGCATTGCCAATTGCACGTTTTGCCACTAAGCAATTCTTACTGTTTTCTGCAGCCAGTGGAAAGTTTGTTGCTCACAAGGACTGTGAGTGGGACAAATAATTTTGCTTTACCAGCCTAGAAGATTTGAAAATGCTGAGGCAGCATTCCTAATGTCAGAAACACATTCGTGATTGATTTATTTTGAGGATTAACTGTGCAGCATACTGACATAAGTTCCTTCAAGAAAAGCTAGATCTAGATCTAAATTCTGATACTGTGTGACTGCCTTCTGTTTACAACTGGACAGAGATTTATCCAGAAGATTTGAGGTAGAGGTGGAACTCTAGTAATGACTAGTAATAACTAGGAATGACCTAGTAATAGGAATCTATTATGTCATGCCAAGGTCTTCAGCATCCTCCTTATATTACTTTTCATGGTAAATGCATGTGGTTGAACACCACCCATCTATATGAACCTAAGGGTGATCAGGATGTGGGGTGGCTATTGCTGCTAAAGAAAAGCAGCAAACTGAAAGACAGCATGGTTTCCCACATCATGTTGATTTAAACAAACATGGCTGTTGCACAGAGTTGCCCAGTGCTTTTGAAGGAGAAAATGCAGACATGGACATCCCCTTCCTTTGATGTTCATTTTACAATCTTCTTTAAGTGGGTACTGAAGTTTGATGGCATTTTCAGCATTCATTCAAATAGATTGAAATGACTCTGAGCCACTACACTGTAAAATCTCCACAGTTTGCAAAGGCATGGGGCAGTCCTGCTGAAAGCCAGAAAAATGCCCAGAGAACAAAGAACAGCTACAATAAATAATAATGTTCTGAAAATAAATTACCAGAAAGACTGAGAGCCTGCCACCATAAACATTATTTTACAGGAAATGACAGTTCCTTGAAAATATTGAGCATAATTCTCTAAGGGAGAGAGAAAAACAACAAACCCTTTTCAATTTTAGAATTGCCAATGATGTCAAGGCTAAACCATTTCTGTCTTGTGATCTTGACTAGATGGTCTCTGAATACAAGTGCATCAAGAATATAAATGTAACTCTTCCTGTAACACTGGATGCAGCAACTCTGGTCTGAGCATGGCCTTTACAGTGTGACTGTTGATTATGTGCCATGGTTTAACCCCAGCTGGCAATGAAGTACCATCCTGATGCTCACTTATTCTCCCTTGGTGGGATGCATGAGAGAATTGGAAGGGTAAAAGTAAGAAACCCCATGCTTTGGGATAAAGACAGTAAACGTAAAGCAAAAGCTGTGCACACAAGCAAAGGAAAACAAGGAATTTATTCAGCACTATGGGCAGGCAGGTGTCCAGCCATCTCCAGGACAGCAGGTTCCATCACTCTTGACAGTAACTTGGGGGGACAAACACCTCTTCCTTCTTCCCTCAGCTCTATAGACTGAGCATGATGCCATATGGTTTGGAATGTCCCTGTGGCCTGTTGGGGTCAGTTGTCCTGGCTGTGTCCTCTCCCAGCTTCTCTCACACCCTCAGCCTTCTCACTGGTGGGGTGGTGTGCGAGGTAGTAAAGACTTTGACTCTATGTAAGCACTGTTCAGCAATAACTAAAACATCCCTGAATGACCAGCACTGTTTTCCTCACAACTCCAAAACATGGCCTCATTCCAGCTATTATGAAGAAAATTAACTCAGACAAAGTCAGCACACTGAATTAGCAGCTTTTTAGCCTTATTCCTGCAACTCATCCAGGAGAGACATAGTTGTATTGAACTCCTTGCTTAGGATTTGAACTTTGTTATAAAGACACTGCCCCTTCAAACGTGCTACCTGCGTGTCTTAATGGCTGGCACCTGCATTTTGGGTTGGAGATCTGTGACTGGGTGCAGGAGACAATTAAGAAGGGGAGAAGGAGGAAAACTGGTATAAACTCTGTCCTCTCCTTTTGAATAGGCTGTGTGACTGCAGAGGTCATGGATGGTGTGTATCCCTCCTAGCTATGAGATTTCTCCAAGGTGACACATATTTCACACAGACATTCAGAAGGAATATAACTATTTCTGCCCCTTTGTTCATTAGACAATGATTTGCTTCTAAAAATTGGTTCTGAGCCTTGAGGATGCTGCTTCTGCCTTTCTTATACTCAGGTAGCAGTCAATGCTGGCACCTAAAAGCTTTGAATTAACTTAAAAACTTATGTTTTACCAAATACTCCAGCCTGTAAGCAGGGAAAGTATAAAACAATCATGGTTCATGGGGACTTCACTTCCTATTTTTAGACTACTTCACACATATATTTTTGAGTAAGAGAACTGTTGTTTCCACCACAATAGTGGTTTAATAACTGTAAAAACCACTTTATTGCTGTCTTTGTACAAGCTTTTCTTTCAAGAAAGAATATTCAAAACAAAGAAAAGACAGGAGAGAATTAGGGAAAACATTTCTCTAATGAGAAACTGAAGGTCATTCCTCTTATCTAGTCTATTTTCATCTGCAAAGAGACATGCATCATGTTTAATAAAATATTTGATCCCAGCCAAAGAGTTCCTATCCTCCTCCATTGGTTTTAGTTCTGAGCTCTGTTTGCAAATAAGCAGAGGTCACTTTAATATGGGTTTGGGAAATAGTGAGATAAATAGAGCCTAGAAGACAACCACTGCAAAATTGTTATTATTATTTATTACACTATGGGAATTTTACAAATAGATAGGAGATGTGGCAGAAGGGGAAAGATTTTTTCCTTCCCTGGTATTGTTGTAAACACAAGGGACCAGAGGAATCAAGGGAAGGGCAAAAAGGAGATCACCCTGTCATGTCCCTAGAATGAAAAAGCTCAACTCTGCCTCCAACTTCTGTGACATTTGAAACACCTCATTCTTGATCTATGCTCAAAGTGTTTGAGTCAGGTATTTCATGTACATCCAGTCTTGTCTTAGATACCATACCTGGTTACCTGTGCTCTGATAACCAAGGGGGGATTGTGACAGTGGTAATCTAGGTTACTCTTTTGTGTCCCTTAACTACAAAGCCAACATGTTTTTATCACCTTGGATAAGGTGATAAAATATAAAGTTCAGCATTGTGCTCAACTATGTTTCTCTGTATCAAAATAAAATACATCATATAATGACAGTAGAAAAATTGTTCAGGATTTTTCTGAACATGCCAAAGAAGTGAGAAGAATGCAAGTCCCATGATGAGGTTCAATAGTAGGATGTAATTTTAAGAAAGTCCCTGCAAAATTTTGCAAAGAAATATAGTCAACTTCATGGTTGCCCAGGTGAAATACACGCTTGGATAATGTTATGCCACTTGATTTTTCATTATAAGCCAGCTTGCTCAAGATTCAAGAATTCCCTTAAATGTCCAAACTAAACTGTTTTTGTAGCTGTGGGCTGATCAAAACCTATTGCCCTCTAATGTTTAATTTTTATCATACAATCAGAATGGCCTGGATTGGAAGGGTCCTTAAAGATGGTCTAGTCCCAATCTCCCCTACAACAAGCAGGGATAGCACTCACTAGATCAGGTTTCTCAGGGCTGTATCCAACCTGGCCTTGAACACTTCCAGGGATGAGACATCCACAACTTCTCTGAGCAACCTGTTCCACTGCCAATCACCCTCTGAGTAAAGCATTAATCTAATCTAAACCTACCCTCCTTTAATTTAAAGCTGTTGTCCCTTGTCCTATCACCTATTTGCCTGTATAAAAAATCCCTCTCCCTCCTTTTTGACAAGCCCCCTTTAGGTACTGGAAGGTCATAATAAAATCCTTCCAGAGCCTTTTCTTCTCCAGGCTGAACAACTCCAGTTCTTCCAGCTGGTCTGCATAGGAGGGGTGCTCCATCCCTCTGGTCCTCTTCGTGTCCCTCCCCTGTATCTGTAACAAATCCATGCCATTCATGTGCTGGGGACCCTAGAGCTGGACACAGCAGTTGAGGTGGGGTCTCACCAGAGGGGAGTACAGGCAGAATCATCTCCCTCAACCCTCTGCCCACGCTGCTTTTGAAGCAGCCAGGAGTATGCTCTGGGCTGTGAGTGCACATCTCTGGGTGATGTCCAGCTTTCCATCCACAAGAATCCCCAAGTTCTTCTTGTCAGGGCTGCTCTCAATGAGTTCCTCTCCCAGTCTGTGCTCATGTCTGGGATTTCCCTGATGCAGGACCTTGCACTTGGACTTGTTCAACTTTATGGGATTCTTGTGGGCCCATTTCACAAGCTTGGTCCCCTTGGATGTCATCCTGTCCTTCTCTTGTGCCAACTGCACCACTTTGCTTGGTGCCGTCTGCAAACCTGCTGAGGGTGCACTTGATCCCACTGTCTGTGTCAAGGAAGATATTGAAGAGCACCTGTCCCAGGGCAGAGCCTTGAGGGACACTACTTGTCACCTACCTCCACTGGGCATAGAGCCATTGACCACATCTCTCTTCCCGTGTCCATCCAGCCAATCCCTTACCCTGCTATTTCTCTTTCCAGCTGAGCTGAGTTGACCAAGGACAGGTAAAGATGCAAAAGGCTTGTTTTCTCAGGTATCTTGGGTTGTAGACTCATTACCTCATGGTAAAGAATGCCACTGTGCACAGCAGCAAGGCAGCTCTGGCATCCTGCTGCCTTTCTGTCCCTACTGCCCATAAGGGCCTGTAGCAGGCAGGTAAACCAGGAATGGACTCACTACCAACCCTCTAGTCTTGCTAAGGAGTTAGTGGAGGGAGAGATGAGTACCTTCAGAAAAAAATCCAGCACTCTCAAAACAGGAGCTCTGGATTGCCCTCTAAACATGCCTGCAGCTCTCAACTTTATTGGAAGACTGGGCTCCCAAGCTGAGTGGTGAAAATATGCATGCATGTAAAACATATCACAGACCTAATCTTTACATGTGCCCACTTCAGCTATCAAACAAGTCACCATGAGAGCAGAAGTCTGTGCAGCAGCAGAATCACTTGAGAAAGTGTAGTGGTGCAGATCCTTTGACCTTGCTACTGGTACTATGTGTGTGCTTGAGGGCCAGGAGCCCCCCACTTGAGCCTTGCAGGAGTAGAACGGATGCAACAACTTGTGCTTGCTTTGCCTGTTTTGTGCCACTTGCAAGGTGGATGTCTCAGATCTGTCACACACCAATTACCTGAATCCCAGTACACCTCTCTGTAGAATAAAAAAAAAAAAAAGCAAAACCAAGAAATTGGTTTATGAATCCCACAATGTCAGATGGCTGCACATCAGCAGTTGAATCTGATCCTGTGGAGCTCCTTGTGCTTCTTTGGAGATTGACTTGGCCCTGTTGTGAATAATAAACCTACTCAGAAATTTAATCCACTTGCCATATTAAAGCATGCATTTCCTTTTTTTCTTTTTTTTCTGGGTAGATTCAACCCTGTGTTCAGTTACTATTGTCTTATTTTCATATGGATTTTAGTAATTATAAGTGCAGAAATACAATTAGAAAAGCAAAATACAAAATTAATGGGAAAACATAATGGAACTACCAGGGTAGGTATAACTCAATAAGTAGCTGAAAGGATCTATTCCCAGAATGAATTCCAAAACTTTTTTTTATACTCTCTCTATAATGTAAATGGAAAATGTTATATCTCTGGATAACAATCTAAGACTCAGAAGCAGTGAAAGGAACCTCACTATCTACCAAAATATAGGTCTGCATCTATAATTGATTCTGTCTGGTGTTTTTGGTTTAGGGTTTTTTTTCTGTTTGGTTGTTTTTGGTTTTTTTTTTATTTAATTTATTTAATGAAACAGGTTTGGCAATGCTTATGTGGGATCTGAAATATTTTCCATGTTCACATGCCTGCATTGATTTCACATTCAAATCTCAGTTTGTACCCCAGACCATAGGAAAATGCATGATCACACAATCACAGAATCATTTAAGTTGGAAAAGATCTTTGAATCATTGAGTCCAATGACTAACCCAGCACTGCCAAGTCCTTAAGTGCCACATCTACACATTACTGAAATACCTCGAGGGATGGTGACTCAATCACTTCCCCGGGTAGCTCGTTCCAGTGCTTGAAAACCCTTTCAGTGAAGAAATTTGTCCTAATATGCAATCCAAACCTCCCCTGGCATAACTTGAATTGGTTCCCTCTCATCTTAGAGAGAAAATTATATTTAGATTATTTGGAGGGTTTTTAATTAATATTTTTTGGTCTATAATGCAATGCTGAATCAAACTGGTATCTGAATGAAGAATTAAATTTGAGGGTTTTTTAACAAAAGTATTTATTAGGATTCCATCCTGTAACTCCAGTCATGTGCTCTTTAACTTTTGTATGCTTTTTCCATTGGTGTTCTTAAGAATGAAGGCAGTGTTTTTCTAAGTCAAACTTGTCTCCTCTTGTACCATGAAACAGAAGTGTTACAAGCAGTGGTATTCCAGGTTTTCTCACACTGGTCAATGTGCCTGGCCTTTGCCAGCTTTGACTCCTTGGCTTAGAGGAGAGTTTACAGTCCATGCATGTTGTCCAGGTCACCAACGATGTGTGTAGGGTGTCTGATCCTTGGTGTCACATGATGTTTGAGATTTCAGCATGAAGCTGTCTCTTTAGTTCAGCAGTAATTATTTGGAGCTGCTGAATTTTCACTACTAAAGAAATGTCTGTCTGACTGCAGAAACAGTCCCTGTAAATGAATTAACAGGGATTTTTAATTTTTTTTAGCTGTCAGGCAGCATGCATGACTTTCCTGTTTCACCTCAAAGTGGACTAAATTTCTAGCATTATTATCTAATTATAGCACTGGTCATTGGAATGGAAAATTATTGTTGCTTCGTTTTCCATTGTTGGTTGCTCTGGGGATAGATGTCTCTGTCCAAACCAGTCAGTTTTCAAAATTATTTTTAAATGTATACTGCTGTATGGAGCAACCCTGCCAGGTAATTCTCTTTTGCCTGGAGCCATTCATCAGCTGACTTCCTCTCCTACTTCTCGATTCCCTGTTTCTTACCCAAGACAGGGATGAAACACACATGTGTGTGTGAACATAAAATTATTTCCTTCCCCTCTCTTCCTCATTTTGTCCATATCCTCCAAGCCAAGTTTGTCCTTTAGTTGCTAAGAGCTTCTCTCAATGAGTTTATCCTGGAGAGACAGGAAAAATGAGAAAAGGGGAGAGGTGAAGGGCTGTGTGTCTGCTCTCCCATCAGGTGACTGAGCTAAGGCATGCCAGCAGCTCTCTTAGCAGAGCCCTGCTGGAGCCACTTCCCTTTCCAACCTGAAATTCCCATCTGCTTCCTTACATTGCAGATCTGCCTGAGGCTGCCTAAGGTGTGGTAACAACACACACAGATTTTATAAGGATTTTTTCAGTGTCTGTTTAAAGGGAAGCAAAAGGACAGGTTGAGTTTCTCCAGCCCTTGCAGAAGAGCAGATGTTGCAATAGTAGGCTCTGCAGAAAGGCAGGGAGGGATGAGGTGGAAGATGTGGGGAAACTGAAAAGAGACACTGGACTGAAAGCATTTCATTGTCTCACTAGAAGGGAGTGCTCCCTGCCCACGAATCCCACGTGAACGAAGAACAGTGTTTTTAGGGCATGCCTGCCCACTGCCCAGCTTTCAGGAATGATGCATTTCAGTCACAGTCAGCCTAAACTGGATCTGAGCTCAGGACTTGCAGGAGTTAGTGGTTTCCTTGATTGCGTAGGCTCAGCTGGAGGAAGGAGTTCTGGTTGAAACACAGGTGTGTGAAGTGATGTCTGCTCTTACACTTGGGTAATAAATCTATTATTTTACTGTTATACTGCTCCACAGAGAGTTCTGGTTTTGGTCCAGCCTGCTTTGGGATCTGCTGAGGCTCGTTTCTCTTTGCTCTGCACTGATGCCGCCAGCAGAAGTGTAAATTGCGACGGTGCTTCTGTGATGCAAAGGCCCAGCTCTCTGCCAGCTACTAATGATATCCCCACCACAGCAAAGCATCGCTGACAGCCATTTCCAAAGGAGTCCAGATGAATGTTTCATGGTTTAATTCCAGCTAGCTCGGATCTGTTGCACAGCTTTGTGTTTACAGCAATCTGAGCAGGAGTGTCTTGGAACCACTTAATTTCATCACGCACTTTATGGTCATGTTGTAATTATCCATAGTCAAACCAATGATCTTGATACAGAGCATGACCAGGAATAATTGTATTTCATGGCATTGTTCCATCTTGTCTAAAAATTTCTTTAAAATATGCCTGAAATGTAAAAGTATTAAACAGATAATCTTAATGGTTAATTCTTTTTCAGTGACGAGTAGGAAATTTATTACTTGTGGTTTTTTTCAGACTGAAAAATACTCTTGACAAGCTCTGCTCTTTTACTAGACAGTTTTAATTATGTGACGTGCCTGTTTGTTATTTGACAGTCTGCTCATGTTTGGGCTCTGAACACGCAGGGGAAAATTCATGGTTCATTGTTTCTTGAACAATTATTTCAGACTTTGCACAATCTTTTGAAAAAGTCTTCCAATGTATAATATGATTACATGCAGGCAGGTAACCTATGTATGCTGAATTAGAATTATTTTTCTTTTTTTTTTATTTGATCACTACTGAGGTGTGATTTAAAAATCCCTGGCATAATATGTCTCAGCGATCACAAAAATCTGATCATCTAATCAGAAAAATATTAAAATTACTAATAATCCCGAACTGTTGAAGCTATCCTATGCTTCTTATTCTACCAAGAAAAGAAACTTGCAAGCAAACAAAGCAGTGTCTCACCTGCTAGTGATTACTTGATTTGGAAGGAGCAAACACAATTCATGTATAATTGCTAAAATTTACTCCTGATATGAGTTAGTTCACAGGTATGTCATGTCACAGCTCTGTGTGAAGATCCCACAAGCTTCCACCTTGTCTAGCCTCTCCTGTTAATGGATATGGAAGAGCTTTCCCATGTTATTGATGCAGCCACAAAATAATGCAGGAGGAGCTTGGGGATGGTTTTGGTTTCCATCCATTCAGTGAGCGGCTCTGTTTTGTTAGTCCTCTGCACTGACCCCTAGACAATGCCATTTCCCTTAACAGTCATAATGAATGTTGCACCTAATGATTAACTTCTGATCTATGTGGAAGTGTTCAGTAGTCAAGAACAGATTTCCTTTATAATTGCATAGACAGTAAATGATGCTTTGAGACATTGTTTGGATTCTGCCAGGTTTGATGTCGTACAAAACATGATGAAACTAGAACTGCTTGAGTACCTGACAGTTCTCTCTTGTTGAATTTTACATTATTCTCAAGTAAAGATGATAACATTTTGATACTTCCTAATTGACCAGATTGTAAAACCCATCAAAACAAGACCAGCAATCAACAAGAGTTTCTATAAATAGGTATTTACTGAGCAAGATGAAAGTTCTAGACAGACTCTGTGACATGAGTTGTGAAAACTAACACAGGATAGGAGGCAAAAAAAAAAAATCAGACCTTTGGTAATGCGTTTGATTTTAGAGAGCTTCTGCACACCCTGTGCCCAGTTCTAATTCATCTGAAATGAGTGGTGAAATTGTGGATTAATGAATGGAAGATAAATCAACCATGGAGGAAATTTGGATGCTCCAAAGAAACTTTCCTGCTCTGCTGGAGCAGCTGAATATTCCTAGGGATGCCTACTCAGCATACATTTGAGTGGAATGAATTTCTTTATTGTAAAGTAAGACAAGCTCATAATTTAGGAAGATAAAATAGTTACTGACTTCTGCTGGTACTGGGGAGTTAAACTCACTCTGAACCAAAAATCAGCTTGAACTCTTTTTTTTTTAAATTTTTCTTGAACCAGAACTGAACTTGAATATTATTTTGAAGTTTAACTGAACTTCATGCTGGAAGAGAACAATATCATTTTCAGTCAGAAGTGAATGTGAACTAAGCTTAAAAACTGAATTGTTTGACTCCTGGTGAGCCACTGCAGGCTGTTCCCCCAGCTGCTGACAGGACTGAGCAGGAGGAGAATAGGTACGAGGAGCAGGATGTTTTCATGTATTCTTAGGGAGCATGGATCAAGAGACATAACACACTAGTTAATCATCACTGCAAATGTTAAAGCCATTTCCTTCCCCACAGGTCCCCAAAGCGGGACTCTCATATTGTAAGAATAACAAATATAAACCAGCACTGTACAGCAGTGACTGCCCTGAAAAGGCTTCCGTAACTTCTCCTGCCTCTCAGTGGAACTTAATGCCTTGCTGCCTTTTTATATAGAGGAGTTTTATTTCTTCAGCTAGTTTAGCACTCGTTTATGGAGCGAGCCAGCTGCATGGATTGTGATCATGTAATATATATATATACATAGCCAAGCCCTTGTTATATTATTCAGAGGCTCTGACTGTTAGAACAAAAGCATGAATTCATCATTCAAACAGCCAAACAAACACAACAGTTCAGGCAATTGGAAGCTGTTTTTCTGAACAGCACTGTTTTGGACAGTCAGCTCAATGCAGTCAACTTCAACCACCAATTCTAAATTATTATATTCTACCTAGTGGAATTGGTGACACAATACATTCTGGACTTTTTCCCTCCCAGTAGCTCTCTTGGCTTCTGACTCAATTCACTGCCACTGATTTTGCCTACTGGATGGAGCAGGAACAACATTTTACAAAAAACCCCCCGAGTTATCACTACAGAAAAGGTGACAAGATGAGGTAGATCAAATATTTTCATGGCTGAGGTTTGTTATTTTATAAAAGATCTTCTTCCCATTCTTTATTAAGGCTTCATCAATCTCTCCAGTGCTAAGTGTTTTTAACTAAGGTGGGTGTTACACATCTGGGGGACTGAGATCCTGGTAGCTGAAAGCAATGGAAAGAAATGCTGATAGGTGATGAGATAGCTACATCCACTGCTAGCACATTTACTGGATGCTAAAGGAGTCACACAGACTGGCAGTTTCCTGTGGTTTGCAGAGGGAAAGAGGAAAACTCGGTGGCTCACAATGTGAATTCAGTAAGTTGTATGTCTTTAGGGAAGAAGCAAACCTCTTGCTTTATATTCAAATTGCTTTTGCATCACTTAAAAAAACTGGCATTAGCTAAATAAGCTCCTCGCCGATTTCTAATCATTGTTCTCTATTAGGTACACTTAATCAACAGATACTTACCCCATTAATTCAGTTTCTATATTTAAGTCAGTCCTGTGCTTTATTGCTTCCATGCTGGCTAAAGTGCCTCTCCAATTTTCAAGTTAATGCATTTATTGTTTCTGTCAACAGCTGAGCTACAGAAGGTGTACACAATTCTTGGTAAGGCTTCATGTATTTCTTTATACTTTTTACCACTCCAGAGGTGTGTGGTTGGACAATGGATGTTTCATTGTTCTCTCAAAATTCTGTGTATGCAAACACGTTGCAGGAAAGAGATGTTGTTGCTTACACGAAAGACGTTTTAGCCAAAAGGTGGCACTGCGGCTGCATAGATTTTGCAGTAGGTGAACAGTCTGGTAAAATGTAAGGAGCCACGCAATGCATTTATTTAAACTCCTCTTTTCATACAGTGTGAATGGAAAGTATTGGAAAATGGCTAATTAATTCCCAAACACTAGCATAAAACCAATGCTTTCTGAAGTAATGAATTTGGTAACACTGCT
This sequence comes from Ammospiza caudacuta, assembly GCF_027887145.1. Lineage (NCBI taxonomy): Eukaryota > Metazoa > Chordata > Aves > Passeriformes > Passerellidae > Ammospiza > Ammospiza caudacuta. Next base: position 102,564,990 of record NC_080593.1, read on the forward strand.
CTAAAGATAATAAATACTTTATCCTGGCTTTAGTTAATTTGAAAAACTCAAAATCAAAACAAAACCAACAAAACAAAACAAAAACCCCCAAACCCAATCAATATCTGAAAATGTGTTGCCAAAGTGCACAGAATGTTTCTACTGTGCATGTATCCTACACATCGACTATTATTAACTGCTGCTTTGTAGCCTCTAAGGCAAGGAGAGCTTCCTTGGAAACTAAAAATTTTTAAGATGGATCCTGTGGTCTTAAAACAATGTTGGGATTGACTTTACCACAGGCTGATCAGACAGTTTAGCAGACTAAGTAATTGCTGATCCTAGTGTTCTGCCACCTGCAGACACCATCACCAGGTGTATTCACAAAGATTGATGTGCACAGAAACCTGTGCCAGGAGATTGGGAATCACATATCCAGGCTCGTTTCGTGGTCCAGATGTGTGGGTGAGCCATGCTGGGCCTGAATGCAGGGAGGGAGGGAGGCAGGGAGGGAGGGAGGGAGGGAGGGAGCAACCTCCACAGGCTGTGCCCTGACACCAAAGTGTCACATTCATCCTGCTAGGATGGGGCTTCCCTACAATCTCTGTTAAGATGGATAGAGGTTACATTTTACTCCACACACTGCCTGTGAGCTGACTGTACCTCCTCAGAGGAGGCTTAGGCTCTGGTGATAGGGTTCCTTTTATCAGACTCATTAGGCACATGGAATTACTCTCTGTAGCTGCTTTTCCTGAGCATTTTCATATATGTAAGTCTAGAGTTCTTCACTTCTCAAATATACTTGTCTCAGATTCTGTTAACACATTACATAATATTTGAATATCTGAATAATTGCCATTATTCATAAAACAAAAGTCAGATGTCTACATGGCTCAACAATAGTCATTTGAACCCCCCAAATGCATAGTTTTAATTTTTTTCTTTAAAAGACCTCTTGTATTTTCCTGTGAGTCATGTTCACGTTTGCAATTATTTTTCTCTGCAAGACGGATATGAAAATACTTTTAGAAAGCACAGGAAAGCAAAATATGCTTAAGTAATTATGAGAGGAAAAAAAAAAATCCCAAAACAAACATTCAAACAAGACTTCAAGAGCAAAATCTAGGACTCTTTACATTTGAAGCGAGACTGGATGAGGTCCTTCACCAGGAGGAAGGGCTGAGAAGTTATGTCAAGGACCACAGGGTCACTGCTCCGGCATTCTCTGACCCCAGAGTGAAGTTACCTAAAGCACTGCCCCCAGGAAGAGGCTGTTCAATCTAAACTTCCCTCATTTAAGTGTGAGGCATTGCAATACATTACCAAAAGTGAAACACATTTTTACCTGTATTGATAACAACGTTAATAAGTTTATATTTTACAGCATCGCTATTCCAACCCCGCCTGAGAGGTTCATTCAGCACACGCACAGGGACACACCAGCTGGGCCTTGACGCGGTCCCTTTAAACCCACAGCATTTTCTAACCAGCACCGTATTTTAAAGGGTAAAAAGCTTTCCAGAAAAGTCAAATACATTCCAGCCACCGGAGATCTATTTTTTTTTTCCAGGCGACAATTTTCTTGTGGACCTAAATGTGCTGCTGAAAGGGGAGGGGGAAGGGGGGGGAGAAGGAGGAGGGCCGGAAAGTGAACAGATTAGAGAAAACCGCTCCCCAGTCAAGAAAAAACCCTGTTAACAACAAAAATTTAAACGAAAAAAAAGTGAAGAAAGAAAAAATTGTTAGCACCCCTCTCCGAAACCGGCACGGAAAGAAGCGTTAGGGAAAGCCGGCGAAGTTTAGAGCGCAGAGCGGGAGCCGGCGCGCTGGCAGGACGGTGCCGGCGGAGGGGCGCGCAGGCAGGGGCGGGGGCGGAGGAGGCGCGGAGCGGAGCGGGGCGGGGCGGGCGCACCGCGGGCAATTCCCTGGCGCGGCGCGGGGCGCTCCCGGTGCCGCCGCTGGGCCCGCGCCGTCGGGCGAGCGGGGGAGGGCGGTGCGGGGAGCCCCGAGGGGCGGGCGTGTGTGTGCGTGCTCCGGGCCGGGGGTGCGGCGCGGCGCTGCTTGCATGGGCTGCCGCCGGGATGCGGCGGGAGGCGTGAGGCGGCGCGGCTGAGGCGAGGAGGGACGGGCGATGCTCCGCCGCCGCGGCGGCTCCGCTCACGGGCGGCCCTAGGAGCGGCAGTGGCGCGCAGACAGGGACGGCTCTCCGGCCGGCCGGCCGCGACCCCCGCCCGCCGCGATGGCCAGCGAGGTGGTGTGCGGGCTCACCTTCCGGCTGCTCCTGCCCGTGTGCCTGACTGCCGGTACGTCCCTCCGTCCCTCCCTCCTTCCGTGGGTCCCCGGGCGGGCGCGCGTCCCGGGGCCGTGGGAGCGCCGTCGCTGCCGGCCGGGGCCGGCGGCTTGGGGGATGCTCCGCTCTCCTTCCTCGTGGCATCTTCCCCGTCCCGCTGTTTCTCTAAGAAACTTTAAACTTCGTAACTCGCCCCTAATTTCTTGTATGTTTGCCGTTGTTATTAATTTTTGTCGCCCTTGGTGTCCGCCCGGAGGTGCGGGGCTCCCACGTGTGGTGTGGTGCTCCCGGCCGGGGCACCGGCGTGCGGGGCTCCGCGGCTTCTCGCTCGGAGCAGCTGCCGCTGCTTTCCGAGTCCCGCCTCGTCCCGCATCCTCGGGCAAAGCGTGGGAGAGAGGAGGATTCAGGATTTGCCCTGCAGGCAGTGTTAGGGTTTCGGGGGTACTTTGTAAAGGGAAGAGTGAGCGTCTTTCAGAAGGAGCAGTTCCCAAATTTGCAGAGGTTTTCAGGAGGTAGATTTTCCTTACTTTGAGAGAGAGAAATTTCAGTCTATTAAAACGCGTTACTTAGCAGGCGGCCATCCAAGAAACTAATTATTTTTGGATGGAGAACTGCGGTATCCAGCCATGGGTGAATATGTTAATATTAATCCGTGCCCTCCGCACAATTTGGAAAAACTCTACAGAAGTCCCGATGCCCGTTAGATCGCAGGACGGCGGGGTGGCCTCGAAAGCCGCGGTTGCGGAGGGCAGCTCGGCGGGGGCTGGTGCCCGCCGGGGGCTGTGGGGCGGGAGACGGGGAAGGGGGGTCGGGAACGCTCGGCGCTGAGAGAAACCCGTCCATGGTCAGCCCGGCGCGGCGCATCCTCCGCGGGCGGCGGAGCGGTGCCGGCCGTACCTTGCGGGGCTCCCGGGCCGCCGCTGGCCCCTTCCCGGCCGCACGGAGCGGGCGCCGAACCGGGGCTGCCGGGAGCGACTCCCACCCTCCGTGCGGCCTCGCCGTCCTTGCCGGACCGCGCTGCCCAGCGGCCCCCGAAACAGGCGTCCTTCCCGCGGCTTTGCCCTTGACTAACCCCGGGGTGGCCCGGCCAGCGCCTCTCTATTTCCGCATCTCTCCCTCCACCCTGCCCGGGAGCTGCCCGACACTCTGTTCCAGGTGCCCTCTCCTGCCTCCCACTTCTCCTCCGGGAAGGAGGACGCGGGTCCCATCCTCAGCTGGAGGCATGCGGGACCCAGGGCGCTCCCTGGTCCCTCGCCGTGTGCAGCCCCCCCGGCCTGGCAGTGAAAATGCACTTTTCCCCCGCCGCTTTGCCTGAGGCCGTGTGTGCGGTGGGTTCTGTTAGCTCGGTTGTATGAGGGATGAGAGGGAGGCAGCTTTCCAGACCAGCACCAGCATCTGCACCCGCCTTCTGCTCCTTCTAGAGCCCGTGGCCTCCCCGCAGGTGCAGCCCTAGGCTTGGGTGGCCAGCACTGGTGCTGGGAAGGGCACAGTTCCACTGATCCATGGCAGCAGATGAGGGGATTTAAGGCTGTCCCTGTGCACCCGGTGTCTGTGCCGTGGTGGCCGGTGTGCAGGAACGCTGTGTGTGGAGGAAATGGGTGGTAATGCATGGGGCAGGTGGTGGGGTGCCCTCAAAGCCAAGGGCTGAGGATGTCAGGCAGGTCTTTCAAGGCCAGTGTTAGTCATAGAGCTAACTCCCTGTTTGGAATCAGCCAGACCCCGTGCTTTCTTTAAATTTATAAAGGATCTTTGAAGTGTGAGGATGAATTAACTGGAAAGACCTGTGGGGCAAAGAAATGAATTAGGTGAATTTTTTTTAGTATTATTCTCATTATATAATAGGTTGCTGTGCTATTAAAATAGGAGGGCCATTATTCTGTCTAATGCTCAGACTCCTTCTGTATCAAAACAAGTTCAGATAAAGTGGATTTGCTGTCCATATTCCCGATATTTAGTAACGCAGAAGTACTTTCTCATTGCAGTAATACTTCCACAGATGAGAACTGATGTTGTCATGAATTGCTTATGCTCATCAGTCTTACTAATCGAAAGATAAAACCTGAAAGAGGCACTTCCCATTCTCAGTATGAAAAAGAATTCCCACTGTGGAACTTTTGGCTTTGGACCTAGCTATCTTGTTCAGTTGGATTTGAGAGAGGAATTAGTAAGTGGACAAACAGCTTTTCTCTTACCTTAGTTTACTGTGTCTGTAGGTGTTATTTTTTCCCCCTTTACAAACTCTTAGCAGAGCCCTCACTAGGAGGAAAATCACAGTTCAGCTGTCTTCACTCTTGCACTTACCCTGTGTCTGCACCTGAGTTATCCCTGAGCCAGTGCTCTCTTCCTTTCCAAAGCATCAAGGAAGTGTTTCATGGGCTTCTGTAAAAGGCTTTTTAGGGTGATGGTTTTTTGTGTGACTTACGGTGAGGTTACATCCACAGCTGAAAAGCTGCTGCAAGGACTCACTGAGAGACTGATGCTCTTGTGTCTCCTGCCCCTGTCTGGGCAGTGAATGTGTCTGGCACTGCCAAAAGCGTGGAAATGCAGAGTGGTTCTTTTGGTTCAGAATCCATTGTGTGTGATTTTAAAATGCTCACTTACTACAGTTTCTTATCATGGTATAATTTGGTTTTTTGTTTCTAAGTCTAGAAAGTAATGAGGTTGGAGAGCCCTGACCAGGTATGTGGAGGGCAGTGGCAGCTGTGGCAAACTCATTAAAAATAACACATCTGCTAAGCTGAAAATGGATTCTTTAAATACTGTTAAAATGGTTAATACTTTAAGTCTTAATACCTTAAATACCTTAAGTTTACATACTTTTAAAATAAATACTAATGCTAGTTTGCATTTATAGAAAAATATCAGTTTGCTGGGATGAAATACTTTCCAGGCACTGATCAGTACCACATATCTGAGGAAAAAACACAATTGCTTGTAAGAATTTTTAAGATCAGATCTGTAGCACAGAAGTCTAATCTTGTGCAGGTAAGCCTCCATTAAAAGCTCGAGAATGATGGGTCTTGAGTGTCTGATAATGACAGGAAACTTAGCACACACAAAATAAAGGGCTTTGGAGACTGAAAAGCTTATTGTGGGCTTATGACTTTAAGGTTGGTCCTGTCATGTTATTTTCATGATGAGAATCTTATGTTCAGTCCAATGTGATCCTAGAGTTTGGATAGTAACTTAGAGTAATGTGAAACTTATTGCAAATAAAGTAGTGTGTTTGGTAATAGGACTGAGAGAGTCTTATTGGTACTTTATTGGATTTTTTTTTTCAGTGTGATTACTACAATGTGATTTTTTTTCTCTACTGTAGTAGTGCAATGCTGAAAAAACAAGTAACAAAATAGAGGAGAGGGAGCTTTTGGCACTGGTGCTGGAAAGTGGGCTTTGTGTATTTTGTCTTTTAAAGCTTGAACCTTGGTGTGAATCTGTCTTCTTTTGTTACTCATATGTACTGGAAAAATGCAAGAAGTGATTTTTTGTGTTGAAGTAAGGCATCAGAGCAATCTTTTGGTAATTGCTTTCTTTGGTTTATAGAGACTCGAACCACAAAGCTGGCTTACTTAATAACAGTTTTCAATTATACTGCTTCTAATTGTTTTTGTTCACACACAATTCATTAGTTTTCTCTTAAGCCAAATATGGTTATTTTCAAATGGGGTGCTGGGGAAAAATGCTTAGGACATATTTCCAGAGGATGGCTTTCTCTGGGTTTTGACTGATGCTGTTGGATTGTGTGTTATCAGTAAATGGGCTTCAGTGAGATAGTTGCCTGGGCCAAGTGCTTCCCAGAAGTTACACTTGCTTTCTGAACTCTTGAATTTTTACCCAGATGAACTCAGAGTTGTAGAAGCTTCTAGAAAGTTTAGAGTTTTCTGAGGGGTTGAGTGCAGGTATCAGTGTTTTGAAAGCAATGGCAGATAAAAATAAAATACTTCAGAATTTTTTTGGTGATGGAGTTCAGATATTATTTGGAATTTTTCACAACTGTCTTTAAGCCAAATACTTAAACTCTGGTAAATAGCAGGAATTATTTTTCTTCATTTTATTTCTTTTATTTTTCCTTTCAGCAACCAGTACGCATGAAAATGATACTGAATGAATCAGAATTAGCATCTCTTCAAGATATGAACAATATATTACAGAGAACATTTCTTAAATCATTACAGTATTTACAAAAGTACATATATTCACCTGCTGGAAGTGCCTCAGTGGGAGTGAGGTCTGTGTTCTGCCTTGGAAAGAAAAGGTAGATTCCATGATGCTTAGGTGATATTTTATCCCCAAATTAACAAATATTGATGAAAATTTTGAGGGGGAAATACCTGAATTACTACATTACCAGGTATTAAAATGCTTCTTAAATTGCATGCTTGAAGTGTATTTCAGAATCTGATACCTCCCTATGCGTTTTTCTGCTCTGAATTACTGCTACTCGCATTTGCTATAGACAGAATAAACTGGGCAGCTGTAATACTGAGGCAAGCCTATGGAAGCAGTGAACCATGCTGTGCTTGGATTATTATTTATTTTGTGCTTTTCGTTGATTTCACTGAGGTGGCTCTTCAAGAAATGATCATAGAATACACTATTTTGTTGCAGTTTTCAGGTGACTGAATGTTTTTTATGTGCCTGTCTCTGCAGGTGATGTCATGGTGATGACGTAGCAAGTTGTGGTGCAAGATTGTTCAGACTAGAGGGTGGTTTGTGTAGAGGCATTGCATGTGACAGTGTAAACATGCGTATCAAAAAACTTGATATATTTTTAAAATTGAAATAAACTTCCTGCAGATGGGGAAAGTCATGCTTATTATGTTTTAAAATTGGTCAATTACTGAAAAGAAGGCACAGATCAGGCTGGTGGGTTTTTTTGTCATAATGGTGACATCGGGGAATATTTATTATGATGAACCAAGAGAATGCTAGGGACCAGCATGATAAAAATTCACATAGATTTCCCATTACGTTCTAAAACTCTGCGTTGTTCCAGAACACTCATAAAAGTATTAGTCACAGCAACAGAAAGTCTAGGAACCATTAGTGGGTAGCATGCTGAAAAAAAGTTAACTTGGATGTCAGTTTGCACAAGAGATTCTAAACCAGCTAAAATGGAAGCTTTCCTTTGTCATGAAAATGATTTAATTTATTTTACCTGGCTGCTTTGATTACAGGAAGTTTTTCTTCGTTCAATGGGAGCAGGTGAAAGGTGTCAAGCGGGAGCAAAATATCCACAGCCTTGCAACAGCAACATTTTCCAGGCTTGTAGGCACAGGGTTAGATGTTCTTGTGCGCAAAATGACATTGCAATATCTGTGGCTTCCACCTAGGGTCAATTAAAATCCAGAGAAAAGAGTTTTTGGGAGAGTGGGGAAGCAGGAGTCTGCTGCAAGTGCAGTGCTCCCTCTCTCTTGTGTAACCATCTCGGGTTGACTGCCTTTGCTTCTTCCCTAGAACTCAGGCTGAAATACCACTTAAAGATGAATCCCACCATAAAATAGGAATAAAACTTGTCTCCATAGGTTCTTACCTTCTCTACTTATTTATCCTAATCATTCTATTAAGTGATTTGAATCCACTTAATTACTAAGATGAGTGAAAACCAGAACCTGTAAATGTGCAAGGGGTAGGGCTTACCTGGTGGGTAGCTTGTTCCAGAGATAGTGTTGAGCATGGAAATGGAAATCAGTGGGCAACAGCTACCTGGTGAGAGATGAAGAAAGTGGACAGTTTTCCTAGTGACTGTCAGAACTGGAAAGCATCTGAATCCTTTATTTGTTGCGCTGGAGTTCATGGAAATCATGTCATGCATGAAATTCCCAGTCTTCTAAATAGCAAGTACAACACTGAGCTGTATTTTGGTTTTTGGTTCTGTTTTTTTGTTTTTTTTTTTTTTTTTTTTTTTTTTTTTTTTTTTTTAATCAGAGCAGTCAATTCAAAACATGAAATGACGGACCTGCCTGTATTTGGTGATAACTCATTTTTTGGTGGATGTTTCTGATGGAGATCAGGGAAGAGAATGATACTATTATTGCACCAGTATGTGTGTAGCTATGGTACTTTTTCATTTCAGGTATTTGCTAAAGTCCAAAATTGTAGGGAACAGCAACTGATATACAGTAGGCAGGGGGACAGAGTTCAACCATTTTAACCACTTAAGCACAAAAATAATTTCATGTTACATCTTTAACAATATTTTTGTTGAAGTAGCAGAGTTGTAAATGCTGGCTCAAGCCACTTCAGAGTGGCTGGTGTTGCTAAAAGAACTCTTGGAAGGAAGTGTCATGCAAAGGATTGTATCTGAAAGGGACACCAAATTATGTCCTCCTTCAGAACAGTAATATCTTTTCTACAAGTGTGTAAAGCTGAGTGTTTCCATTCCACATTTTCTTCTCTACAGTCTTTTCACTTTGAAATTATAAGAATTGTGAAACTGTGGTGTCTTTTTTTGAGGATAATGTTTGGTTTGAGGAACAACAGTAACTACTTTCATGTGTTAGACTGTAGCACTCTGAAAAACAGACTGTTTAGTTTCCATTGTGAAGAATGAAATTAGCAAGTTCTAATTAGTGAAAAAGTCTGTGTAGTCAGCAGATTGTTTTAGCCTTTCCAATATCTTCAGGTAGTTTGAAAGATACTCTAAGTATGGTTTGCTAGTAAGAGGCTGTATAATTTTTTTTTCCTGTACTGCAGTGGATTGATCAATATTTGTAACTAAATCAGTCCAAATTTGTTTTTTAGGGTAAAAGTTTTCTGTAGCATTACTTTAGTGGTGATCAGAGATCTTCATTCTGTCATTTTGACAGGTCTCTGAAGCAGGTCAGAAGCTGGTAGTGTGTGGATAAGAAGTTTTCAGAATGAGTGAGGGAGCCTTCTCATTCTTTTAGAGAGTGAGAGAAACTGGTATACTGGGAGTTATTTTGTCAGGTAAATCAGCTGTTTTGATGTGTTTGTTAGAAGTATATCCTTTGATGCATTATGTTCAGGATGTGGTTGTATTAATGCATTTCTCTTTTCCTGAGGGTCTTACCTGTCTATTTCCTAGATTGAGTAGGTAGTTGTAAAACCTGAATGTCACATTAAGGTTGCTATTATGTATTTTAATTTCTTTTATATCATTAATTCTGAGCTGCAGTGTTAGCTTTGATAATATCCTGTGGCAATGAATTCCATGGGTGAATTCCACCATGAATAAAAAGAAGTACTTTAAAATTAATTTTGAGTTTGTTGCCTTAGTAAATAATCTTTTGGATGGGAGAAGGTATGTATAATCACTTAAATCAACAACAGTGTAGTGTTCTATTTACTCTAACACTTTAGAATAACATTTGCAAGGATAAAATAAACCATTAAGATTAACTGTAGAAATTAACAACTCTGAGTTTCCTATCAATTGTCCAGTTCTGAAGAGAAAGGGATGAGGATTATGTAATTCTCTCTTCTCCATAAAAAAGGAGTTTCAGGACAGGATATCTTTACAGCTTGTATAGACAGCACAGTGTAGCTCTTCTCTGAATTCATTCAGGCAGTCTTTAGTTTGGAAGGTGTTTTATAAAAGTAAAACTTAAAGAGACAGTGTGTTTGTGAGTGATACACTAATCACTCCCCTTTGGGCAAAATATTCTAAAGCCTGGGACTCCAGGCATTGCAGACTCTGTCTACTGTTTCCAAGCCACTAATTAGTTAATATAGCTTGACAGAACCAAATGTTAAAACTGAAGTACCAAGGGGTATTCAAGTGGGGATCAGTTCTGTCCCTTGATCAGAAGTTGCATAGGTGACTGGAAAAGATTTCCTCAATGGTTAAGGTGGCGTGTTCTGGACTCCTGTTGTGCTGAAGCATGCCAAACACTGTGTGGGTAGAGATGCTAAAGAAGAACAAGTGCTGTCTTTCTATTTGTGCTAATGCCACTCAATAAACAATATGTTGATTTTTTTATAAAGATGTGCCGTTAAAGAAATTAACTCCTAGGTGATTTGAGGAACACTAAACTCCTTTTGCTTGCAGTCATGTATGCCAGGTTGCATGTATACATTATTTTTGGTTTAGCTTTTTTAAAGTGCAATGTATGTTGCAAAGGCTCAGAAAGGAATGATCAGTGAAACATGCTGGGTAGCCAGCATAAACCCCCACTTTTGCAGTTTGATAGTAGGCCTTTATCCAAAATGGTAAATCTCCAGCTGTGAAAGGTGATGTTGGTTACAGATTAGGCACCTCTGATGATGTTGATTTGCTTGTCAAGGAAATCTAGCAAACAAGTACTCTGAATTTCATTTTACTACATTCTCATATACTGGGAAATGTCTGGAACATGCAAAATGATTGCATAGAGGCTACATCTCTTTTTGTTGTGCTTTTCTTCCCTAGATATATTTGTGGCTTTTAACAACACCTTTCAGAATCACAGTTTCCTGGTCACTGAGAATAGATTATTTCATAAGCCAAAGGAAAGTGAGGGAAATTTGTCTCCACAAATCCTGATGTATGTAGAAAACTTTTACAACCATAAATATATATTAGATCATGTTGCCATCTGTGACAATATTTTCAAATACTGTCAAAACAGTATTCAAAAACATGTTTCAATTTGTTGCCCCTTCACTCCATGCTTCAAATTAAAAAAACCTGCCCTGTTACATTCCTTAATAACACTGTGTTCTTTTGACACTTACATACTTAAATACACTTCTACATAACAACAAGTTAAAAACTACATGTTTTAACCATTCTAAACTTTGTCAAAGACAAGACTTTCTGGTGCATGTATTTTGAAGGGCTCTTCCAGTTTCAAGCACAGAATTGTAATTGTTTTTGGTTTTGCATGAGTCATTGACACCATCAACATTTTCTTTGAGGGCAGTAATTGTATATTTCTCTATAGAAAGTCATAGAGAAATATTTGTGTCTTTTCTGAATGTGAAATAATAAAATAGTTTTCTTCAGGTTGTAGTGTTGTTGGCCAAAGAAATTGTTGTGATAACTGTATCATCAGCTAGAAAAGCTGTGTACAGTCACCTTGATTGTTCTCCTTTGTTGTCCTCCTCCTTCTTTCTTGTCTAGACATTTGCCATGTCAAATAACTGTAATTTGGAAAGTAAAGATCTGTGAAGTATGACCCAAATCATCTTGTTTGTTAGCCAAATGTAGGGCATATGTATAGTGCTAAGTAAACAAACCCCACCACTTCCATAGCTTATTTTCTCAAAATTGAAAGGAAATCAATAACCAGCTTTTAAAAAATTTGTTTTAAACAAAGTTGCTTTGCTATGTTCCTAAAGCACCCGGTAAAGATAATCAAGTTTATGACTTTTTTTCTGTCATTGCAGAGTATAATTGGGCAACACACCCCAACAAACCAGTGTGGCACTGTGTCTATCTGTGAAAATATGTTTTATCTGGAATCTCTGTAGTTCATGGTTTTCACTGCACTTATTAACCTGTATGTAGACTTTGTTGTCACATGTACAGTTTTACTTGTTAGCCATTTGTTTTTATTGAACTGAGTGAATGAACTCCACCATGATGCTGTTGGTGTACATAAACATGGCCTGTTTCTTGCAGCTTTTCTTTGCCATCTGCATGTAAAGCTTCACAGTTGCTTGAAGATCTTGACAAATATTTTTCTTGCTAATTTGCTGAAAGCATAAGTAAGCTTACTCATTATATGTGTGTTTAAAAAAAGATCCTTGCAGTTTATTGTACCACAGTGATTTTAGGCATAAATTGTTTAGAGATACAATAACTTCATGTGAAATAAGCCACTATCAAATTTGGGAGCCTCAATAAGCCTCTCCTGATGCCTACATTTTTATCATAGCATGATGCAGATAGATTGAGGGGTACAAGACAATCCCACTGTGCTGTTTGGAGGGTAGAAATCAGGGCTGACCTAATAATTTAAGTTCACCCCTCCCTTTATGGAAGTTCACATTAAAACAGAGAAAAGATGCAATACAAAAAATCTTGTTTCCTACAACTTGGCTGCTGGGTGAGCCATACTGGCAGCAGTAAGGAAATGGCAGAAGGTCCAAGTGGTCATTAATGTGCCCCAGAGGATGAAGCAGTTGGAGTTGCTAGAATTGCAGAACAAGAGTATCAGGTTATTTCCTGCCTGTATTTACTGTTACTGTATTTGGGGGAGTTCCGTTTGCTTCTTCCCCCTGTGGAGTTTGCTGTTTCCTGTTGCTCTTGGAATGGAATAGCAGTAAGATTGTTCCAGTGCTACACAATATTGCAAACTGGAAGGAACAAGGATGTCCCGTTACTAGAGTATCCTGCCTGCATAATTAATGCATGTTAGTTGTCCTTGAAATACTCAGAAATGAGAATATAGTAGTTGTTTTTATAAAAGGACAGCAGCATAAAGAATGAACTAGTCAAGTCACTAGATTAAGCCTCTGTTTTGTGGAGAAAGAATAATGTTCTTCTGCAGGGGGAGTAATTCCATAATTGTTTGGTTTGGGTTTCTCATGCCTTCTTTCGAAGGAGTTGAGATTCCTTCATCTCTTATAGCACTCCAACCTCCATTTTTAGCCATTGTATCTCAGTAAGCAACTTTATAAAGAGCCTGGTGCTGTCTTTTCTATAACCTCCCCTTAGGTCAGGAGGCTGCTGTGAAGTGACCAAAACACTGCCTTGTCTTGGAGCTGAATGAGCCTGGGTCCCTCAGCCTCTGCTGTCTTTGGGATCCTCCCCTGGATTTTTTGAAATTTATCAACATATCTCATTTCCTGAGAGGGGCCAAAATTGCATGTGGTTTAATGATAGCTGAAGAAAGGAAGTAATCCCTTCTCTTGGCTGTGCTGCACTTGATACAGCCCAGGGACTTATATTGAATGTTCCAAGGGACACTGGATTGGCAGCTTTTTGACCTTGTTTGAGTGTAACAAACAGAAAATAGATTTTTACCATTTTTATTGCTCCTTAAAAGAGAAAAACCAAACAAAAAGCCACCTCAAAACACAACCCTGAACTTTCAAACTGTGATTGGTGTTTGGATATTATATCTGAACAGTCATCATTACTACCCAGGCAGAACTTGTAGGAATTTTTCTTCCTCATTTTTCATTTAAGAACCTATGCATTAAGTCTTTGTAATAAATCCTAAACTCTGTCTCCTCACATGAAAGTAGGTTCTTCAAGATGTTCTAGTTACAGCTTTTGAGTTTTGGTCCTAAACTGTGTAGCAGCAGATCTTGGAATTCCTCCTGGGGGGAGTTGTTTCTTCAGTCTGTGTAAACTCACTGGTACCTCAAATCTCATGAAAGTGCAGATTTCCATTCTTGGTTTTAAAATAGATTAATTACAGCCTGTATCTGTAGGGCATGTTTGATTTGCTGTGTTTGAGTGCATACAAAATGCACCCAAAAGCTCAGAAAAGTCGAACTTGTGTTTCTCATCTGAATGTGCTGATTATTAATGAATGTTATTCCCTAACATTGGCACCAGCATCAGTCACTGACTTGCAATGAATGGAATGATGAATTAGTACAAGACCTACAAAGTTTATTCCCAACTTCAAGAACTGTCCAAAGCTGGCGGTTCTAAGGAGCTAACTAGCCAGTAAATTATTGGCATTATTTTCCCAGCAATCATGTTCACATACTTGAATATTTTTAATTAGTCAGTATTTCTTGTTATTCTGCATAACTTTGACAGCTAATTTGTTTTAAAACCACAGGAAAAAATCAGCTCTGCATGTTTCTTTATTGCATTCTTTTCTCCTACATGACCTCCATCTCATGTCGAACTGACAAATTACTTTTAGCAGTAGTTATTTTACTGTTGGGTTGAATTTTGAAACAATTATTTGAAAAACTGGCTTGTGTTTTGGCCGTATGAAACACTTTGTGCTGATCATTCAAAGAATCTATTGTGCTGGGTTCTATAAATCCAGCAGAATTGTCTCCATTTTTTCCCTTGAAAACTGAAAGATTTATTATTTATTTCTTTGACTGTAGTGTTCAGTTAACTGTGCTGCTTTTAGAGGGTCGACCCACTGTGTATTGGAAATTCCCTTCCCTAGACTCTTTCATTCTGCAGGAAGCATGGGAGGAGTTACAGTTTAAGTATATGAGAAGTTGAACTGTTTGTGGCATGTAGCATTTGATAAAAGGCAAGTTATTGATCCCAAAAGTTACGGGCAGCTACTGTTTTCTTCTCTTCTTCTGCACAGGGGTGCCCTTGGGTTCCAGGTGATTAAAACATGGAAAACAATAATTGGTATAGTTGTAGCTGCCCAGATAATTTTTCTGAGGGCTCTTTATGCTGTTGTAGTTGTGGGAAATATACTCAAGTCTTCCTGTAGCTTTTCAGTCTTCTATCAAATTTGCATTTTGTATGTCATCTGTTGCTCAAACCTGTCTTTCATTGTGAGATTATCTTCTTTTCTAAATATAAGACATCGAAAAAGTAAATTTTTATCTTCAGGGAAATATCAAAATAGTATGTATTTTAAAAAAGGTTTTAAAGATACCAGTAATTTTAGCTTTAGAGTTTCATAAAAATTGTGTAACCAAAATGTTCACATTTTTCTAGTAAGGAGTAGGTGTATCTCTCTTGGTATGTGAGAAATGAAATAAAACTAGGGAAGATCGGTCCAACTCAGAATTGTCAGACTCCGTGTAACTTACTGAATCATGCTTGCTTGGAGGTACCCATCTTTTATGCAAATCAGATTCCAGATGTTTCCTGTTTGCATCCCATGTCTGTGCATAAGGAGTGAATCAAACATTAGAGTGGTGGGGGGGAGGATGAGCATGCTACAGAATAGCATTTTTAAAATTCATATTACTATAAAAGGTAGCAAAGTAATTCGAGGTAAAAATACACTATTTATTTTTACCTTCAGGTAGTGAATATTAAGTAGGCTTGGTAATAAATGAATTTGTAACATTTTTTAGAAGAATTGATACAGTTGTATTTTTTGTCATGTTGCTG
This sequence comes from Ammospiza caudacuta, assembly GCF_027887145.1. Taxonomy (NCBI): domain Eukaryota; kingdom Metazoa; phylum Chordata; class Aves; order Passeriformes; family Passerellidae; genus Ammospiza; species Ammospiza caudacuta. Next base: position 102,580,202 of record NC_080593.1, read on the forward strand.
TTGACAGATAGGATTTGTTGCTTATTTGATTTAAAACCTCACATTTCAGGTCATCTGATTCTTTCAGGCATGATGCAGATATATATTTTTAAATTTTTTTTCTTTTAAAACATCATAATGATTCCCAAGGAAGTTGTCCAAGAACAATGCTGCCAGTGCCAGAAGGTTATTTGAAAATGCCAGTGTCTGAATTCCATTAATTAGGTAACATATAATACATCATCTTCACAAAGCTGAGTAAATCAGAGGAAAATGTAACACCAAATTAGAAAGAAACTGCTGTTGGAACTTCAGATAACTAATAATCAGCTTGTCATTCTCTTCAATACTGAGGTATGTTTGTATCTGATTAGATTGTTCCTTACACTTAAAATAAGAAATAATCTGAGATTCATTCTCAAAGTCATCAGAAGCCATCTGCTTAGTGTAAGAGCGCAAATGATGTCAATAAATTAATGGTATTGTGGGTGCACACAAGCAGTGCAGAAGGAGAAGTTAAGAAAGTTTGGGCACAAAGGAAGGAAAATATCTTTCCTGAAGTGGTTAATCAAAACTGTAGGTGAGGATACTACTGCTGTTGTTCAGAGAACTGTTGTTAGCACATTAAAGTTACTTGGTTTATGCTGGTTTTTATCAAAATCCTGGCAGAAAACATTGCTTTTCAAAGGCTCCTTCCACAAGCAGTAACATAATTGTCTCTTCTCATGAACACGGAAAAAAGATTCCTTAGACTGTCAAAGTAGTCTTTGCTGCTAGTGGTTTTTGCCTTTTTTTTGTTGTTGTTGTTTTAATTGCTGCTGTCTGAAAACCAGATTCACGTCCCTTATGGATGTTGAGTGTTCTGAGGAAAAAACCACAAACAAATTGCCTCCTCATTTAATATTGTCCTTTGCACTTTTCTTGCAAAAGGAAGCTGTGCAAAGATTGTGTACTTCATGGCAGTTCAGCCTGGCTTCCTGTCAGTTTTATGTTATAGTATAATTAAGCTCATTATATATTTAGATTGCTTCTAAGAGGGCATAACTAATATGGTAGAGGCAATATAGAGTAGGATAGAATAAAATTATTAAGGTTGGAATAGACTGTTATAAACCCAGCTGTTGACCTGGCACTGCCACCACTAAACCATGTCCCTAAGCACCACATCTACGTGCCTTTAAAATACCTGCAGGGATGGTGACTTGACCACTTTGCCAACCTTTTCAATGAAGAAAATTTTCCCAATATCCAAGTTAAACTTCATTTTGTATGACTTGAGACCATTTGCTATTGTCCTGTGACTTGTTAGCTGGGAAAGGAGACTGAGGCCCATTTTGCCACAATGTCCTTTGAGGTAGATGTAGAGAGCAGCAAGGTCTCCCCAGTGTCCTTTTCTCCAGGCTGAACAACACCAACTCCCTCAGCTGCAACTTGTAAGACTTGTGCTCCAGACCCTTCACCAGCTCCATTATCCTTCTCTGGACATGCTCCAGTACCTCAATGTCCTCCTTGTAGTGAGGGGCCCAAAACTGAATATAGGATTCAAGGTGTGACCTCACCAGTGCCCAGTACAGATGGACAATTGCTGGCCTCACTATTTCTGACACAAATGACCTTGTAGTATTTGAATCTTTGTACCTTGCATTGATTTCTTGTGAATTTTGAGTGGTCAGCATCCCACAGTCATCATCTGTCTTCTTATTTTGGAAATAATGTTAGTCAAATATAGAATGGTAGAGCTACTTGAAATATCTTATATTTAAAAATAATTATAGCAAAGATGTGATAGGATGCTTTCTTTGAGTCAGAATTGCTGAAAGTAGTAATATTAAACAATTATATCCTAATAATTTAGATCAAGATCCTGTAAGAGAAATCTGAATTTTTTCCCAGTATTTAACAAGCAGGGGGAAAAAACAGACTTAGCCCCACATACATTTCTTAGATATATGATGAGGTTTGGTTAACTGAAATCTGAAATTGGGCTTATGACCAAAAGAAAAATAATCTGAAAAAACTTAACTATATGAATTAGGTGTGAATATGAATCATGGTACAATGGAAACAGTTTGATTTCATTAGGTACCTGTGTAAGACACATGGACAAGACTGAACACCATGATCACAGTTTTTGCTGGCTTCCTAGGCAGTAGAAATGGAAGCATTTAGCATTCAAAAGGTCTCTGTGAAAGGATGTGCTAGAAAATCCAAAGATCTTGTGAAAGCGCTATGAGATGAAACAAGCTAGTAAAAATCATAAAGAGAATAAAAATGTTCAGTGAGTGAGTTAAATTTACCATGGTCAAATGCAGAAAGCTGTGCAAATGGTTTGCATGGTTCAGAACACAACCAGCAGTGCTGAAAACATCTGCTGGGTTGTGGGTCAAAGACAACGTAGCAGCAAATCTTTTGCCAGTGTTCAGTGCCATCAGGCACAGTATCTGCCCAGACTTCCAGTGTTTGCTGAAAAACATACGTGTGGCTTAACATGTGTTTCTTTCTGAAGATCTCTCTTTTAGCAACTTGTGAATGACTTTGTCTGTTAAAAGATTTCAGAAAGGTTTTTGGTTTCTTTGTTTGTTGGTTTAAATAGTGCCTGTGCAGACATCACCAGTTAAACTGCCTAGTTTATAGGCTGGGATGATGGTTCTTTTACAAAGCACCACATTTTGCAGACGGAAATCTGGTTTTATCTTCTGTGGAGTAGTAATGGATTATCTTGCTGATTATGTTGTCATTATGGCATTACTGAATACCTTAAAGTGTAGTGAAGTAAATCAGCTGACAAAAATATGAGAGTGTAGGTGTATTTAGTGTTACTACATGAAGCGATCTGATTTATTTTTGTGGTAAATACTACAAATCTACAGCAGAAGTGTAAATTAATGATTCTACCAGTACTAGAGTTGGTAGATGGAGGAGTTTTTCCCTGAATTATGCTTCCAGATGAAAAAGTATGACAATCCTATCCCTGGAACAAGACTGAGACAGCAGAATATTAAAAATTCAGGCATAGTGTGGGAACGGAATTCTTTTTTATATAACTAGGAGGGTATGTGAACACACAAAGGAGGCATTTGAAAGTATATATGAAGTAGCTGGTAGGTGAATTTAAACTCTTCTAGCAAGAGATAAACAGATTTCCCTAGCCCACAGTAAAATACTGCCCATATTTTCCAGCAAAGATGACTGTAGTGGGTTGACACTGGATAGATGCCAGACAGCCACAAAAAGCTGCTCTCTCACTCCCTTCCACAGCTGGACAGAGGAGAGAAAATTTAACAGAGGGTTCATGGGTTAAGATAAGGACTGGGAGAGATCACTCATCAAATACCATCAAGGGCAAAACAGACTCAACTTAGGGATATGAAATGAATTTATTATTAATAAAATCAGAACAGGGCAAAAAGAAGTAAAATAAACCCCTAAAAACACCTTCTGCCCACCCCTGCTTTCTTCTACATCCTGCCACCACTGGTGCAGGGAGGTGGGGAATAGGGGTTACGGTCACTTTATCACCCGTGGCTTCTTCTGCTGCTCAGGGAGAAGAGTCATTCCTCTGCTGCACCATGGAATCCTTCCCAGGGGAGACAGTTCTCCACGAACTTCTCTGGGCTGGCTCTATCTCATGAGCAACAGCTCTCTGTGAATTGCTGCAATGTGAGACCCTCCCACGGGCACCAGACCCCCTCACACTGCTGCAGTGTGGGTCACTCTTCCATGGGCTGCAGTCCTCCAAGGACAGGCTGCTCCAGCCTGGAAGCAGGGCTGCTCTCTCCACAGGTCTCGCACAGGGTCACAGTCTCTTCCCCAGCATCCATCCATGGGTGCAGGCTCCTCCATGGGCTGTGGGTGGATCTCTCCACCCCTGTAGGTCTCCATGGGCTGTGGGTGGATCTCTGCATCCCTGTGGATATCAGTGGGCTGCAGGGGCACAGCTGTTTCACTGTGATCATCGCCACATGCTGCAGGGGAATCTCAGCTCTAGGGTGTGGAGCAGCCCCTCTCCATCCTTCTTCATTGACCTTGGTACCTGCAGAGTTGTTCTCACGTGTTCTCACTCCACTCTTCTCTGGCCACAATTACAGTAGCAAAACATTTTTTTCCTTTCTTCTTAAATTTGTTATCATAGAAGTGTTAGCACTATTTATAATTGGCCCAGCCTTGGCCAGCAGCACATCTGTCTTTAGAGCCACCAGGGATTGGCTCTGCTGGACATGGTGGAAGCTTCTAGCAACTTCTCACCGGAGCAACCAGTAGCCCCCCTGCTACCAAAACCAGGCTATGCAAACCCAATACACTTTCCTTTTTAGAAACCACATGTCCTCATGTGGGAGCTGGTCTGCTTCTGAGCTTGTCATTTTTCTGGAAAAGCAAGTCATGGTTTATAGGGGTTGCATTGGTGCGACTCCAGAAGAACAGTCGCTTTTATTGGAAGCAAACTGAATTACAATTGAAGAAATGCAAATTGAGTGTAATTTATTGGCCTGCTGAATGTCACAGGAGAGAACAATTAATGGGGAAGATAATGATATAATAATGTAATTGTAGGGGAATTTGGTGTTTCAGGTCATTTTAAGCCCCAGTTTATGAAGTATTTGGAGGCAGGTAGATAAGGGCAGTTAAGCAAAGACCAGGAGAGCAGGCAAATGGAGTATGAGGGCTGAGAATACAGAGAATAAGGGAGATGTTAGTAGAGTGGGAGATGGGGTAGGAAGTTTCCATAGAAAAGGGCAAAGAAATCACTGTCTCATTTGAGACATAGGGAAATGAGTAGATGAGTTCAAAGAGATTAATGATGTTTGGAAGCAGGATAGGAAGCTGAAGAAGATAGCCAACTAGGCCAGCTGGCAGAGTCATAATAAAAACATCAAATAACTCTGTCAGTAGAAAATATGTTAGCTGTGGTGGCCAGCAAGAATGTGTGACTTCTAGAAATTACAGGGAAGGAGGTGACAGGACTTCTATAAATAACTGAATTAAGGGATATAGAAATGGAGAATTAAATATTACATCTAACAGGCAGTGAAAAGAGAAGTGGAAATTCAGAGGAGAGACAAAGATTGTTTTGTCAATCTTTCAGAGCACCTTTGGGAAGGTGACTAGGCACACAAGAAGAGACATCAAAAGTGACAAATATGAGGTAGTGCTGAAAAGAGGGAGTGGTGAAAAATATGCATTCCAGAATGGAATTTGGTATTTTGGGCTTGGGATTTCAAGGGCTGAATGGTGTTACTGTGGAGATAGTGATCTAGTTTTGTGAATATCTGCCTTTAGTGTGATTTGATGTGCTTTTCCCAGAGATGAGTGAAATTTTGGAAGGGTCTGTGGTAAATACTACCTGCTGCAACTCAGCCAAGGTACAGACTCGCCTACTTTAGGAATCAACTGATTCTGGCTTGCATTAAAAAAAAAAAGAACGAAAATCCCCACCCAAAGAAATTATTGTGTTGGTGCATTTTTTGTTTCCCCCCAGAAGTTATTGCTCATCCTTGCTTTTCTCTCCATTGTGTGTCCTTCTTTGGGCTCTGTGGTTCACAGAGGTCTCTGAGATGCTCAGTTGTCTGCACTCCTGCTGCCATTCTTCTTCCTCACCCTTCCCTTGGCATGGGATTGTCTCCATGGTGAATGGTAGACAGCAAAGAAATGGCTGTGACAGTCTAGGACTGGCTTCTTGAAATTTGACCAAATGAGTGGTGTGAGTTGCTCTGGGAGTTGCTCTGACTTCAAAAAGCAAAGTAGAGCAGCTGCCTGACTCAGACCAGCTTGTGCTTCCCACGTTGGGCTGCATGTGGTCCCTGGGACATGGACCCATCATTGCATGGAATGGGGTGGCTCTGGGGCTGTCACCAGCAAGAAAGGTGGTTCCTCAGCTGACACAGGGACTCTGTGCCTGAGGCTGAGGACTTCTGGAGATGATGTGCATGGGTATCAGCCCAGCAGAGATGGGAGTTTGCTGTCCTGGTGCAGAGAGCTTCCCCTGGCTCTGCAGCCCTGGGCTCCTTGGGGATGCTGGTGTGCAGCAGAGAGAAGCTGCCTTCCTGCCAGTCCTGGATTGTGCTGGATATCAGGGGCACTACAACCCCTGCCACACTCTCAGCAAAGGGATCCTGGCTCCACCAGCTCCTGCTTCCTCTGTCACTGCTTGTGCATGGCTGCTGTTGAGTTATCATGGTTCGCCTCTTAGGGCAGTGGTTGCGTCCTGACCTTCCATCTTAACTGTGCTACACAGTGAGCCCAAGGATGCAGTGAGCTCTGAATTAGGCACTCGGCCAGAGTAAAATACATTCTCCTTTTATGAGTCAGAGGCTCTGATTCATTAAAACCATGGTCAGGCAGCCCCAGTCAGCCAGTAATGGTGTTCGATGGTTCATTTACCCAGGAAGAATCTGCTCAGTTGTGCCTTGTGTTTCTGAATTATTTTTTTTTTACTTTTGGAGAAATAGGCTCTTTCTTATGCTTTTTAACACCTTTAAAAGGACAAACAACGTCATAGCTGCATAGAGATACTTCTTGTAAATTAACTGCATTCTTGTTTTTTTTCAGGAAATTTGATTTTTCTTGGGAATATTATTTTAGTAATTTTACGTCTCACTGGGCTGTGACCTTGTATGAGTGCAGCAATTAGGTCTTTAAGTTCCTTTTTCAAGACATGTAAAAAAAATTACGCAGTGTTGTCATACACCAATCTAAAGGATTCACACAAGTGTGTCTGTTCTGTGTTTTGTATTATATTACTGTATTAATTTATACTTAATAAAAAGCTTTACATGCCTGAAAGTTAATTTATTTAATTTTTTTTTTAAATTTGGAAACGAATATATTGACATTTACTTTTTGTTTGTTCAGAGGGAGAAGACTTGCTTGTTTCTGGGGCCTTCTGTTTCACTTAGTTTGTATGCTGTATTATAAAGATTCTTTATTAATATTTCAAAATTGCAACTTAACTTTGCCTTCTTAATTCTAGTTTGTTTTTTTAATTTCAGGATGAACATTAAGGCAAAACCTAAAGGTGGATTTGTTTCAGTGATCTTAGGAAAGGAGAAAACCTGCAGAATTTTTAAACACTTATTTGCTCTGAGTCTGTTTTTGAAAAATGGAACGTGTTTATCTGGACAACTGTGAAATACTGGAATGAGATAAACTACTGCAGCTATGGCTGCAATACTCTTGGGGCTCTTTAGCCTTGTTCCCACTGGGAAGCTGACTCTTTGCTAGAAATTGTTGTGGTTTTTTTCCTTATCTTTTCTTCTTTGTAGCTGTATTCATCTAAGAATTTTGAATGCTAGCGTGGGCTGATTAGAACAACTTTTTGTAAACATGTTGCTTTGATTTGGTATATGCAAAACCTTAAACTGAATTTACATATAAACCAAACATAGCTCAGCAGTGAAAAAAAAATCCCCCTAACTTTAGAAAGTACTGAATCATGTATCTGATGCAATCTGAGTTGGTCCTGGGTAGCTGACAGTAGACTTGCTGGCTGTTACCCTTTTTCTGGTGTAGAAGGCTGTAGCCTGTGAAAGGAGGGAAGCATTTTGCCCTGCTGTGATGACATGGAAAGTGTATAGTCTGGGGCCAGATGTATGTGGAGGAAAAAGGGACATTTATAGTGAAGTTGAGAGAGAGAACATGAAAGTGAGTGCACGAGAGCAGTCGCTAAGTGGAGCAGAGACCATTTATTGATTTGGCAGGAAGAAGGAACAAAGCTTTGATAGGGAAGGATTTATGTAAAGGGCATAATGCACCCTCAGATCTGCTTGCTAAGACTGCCTCATGATAAACTCTCTACAGGGTCAGGGTGCCTCCTGTACTGCTGTATCCATTTTTTGGATTCTTGCTTCTGAAAATACCAGGTTTTTACATGCAAAATAATAAACATGTATGGAGGTGGTATCAGCATTTGCTTGTGTATTATATCTGGTTTTGCTCTTGGAAACAGGGTTAATATGTATTAAAGGAAATGCACAGAACTGTTTGTGTTTTTGTGTGCACAAGTAAGGAAATCTGGTTTTGCAGAGCTTTGTGGTTATCAGCGGCTCAGTGACCAGGCTGAAAATTGCATTTGCATCTGTTCTTTTGTGATGCAGTTAAGTTGTCACGTTTCTTTCACCATGAATAAGTTTCAGTCCTGTAGGACTGTCAGAAGCTGCTGTTCTTGCTACTTGTTTTGTCAGTAAAATAGTGACAGAAGGCTGGTAACAACTGAGTGCCCTTTTTGTTGGCACTCCAAGGAATACAGCGTGTATTAACAAGAAACAGCTATGAAAAATGCATGAAGTGCCAGGAACTACTGCAAACAAAGGTACTATAAACAGAGCCATCATAACCTGCTACACTTAGAGAGAGACTTTTTCTGTGGTAAAACATCAGTCCATCTTATTGCCAAAAAATAAAAAGAAAAAAAAGGAAATAAAAAACTCCTATTCTCCTATTGAGCTATCCCCACATGTGTTCCCTAAAGTCTGTCATCTGTTATATGTGAGCTTACACATCAGCACTGCACTTAACATGTAGCTAGTGACAGCCCACCTTTGTCCACTCTCAGGTATGTCTGAAGAAATTAGATCAGCTGGTTTCTTTTGAGACCCTCTGACTCATGAATGTGTTCTGCTTGCATGCTGAGGCAGTATATGGTCTCCACCCAAACACACCAAACTCCACTTAGAAATCAAACTTTTGCTTGCCCTTCTCTTGCCTTCCTTGAGAATATTTTTCCAGGCCTTGCATCACTCAAGGGTAAAACCCTGTTAAATCCCAATGAAAGTTCCTTCATAGCAAACGTGTTCCTTTTTATTGCAGTGCAAAAACCCGTATTTCTTTAGCATAAATAGGTTTTGTTCTCTATTCACTCTTGGCTTTACTCTCCTGCCTCCTACATGTTTACGAACACCTGGTATTTTCTCTGTCTTTTGTTTGAATAAACAATTTGAAGTCTAGGTCTTCTAGTAATTATCTGCCTTACTTTGAGTGAAGGAGGGTAATTGAATTGACAGGTCCACTCCAGTCTAGATGTAGTTTTACCAGTGATTGATATAATTCCTGTGCCAGTTGTCTTTTATTACACACTCTCTTCCAGTATAGCAATGTCATACTGGTTTTATTTGATCTGCTAACAGAGCAAACACTGTTGTTTATAGTCACTCAACCATGTTTACAGCAACTTGTTTTGTTGGACTGAATCATTTTTGGTGTTACTAAGTGTATCTTGGTGTTACTAATTGTAATAAAATTCCTGTTCTTTCAGTCCTCGGAATCATGCAGTTCTGGGAGACTGATTTTCCCTCATATTAAGTGCAGCTCCCTGATCTGTGTTATTAGCAAGCTTCATTATCACTTGTGTTTTAATTGCCAAGTCAACTGTAAAGAACAGTAGTGCCCATGCCAAGACCTGTCCTTGCAGAACTCTGCTGGTGATCTTTCTGCAGCTGGGAAGTATTTCCAGCATTACTCACATCACTTCTGTAGCCACTTTCATTTTATAAGTTAAGCCTTTTTAAAATTTGTTTCCCATGTAAAACATCAGGTACTTTAGTAAAGCTGAAATAGAAACAAAGACTTACTACAATTGTCTAGACTGGTTAAGAACCTTATTATATGGGTCTGGCTTTGGTAAACTGAAGTTTTTATACCTTTCCATGTCTGTTTTTCTTGCCTTAGAAGCTTCTTATAAGATTTTTTTAAAATAGAAGCCACAAAAGGATGACAATTTTTTCTTTACCCTGTGTATTTGCACTTCTCTTCTTAGGCTACCTTTACTGACTGATGAGCTGATTAGAAGCTTTTATCTACTAAATGAACTTTATTCATGAATCCTCCCAGGATCAAGGATAGACTTTTGGTTTAAATAGGTTAAACGTGTTCTTACATTTCCCCCCAGACCCCACATACATTATTTGATTGTGCCTTTTTTTTTGTCTTTAGTGCCCAATGAAGATTTTTTTCCTTAACATTTACGTAGTTAATGGTTCAGTTAATTCAACCTCGTGTCCAATTTTTTTTTTTTTTTTTTTTTTTTTTGCCAGAAGGAGCTTTTTACTAGGCTTAAATTATCATGCTGCCAGTAAAAATACCAGTGAAATATATTGCTGCAGAGTGGCTAAAAACTAGCAAAGCACCACCAAGTAGGGCTGTCAGGTGTGCATTACATAATTGCAAGCTGTTTACCGCTGTCACTGCTAACCTGCTGAATTGTGTGGCTGGCATGCTCCCATTTCCTCCAGGGGTAACCAAAACAAAGGTGGCACCAACATTGTGCACCTTGATGTGCTGGGATCTTGCCCTGCCATTTAAAAGTAATAGAAGGTGCTGACAGATGGCATGAATGAATTACATTAGAAAACCACCTGAAAAGAAAACCTTTCTAGCCACATTAACAATTAAAGAAATGGATGAGAAAGTCATCATCCAGACTAATTATTTCTCTTTGTGCAGAGCAGTTGGGGTAAAGGACTGAGGGGTCCTATACTCTTATGTATTTCTCTGTGGATGTTGTCTAATTGCTTCAAAGTCAACCACAAGGGTTGCTGGAGAGAAAAAGTGAAAATATTTGCTCTCCCCTTCAATCTGCTTGGGTGGGCATGGTGCCTTTTCACAGCATGTCCAGACCTCGACAGCCAGAGGTAACAGCTGACCACCAAACCTTGATTCTGTTTTGCATTAGCTTCAGTTTATTGATTATCACTCAGGAGCAAAACCAGAAATTGACTTGAAAAGCCCAATAGCTTTCTGAGTTCCCCTCTGTGCATATAGATAATGCAAAGGAATCTCATTGGAGGGAGGAAGGCTCCATCCATTTTACTGTGATGAGAAGCATTAAAGTAGAAGAGATAATAATAAATGAAGCTAATTATTCTAAAATATTTTCTTCCTAAGAATTTACAGTATTGATGATATTTTTCTTTTACTTGTTTTCTTTCATGCACAGTGAAGAAATAGAAAGTTTTTTTTTCCTCCATCCATATTTTCAGTGTTCTTTCAGTCCAGTCTCTCTGTTTATCTGAGATTAGGTGCCTATGCAGAAAGTGAGTCCTTATGACATTAATATAATTTTTATATACTTCTTTCACAGAAGAAAGAAAGCAGAAGAGAAGAGATTGAAGATGCATTTGAAAGAAAAGGTTAAAACATCAGATTTATTTTTTCAAGACTTTACATTCTTAAACAAGAGTTGATCTGTTCTATCACATTTACTGAGCAGAACTGTCACTAAATGAGGCTTTCTGAAGTCCTTTTCCTTTAATTGAAAGCTCCTGAATGCAGACATTCTTAACTAGTGCATCACTAAACCAAAATTTATGTTAGTTTGGGCCCAATTTTCCATGGATATTTGCATCAAGACTAATGATTCTTAATAATTTAAAACCTTTTTTTGCTGTGCTTATTTTAAGACCACGTAAACTTGATGTTCATGAACACTTAAACATATTTTCCAGTCTTAGAGAAAATTTCCCATTATTTTCTGCTGTCTATTTAGAGATGCAGAATGAACATTCAGTGGACACGTTACCAGAGCACTTGGGGGTGGGTGTGGAGGAGGCAGCAGTGCAAAGCTGAATTGCCATCTGTTTCTTTTCAGAGCATAATTTGCAGGTGCAGGTAATCTAGTGACTTTTCCAAACTACTTCCCACCTGCTTACATAGTTCCCTTTGGGCCTGTGATGTAATCCTTATACTGCATGATGCAATGAAGGCAATTAAAAAGAAAGGGTAAAAAGAAAAGCAATGAAATTTACACTTTTCTTTAACGTGTAAAAGTGGGGCATGTAAAGGTATTCCAACTATTGAATAATGCTTTTTTTTAGCCATCCTTCATTTGCAAAATACCCTTTTCATGGTTGCTAATGTATATAATCCTATTAGTGACAGCAGTTGGCTGTTATGTTCTATTTATTGCAATTCAGGAAGAGGTTGAGCATACTGAGGATAATGTCCTTTGAGCTCTGGGTTTTGCTGCTGTCCTAGTTTTTCAGAATCTTTTGCTTATTTTACAAAAATTTTTATTGATCCTGTGTTAGTACTTTGACAATTCTTGTTGTGGTAGATTCTGTTCTCTAAAAGGATTTGTGCATCACAGGCTGATTGCCTTAATTGTTGCGATTGTCTTTTCACATTTTACCTAGCTTCTAACCATCCTACCAAAAAGGCCCCAAAAATCCAAAATAGAAACAATTTTAGCCTTTAAACATACCAGCAAAGATCCTCTGGCAAACTTGTATTGTAGAAAGATGCTAAGGAGAGAACTCCTATTATCAGAAATGAAGATAAAATTTGTGAAAATCCACACAGAACATTTCTTATCTCCTTCCAACTGCCCTGTTTGTGAAAATGTGCAAATGTGCAACAGAGTACCAACCCAATATATAATTCATTACAAATTTGAATTTCCCTACTTTTTATGAGCCCTGTAAGTCAGGAAATGTGGCTTGTGAAGACTAGATGAAGCATGCAATATTTCTGTTAGAATCAACAAACAAATCTTTACAAGTAAGGTAAACTTCTAATTTTGCATCATTTGTTAAACCGGAAAATGAGAATCCCAGGGCAAAAATTAATTTCCAAAGCACAGGGGTCTAAGGTTATAGTCAAGATTAGTCAACACTGACTTTCCTAGTGCCAAAGCACAGGTCAAAGAACATCCTTATGGATAAGAGATTAATGTAAAAATCTTGCATGTATTAGAAGTTGAGTAAGTGGATTAAGTATCAACAGATGTTAGTTTAATTACAAGCAGGCTCCACTTGTTGGGGCTGAAATGATGTGTTTGCTGCATTACAGAACAAGAAAATAGCCTGGGCTTCAGCTGTTTTACAGTATATCAATAACATTCCTAATAGACAGTGATAATTTGATAGCAAAGGCTATTGCAGTTCACAGGCTCCTTCTTCCCAAAGTGGTTCACCATCCCATCTTGAGAGAGCAAGAGGGTGTTGAAGCAAGGGGGATGCCCTTGCCTGGTACCTGCAGTAATTCCTAGGTCCCTGCCATCAGTACAGGGCAGACAGAAGAAGCTTTATGGTCTATCCGTAAGGTCTAAGCTCACAGGTGAACTTTGAAAAGTGAAATTGTTCACATCCTTTCCCCCCCTCCATTTATGTCTTCACTGAATCCCCAAATTAATTCTTCTGTACCACTTTCATTTGCCATTAAATCTTTTCAGTGCAAGTCAATTAGAGGATCAGGTTTAATTTCTTCTAAAGGAGGATCTTCTACTCTTTCATATTGCAGTTAGTTATGAATGATTCATTATTCTGTGTCTTTGGGCAGATTACTGCTTAAAGTGAGGTAGGTAAGGTCATGAAATATTGACTAAAATTGCAATTATTTTATCCAACTGAATTTATTCCAGGCTTAAGCTATCAAAAAGAACACGAAAAGCAGTTTCAGATAAAACATAAGTCTAGAAGTCAGGTATCCCCTGTTTAACTAGGGAACAGAGGGGCAAAGTATTTACAATACTTAGAATGCAGATAATATGTAATATTAAACTATAAACACAGTTTTGTGAACAGGTGTAAATAAGGTGCTTTCATCTTTAATCTTAAGTATCGGTTGGAATAAATCCATGTTACAGTGTTTTTTTGTGTCATGGCATTTAGAAAACTGAGGGAAACTATCCTTGGCATTTCTGAACAGAAGTTGTCTATGCCATATTTACAGAAGTACCCAAATCTAAACCAGGACTTTTAGTAGTTGAAATTACATATTGATGATGTTTAGGAAGGTCAATGGTTAATTATTTTTGCATTACTTTTTATTTATTACATTGTCTACCAGTAAGTCTCCTGTGTATATCAGTAATTACTGATGTCATAATTGTCAAACATTCTATAGATGGTATACTTAGAGCTTCTCTTCATTTGAGACACAAATATAATACTATAGAGATTTTACAAATCCTTCCACTTTATGCAGATCTGTAGAATTAATCAGAATATATTCCTATTCACTAGAAAGAGACATTGAAATTGAAATAACATTAATTTTAAAAAACAGCTGTCCTGGAGGTGGCTGATGGTGAATATCTGTTACAGTATTTTATGTAAAAACTATTAAATACCTTTTTAAAAATATCCACTGAAGCAAAGCACCACAATGAATTTTGTTAATGACTAATATTAAAAAGGTAGATTTTGGACAGAGAAAGACTTATATATTGGCATTTGCAAACCTTTTGAAGAGTCAGCATGGGAAATCAAATGAGATTTGAAATGTAGTTCTGATTCTTTTAAGTTCCTTTTCAAAATCTGTTTTGCATCATAGTCATTTTAATACGTGGCTGTATTAGTGCAGCTGAAGATTTTAAGTCATAATGGTGAGCCTTTTATTTTTAACTCAAGTTACAGATTAAGAAAAATACAATTAATCCTTGTCTCTAGATGTTTGTCTTTAGCCATCTGACATAACTCAGAGTATAATTTATTAGTAATAATGGCTTGTTTTCATTAAAGTTCTAGATTTCTGTTATATTACATTTTCAGATCTGGTTTCTCAGGGTTTATTTAAATATTCATTAAAAATGCTAACGCAAAGTAATATTTGAATCCTTTTGATGGCAAGCTTCTAACTCTGAATGTGGTATTTGAAATATTGGAAGCCACAAATGAGCTGTGCAGATACTGATGATGAAGGCCATTAGCAGCATGTGCACCCACTTAAGTGTTGGTGCTGGTTAAGTAGCTTAGATTTTGGGGTTGGAGAGCTGAATTGAGCTAATGCTTGTCATGGATCCTCTTATGGAAATTCAGATTTTTTTTTTCCCCTTTCCTTGTGTCTCAGTAAGGGCCATAGGGATATGCTGCACTTCTTCTGCCTTACTGGATAGAATTAGCACGTTTTCTTGGTGGGTGCAAAAGAAGAGCATAAGCAGCTCTGGCATCCAGGGAAGGCAGGGACAAGATGGTGAGGTGGGGCAATGCAAGCAAAACTCAATTTCAGGAAAGCTCGCAAGCTTTCTGTTATCTAAATTTAAAGGTAGACTCCATAGGTTTTTTTTTTGAGCGCATTTATTGTTGTCTTTTCTAGCTCTCTGAAATTTTAAAGCAGTCTTAGCTGTGACTATTTGTTGATTCTCAGGCCATGGATGCCTGTGTAATTCCAAAATACTGTAGGAAAAAAATAAAATCTTTTCTACTGGAGACAGTGTTCTTAACACTACTACTGAGCATAAAGAATGTTGGAAGGCCTTTTTACCTTATATCTTTCCATCTGCTTGTATCCATGGGATGTTACCATTTTCAGGAAATTTGGGAGTTTCCTGAGCTCCCTAAAGGCTACAAGCTCTTCTACACCTTGTATTTAAGTTTAGTTTAGGAGACATGGGTTCAGAAAGGTTTCTACACAGAAGGTAATCACTATGATCTTTTCTTAAAGGTGTTTTTCTCCCAGTTACCATTTAGCCTTCATGCACACACCTCCTCCTTTGCAAGGGAAGGAGATGTAAGTGGCAGGGAGAGCAGTCCTAGCTCTTCCAAGTGAGACATGAGGTGACGGATCTAGTGTAACTTTCCTAGAGATAATGGCTTTAATGCTTAGCAGAGCTGCAGCCATCTGTCCTTCTCATGGCTCCCAGCTTGTTTCCTTTCCTGAGTGCCTGGAGCTGCTGGATGCCAGTACAGCTGCACTAGAGAAGATTTGTGTCTGGGAAGGGGAGAGCAGGAGGGAGGAGGGAAGAGGACATTGTTGGAAGAGTGGGATTGGTTTAGGTTTTACATTAAATGTGCCAAGTGAGAAGGCAGTGCTTGGACTTTTGTACAGTTCAGAAGTGTATCTTTGTAAAATACTGCAGTAAAGTCATCCAGGTTAACAGAGGCTCTTTCTTAACTCATGTGAGAAGTATTTTGTGATACAGTTTTGAGTGAAATACATCCCCTAAATCTTTTTGGCTCATGTATTACTTGTCAGTGTTTCAGCCTGTTTTCAGACCTTCTGCATGCAAGCACAAATGTCTAAAACTACAATATAAATATTTGCAGATGGATATAGCATTGAGACAGATGTTTTTAATGAGCATTTGAATACCCTCAAATTTCCTTTTGTCAGAGAAGAACACATGGATGCTTGGCTATTTCACATTTCACCCCTACACACTGTGGTGAAGATTTAATTTTTCATTGTTCTCTGAGCTCTGGTTGAAGGACAAGAAAAATGTCTCTCTGGCACATAATAATTAGGCAAGGTCCCACATTGTCACTGGGTTTGGTGATAAAGTGCATTGATAATTCATGAAGAGGTTCAGTGTAAGTCCAAAAAATTACAGGTACTTGTACTATGTGAAAGCTAGAGGTTTTCTGGATAGCCTTTTCATACTAGTTAGCAAAGACAATAAGTAATTTTTTCTTTTTTTTTTCTAATATTATTTGTTTAAAATTTTGCTAGACATTTTGTCACCTTCTAGCAGCTAAAAACTTGGGACTGAGTTCTTGCAGGCGAAATCAGTGAGATCAGTAATTGAAGAATAGTTGGGCAAGTACGAAGAAAAACTTTGTTAGACTCATGTCTCCTAATATCTTTCAGATACCTAGCTTGTTTGGCTGGCTGTGATAGAAACAGTTGTCTGTTTCACTGCAATTCTCTCTCAAAAATAGCTTCTAATACTTTGTCTCAGCTGTACTGATCATTGTATGAAATAAATTACTTTGCATGTGTGAGAGATTTTTGAGATAAAGGCAAGTAATTTATCATCAATGTTAAGTGATGATATCAATGTTAAGAAGGTTTTCTTAACTTCTGCCAGTCAACATATGTGTTATTATCACAATATCTTATCACATCACCTGTGTGCTAGTGCTTTTTAGGAGACAGGATAGTCCTGGAAAGTTTCCTGTTGAGGTGGATGTGATAAGGAGATATGTGATATTGAGATGGATGTGATGTGGAAATAGGTCTGAGATCTTTATATTCTTTCTCAGAGTATTAACTTGCTTTCACTTCCAAATACAGCTAAACTTTGGTGCTACAGAGTTCAATTAGATTAATTTGTACAGTTTTCTGTATTCTTACAAATTCTGTTTCTCATTAGCATGCTTGTGGATGATGGTCAATATCCTTGGTATTTCCTGTCTTGCTTATGGCCATCCTTTTAAGCTTCTTGTGAAGCAAATTAGAAATCTCATAAATAAACACATAATGGGTAATATTTCATTTTTGTCATATGCTAATCGTGATTTTCACAATATTATTCTGGGCAGTAAGTCTGTACAAGTCTTTCTTTTAGCCATGTTGCAATTTGGACAAAGAAAGAAAAAGACTACTGCTTTTCCTTTTTTTTTTTTTTAATTCCAGAACAAGAGTCTCATTTCAGAACAACTTTAAAATTAATTAATACAGTAACAGGATATCTATGAACCTGTTAAGAATGAATCTTTGCTTTTTTTTTAACCATATGTAAAGACAGTGAATGATTTAATGATTCTGCTGTGAAGGAGTATGCTGTCTAGAATAAATTTCAAGTTTTGTTTGCATATAAATGATTACAATTTATATAAATGAAGGAAATTAGTCATAATTTATTGGTATGTTGGATGTATTTGTTTTGAGTGTTAGAATGATGGAGATTAGAATTATTTTATTTGAGGGCTTGAGTTGAATTGTTGTAAACTTCCAAGATGTGAACAAAGCCCCCTTGTATTTTTCTGTTAAAAATACATGTAAAAACTTCTTGCTTTTGTTTAGAGAGTGATTAAATGTTTTCTCCCTGTACAACATTTTATCATTTATTGTTTTCTTGTCATTAGGCAGTTGACATGTGACTTGTTACTGGAATTTTCATTTAGCTGAAAGCCAATAAAGCCCATTTTTGAACAGTTATTGGAAAAGAGCCATCCTGCACTGGTGAGCTCATGGAAGGTGTCAGTGGCTTCCCAGGGACAGGAAGCAACCAGGGTGGCACTGTGTGCCTGTGTCCCAAGGTCACTGAGCTGCTGCAGGTTCATTATTTTTTCCTCTTTGTTTTGTTGTGTAGCTCCAGCCCTGGAGCTGCCCTTAAATTACTCAGGAGCTGTGTGAGCTAATGAAGCCACAGGTTCATCATTACTAAACTTTTGTGAGGAAAAAGAGTAGTGGAGGATGTTACAAGCAAAAGGTGAGAATATTTGTGCATGAAGTAGCTGAAATCATGGTGCATTTGAGGGTGAGTGGTTTTTTTTTTTGTTTTGTTTTGGTTTTTTTTCTCTTTTTTTTTTTTTTTTTTGTTTTGTTTAGTTGGTTTTGGATTTGTTTTTATGAAATATCAGCCAAAACTTGAATTCAGTTATCATATCTGTGATTTGGATTTACATGGATGTATGGGAAGAACAGAGAGCTGTGATAGTAGAGGATGCTGATGAATCAGAATGGAAAGCTGAAAAGTTGCCTGTAAGAGAAATTGTCAAATTCATAGAGGGTGCCTCCACTAGATTTTGCAGGTGAAAGTGGCTGAAGACCTGCAATCACTGGTTTAAAAAGAATTAATGAAGAAAAACTTCACAGGGATAAGAAGAAGCAGAAAGTGCAAAAAACTGTAAAAGAAAAATAATAGTAAAGAAAACTAATATGGAGGCATGCATCTGTGTACTTAGGTCTTGTATTTTCATTAAAAAAGGTCTGGAGCAGTATGAATCATGGATTCATATGGCATCATTTTGATGCTACTTCTGCCAAAGACAGAATTTGATAGTAAATTCTAATAAATAGATACAGATTCTTATTTATGTTAATGTCCACAGATGGATCCAGACATTGATCTAAAGACAAACACTTGCTAGGGTTTCTGTGAGCAGCATGTTTTTACCCAGTAAAACAAATCCCACATGGGTATTGATGCACACATTCACTGCACTAATCATACAAATTACAGATGAGCCCAAACAGAAGCCGTGTCTGCGAGCTGTGTCTCTGTGCACAGGGATGTTTAGGCATTAGAACTTGTGAGTTGCTGTATCTTTTTAACTGCTTAAGCAGAAAACCAGGATTTCAGAGGTTTCAATGTCCTTATGCTTGCTTTGGAGATTTAATTTGAATTCTAACCTAGAATTCCAAATAAATAAACTTTTTCCTAAATACATATTTTCAAGGTTAGTTCTAATGTGCAGCCTGTCAGGAGGCAGGATTTCTCTTTTCATGCAAGCCAAAGTGAGGAGGTGATGTTTTGCTTTAGGAGAGTATCACTAGATTATAAGGCAATAATAGCCATTCCTTGTTTTGAAAATAATTTTAAGTATTTTGGATGGAGTTAGATTTTTTTTGTGTGCCCTTTTCTTTCCTTCCTCTTTGTTTTATTTTGAGACCGAACTAGAAGAAATAAGAGCTGATTGCTTAATATCTATGACTTCATGCTATTTGGTGTTCTGCCACTGAGTTTTCACACCCTGCAGGGATTAAACTATCTGTCATTGTGTGACTATTTACATTCCTCACTATGAATTAGGGTAGCTTGCTATGGATTTGCTTTTTTTATTAAACACACAATCAGAAGTGAAAGACCTGTAAGATCACCCTAGTAAACAGAAAGCTCTCCTCAAATGAGCTAGTTGGGAAACCTTCCAATCCAAGTTTCTTCTTTTTGGGGAGATGTCAATTAGTTTGAACAGATACTACTTCTATGAAGTGACATTCACTTCTTCATGCTTCTAATGGTTTTCAGGGGCCTGAACTGAAAAATAAACCTGGTTTTTACTTAACGAGTGAAACACCACTAATGTGAGTTCAGCATCTGCGCTTTGCAGACTGCTCTGGGTGAGGAACCTCTGGGTTCTTTACTCAGCTTTAGTTTCTCACTCCTCATTAGTCAACATTAATTTGGGTGCTATGAGTAAACCTGGTGCCGAAGCTCTGCTCCAAAGCTTGATGTAGTGGTGAAGCTTTCTATAGCAATTGATTTTGCTTGACAGTAAAGCTTCTTCTTCACATTCTTGAAGGATTTTATGGAAAATGGGAACTCACACAGTGCCACAGAATATCTAGTAATCTGCTCAAATGTAATTCCTATGTTCCTGAACAGTGCTAAGTCCATCAGTAGCACATCTGGCATTGGTTTTGGTGTGGGGTTACTGATGAAGAGAAAAAAAAAAAACCTGTTTTTTTCAATTTACATGAGGTCAGTTCACTCAGTAATCCAGTATGTAATGCACTCCTTCTTCCTGCATGGTGTGCTCTGCCCTTCAGGTGTCTTTTTATAGAGTCTTCCACTTTGACTAAGTGAAACAATTAATCTCTCTTCCTCTTGACAGAGACAATTAACTTCTTTCCCCAATAATAGGCTCTGTGAACTACCTCCAGTGTTTTGTTACTATTTTTGCAATCCAAAATTTTGTGGCTATATCCAGACTCAATGGCACAAGAGATATATACACAGGGCTGTTGGAGTCTCTTTAACTGAATGCCAGCGTGCATAAAACATGATTTAAATGTAAATAATGTGATGGAAATAGATTACACACACCATGTCACAAGTTTGTATTATGTAGTACTGATGGATAAACAGTATAAATATTTCAGAAGAATTCTTGTGAGGGTTTTTTTTTTTTTTTTTTTTTGGATTTTGAAATGCTTGAATGCTTGTAAAGTCTATATTGAGTACTCTGAGATCATGATGCTTGCTTGGTAGTTCTGTGAAGAGAAAAGCAGTGGTTTGAGCTCAGTGTTTCTCTGGAGAACAAACCGAGAGGAATAGTAACTGTGATTGCCTTGGAACTACAGCAGCTTGTTTAAGAATAAAGCGGAGTGAGATGACTAGCAATGGAGATGACTTTTTGCCACCCACAACTTTTAGTGTTAATGGTAATGGTGTTGCAAAGATAAAAATGTTGGTAAGGTGTGGGAAGGAGACCAGCATGCTTGGTATCACAAGGTAGGGTTGGAAGAATAAACTTCACTTGTAACATGCTAAGTGACAACTTTTGATCTCCAGATACTGAGATAACTAATATCTTTATACTTTAGGGATTAGTTATGCTAGGTGTCCTGCTTCCAGCTGGGACAGAGTTAGTTTTCTTCTTAATGCCTGGCCCAGTGCTGTGTTTTGGATTTAGTGTGAGAGCAATGTTGATAACACACTGCTGTTTTAGTTGTAATGCTTACTCTAAGCCCAGGTATTTTCAGTGTCTCGTGCTCTGCCAGTGACCAGGTGAACAAAGAGGCTGATGGGGAATGTGGGCAGGACAGGTGTGCTGGAGCAGCCAGAGGGATATTCTGTGCTATAGAAGGTCATGGGCAGTCTGTAAACTGGGGAGAGAGCTGCTGAGAGCCACCAGTCACTGCTTGGGGTTGGGATGGGTATTGCTCAGTGGGTGGTGAGCAGCTACACTGTGCTTCTTGGGTTTTATCTCTGTCTTTTCCTAATATTATTAGTGCTTATACTGTATTTTACATATAAATTTTATTATTGCTACTATATTTTATTTTATTTCAATTAATAAATGTTTCTGGACTCAATCCCCAGTTTTTACCTTTTCTTCCAATTCTTCTCCCTATCTCACCAGGGTGGAGTGGAGGGGTGGGGACTGAGCATCTGTGTGGTGCTTAGCTTAGGGTTAAACCATGACAAAGGGAGTGGCTGGTTTAGTCTGGGGTGTGTGTAAGCATATGTACATGTATCACTTTTACAAAAAAATGTATTTTTATTAGAAGGATATTCTTTGGGTTTTGCTTTTTTGGTGCTACTGCTGCTTGTGTTTCAGGAACAAATGGTGGGGAAAAAAAAAAAGAAGGTTCCAGGAATAGCTAAAGTGCTGCATTCAGAATTGATTTCTGCTTATTATAACCTTGATCCTCTGCATCTGTACATCATTCTCCCCCCTCAAAAAAAAAAAAAAAAAACCAAAAAAAAAAACAACAAAAAAAAAAACCCAAAATTTTTGCTTTAGGTTCTTTGAAAAATAGTCATATGCATCTTCAAAACACCATGGAAGAGCTCAGTAGTACAATCTCTGGTTTTCTTGATTATTCCTTCAGCTACATGGACACAGACTGTAAAATTACCTCCTCCTGCCTAGCTGAGTTTGCATGATGGTGTTTCTGGTGAGGTGTTTCATGTCCCCATGCCTGAGGGAAGAATCCTCCTTGGACATGGAGAAGTGTCCACTTATCTTCTGTATCCAAAAGAGTACAAATGGAGCCAGAAAAGTTGCTGCTTTCTGGTGACCAGGATTTTAACATGTACTGTTTTCAGTGTTTATAGATAAATGGATTATATGAAACTTGTTAAGACCAATACTTATTACATTTTTTAAAAATATCTTGTCTTTCTTGGTATTCCAGAGAATTATCTTTGTCCTTTTTTTGTTCTTAAGAGGATTAATGGTAGGGACAAAGAGGTTAGTCCAAGACCATTGGAATAATGGCAGGATTGTAGTGCTATTTAAATGTATTGTTTTCCTGGTTTTGGTGCTGTAATCTTAGCAGACCTGATGCTTCATATTGAAATAATCCTAGGCTAGAGTTTTGTTCTTTCTCCATTTTCGCTAGAAGATTGTCTTAAGTTTCAGATGAATAGACCTGAATTCAAGAAATGTGATTCAATCCATTTAAATCTGTATAAACCTAAAAAAAAGAGAAGAACTTGACTTTCGCTGTAGTTTGGGGAATGGAAGTTTGCCCAGGTTAAAGGCTTTAGGATTTGGCTCCATGTTTATTTTAAATCCTCATTTCCCAGACATAAACTGTTCTAATAGAAGCATCCAGATATTTGAGAATATGCTGCAATGTATTTTTGCATGCTTTGGATGTGCTTTGACTAAGAAGAAATAGCAGATGTTGGAGCCATGAGGTATAGTTTCCTAAGGCAAACCTTTCCTATGTTGCAGGAACATGGCAATACCTACCTGGTGGACAGGCTTGTTATTGTTTGAGGGGAATTTTGGTGTTCCCCTCCCACCTCATCCAAGTTTAAATACAGTGATCAAGCATTAGAGATACAGGCTCCATCTTTTTGCCCTGTTTTGAGGTTAAATTTATTAATCAAATGAAAAATACAGGATTGGAAGGGTCAAGAATAAATCTCAATACTCACCTAAGAAAAAACTTAGTTAAAACTGCAGATATATTTTTAATTATTGTATCTGAGATGGTCTGCCATTTTTGTTACCAGGTGTAGCTTATATAATCTTGCTTGTAGGGGTTTTTTTCAGTAAAATAAGGAGTGCAGGTGGCTGAGGTGGAATGTTTGGGTACAATTAGTACCCAGGTTTGACCATGATTAAGGATTTCTTTGCATCCTGAAGTTCTGATCTTGAAAGAGGCATTGATTTAGAGCTCATATATTAATTTTTGGCCTATAAATATTCTTTTTTTTAAAAATAAGCATAAAAATGCATAAAACTCGTAGATGTTGGATTTGGAGGGAAGTGATATTTCCTCACTCACAGCATCTGAAGCTAATTTCAAATCTACTGATTTCTGCTGCCTGCAAATAAACTAAAAGTCTGATTCAACATCTGGGCAAGTATTATTTTTGGAAATCCTGTAGATGACTGAAAAAAAATGGAGTGGAGGACCCACTTTTCTTTACTCCTTTGCACAGGATTTCTGGACAAGAATGGAAGCTTTCTTCTGAAACGCTGAATTTATTATGCAGAGATCTCACAAAATAGGGTGGGGGTCAGATTCAGATTGCCAACTTTTCCTAACCTCAAAACAGGATGTGCTCCCCTCTTTCCACTCCAGGACTCCATGTAATAATCAAACCATTCATGCTTGTTCCAATCTGCATTTTAATACTTGCCTTTTTTTTTTTAAGCTCTTCGAATATTTCTCAGCTAAAAGTTGATAAATGGCTTTTGGCTTACCTGGTTGACATTCATCTGCTGGAAGGTGATTGCATTTTTGGCAGGAGAGATGAGCTAAATTAATAAAATGTAGAAATTGAATTAGTAGCCTGTCTCGTGCCTGATCACAAATATGTTTTGTGTGTTTTCTAAATTTGGAGTTAAAATTGGAACTCTTTATGGACAAGCACATTGGTTGCTTTGCTGTCTGTGCTCTGTGTCATCATCCACAAAAGCAGCCTTGTTGGGCTGTACAGTGCAGGGTGAAGTTCACAAAGCACTTCAGAGGTTAGAAATATTCTTATCAAGCTTGACTCAAATTGTCTCCAGACACAAAAATAACATTTCTTCCTCTTTGGGATACGTTGGACTACAGTTCCCGTTTTCAGATGAGTCCATTCAGTATTTGGCCCCCTCTGGAACTGCTTTTTTTATTTCTTGCACTTTTGGTGAAAGAGACCAATTTACCAGTGTCTTGTCTGCTGATTGAGAGAGTGAGAACATGGCATGCACACTGTTGTCTTGCTGTGCCAATAAATGGATTTAAACTAAAAATCTCTTTGCTTTTAAGAATTACACCTGCAAACAAAACAGTATTCTTGGATGTTTTGAGATGGTCGCTATTTTTTCATCTGGTATTGTTGGTTAAGGGTCACTTAGCAGAGTGAAAAAATATTTTTAAAGGACAGGTTTCTAGCTGGTTGTTCCTGTTTTCAGGAGTTTGGTATGACGGATTTGAGTCACTGTGGTTGATCAGGTTACAGTGGTTTATGAGCAAGAAGTGTATTTTGTCTAAGGCACAAGTAAGTTCAGCTACTAGATTGTGGATACTGGTGAAGTTTGTGAATTCATCTGCCCTTCCTGGAACAGTCCTGGGAAAGAGGACAAAAATGTTTGTGTAAGGAGTGCAGGATCAGGGCATTACTGTGCTGATTTGAATGAGGTCCCTGGGTTTCCTGTGTTTCTTTGTAGTTCAGGTAAACCAAGCATCAGATTCTGTATTATTAACCACTGAAGAAAATGATTAGATTGTTTTGAATTATTGTATAATGTTTGTTGAAATTTTATCCTTTAAATTTGAACTAGTTTTTTATTGGATTGCTGTGAATTTGAGGGAAGAGAGTAAAATAAGGGAAAGGCTTCAATGACTGTTAGTTTAGAAGAAGAAGAAGAAGAGCAAAGCCACCCACTGGTTTGGAGTTAAGTATGATTTTACTGTATCTGTTGATGTTTTCTTAAAGGTTAATATACAATTTTAGTGTTACCAGCAGTTCAGATTTAAACCAGCCTGTTGGCTTAAAACACAAGACCTACAGGAAAGCAAATGTGCCACTTTTTCAAATGGGTATAATGTTGCACTTCTTTTTTTTTTTTGCGTGCCAAACATTGAAGTGTTTAATCATAATGCAGAACTAAACATAGGTTTCATACAAGATGTGGTTGAAAATTCTGAGGCTCTGATATTAGATTTATGATTTCCTGTAAATATATTCTCACAAATTTTTTCCATTTGAATGAAGGTATCTATGGCTACAGGGCTGTTCCCCTTTAAGATCCCACATAAGGCAGCTAATGAATGCATTTGGAGGCAGGTAAGGAGCATTAAGACTGTCATCTTGAAGGATGGGAACAATTTTGGCCTCCTGTGCTGGAGCTGCATCCTCGTCCCTTTACTACCTCCAGTTTCTCAGAAGGTGTGATTGTATTTGGCACATGTTCCTTTTTCCCTCAAAGGTGTTCAGATGCTGCAGTGCAGCACAGCATATTGTGACAAATGGAGTTAGAGCTTGTGACTCGGTCTTTGATGTTTTCAAACAGAAAGTGACACACATATTATGGGGAAATCTACCAGAAAAACAATGTGAATATGATTAGGGGGATAATTTTGGGTTTTTGTTTCTCATGAATAAAAAAATACTGATTCCAGAGTAAAGTCTTGTTATATGTACATGTAGCACCCTTAGGAAGAGAGACAATAATAAATGACAATAATAAATTTTTGTGGGATGGTTGTGTTCTTGGAACTGCAGGTTTAGGTTTGGGAATTTGGGGTCATATTGCTACACAGCTGTCATGTAAATGTGATAAAGGTATTTTTCTCTGGATTGGTTTCTTACCTGCATAAACTCGGTAAGGATACTTCCCTTTTTTCTACTCGGAGTATTCTTGTGCACTGAAGTTGTCTGCTCTGTAATGTTCTTTGGTAGTCTGGGGACACTGAAGCCACACTCCATTATCTGTTGAGGACTGATGTTTTTACGAGTAGACATTAGTGATGCCCTAAGCAAAGGATAAATGTTTTCTGCTCATGCTCACGATCTGTTTTCTGCTCATGCTCATGATCTGTTCCTTGTTATGTAGTCACACTTAACTCCAGCTTGCTTTACCATATCTTGGTAACAGGGTCCTAATTTATTTATGCTACCAATTATGATGATGGTGGGAATTTTGCTGCTAATATGCATTTATTCTGATCAAAGAGCTGAGAAGGCAGTCTTGGTGATTGTTTATTTATTTATAAAGGGTGCATTTTCTGATAACTATAATTAAATAACTTGGAAGTTTTAGATTAAAAAAATTAGTTCTCAAAATTGTTTAGTAATGAAAAGCAAGAAAATTATGTGGGAGCATTGAATATTCAAAATTAACTATAATACCACATTGAACTACTTTGGAAGTGGATAGCTAATTATGAGAGAGAAGGTTATCTTATATGAATGGATAAAGCAGGAAAAAATTCACATTTCCAGCATTATTCTCACCTGATTTCAAACTGAAAAAATGTTTTCAATTTTCTTGGGTTAAAAAAATGAAAACAACAAACCAAACCACAACTAATTTATTTCAATAGATCCTTTTTATAATTATTATTGTAATTACACCTACTTTTAGGTAAACTTTCTCCTCCTTCTGTAGTAAATGAACTTTCCAATAACACATTAACAGAACATCATTACTGAGTTAGGTGTAACTCAAGCTTTTTAGTAGGTGCTGTTTTTCTATCTGCAGCTTTGTCTTCCCACTTCCATCTCTTAAGACCATGTAGGAAGGGAAGAAGTTAGTTATTTTTCAAGCATGACAAACAAGAATACTCCTGAGACACACCCCTGACTGGCTCTTGTACATTGGTCTAACTGTTAAAGAAGAGAATCCTTGTGTTTGAACAAACCCTAGTATTCTACTTATTCTGGCACTTTTCTGGAGCTATAAACTGCATCCAAGACTAATTTGGTCAGTTTGCACATAAAGACCACTTTGAAATCCATGTTTGTGTTCTCAGATGGTATAAATTTTTTGGTCAGTTTACTGACAAAAATACTTTGTTAACCAGATAAAAATTTATACTAATGGAAATGCTCATAAATAAAGTCGCAAGGATTATGTAAGACTTTACTGCTGTTATCTTCACTGTATGTAGAACTCTTGTCTGTAAGGATCATTGGCTGCCCTGCAGAGATGGTGAAGAAAAACAATTTTTTTTTTTAACTTGAAAGACAGCTTGGTGTTTATATATTTCTTATATTTTTGAGATATGTTTAAATCAAATTTAATGTGCTCTTCACTTAGTTTTAATCCTCCAGGATGTATACTTTGGCTCTTTGTCAAGAACAGATCTGAGATTCTCAGTGGACTCATTTCTCCAAATTTGAGATCTTGCTTAATTAAAAACATGCTGTGGTTTTGGTTTGCTTTTTTTGTTTTTTTTTTTGTTTTCCGTAAATGAAATATGTACAGTATTGTTTTTTTTTTTGAATGAAGATTTATATTGAGACCCTTAAATTTACTGCACCCATCTCCTTGTGTTCAGAACAGGCCTAATGATGACAAGTTTTCGTTCTCTGTCTTCCCTTGCAACAAAAAATTCTTTATTTTGCAATTAGTTAAGTTGAGAGCTCTAGAAGTTCTGTAGTGTGAGCCCAGGACCCTGATTTCCTTGTTGGGATGACTGTTTTATTTTTTATTCTGGTGGGATGCTGCATGATACTATTTGGTGTCTTCAGGACAGTGGCTTGACTCCAAAGAAATACGTAGTTAGACTTTATATTGGGCCTAGATATAAACAGATTAGAATTACTAACTGCGTGGGAAGTTTTCTTCAAGTTAAACTTCTTCTTAACTTCCCACATTCAAGTATTCTTGGACAAGGACACAATGGTTTGTTTTATAAACATGAAAGGGGTATTAAATCATTTTCAATTTCCAGTCTTGCTCTTAAAGTTTGGCTGAGAGCTTATCAAAAAGTCTGGGGGAGTTTCTTCAAAACATATCCAGAGGAAGAAAACATTGCTACAGATGCTGTACAAAAGAAAATCAATACATGGAAGAAGGCCTCCCAGAAATACAAGAGATTTGGCAACCTGAAGAGAGTGCCACAGATGGCAACTCCATGAATGTAGGCAGTTTCTTGAATGACATATGAAGAAACAGAAGCAGATGTGCCCTGCACTTTCTGGGAAATTGACATTACTACTTGAAATAAATTCACAATTAAGACTTTTTTTTCCTTGAATTGCTATGTGGAGTAATTATAATAACTATTACTTTGCTGTGTGAAAAAGTAATAAGAGATAATAAAAGAAATGGACAAGACCATGGTTCTGTTCCAATAGTAGGATTTCTGAATGACGTTTTTCATTCAATGTTAGATAAGTGTTGCATTTGAAACCCACAGTAAAATGCATCTGTCCCAGTAGAACTCTCTTACAGAGACTGTGGTCATGTGCATGTGAAATGTCACTGGGAGTCAGATGGGTTTCAGTATTGCTTCTGCAGAAAAGGAAATCTTAAAGATCAGATTAGATTTGTGGATTACAAACCGCCTCCTAATGTGTCCATGAGTTCTGTGACTCTTTCAGTTCTTCAGGTTCCTTTCCTGGTTCTGAGTTATGAGAAATAGTTTGCAAGAAAATTCATCCTAAGTAGATTCTTGTAGTAGCTCAAAACTTCTTTGCAATGAGAGAAAGCTATCTCATGTATTTGTAAGGAGAGAAAGAAATGCACAGTTCTTCAAATAAAAAGGGATTTATTATTTCTACAAGCAACATCAGTTTAGAATAGATTGCAACATCATTGCAAGAATGAGAAGCTTGTATCTCCTTTATGCACTTGATGATATCCTGGAGTTACCTATTTTTAAAAATTCTGTTTCCTTTGGTAAACACTCTGGCTTTGTAGCACTGTCTGAAACGCTCCTTCATCCATTCAGATTTATAGCTTGCAGTTGCAATCCTCTGGGTCCTTTTTATTCAGTGATGGACCAAGAAAGGAAGTTTATCTATCCTTTCCTCTGCTGGAATAAATAATGGCAGAGTTTCCAACTCTGCATTCATATTTGTGAATCAACTTCACTAATGACACTCATATTTTTCAGTGTTAACACCTCTCTGATGTTTAATCATATTTATGTTCCTCAGAAGTGTTTATCTGGGTTAGTTTTTTAACACGTCCTTCATCTGACTCAGGGTTTTTTAGGACTGATGTCAGTAAGCAACAGATGGTGAAAAAAATTACTTGGTTCTTTCTGCACCTTATGTCAATTGGCTTAAGGTGATTTATGTGTTTTAAAAGAATATGAATGGGAATGGTGGTGGAGGAATGGTAATATATGCTGAAATTCACACTTCCAGTTGCTGGAAGCATCTGACTGGATAGCTGTTCCGGGTGTCTGTAGCTTCTTAGCAGCTGTAAACGAAGGTCTCAGTCCCTTTCTGCTCGTGGAGGTCTGTCTCTCTGTTACCCAGCTCTCTGCACATCTGTCCCTGGTTGATGTTATGTTTAGCAGTAGCACTGTGTGTGACATTTGATTGTCATCTGTGTTCTGAGTTTGCTGTTATTTTTAGTCTGAGTCTTGACAGGGTTATGCAACTGTAACAGCAGAACCAGACTACTGTCTCCAGATGTCCGGGGAAACAGGAACATGCTTTTCTCATCCCATGAAAATGAGTGAGGAGCAGGGTTATTTCTTTAGCTCCCAGTTACTTTCCTAGAGAGAGGAGCCTGGAGATAAAGAGCTGTTGGTGAAGCAAAGGTGAGAATGCAGACAGCGTCCCTTCTGCAGGCAGCCACCTCAGTGGAGGAAGAAGAAGACATCTCTTTCCACTTCCCATACAAATAAATGAATTTAGTTTCAGTTGGCACTGAAATGGAAATGAGTTACAATGTGAAGTGGATCTTTTGAATCGGAAAAATGACTGATGATGGTGTCCATCATGTTTTTTAATTTGGAAATATTTGTATACTTAGTCATGGCAGTAAAGTGTATGGACATG
Source organism: Ammospiza caudacuta (assembly GCF_027887145.1). NCBI lineage: Eukaryota > Metazoa > Chordata > Aves > Passeriformes > Passerellidae > Ammospiza > Ammospiza caudacuta. Next base: position 102,610,191 of record NC_080593.1, read on the forward strand.
GATTTGCTTGTGAAAGTGGATACAGCTTTAAAACACATTATTCTAAGTAAGATGATGATTGTGGTATGGTTATACTTAAGATCCTTTGTTCATTTTCTTGCTGTCAAATACAGCTGGGAAACACAGCTCCTGTTCCTAAGCGCTCAAAGAAAGTGGTGAACAAGGTGTTTTGTCTTCTCCTCCTTTTGATTGATTCCCGTGGAATATTTGCCACAAAGTTAAAATCTGTTCCAGATGGTTTGTGATGGAGAGAGAGCTTACTAAAACTGCTGCTTGGAGAAATAGAGGAAAGGCAGGAAAAAGCAAAGGAGAAAAAAAATGCCCAAGCCATTGCAAAACTGTTCACTATCCAGCAGTTATCTCTCCTGATAAATGCTGACAGGTGAAAAAATGTGGCTGTAGAAGTGCTGACATGAACTGAAAGCATTCTATTCATCTGTTCATCAAAGTGTTCATGCTTTTGGTGGTTTTTTGAGTTTTTTTTTTTTTCCCAAAGAAGACATTTTTTCTCTCTGGGTGCGGCACACAGAGCAGCCCTGTGTTGAGATGCTGGCTCAGGAGCAGGGTGGGGAGTGGTGTGTGTTAGCACGGCCTTATCAGCAGAGCTGTTAGATGTGGAAGGAGTATGGGCTGATGCAGGAGGGAACTTGTCCTGAGCAGACACAGTTCTGCACTGCACACCAGAGGCTATGACCATTATTTTGCTCTGAAGGGATGGTAAGATTACATGCACTTCACTTAACTGTCTTGCATAGCAGTGGATCATTCCAATCTCATCTGTCACAAGTGTTATTTTAAGTGCAGTTACTCAGAAGTGAGACCAAAACTATGTCAGGAGTTAATCCATTCTTCTGAATTTCAATAAGTAAAATAAAGTAAATATCTGTGAGCTAAAGTTCCCTGGGCACTATGCCTATCAGATATATGCCTATCAAATATATTACGAGAAGGTATAGTTTTTGAAGAGGAGCATTTTTGGTCACTATCACAGTTTTATTCTTTAAAATAGGTTGTTTACAGCATAAACTAATTTTGCAATGTGTGTTTTTTTTAATTGTTAATGTAAAAATCTCAGAGGAAAAAGTTCTGAAACAAATTTTGTATTTCTGAAACAAATTTGAAATATGAAGTGTTAGAAGGGTTGAAAAAAAACAATTTTCAAAAGTGCAATTTTCTTTTTCAGAAGTGGTAATGCATATTTCTGATCAAGTGAACTTAATTTTTAGTCTTCTTAATCTTTTTACTTAGTCTTCTAAGTAAAAAGACTGTCTTTTTCTACTGCATTTGGTTAGTAATGGTTATATCATGTAAAAGTGAGAAATCCTCAGAAACAAGATTTTCACTTGTGACTCTGAGTTGAAAAGGGGATGTGAGGTTGCCTCCCATTTTGTATCTTAGCAGTCATTGGCTCATAAAATTATAGTGGAGATGAGAGCAACTGGTTGATCATCTTTCTTGGAGATTCAGCTCTGCAGGTAATTAATACTGGGTCATTTTGTCCTGCCAACACTGAATGAGTTCACTTTTTACTACATTAGTTTGTAAAGTGGTGCTCATAGACAGCAGAGTTAGCTGTGTACAGCCTTGTGGGTCTTTGTCTCAATGTGAGATAAGGTGGGGGGTCTTCTCAAGGACATCCATCCCTCTGGGGGCAGAGGTATCAGGAACTATGAGGAAATACTGGAGGGCAGTTTGCTGCTAGTTTATTGTATTGCTACTATGTGCGTGAGTGAGGTTTGGTTAAAGAATGCTGCATGCATTAATTTATTTCCAGCAGTTCTTATTCTATAAAATTTAAATCACATTACCTCTTTACCTTTACCACATTACTTTACCAAGCTCTTGTGTTGTTCATGTAGTCCATCAAGGAACAGTGTAGGGCTCCATTCAGGTTTTTGGTGGTTTTCCCTGCAGCTTTTGAACAGTTTTGCTATAATAGGCAATGAAGATGTTTAAGCCATAAATTGTAACATTTCAGTCTCTGACAGAAGGCCAAGTCCATACGGCCTAGTGCTGGACCTACTTGCCTTGGTAGGGCAGGTCCTGATGTCCAGTAAGGTGATTAGGGGTATAAAAACCTAACCAACCAACAAAAACCCCCCAAAATTCACCAGTTTAGAATATTCCAGAGAATGTGGGGACCAGCTGGTAAATGTCTTACTGGAGAGCAGCACAAGTGGAAAGGCCTGAATAATTGTGACCTTAGGACAGTGCCTTATTGGTAAGAGGGATCTTAATTGTATCTGCTCCTGGAAGAGTTGGCCACTCATGACACATCCATGGATTGTCATTTAGAACACCTTGGTTTGGAGGGGGAGATAGATTTGCTTCAGCATTTGACTTAGGCTGAGCTTTTGCCCCAGAATCTTTTCATCTGGGGTGTGTGCCAGCGTCTCATTCACGTTACACCTAGTAGCAAAGGCTGTTATCTGTAGCCTGTTTTAGTCATCTGAATTGCGTGGTAATTGAGGATCTTTTAAGAACAATGTGAATATAATAGGTATTAACCATGGGATAACTAAGAATAATTACAGCATTACAGGCAGCAATCCGATGCTGAGTTGTCCGAGCTTTGAGAGTTGGACACGGCCTCCTGGAGACTGAGAAGTCTCAAAGGTCATTCAGCTGCTGATTCCTTTTCCCTTCTGTGTTTTGGTCTCTTATTTCAGATCAGCTGGGTATAAGAATGAGTGAACAGCATCACCTCTGTCTTTTAGCCATCTACCCTTGCCTGCTCAGGGTTAGACATTTTTTCAGCAGCACTTTTTCCAATTAATATTTTCACTGAATATATATTTTTTTGTGTTACTGGAAAAATAAGCATGACAGTTAGGCCAAATTTTAGTCTAAATGTACCATTTTTAAAGAATATCATTGCATAGCTTTCTTAATAATCTTGCAGCTGTAAAGTTGTTAAAACAGGATGCAAACACCATGCAATATCCTGTTGAAGTAGAAGACACATTACTTCAGTGTAGTTGGCAGAATTAATTTCTTCTATGCTAAAGCACACAAGAGTCTGGATAGGATAACACTAAGAAGGATAAATAATATTCTCAAACCTACAGTAAAAATATGTGAAATATGTGGAAGAGATATTTTTACATATTTCTTGAACAGAAAAGGGTATAACAAGCAATACATTATTCTTTTAACAATAATGACATTAATTATTTTACTAAAGTAAATTCAGAAATATTGAGTGGATGGCTAATTTTGTCTTCACCTTCTGTCTTGTTTTCTGCTGTTGTGGCTTTTGACAGAATTCTAGTTTTCAAATGAGGAGTCAGTAGCCCTTCGGTACTAGTCCTGCACTCTTGAAGCCAGTTTTTCTCAACACGTAGTTTCCACTTCTGAATTAAGTACTCTTAAAATTTTTGTGGACTAAAACTAAACACATCGTTTATGAGGCTGGTTTTTTCCTCTTCTTTCCAAGTTCATGTTTATTGTGAATTTCTTTATTTCCCCTCACTTTGCTCTCCAGTATTTTTTCATATAACAGGTAAAACACCAATTCTATACAAATTAATATCTCTAAATGGAGGAAAGAAAACTGTTGGTATAAATATGAAATAATAATATGTAACAGCTGTTAGAATTCTACATGTAGAAAGCTGATGTGTCTATGAAGCAGGATTAAATTTCTTCAAAGGCCTAGTCTGGCTAACATAAAACAATGAAAAATAAATTCTAGAAGGACAAGGTTATCATGTGATACACGTGATATATGATTTTCTGTTTTTTTTGGCTTTTTTTGAGATTCCTTTTAAATTTTGTATGGCACACACTGTGCATACCGTTCTTAAAAATGGATTAAATATTTTAGCTATAAATCAACTTGTCCACTGCTGTGAAAGATGATAAAAATCTTTAAAGGTTTATACAACACCTTTTATTTTCTATACATTAAGACTGAAATATTTTAAGTAGTCACTTATGAATGGAGAAGTCAATCTTATATTTTATCAAGTGCTCTTCTCTTCCTAAGGGACGGTGCTTTAAAGTACTTCAGGTGATACAAAATAAAACCTAATTTGCTACTAATTCTTTGTATTAGTGGCTCTGCTTTTTATGTCTTTTCACAATTGTGTATTATTGCTATTATTGGGCTGTGAACAACAGCAGAACTTCACAGTTGAAAATCACATTTCTGAAATTTTGTCAATAGAGGCTATTAGAAAACATGGTGAAGCATGGTTTAAAGGGAAGCCTGAAGAGCAGGAAATGTGTATGGACTTTGCACATATGGTCTAATTTCCAATTTAAGCTTTTTTGTTCAGTGTTTGGTGTAGACAAACCCATCTTTTGAAAGGGAAGGTTTGAATGGAAATGTAATCTCTGTTAACAGTCCTGTTTATGTAGCAATAGAGGAAAAAAAAGCTTTTGAGTACACAGCTCTAGGAATAGAAAGCAGTAAATTTTGAGGTAAATATAGTTCAAGAAGAAGTCACCTGAAATTAATTTTGCAAATCGATTAGACAATTTTGAGAAGCAGTAACAAGCCTAAAATGCTAAAATTACATTAATTTTGATACTTCAAACTGACCAGTGTATCCAAAATACCCAGAAATTTCTATCTCATCTGGTTTGCCAAGAAATTAATCTTTAACGGTGCTTTTTCTGTTGATGGAATTCCATTGATCTTAAATGGGATTTTCCATAGTTTTGGACACCTGTGTACAGCTCCTTTTGCAGAAGGAGACCTCTGCGAATACCGGAGACAGTGTAGAGGATGGGTTCATTTGCTTTTTTGGGTCCTTTGTTGTTGCATCAGTGACAAACTAAAGCTGATTTGATGCTCTGAAACTTTTTCTAGATAGTTTTGAGTGTCAGAACTGAGGAATATGTATGTTTGACAAAATAATAATGTAGTGCAGTGCCAACATGTGAAAGTAGTGCAGCTGCCGTTTCCTAATCTTTTATCTTGCTAAAATTATATTCAGTCATTTACTCTTGCACCTTAACTTGATAAGGCACTCATCTCTCCAGACGCATACACTAGATGAGTGGAGATAAACACAAAATAAAAATATTGGAATAGCTGCAGTAGGGAATAGTAAAAACGTTGCAGCTAGGTTTTGGGGAGTTTAATTCATAATTCTGAGAAACATAATGCTAGAGCTCTTGCAATTGCTTAAATAAATACAAATTTTCCTGGCAGTGTCTAGCTGAGTTTGCTGGAGGAGGCTTTGATATAAATAGAGGTTCTAAATATTTGACACAGACTCGTTAGCAAGACATTCAGTGACTTCCAGCTAATGAAGGAAGACATTTAAAGCACACAGTTGCTGTTTTCTGTATTTGTACTGGGAAACTGACTGCTAGGTGCTCTACAAGAAGTGCAGCAAGCTCAGTCCTTAAGAAAGAAGAAAATGAGTATAATATTGCACTGAAAATAAGTAGGCTGTTTAACATGATTAAAATCTGGTTGACACAATCCCAAAATAATTGGATAATAGTGTTACCTTCTAATGTTAATATTCTGCTACCAGAATGACTGAGCACATTGGTCCTTCCCATTGAAATGGAAAAGCCTTCAGGCCATAAAAGGCCTTAAACCACTATCGTACCTCTTCCTATGAATGCCACAGAACTTGTTCCCACTCTGAAATTAAACTTGGAAAAAACCCAAAAAACCAAAAAGTTGATTTATGGATTTGTCCTGATATCAGGAGTGTCCTCTTTGCCATTCTTTCCAAGAAGGCCACTAATGGCCATTGTACATTCTGTGCTCCTCTGCAGAGGACCCTGAGAGTAGGTGCATAATAGCAGAGGTGCCTCCCTCTTCTCAAGTGCATTGACTTTAGAGCTCTGATAATTGCTTGTGGAATTCCCTGTGGGATAGGCCCTATTTACTCTATCTTGCAGGTTTTTTATAGTTAAAAATGTAGGTGTAAGTCTTCAGCTGGTCTTTAAAGGCTGTGGCTAAAAGGAAAGTTTAGTAAGTGACAAAAGTAATTCTTACAGGAAAATGAGAAGCTGCTCTTAGGGGTTCTGGATTTTACTCAGAAAACCCCTCTATCAAGCTTTGGTGGATTTTATAGTCCTTGACAGATTTTTTTAAGGCTGATGGTGGAATCATATCAGTTCAGAAATAGAGAATAGGTGCTTCTTATTCTTCCTGCTTGCTAGGCACTCATGCATTTCACATGCTTCTTGGCCAGCCTGCAGATATGGAGTGTATACCTAGAGTTTTCTATCAAGACTATTAGGGAAATCAAATCAGTTATTCAAAACATTGGCTAGTTTGGGAAACAAAAGTTGTAGCTATTGTATGGATTTGCCAATAGAGAGCATTTGCAGTTTTGTTTTATAATTAAAGTGGACAGATGTGATGATGATAAGGACCAATTAATGCATAACTTGTTAACTCATTCCCATTATTGTTTCCATGATACTATTCCATGATATTCCACAATACACAGTTGTTTTCAGGAAGTTGTGTCTGGTGAAAATTAATTTCTTTTGGAATACGTGCTTCTGGCAGGGCTAAAGATATATATGTATTCCAAAACCAAGTTGTTTTGGATATAGCTGGTAAAACGTCATTGATACAAGTCTCCATCACTGGGGATACTCAAGAACCCTCTTGATGCAATCCTGTGCAGTGTGCTCTGGGATGACCCTGCTCCAGCAGGGAGGCTGGGCCAGATCACCCACTTCGGTTCCTTCCAACCTGACCTAATCTTTGATTCTAAGATTCATTTTAGGCATGAACTTGAATACTGTGAAAAAATTGTTTAAAGAAGTGGTCAAAAGTTGACAAGATCAATTATAAACTCAAGTGGGAAATGCTTTGTGCCATTTAATTTGATTTTATCAGGCCAATTAAACAATATGTTGTTTTTCCTTTCTCTCATTGCAGCCTGTGCTTTCCGTTACAATGGGCTCTCCTTCGTCTACCTCATCTACCTCCTGCTCATTCCTCTGTTTTCAGAACCCACAAAAGCAACCATGCAAGGTAAGAAGTTCATTGCTTCGTTCTTCACAGTCTGCGGTGAACAGAGTACATGCAAAAGCTTTGGTGGAGTGGAAGGTGAAGTCCAGAGTGTTTCCCCCTCATTAAGTGATCTGACTTGTAATACACTCTGTAAATTCCCTGATGTTGTAGTTTTACAATATGCTGGCTTTGGTGCCCAAGGACTTCCATCCATGTTTGCCCCAAATTGCATCAGGGCTGTCTGATAGCACTGCTTGGCATTCCTTTTTATGACATTATTTCCTCTGGAATACTGATGTAATCTGGGTGAAAAATGAGTTTTTAGAACCCGCCCAAAGCCATCTTATCTAGATTTACTCTAGGTCTGAATTGGTAGTTAATTATGAGAATTAAGTTTGATACAGATTTTTCGTTCAATTGTATTTTAGGTAATTATTTAAACAGCTGTCATCCTGACATTATACTACTGCCTTAGCAAAAATAACTCGAAGGGCTTGCTTTTAGAGATGACAAATGACTACATCAGGCATTCAAGCATTTATGTATCACATACAGAGGTGTGCCACCCTGCCTTGTTTACAGCAAGAATGTAATAACTTGGGGTATTTACAATCCCCTGTAATGAGGGAGGAAAGAGGTTCTTTATAGGCCTGTAAATGGTTTATGTATTTTAAATTACAAAGCTTTGATTGGTATAGAATCATAGAATGCCTAGGGTTGGAAGGGACCTTAAAGATCATCTGGTTCCATGGGCAGGGATGTCACTCACTAGATTAGCTTGCTCAGGGCCCTATCCAACCTGGCCTCGAACACTTCCAGGAATGGGATATTCACAGCTTCTCTGGACACCCTGTTCCAGTGTTTCACCACCTTCTGAGTAAAGAATTTCTTCCTAATATCTCATCCAAACCTGCCCTCTTTCAGTTTTAAACCGTTGCTGTCCTGTCACTATCTACCTGCATAAAAAGTCCTTTTATAAGACTCCTTTTTATAAGACTTGTTTTAAGTACAGGAATGCTGCAATGAGTTCTCCCTGGAACCCTCTCTTCTCCATTCTGAACAGTCCCAGCTCTTCCAGCCTGTCTTTGTAGGTCAGGTGTTCCTGTCTTTTGGTGGGATCCATACCAATTGGGTGGGCTCAGTTTATGTTGTCTGTGTCAGTAGCCATTGGAACCAGGAAAAACGGGACTGAAAAATGAATTAAGCAAGCATAAAGAGTGGGAAATTCCACTCTTCGTGAGGCTGCCAGTCATTTTTACAGGGGAATATTACAAGGACAATGTAGGCATGGAACATCAGTAAATGTGCAGCTGTGGGTTAGAGTTTCTCTTAAAGGTGCTGAAGGTATGAATTGAGAGGGAAAGACTCCTTGGGAATTTGGTTGCAGCTGCTCCAATATTATATTGCACATAATATGCAATTGCCCCATTGGTTTTGTGTTTTACTTTCATTGCCCCTCTTGTGTGTGCCAGGAGAAGTCTTTGACAGGATAAACAGAACCATTTTCTAGATGCAAAAAGTGAGAGTGGAGAGACATACAAATTCTCTTCTTTTAGAGTATAAAAAAAGTCTATTTGATTAGGACTAATTCTTGTGTGACTTAATGGAGTTTAGTTTGCATCACTGATGGTAGCAATCTCTCCTCAGAGGAAAATGCTTTCGTAGGACTTTGGATAGTTTCCCTGTATTGTGTATCGCATTGCATTGCACTTCACCTGAATGTCATGCTATCATGTGTTTGAATTATTTTCTTATAAAAATTTAGTATTTCTGAGTGTACCCACTTTGCCCACTGTCCCTGTTACATTTCTAAACTCTGTGTGTGTGTAGGTTTATCTTTCTAGAAAGTGTTGAGGGTTGTTGTTTTGGGTTTTTTTTTCTCTTCAGAAGATGGAAAAGAAAGAGGAAATATTTAAATATATTAGCTAAAACCAGCCAAACCACCAGTAAATCAGAGTAAAAAAAATTAAATAAATTAAACTTTACTAAAAATACCCAAAACCAAACCAAATCTATGTTTATGTACTTTACTTGTATTTTCCGCCTAATACTTCTGTCACTCAGATAATATTTTATTTTCTTGAATTTCTGTTTGTTTTGAATAAGTTTTTAAAATTCTTTTACGCTTTCTAGATTTTCACTAATTTTTTCTTTCCTCATCATCTCCTTATACACACAGCTCTTCAATCAAAATTTCTGACCAAATTTCCTTGAATTTCTGTTTGTTTTGAAGAAGTTTTTAAAATTTTTTAAAAATTTTCTAGCTTTCCACTATTTTTCTTTCCTCATCATCTCCTGATGCACTCAGCTCTTCAGTCAAAATTTCTGACCAACTTTCCTTTCTGTTGCACTTCCATCTGTTTTCCCAGTTTGTCACCTTGCACTTTACAGTTCCTAAAATTATGGAGCTTCTCTTCACCAAGCTTAAGTGTTTTACAGGATATAGAAATAGAAATTATTCTGAAATGGGTTATATCAGTCTAGGGTAATTTAAATTTTGACAGAAACCTAAAAGTTTAGAAACACTGGAGAAAAACTATTATACTCGCTCAAATAGTTCAGATGATGTTTAAAGATTAATGAGTAATTTTTTTCCTTCTTGCCTCCTTAAATATTTAATCTCATTAAAAAGGGTAATTACTAAGATAAAGTAATACTAATCCCTAAACATGAAGATATAATTTGCTGTCTGTCTCTGCCTATTTTCCATGTATTGGTTTCAATTCTAACTGAAGAATTTGTCTCCTATACTTCAAAAGAGGTTGGTATTTCACCTGTCAGCATCTTAAAACCAACCTATGGAACATAGGCCGAGACAACTGTGTAAGAAACATTTGTTGCAAATAACATCTTGTCTACAGCAGTAACTTGAAGCCTGACCAATTTTTCAAGGGTTGCAAATGGGAACAGTTTTTGAGGCATTTACCTCTTTGTATGTGTAGTGAAGCACTGTGATTTCAGCAGTAATTCTTCTGTATGAATTATATCTAAAATCAGTAACTGATTTGTTACCTATTTCTCTGGAGCTGACAAGTACACAGTAAATTGTGCAACAGTCTAGTTTCTAACTTCTTTGGTTGTGAGATTGTTTATATTAGTGACATGTTTTTTCCTTTGTGTCTAATGTCTACTGCAGTTATGTCTTCATCCTTAATAAAGGCTTGAACATGATGTTTTTATAGAAGTAATAAAACATGACAACATAGATTGGTCCAGTCTTGGGCAAATGGCTCATTTAGCTGTACTAAATACCTGTTTTATGTGGCTTTTTTTTTCCAGTAAGAGATGTGTGTTTACATTTAGATGTGTTTTATTTCACTTTATTTAATTTATATTTTTTGATTAATAACACTCTGTAGCCAGTCATGATGAAAATAAAATGTGAGGGAGGGAATCAGTTGATTTCACACATGGACTAGGTTTTGCTAAGTCTGCTTCTGTTAATGGCAAAAATAATGAGTTTGCTTCTGAATTAATTCACTGCTCAGGATGACAAAACTTGTATCTCTGTTGGAAAAATGAACTTGTAACAGCACTCAGATAAGTAAAAATGATGTTTTAAAAATTCTTAGATTGATAAAATGATGAAATAAAATTTAAAAAAATTGTTAATTCAGCATTATTCTGAGCGTGGCTGAAACTATGGTAAAGAAATGGAACAATGGAATTTGTTTTGCAGATATTAGAGTGTTTGTGATTTGCAATAATTTGCACAGAATTGTAAGATACAAAAGGGTTGCAGTAAAAAATTTGGATCACCAAATATAGCTGAAGGATTTACAGGAGAGTATTGATCCAAGTGAATATGGGAAAAAACTTGATGCAAACATTGTTTTAAGTTTCGTGTGAGAACAATTCCCCTATGTGCACTCATTAATTCTACAATACATCTGTTTTACTAGCAGTCTTTCTACACTCATCTGCACTCAGTTTTTTGAGTGCAGATGAGTGTAGAAAGAGTGTAGTGTGTAACTTTAAGCACCTGACTTGAGTAGTCTGATTTAGATGTTCAAGGCAGGAATTGGCTAAACCTGTATATTTACTGAACAGAAAATGGGTTCTGATGGTAGTCCTCAGAAAACTGACCATTTAAGCCTCCAGTGGGTCCAAATATTTTAAATTAGAAGCATAATTTTAGACCTCATCTATGCTGCAAGGTATTAAGACTTCTGGACAAAAGAGGTAGCTTAAGTGAAAATTTTTATGTGATACAAAAGAGAGAAAAAAAAGATGGTTAACCCCTTCATTGTAAACTCTTGCACTGAAAAAAATCACAGTTGAATGGGTTTTTGTAGGTGAGAAAAGAGTACTTTCTATATTACTAAATCACCTGCTTTCACAGAGCTTCAGCTTTAGCTTTTCAGGATTTTCTGTGTGCTGATGAACTGTACACTGCATTTTCCTTCTTCAAGAGAGTTTTCAGTCATGTCTGCCAGAATGGACATTGGACTCTGACACACCATAGACGCAGTAATATGCTGATCTCATTATAAATTAAAATGTATTAATTGGTTACAAAGAGAAGGGATATGTTCTAAACCATGTTTAGAACATGTATTTCAATAAAAAGACTTCATGGTTTTGGGGAGTATAACTTGAGTTTTGACCTATTCTTTGGTAGATTTACGATAGATACTCTATGGTCAATCTAGATTTAGGTTTATGTGATTTGGAGAAGAGTTTCACCCACTTTTTACCTGCATAACCACAAAGATGATTTGTTCCTTACTTGGGAAATTATTTATCCCCTGTTATCCTTAGGTGATCAATAGAAAGTACTTCAGGCACTAATAGAAATGCTGATTAAACAGGGTGGGAGAACTCTTTGGAATGTCTTTGAAACCACTGAGTTTCTTTGTACTAGCCCAAAGCATCAGTATGAAGACATTTTTATAAGTTAGAAAATGCTGTTGAGCAATAACAAGTGGGATTTCTACAGGATTGGGCACATGTTTTCTTATGGAGACATGCCAGGCTGCTACATAAACATCCTTTGACTTAAAATGCTGTCTCTCATTCAGGTTTCTCCACTCTGAACACAATAAGGTATTCTCTTGGGAGTGAACAGTGTGTTATTTATAATTAGTGGGCCAAATCCAATAAGAAGTACCTGTTCTTTGAAATTTTAGCAATGTGAGAGTGAAAACGGAGCCATATCTTTACATTAACCACTTTCACAAATGCTCTTGCATCTTAAGAGCCCATGAACATTTCTGTTATTGGTCCTAACTATGTAGGACCAAAAAATTTTCTTAAGAAATTAATTAGAACCCCCTTCAACTAAGTGAAAGTCAACTCACAAGAAGCATTGGACTGACAGTGTGTGGTACAAGAATCTTGTATCTTTCTTAAGTTGTGTGTGATAACAAATACTCACTCATGACTTTCTCACCACCTCCCAATGCTGTTCCCAAATGGGAACACCACTCTAAGGATGGGCACTCCAGTGCCTGAGCTGTTTCACTTTTTAGCTTTCACATACTAGGCTGTAAGAAGGGATTCCCAGTGAGTGGCTGATTAGACAGTGTATTACCCATTTATATTTCCATGTTTTATATGAGTGCTGGCAATGTTTTTGGATCCAGGTATGGCAGAAACTCAGCAGCATGTTGATTGAAGACTTGCAAGCAAAGCAGAACCATCAGAGCTGGGGCAAGAGTACAGAAATCAGGAGGAGAAAATAACTAGAAATTTTTTTAACTTGCAATTAAGTAATTGATATGGTCTTTTTCTTTTGTGTGGTTATTAATGACATGAGTCTTTGGAAAGATTCAAATGTAGAGAAGGGAAATGAGTCTTGGTAAAAAGGGCAAAAATTCTTCAGAGGCTTTTGAAATAAGGTGTTTGGAATTAGACTGGTGTGGGGTTTTTTTGGATAGAGCTGGAAATCCTAAATTATTAGGATTTCCCAAATGACAAGAAAAAGCTAGTTTAAGGAAGGCTGACACTATTACAAACTGTTTTCATTGTAGGAATGAGCACTTTTATAGCTGCTTATTTATTTTAAAGCAATATTTCTGCTGATGTATTAAATAGCATTTGTTTTAGGGAAAGAAAAAAGTCAATTTCAGTTGATCTGAAAGTGATCTCTTTAGTTATTTGAATGTTTCAAGTTGATCCCAAGCCCTGCCCTGATCACCCTGCCCTGGTGATAGTCAGCTTCAGACTAAACATGCCATGGTTTAATAAAACTCTAAAATTAAATTAAATTAAATCAGTTTAATTTAACTCTAGCCATGACTAAAGAGCTAGAGCCAAACTCAAGCTTCCTTTTACCCCAAAGTATAAGTAAATTCAAATTTATTACATAGAGAAGTAATTTAGAGGTGCAAATAAGGAATTTTTGTTCTTGGCAGTAAGTTTGAAAATGTTTTTGCATTTTTTCCCCTGATTCATTAAGCTACATGCAACACCTAATAATATAAATTTTACTCTGTAGAGCTTCTGAAGGTTACTTTTCTAGTTGTCCTTTCTGTTCTTCTTTTTTAAAATAATTGAAAATTAGTCAATTTTCTTCCTTTCTAGGAAGGATGTGCAAAATAAAACTTGTATTATTGTTGTATTTGGAAGGTGAAAGAGCACAGAAATGGGAATGTAATCGAGAAACAGCATGGTAGATTAGGGGAGCTTGCTGTGAGCTAGCTGTCCTCCTATCTAATGCCATTAAAGCATAAGTAGAGATTTCTGCCCTGAGTTTGAATGAGACAAGCACAGAAAGTGTTGCTTAGAGCCCAGCTGTGAATTTGAGCCCTAACAAAAGCACTTTCCTGAATGTGCTCACATTCTCAAATTAGGGATCTGATGTAGGCTTGCTGTGGTTGTGATAGGATTTTAAACTCAGAGTGACCTTATGCCATGTTTTTAAATTGAGTTAAATAATGAACTTATGAAAATGTGTTTTACAAAATCATATGAAAATAGCAGCACCTTAGAATGTAAAATAGGATTGAATGTCCTCTGTGTAGTCCAGTAATCCTAGTTCTGATTAGTCAGGCCACAGATTATGATGGAAAGAGGGTGGTGCTGGGTGTGCCAGGACAACCAAACTTCAAAAATTTGTTCTCTCTTCTTTGTCCTGAAGCATGAATTTCTCCAACTTAAATTGCCTTTGTTCTTTTTAATGTGCTTTGTGCATCAATTATTAGAGAAGTGTTACGCTTCTATATTTTTTGTTTTAATGAGCCTTTTTTCCCCCCTTTTTTGGGTTCATTGGCATAATTTGGTAATTTTATGTATGTTACACACAGCAGGAATCATAACCTTCCATCCAAACCAGGAACTTTCTCCTGCCCTGTTTTCCCCACAGTGGGAATGGACTGGCCCTTGAGGCAGCAGTTTCCTTTGACGATTCTGAGACCTCTTGATCGAGCTCTGTCAAAAGCTGCATGATACAAAGTTAAAAGAGAATAAAAAATGTCTACAGTGCTGCAGCTTTTTAGCTCTGTCAATGAGCAAGTAGATTGGAGAGAAATTGCAGGGATGTTTTTGAATCTGCTTCTGCACTAGAGTAATTTAAAAGTCAAAATTACATTTCAGGAAGAAGGTAGGGGGTTGATAAGATCTTGGCCAGATTCAGATAATACTAGAGGAGAAAATCAACATGCAATTGTTATGGTCTACTATAAATTAGAGGATGAATGATCCTAATAACCATACAGCCAAATATTTCCCTGGGGCATGCAACCTCTTAAACAATTACTGACTTGTGAAGAGTCAATGTTATTTTAAAATTGGGTTTGGAGGGACTACAGACGTCAGAGAGAGTTAGTCATCACTATTCTTATGATCCAAAATGAACAGAAAATAATCTTTAAGGTTTTCTTAACCTGAAGTGCACCGTAAGTTCAGGGAAACTAGATAGTGACTGAAGAGCTCAAGCATCTGGATGTGGTGACATTTTCTAGTAAAAAATGCAACAATCTTTCTAGAACTCCCATCTCAAGCATGGGTGGCTTTTAGAGGTGAAGTCCAGACCTATGTTGCTGACTCCCACAAACAACATTAAGAATAAACAGAGTTTGGAAGGGATGAGTAAAAGGGGAATAATCTTAGAGGTCAGAAGTGGTCAGATGAAATAGAATTTGCCAGAAGTCAAGCTGAGTTAAACTTTTCCAAGGAAGCTGAAACAAAGAATAAAAATATAGATAGAAAATATTTATCTATATGAATATAAAATAATTAAAAGCATGGCTTGCAGTAAGGATGAAGTAGGAATCAAATATCATCTGGGTATGCCCCAAATTTTAGACAGGATTGTGTGCTTCAGTTTTGAATCAGGGCAATGCTATTAAACACAGAGACAAAAGCTAAAGCACCACCTGGGAAAGAGGCTGGAAAAAGGAAACTTACTGTATGTGAGGAAGAAGTAAGACCCAAGGAGTTTAAATGTTAAAGTTTTAAAGACTGCATAATCTCCCTCCTAAACCTGAGTGTGATACCCTAAATTGAAGAATGGATATATTAGCTCAAATACAGAAAATGAGAGGAAATGCTCTTGCATGTGAACTCCTGTGATATGAACTGCTGTGAACTTGTATTTTTTCAAATTTTGGAATATATTCATAAGAAGAATAAATATCTTGAGGCTACTGGAAAAAAAGAGATTAAATGAAAATATCTGTTCTAAAAAGGAGTTGTGCTAAGCAACCTAGATAATACTTTGGTAAGGTCAATTCAGATTGAGTCCCAAGAAGCTGATGCTAATGTATACAAATAAGATAAAAACAATGCATCTCATAGATTAAAGTAGATTTCCTACTTTTTCAGTCTGCAAATGGAAATCGTCATTTTGGATTTGGACTTGAGGAGAAGGAGGACTTTTAGGGTTAAATGGGGTTGCTGGCACACCATCTAGAAACTGTGTATGCATGGTGGACCAGAGATAGTTTTCTAGGTTTCAGACTTTTAATGAACAGAGTGAGCCTAAAGACCCATTTAACTTCAAAATGGAATATAATCCTTTCGTGAACCAGAATATATCCTGTGATGATGGGCAGTAGGATAACCCAGCCAATGCCTCTAAACCCGCATTACCGAAATCACTTGCCCAATGCCTCCAGAAAACCTGTATATAAATGGTAGGAGTCAGATGGTTTGTCGAGGTTTTCTATCCACGTTTTGAGTATTTTGGGGAGGGTTATTTAGTTTATTTTACATTAGGCTGAATTAACAGTTACTTCTCCGTTCCTCGACCTGTTGTCTCGGCCTGGTTAGGCTTAGGATGGCCTTGAGGCAGCCCACGCTCCAAAGGACGAAAGCACTCTTCAGAGTTTTCGGTCTTCAATATTGTTTATTATTCTTATCTACAAAGTTGTCTGCCAGCCCGACAGAGGTCTGCCCAGCAAGACAGCCATGGGCACACTGCCCTCCCTCTGGGCAGTTGTCTATTTTTGTACTAAAAACTACATATAAGATATTTACCTTTACCTTCCAATAGCTTTTACTTTTATTAACAAATGCAGATTTAGTGTGAACCAATCCCAAAGTGCCAGCATCACCATCAAAGATGGATGACAAGAAGAAGAGAAGGACAGGGCACGCCCTAATTCCTCCATCTTGCCTCCTAAGAACCCCCCTGTACCAAGATTCCAAAACCTGTGTTTTCACCCTGTGAATAATCAATTCCTTCACCACTTATCCTCAAGTGATCCTCTCATCCTTATATAGGTGGCACATCCCGTGCAGGGTCAAAATCCAACCACCAAGCACTTCTGGCAACATTCCAGGATTTCCGAGCCCCCTAGGGGTTACCTTGGCAACTCTGGACATCAGGAGTGATGTGCTGAGTTCCCACAATTACTGACTTGAAACTGTCTGGTGGTTTGGTCATGGAGATGGACAATGTTGGAAGATTTGGATCCTTACTGTGGTCATCAGAACTGTTTTCTAGAGTTCAACAGTCAGAAGAACTGTATATTTTCTTAGAGGATTATGATTTGGTTTGGAAAATTAAAGAGTAAGAATAATATAAAACACATTTTGGGCTTCTCTATTCTCATTTCTCATACTCCTGTATGTTAAACAACCAAGTTTTATCACGCTTTCTTACAGGAAGGGTACAAAAACCCAGTAAGCTAATAGGTAGGTTTTTTTGTTATTGTGGCTGACCTGTAGGTGAGAGGAATTTCAATAAAATCAGTGCAGTTTTTCAAAAGCAGCGCAGCTGTTCCCTTTCACTCCAATTCTATTGCCTTGTTTGAAGGCAATCACACTACACAGAGTCACATCCTGAATCTACTACTCCAGATGGTGTTTGAAGAGCCATTAAGAAGTGAGCCTTGGACTGTATTAGACAGCAAGGCAGCTGATGGCATCAGCTTGACTTCTCATTGCCTTGGTGCCTGGTGCCTCAAAGCCTTGGCACCAGCTTTTTGCTATGAATTTTTCTCTGGTAGCACCAGAAATTTGTCCACTGAGGTAGACACTATTTCTTTAAAATTCATACGTAATTTATTTTTCTTCTGTGTTTTCCCTTCTCATTTGACCTTATTTCAAATAGGTTCTTGTCAGCAAGAGATTTGCTCCTCAAGTTAAGTGCTAAGCATGGATTTTATTTTCTTTTACTCTGTTTTTTATCCTCACACATGGAAAAGTATGTACTTTTGACAGGAGCTTATTATGACAGAAAATAATACTGTCCGTAGAGCACAGTAATTGGTAGATATTAGGCCTCTTATCAGATTTCATAGCTAAGCCTGACTTCCTGTGGATGCTCCTGTGTCTGTAATGGATTTGAATCCAGATTCTACATCCCCAGGAATTTGGGAAGCCTAAAGTAGAAATCTAGATTGGTATTAATTCTTTGCAGATCAGCACCGTACTTTCATGTTATAGTGAGACTCAGAGACAATCTCCATGATGAGAATACTGCATCCTTGTATTTTTCGTTCCTTCTCTTGAGATCATCTACCTTCCTTTCCACTTGTTAGTTGTATGACTTAAAAGGTCTTTTTTGTTGTCACCTAGTAGAATGGTCTGATGGTTTGTGCTCCAACTGCTTTGTTCCTTTCATGAGCACAGAAAACTACCCTTGCTAAGTGGCTGAACAAGAAACTAGGAGGGTGTGACACACAGACACTGTTTATGAACTACTTTTTTTTCAAAGGATTTAAGGGTTAAAGGAGAGCTAGGTAGCAAAGTCTTGGTTGTTCACCAGTTGTATTTCTGATTGTTCTGAGAAATCATTTGGTGGTGCAGCAATACAGACCCTGGCATCTTCAAGCACATCTAGACAAATGTCTATGTAGTTTGGGTAGATGTGGTGCTCCACTCAGCCTGAGGACTTGTCTTGCCTTTATGGGCGAAGATTGTTCTCAAACGGAACAATTTGCTCTTTTGGAACCCATTCCTGAAACAGGAATGTGGAGCTGCTGTTATCATGGAATCATTTAGGTTTGAGCAAACATTTAATATCTTCCTGGATCTTAAGTAATCCTGGTTCTAGTGCTGCTAGGGCACATCTATCCATCATCTGACTGGAATGTGCTTCTCTTAATTTCCCTGGTTTTTGCAGCACTGGTCACCAACAGAGGCACAACTGGCAAGGAAGGTTTTCAAATCGTTGGCAACTGGTAAGTGAAAGAAGAATGTCCCCTCCTCCTGCTATCTCCACTGTCTGAAACATATGCAAGTTGCCATCTCAGGGGCTGAATTGTCAGCAAGAAAACTGCTCATTTACAAACTCTTACAAAGCTTGGATTAAATTTTTCATGATAATGGCTTTTTTTATTACTGTTTATATTTGAATGACAATAATGTGAGTTGGAGATTTTCATAAAATAAATAAATAGTGTTCAGCAGGCTGCTCAGGATTGGGAGGGGAACCATGTATGTGTGGAGCAGGAGGCAGGAACAAGATGCTGATTCATTTGTCTTTCCATGCCAAGAGCAGCCCCTAACTGACAGTAAGCAAGAAGTTGTCCATCAAATATTTATGATGTGGACATTTCAAAGGGCTATTAGAAGCCCCCACAAATATCACTAATCAGACAGAGGACAAGAGTTTTTAGAGTGATTTCTTTTTTCTTTCTAATCATGTATGTGTGTGAGGGCTTATCCTGCTATTTCAATTGCAGCTCACTGACATTATGTTGAGTGTGAGATGCCACACATACTTTAAATTGAGTAGTCTTTTTTGTCAACACAGGCACACAAATTGCACCTTCATAGAAAGCACTTCTTTTTCAGTTCAAGGATATTTAGCTGGTCATATTTTGCTCATTACTTTGATTTCTGCAACTTCCGTGGATCTGGTTTATTGCATCTGTCTTAACTAAAGAAATGTTTTCTGGGAAATAAATAGTTCCATTACAAAGATGTATTTTAGTTGAGCAGCTGTTTCACTGTAATGGGAGCCTTAATTGAAAGGATTATTGCAGCAAAACGCTTCCTAGTTGTTTGTCTTGGATGATGATCCTTGGAGAAGGATATGATATAGTAGCAAATTCTAAAGATGAATGATATCTGGTTTGCTTTCTGCTAGATTTTCAGGGTAGCTAAGCCTGAAGATCAGTTCACTCCCCTGGGACCAAATCTGCTGACCTTATTTAGGGAAAACTCCCACTAGCAGTGGGAAATTTGCTTCCGTAAGCAGTGCAGGAAGTGCCCTGTAATATATTAAGAAACCAAGTAAGCCCATAAGAAACAAAACAAAAGGCATTTAAAAGCATTCCCATTACTCTTGGAGAGAAGGAAGCAGAAAATTAATATGCACATGCTCCCTAATTAGCATTTAAACCCTGGTCTTAATGTGATTTAGAGGGAGCTGTGAACTCTTGAAAATGAAGCTGTTGGTGCAGATGCAGGGCTAGGTGTGCAGTTTCTCATTACTCAAATGTTTCTGTTCTGCCTCCGGATGAAGCGGGGAACTTTAAAACACATCCTCCTCCCCACCAGCAGATTTGTTAACATCCTGTTCTAATTCAGAGCACAGACCTGTATCTAGTTCTCCTGTATCCCAAGTGCTCTTGGCTAACAACGCCTTTTTGTTATCCCCACTCTTCTTCAAATCCCTCTCCCTAAATTTTTGATTATTCTTGCAAAGCGGAGCTGCTACAGACCTTGGTGCCCTCTGAGCATCCCCACAGTCAATGCCTTCATCCAGGGGAGCTTGAGAACCTCGAGCTGCTCAAGGTTTTCTTTAGTTGTGTGACAGTGTTGTGTACTGGGCTTGTGAATCTTGTGAAATAGTAGCAGCAACTTCATAGATACAGAGCTCTTCCCAACTCAGTGTCCAAGGCTCTAGCTTTCCATCTTTCCTCATCAAATGTTCATCATCATCATCACCACAGTCAGTACAAAGACACTGTCAATTAAATAGAATCATTTTTCTTTGAAGAAGTTAAAAAAACTCATGATCAGAATACGAACTTTCAATGTTCTGTTTTTTAAGAGAAAATGTAAAGCCACAAAACTTTTTTTATTATTTTGTTTTCAGATGTAACATGCATGACTCAGTTTGGAGCTGTTTGTTATTGTAAGAAAAAACAACATGCTATATTTAGTGGTTTTCTTATGATTATTTCAATTATTATTTAAATAAAAGGGCTTAGTAGATTTTCAGAAATCCTCAATTTTTCAGACCATTTCAGTATAACCTTGCTTCACATAACTTGGCCAGGAAAATAAGTTCAATCTCCTCTTCTGAAATCTCTCAGCAAAGAGGAGCTTTTTGCAGAACAAAACCCCGAAAGACGGAATGAAATTTTCGTCACAGCTGTGCAGTATTTGTCTGGTTCTATACATTTGCATAGAGGAACAAAATTTACAAGTAAAAAAAATCAGATTCAGTAAGTTTGATAAGCAAAACCATTTAAAAACTGAGAAAACAATTTTTAGCATTTTATTGCTATTTTCATTCAGTTTATGAAAAAAGATTGATGGTAGAAAGCAAGAGGTGGAAATAACATGGGTTTCATTGTGTAAAGCTGGGGGAATAAAAAAGCTTGAGAATGAGTGAAAGGATAAAGGAAATAATAGAATTTTGTGGCCAAAAATTTAATTTTTCTTTTTATTAAATGTTGTTAAAAGAATTTTTATAAGGGATTTGGTTTTTTTTAGGGGGGAATACTTGTGAAGAAGAATACTATCCATTCTGATAATGTAATATGATTCTTGTTCGAGAATATAAAGAAATTTATACTTACTCTGATTTTTTTTCCCCTCTTTATTGTGGGAGACAAAACAAGTTGCAGCAAAAAATAGTGGAGTAATTCAAGTCACACACAGAATGGTCTCATGTAAATGAAGCTGTAAAACAAACAGTAGCTACAACACACAATCCTTCCATTTTTACTTCATTTAAAAAACTCAGTCCTTTGTAAAAACAATGAATGGGTCTGCAAGGAAACACAAGATTAGTTAAACTTACCTTTTAAATCCTTTCTTTGTTAATTCATAAAATTCTGTGGCAAAGCTGCTGAGGTCATTGCCTTCCCCTGTCTCACACAGGGCTCTAACAAATTCTGAGCCTGTTCTTTAATTGATCTTTCTGGGTGCCCCGTGATTAAATTCTGGGAAATTACTGAACTATGAGTCACATCATAAAAACTAATTAGTGGTTGGTTGACAGTTTGTCTCCCAGCTGAAGCCTCCAAGTTTCCCTTAATACCACATCAGTATATAGGTTATTGCTGGCAAATGGCTTGAGTTTATTTTGTAGAAGAATGTTGTACAAAGTCACAAAGTTTATGTTGGATAGTGCTGCCGCTAAAACAGCTTTGTTTGAATGGGGCATGCTGTCCCTCTTGGCATCATTTCAGTGGCCCTAATGCATTGAGGCATTGGGGTGAGTGGGGAAAACAAGCTTTTGAAAAGAAGAATTTTTAAAAAGAAATAATTTGCTATTGAGTTTTGGTTTTGATGCAGCTTTGTCCTTCAGCAGCTGCCTTTTGCCAGGATCAGAAGCGTGGCAGAGGAGTTACTTCTGCAAGGTGGCACTGTTGTGTGCTGGTTCAGGGCAGTCCCTTTTTGTTCTCCTCTCCATGGGGACAAATGACAGGAGATACACTGCATGGATCCTTTGAGGACAGGTTCTGGTACACAGCAAGGGGAGCTTCAGGCTGGGGAAGGAGGACTCTTATCCTCCTCTTATCCACCCAAAGGATGGGCCTTTGACTTTTAGGTTAATGATACTGTGGTCCAATAGGTTTGAGCATTGCCTGGCCTGATACTGCAGGTGGTATCCAGGTATCAGCACTCTAGTGGGGTGACCTTGCTGTGTTAAGTGTGTATCTTTCAATAGAGAAACAGGGCTGGAGAGTTTGCAGTGGGAAACAACTTCAAAACTGAATAAATAACAAATAAAAATTTTCAGGTGATAGGTGAGTTGTTGAAGACTTCTTTTCTTCCCCCCGCCCTCCAGAAAGTGAGTGCTGTGCTTAATTGCTAGTAGATATTCCTGAGCACAGCACCTTTCTAGAGGAATATTTTTAAAAATTCCCTCTGGGAAAAAAAAAAGCAAAGAACTTCTGGGTTTGAGGATTTAGTTTTAAATATAGTAGGTTTTAAAATCATACTGTATGTAAACATAACAATATAATTTCTACATAAATTATTAATGTATAGATCAATATTTTTATGATAAAATTGCAGAATCCTCAGTTTACAGACGGTGTTATAAAAGCCAGTGTCCTGGCAGAGCTGGTCCATTATTGTTACTAGAGCAAGTCCAGTTGAGAAAGACAAGGGGCTGTGATGACAATGAGTTATATAAGCATAAAGCTGATCATATGTCACCTAATGCCTCCCATTATGTAAGTTTATAACACAGAACAAAACCTTCTTTTAAAGTTATTTCCTTTCAAATAGATGTGCTGAATGTTATTTTTTCACATTAGCCATGAGAAAATGATGTGGCTGTCTCTGCAGCTTTTCCCTGAAATTTAGGTGTAAAAATTCTCTGCGATACAGACAATATTTATATAAATAATAGAATTTTAGCTACAATATTCTCTGCAATACAGACATTCCAAGGTGGAGAGGGGTTGCCATTCCCCATTCCCATTGCACGGGAACCAAGGACAAACCTCACACTGCAGGGCTTGGGAGAGCAGAGAATGTCTCCATCAATTGTTTAGCTGTGAATCCCCTGCGTGCTCACTAAACTAAATTACTTTGTACTTGTAGAAATGGTCTCATTATGATATGATCTCCAGCTCCTCATCTGAAGCAGGCTTTAATAGCGTTTTGTTTTGCTGTGGCTGTTCCAGGTGCTCTTGTCCAGCAGCTGGATATATTAGACTGTTCCAGAGACTGTAGTGCACCCATCACTACCACTCTACTTGCTCTTAGTCCCATGTTTTTGTTTGGATTGGTCATATATATTTTAGATTGGAAAAAAACACTAAGCTATTATAATTCATTATTATTCATAACAGAGTTATTACAAAAATGTGTAAGGTGCTGTGTGGTCTCGTAGGCCAATGTACTTTCTGTTACAGTCAGTTTAGTAATGAGATATGGTTGAGAACATCAAATTCATCACTTAAAGGGATGCTTTAAATCCATCACTTAGAAGGGGCGCTTTTTGTTGCTTTGGTGCTTCCAACTGGATGTTTATGGATTGTATGCATTTGGGCTTTTAGGTTGTTAGCATCGAGTGCCCTGGAGGAAAGGCACAAGACATCTTTATTGGCACACCTGCATGGTTGAGGGACATGCATAATGCCATAATATAGCCAGAAGTGATCATCACATAGATAGGTACAGATGCTTTCCTGTAATTTCCATTTCCATATTCCTTGTATAAATATAGAGAACAATAAGCATATTATTACATGTGCTATCTGTGCAATAAAATTTGAAGAGCTTCTTACTGCAAGTAACTAGTCAGTAAAAGAGTAAGGAAAACCTGAACAGCTGCACAGCAAATAAGATCCATGCGAAGAAGAACATTGCTGCATGCGTGGAAAATGCTGCTTGATCTAAAACAAAAACTGTCCTTGTCCTGACTGTGCCACAGGGCTGCTGCGCTAATTTAGGGAATCGAGGCTGGTTTCAGATGGTCCTTCTGAGGTGAAGCTACTAAGGCAGTGTTTCATTTTGTGCAGATGCTTTGCTGAACTATATCAATCTTTCTGTAAAAGGGAGATTGCGTAGGTTTAAAGTTCTACCAGGAGAATTTCACTTATGTGTTTGTGTGAGGGCTTTTCCTAATAAACTAATCCCCAAGAAAAATCCACATTCCTTTTATTTCCAAATTTCCTAGGATACATGGATTTTTCTGTAGTTATTCTGTAGTCTGGAAAGTTCTTCCACTTAAAATCACAAATGTGGAGCCACACGTGAGAGAAGGGACAATAGAAAGTGCTTTGAATTTCTCTTGCATAGGCAGTTTTGCTCCTTGGGTTGTTTGACTTTGTACATTTTACAGAGGGTCATCTAATTGGGAGGTTTGTGTTGGTCGATTTTAGTCTCTTATTCTAGGTAAAAAATATAATAGAATCAAGCTGAAGTTCTGTGTAAATACTTTGAGACCAGTAGCAAAAGTTAGGGTTGCTTGCAGTCCACTGATGTTTAGAATATGTGTTTTTGCTGGTCACAAACCAAGCCTCACATGTTTGTCTTGGTTCACAAGATGCTCCTGTTAAAAAAAAAAAAAAGAAAAGAAAATAAAACCAAGTCTCAGTAGGAGATTCAGATTTGTTTTTAATATTAGCAGCTTCTCTGCTTAGTAGAAAAGAAACAATTTGCCTCTGTTTGCAAGGTAAACGTAAAGGAAGTGCTGCATAAAACAACAAATTCTCTGAGAGCCTCCTTCACAGCCTCATTCATTACAGAACTATTCCTTGTGACATGGGTTAGGCAAGTGGCACTGGGCACAGTGCTCTGGGTTACCAAGAGCTTCTCAGTAGGGTAGGACAGGCCACGTCTGTCACTTGGTGTTCCTGTCTCCATGCAGGAGGGGTCCAAGGAGGTGTGTGTGCTGCACACTGGGGAGGGACAGAGCCTGTAGGGCTGCAGGGGAAGAAGGGCAGTGAGCTGGTAAGGAAATAGTTTTAGGACATTTAAATTCCCCTGATGCTCCCTGCTGGAAGCCAACTTCACATGGGCACAGCTTTGCAGATTTGCCTTAACCTCTGATGCCTCTGGTGCTGCAGTAATTACCACTGCAGTAATCATCAGAGCTAATGATAACTCATCTCACCCAGCTCAGTGGCCTCTTGTGTGCTTTGGGGCAGATCATCAGGTTACAGAAACCTTCCAGGGACACTTGGTGGTCTGTGGTGAAAGGCAGCAGGGTCAGAGAGTTTTCTTCCTTTTCTGGTTTACTAATTACCACAAGCAAAATATCTGGTTTGAAGAGATTTTTATGTGAATACCTTTTTTTTTTAACAAAAATTTGATTATAAAAATTTCCTCAGACTATAAAAGCAACGTGAAAGTACTTCATTATGTGTATTTAGTGCTGTGTCTTCTGTGGTGTATAATTTGTGACGGAGCCTGGTTTCAGTAAATTGTACTTATTTTGACATTTGGGTTGATGCAAATAAAGTAATGTAAACACTGGAGCTGACCTCTATGAGTCAGATTTTTGTTGTGGACTACTCATAACAAGCAAGTGCAGACTTTTTGTCAAAAACTGCATCATAGTAACAATTTGCCTTACAAATAAACATAGTGATATATACCTGTCACCGTTCACTAATGTAAACATCACCCTGGGATTTCATCCAGACTCTTGTATTTGTAGCTGACTGGTCAGGAAGCATCAGATTTATATGCATTCTTTATTATATCCCAGTCGTGTCCCCCATCCTGTATCTCAAAACTATCTCTAGTTTCATGTAGTCTTTCATGATGATGGGCTGTAGTATGATGGAGATCAAGATGGGGATGAAGGCTAACTTGTTGGCATGACCTTGAATTTAGTTACTCTCTCAGTCCTAAAGCATGAAAGTAGGGAAGACTGACTGCATTAGAAGACTCATGAGTTTGTTTCCATAGAAAAAATATTCCTGGCATTTTAAAGCTCTGTTCTGGATCTTCAGGTATTTTAAATTTTTTTTTTAAATCATCTATAAATCAGTTTTATTAGCTGTTCTTCCTGACCTTAAAGAGCAATCAGAAGGATGTTGAAAAGATTCCTAGGAAGCACTCAGATGCTCGATATGAGGTTTTTGATTTCACTGAATGCATTTCCATGACATCCAGTTAGTACAGAATCCAGCACATGATGAATATCAAGTTGAATTAAAATGCCTGGAAAAAAATGCAGTTTAAGATAACAAAATGGAGGAATTTTTTGTACAGCATTACAGTCCAAACAGTTTTTTGATTTATGCTTGTGGAGGCTCTGGCCCTATACCTTGTAGTACTATCTCCTAGGTTCTTCACTTTGTTTGTCTGTGGAAGGCTTCAATGCTGATGATATATCTTTGTCATTTCAATTCACAAGAAATTATGTGTACTCTTGGGTTTGGGTCTAGATCAAGAAAACAGAAGTTGCTATAATTTCTCTTTAGACTTGTAGAAAGGCATAGAAACTTACAGTTTCTAAGGAAAGGGGCAGGATTAGCCTGTTTGCAGTTAACATAAATGCCACATTTTTTGTCCATGAGGCAATAGCAGGCATAAAACCAGAAGCAAGGACCTTAAAATTCTGCTTACTCCTGAATAAAATCACTACTATTTGTGTCTTCTTTAATGACATAGCCCCCAGTTCAGTGAAGCAGGTGACTTGAAAAATGCATCCAAGGCTTGGAAACCATGGGATTTGCCTGCCAGCTCATGATTTCAAGTATTTCTTCAATACCCCAGAGTCAGATCTCTCGGTTAGAGCTGTTTCATGTGCACACATTCACATGCATCTACGGGCAGGGAGTTTGGTGCTTGGGGCAATTGGATCTCTGCTTTGTCCCTTCCTCTCCATACCCCCTCTTGTTTTTGTGCAGCTTCAGAAAATGCAGAGGCAAAGTTATCTCTGTTCATATATCAGAAATGCACCTTTGGTTGTGCACTAGAGGAGCTGTTAACAGCACTGCAGAGGAGGTGTTGCTGACGTACTGCGGAAGGAACTTGGGTAGACTCCCTAATGCAATGTTCAGGCTCTGTCTCTGTCTTTACCATAGTTTCTGTTGTCTGGAAAGCTGTGCTTTTCAGTCAGGGTGTTCAAAACTGTTTTGCTGTTTAACTTTTGCTCCATGGATTGTTCACATGCTCATTCAGTTTCTTGATTTGAATATACCAAATATACTTATTTATTGATCGCTCTTAAATAAAATACTTAGGGGTAGTTTTAAGGCTATCATTAGGAATTTAATAACCTTTATGCTGAGTAGATTTTTACTCCAAAAACAACTGAGAAACGCTATTAAATGTAGCTATTAATTCTTGAGGACAGGAAGGATGCTACACAATTTTGTGAGAGACCACTGAATCCATTCCATCTTCCTAACTGAGTAATTATGTGTTTTTAGGGCTTTAACTGTTACTGAGATGACTTATTTTTCAAGTCAGTTCCTATCTCAATGTTGATCTGAGTAGATTTGCTGGCTTTACGTCTGCAATCATTCCAGTAGATAACTTCTTTATAGTGAAATCAAATACAAATATTTAAATAGAATTTTTTAGTGAATTTCATAGTATGTATATTACATCTGTTTAGCATTTGCTTAAGTGCTTGACATAACCCAAATTTATCCTTGTCAACCAAAATTCATTCTGTTACCCTAAATATCCTGGAACCATGACAATTTTGTTTTGGGTGTGTTGATGGTAAGGAATGAATTGTTGAGTGCAGGGCTAGAAGTTTCCCTTGGTCTTGGTCTATACTGTGCTCAGAGGAGAGATAATTTGTGCAGTGTGTCCAGCTTCTGTACCTGTGAGCTTGGAATTCTTATCTACTTGATAAATGGTATTGGGAAACTTAATTTCATACAGCCCTGTTCAGACCTGCTAATTTTGGTGCCTAAGTTTGGAGACTGGTCTCACACCACTAACCACTGTCTGGGTTTCATCTGGGCGTGAGCGTGGTCCTGACGTCAGGAAGCCAAAGAAGGATCAGGGCAGGTGAGCACAAAGTCAACTGGGTGTAAACAGGCAGTGTCTCTAAAATTATTTGGTTATTTACTCTGGTTCTCCTCAGAAAAAATAACAAACACTGGGGAACAAAATTGTTCACTGAAGAGGTGAAGACTCTGGCATTACAGGAGAGTGATTTTAGTATTTTTATTTCCATAGTCTGAGGCTGCATGTGCTTGGAGCATAAGTCACAAGAAAAAATTTCAAATCTGGCAAATCTGGACATGAAAAATGGTGATTCTTTGTCAAGGGCTATTAATTAACATGGATCTCTCTTATACAGGTCTAGGTTCTTTTTTTATATATATTCTCTGTAGAAAAATCTATCTGTTAAATGGGGCAATTGGATGTTCCAGTATTTTATTCCATGAAACATGGTTTTTCTCAGACAATATGCCAGGTGTGGGAGCTCAAAAAAGTGTTTTTGGATTAGGGGCTGTATAGTAAAAAGGGAGAGCCTGGTGCACAAGCACTACCCTTTTTATATAGCAGTATAACTTATGCTTGATATAAGAAGTGAAGTAGAGAATCTGCATGATTTTCTAGTCATGGACTTAAAAATTTGTTAGGCCAATGTCTGTCAAATGGTTCCACATGTGCTGAACATGGCATGCAGGGAACTGCTCTTAGGAGACCATTTACATGGCACAAAAAGTTTCACAGAACTAACAAGAAGTGGTGAACAAATCTGATGATTGCTTCAGTGTTTGGTAAGTAATTATGTCCATGAAGACATCTCTTTTGTGGAGTGTTCCTAATATTACCCTGATCAGAATAATCTTTGTAGAAAAATCTGTAATTTTGTGGTAAACCCTTGTCAGGTTTTTCTTACCAGATTTTTTAGTAAGGCTTTTATGTTTTTGGCCAAAAACTGAGGACTTGATATTCAGGGTGAAAACAGTAGGACTTTGGCTTTCCAGTGAAATGTGTCTTGAAGAAAGCAGTCACTTACCATGAAAAGTTTTCATCTCAAGGCATCCTCTGTATGAAAGTTTTATTAGAGAACAGGCATAGGCAGAAATACTTTAGGCAGCAGTTTTACTCTAGCAAAGCTCTGCACGGATGGATCAATGTTGGCATTATTTTATGTGTCGACTGTGGTGTACATTTCTTCTATATATTTTTAGTTCCTGTCCACGTGATTGATGGAAGAAAGCTTACTTTGTCTCACAGGTGAAACCAAAGCTGATGTAATTTATGAGAAAAGCAGCATAAGCATGTGTGCTTGCTGAAGATCAATATCTAGGGGAACTGAAGTCTGTCCTACATCAAGCTGGACACTGGTGGTGTCTGCACAGTGGGAAAATGGGTTTAGGGATTTAGTCCTTCAGCCTCACCCCCAGTCATACAGCCTGGGAAATCTCTTAGAGCCCATAGCAGCTCCTTCCTCCTCTCTCATCTTCACATGCTCTGGGTTTTTTTCCCAAAGGAAACCCATGGAATGTGACAAGGATGGCACCTGTCTTGTGGCGTAGGCTCAGCTGCTGGAGCATGAGAAGGTGAAGGGCTGTTAGGAGGCTCAGTTGATCTCTACAGAGCAGTTTGCCATGGAAAAAGCTGCATAAATGGAAAAATCATAGAATAAAACCTAATCTGTCCTCTCCACAGGATCCTCAAGTGATAGCAAATGTAGGAGTGGAGTAATTTGTAGTCATTTGTAGCTGATCTCCTGGTGCTTAATCTGACTCCTCTGGGCCAGCTGGAGAGGGGTAAGTAAAGGCTGGCCAGCGAGTACAGGGTATACACACCCCCAGGGAATGCTCAGGCTGGTGAGTGAAATGACCATAATCCAATAATCCAGGTAAATTAACCTTCCATTGTTAAGCATGTGTGTTTTGTTAGCACTGGAAACTGCTATTTATAATCCTTAAATTGAGTTGTCTTTGTTCTTCTTCTGTGTAATTAATCCCACAAGTCTTGTTTGAAGAAAAGAGATGATATTTAAAATGATTACTGAGACTGTGGTGCCCAATGCTCTTGGTGGAGCACTCTCCACCCTGGTATTTCGACCATAGCTGAATCATCTTGGTGGTTGTGGAGCAGATGGCGTGAGGGGTGACCATTTTTAAAAAGTTTCTACCTATATGATAATATTTTTTCATATTATTTATCTGAGGGTTTTTTTAAATTTTTTAAATCATTATACTGTGTGATGATGAGTTTTGAGAAATATGTAAAACGATCTCATTTGTGTTACACTCCTTTTTTTCAGAGTTTACATATTTCACACCATTTCGTGACTCTGTGATTCTGGGTAGAAAATACAATAAGCTTCACTGTTTTTTGGGTTTTTTTTTTCTTAATTGGGCATTTTAATAGGCTGCATTGCTTGTGTACACTTGTGAGCCATGTCATGGAGGGGGATCCTCTCTGCTTTTTTTTGCATTTTTTCCCTTTTCTCCCCCCACTCCTTTTTTTTTTTTTTTTAATACCCTACCCCTTTAGCGACGGGGTGTCTGTGCCTATGATGCCTTTCTGTTTCTGTGTGACAGCCACTTTGAAAGCTCTGGGGTGCATGGGGCAATGTCTCATGAAGAGCAGACTGGAGAAATAGACCTGCTTTAACTCTGTGCTGGGATGGCAGGAATGCCCCCTTCTTTACAGATGCAAACAGGAACCAACTTCAATCACAATTGTCGGAATGCTCCCCAATGTTTCTGGGCTAGAAACAGATACAGTAACCACAACAGAAAGGAATTGCTTTCTGGCTTTAATTTTGAGGAGTTTACTCCAAGTCTTGACCTGGTGCTTTGGACATAGACATATGCACTTTGTGAAGTCAAGCTGTGTGCAGTACATCTTGCTGGCACCTTCAGGCATTTTGTATGCATACGGTGCAGTGTTACAGGCCTTGGCCTATTTTTCAGAGCCAATTTCTATATACTCAGCTGCCAATGAACAAAAAAATGTGCTTTGGCAGATTGGATTTTGGCATAGGCACTCTGAAGCCCCAGAATTTCAACTCTTGGAGTTGTAACAAAAAATGTTTAATTAAACTGGCAGCTCAGACCAATAAATGTTTAAACTAATTTTAAAAGGAAAACTTAACTGCCATGTAGAAGAGGTATAGACCTGACATGTCTGTTCCTTGCTGAAGGAGTGCAGTTGTTTTCACAGCAGTCTTTGCTTGGAAGCAGTGGTCTGGAGCTGGAGATCAAAGGGGCAGAAAAGCTGAGTGGTGGATAGGTCAGAGACAGTGTGCTTCAGCTACTGCACATCTCACAAAGTTATTTCAGAATCAGTTTTAAATAAGAGGGTTTTTGTGTGCGGGCAGGAAATAGAAGAGTGCAGTGAAAGTCAGAGAGAGACTTAGAGGCCAGTTAGATTTAAAGGCAAAGTTTGGGTTTATCATGTGTCTTCCACAGTACCTGAATATTAACTTAGTAAGGGAGTGAATTTACAATAAAAAAGTTGCAGCAAGTTCCTGAACATTATTAAAAATCTGTGGGCAATTATTTTTAAGTATATCCATTAGTCCCTTTTTTCCCTAATTAAATGTATTGGCTAGATTTCAAGTTTGACAATTACAACTAAGATCTTGTGAATATCTGCAAGGAGAAAATGGTTAGGACTCAAGAATATGACCAATCTGTTGATACATAGCAATTTTTTTCGAATGTTACTTACTGGCAACTTCTCAATTAGTGGAATATTTACATGTACTTAAAATTATCATTTAGGGGGCACTCTGGGTATGTCTATATTTACTTTATTGGCTGTAGAGTTTCCTCAGTGAGGCTGAGTTATCTGGCATTCTCTAGCTGTGGTGTAGAGAGCTGTGTGGTGCTGTTTTGATTTGCAAGATAACTGTGGTATTCCTTTCTGGAGGCAATCACATTTCAGCTGGAGGAAACTTAGCTCAGGATCTGGAGGCTTTAAGATCTTCATAAAAGTTTGAGATACTTGGGCAAGCTAGTAAGCGTAGCACTGAGATTTGTATTAATAAGATGATTTCACTTGCTTTAAGAAATTATTGCCTCATTAATGCCTTTAATAATATATTAGTTTAGTTTGCAAGACTTAGTTTTACAAAAACCTCACAAGAGATGAGTCCAACCCTTTAGACTCTCAACTCTGAAGTTACTGGCTGGGATCCCCACTTCAAACCCCTAACTACAGATTGGCTCCAAAGCAACTCCAAAACAAAGATTTTGTTTTGTGATTTAAATCTGTAAATCCCCACGTGAGCACTCTGATTTCATATCTGAAAGGCTTGTTTTGGATTGCTTTGAGTGGATTGGGAACTTTCCTGCTAAGCTGCACAAGACATTTTCAAATTAGTTAACCATGCCTATATAGAAGATTTAGGTGCCATAACTTTTGATTTTTAGTTTCTTATTTTTGGAGGAAGGGAGGTTCAACTTTTCTGGGTAGATAGAGGTGTGATGAGTATGTGCTTATCTTTGGGCAAGACAGTGAAAGCTTTGCAGAGCAAGTAAAGTATGGACAGAATATTCCCTTACTACTCAAATGGACAGGCACTGGAAACATACCTAGGAATCTGTTTAAGAGGTCAGAGGAGACCGTGTAAAATGTACAAATGTGTTATTTTTGTGCACAGTCTCTATTCTAACTGATGTTTAAAGGTGAATGAGAGCAGCAAAAGCATTTTAATTTTGGCAGTTTCAGGAGTTTTCTTAGGAATTATTGGCCAATATGGATAACTTTGCATTCCTTTGTGCTTTCCCCTGGCCACCCCCTGCTTCCACCTCTGCAATGGGAAGACTGCACTCCACCAAAATCAGGATTTCAGTTCATCTGAATTGTCTGTAAAATGTGCAAATCAGCTGCTGATTTTGAGTGTTGTATTGATTCAATGATAAGAAGTAATTATGCTAAAGGGCTAGATCAGGGTAAGCCAAATAAAAATGTTATTACTGGAAGTAGTTTTGGGAAGACTGTTGCATCAGCAAAAGAAGTGTAACCTGATAATGGCAGTCTATGTTTGAGACCATTAAATGTAGAACCGTTACAAGGTCAAGGCAAAGTATTGAAATCCACATTTAAAATATATCCAATATTACAAAAGACTGATTAGAATATAGGACAAGCCAAAGACTGATTGATTTATTAGCTGATTTATTAGCTTTGGCTTTTTGTTTGTTTGTTGATTTGGAATTGTTTTGGTTTTTTTTTTGTTTTGCTTACCAGATCCTGACATTAATGCAATAATAATCTTTTGAAAACAAGTATTTCCTGGTGGAAACCTTACATTAAAAAAATGAGCCAGATGGTAAATAGCTGGAAGCATCAGTTTAAAATGCTGTTTTATAATTTCTAAAATTCTATCCTCTTCCCTTACTATTTTCTGTCTATTTTGTTGTAATTGTTTTTGTGGGTTTTGGGGTTTTTTCTGGGGGAGGGTGTTGATTTCGTTGGTTTGGGGGTTTTTTTGTGGAGGGGGTGCTGATGTGTTCTGCTTAATGTCTGAAATAAAGCTGAATTAGATTGTTAGAAAATTTAGAATTGCTGTAATTGAACAACGGGCAGGTTCTCTTTCCTGTGTTGCAGTGGTATAAGTCATGGTTGCTTCCAATTATCTAAAACACTTGGATTTTTTTTTCAGAAATTTCTTGGTACTGTTAATATCCTTGTGAATGTGTCCATCAGTTTCTTCACTCCTGTTTTCCTAAACACCTCTGCAGTTATATGACTTCTCACTTCAGTAGCAAGTAAGCACTTTGGGCAGATCTTGGATAGGAGGTTAATGATAATCTCTCCTTGTACACTTGTATAAAAATTAGGGGTCAAGGTTCTTCCATTTCCTTTTATTGAGGGCATTGGAAGGTCCCATGAAATAGGATCTTTTATTGTACTGCCTGAAAAATACTTGGCTTGACTGTTTTTAAGCAAGCTATCTCTGCATTCAGATACCTAGAGAATGTATGCCTAAAGAAATGTATTTATGAAGACAAATCTCCATTTTGTCAAGATGGGATCAGTTTTGGCTGGATGTTTTCCTGTAGCAGGCCAGCCAAATTGTAGTTGGCCTCCACTGATACTCAAAACCAGCAACGGTCTGGACCTGAAACCAAGTGGAGTGCAACATGTTTTGGAATTATTGGCTTTCTCTAGGGACTGTGAAATCAGTCATTAACTTTACCAAATGTGCAACTTTTTCTTACAATTGAATTCCCCTAATGATTGGTCTAAATCTTGAGCCAAAAACATCAGCATCAGTGGGCACCAGGGAAGCTTCTTCTTATTACAGACACCCCTATGCTTGACTATTGCAGAAAAATGATGATTGGAAAGAACAGTTCCTAAAGCAGGGTCCAGTTTGTTACTACAGCTACTGGTGCTCATCAGCATCATAAGCACTTTGCAAGCCATATGAGGTAATTTATGGTGTTATGTGCTTAAATCAACAAGATTCATTATGCAAAAAAAACTAGTTTGAAGTTTTGTTGCCTCCTTTGCTTTTTCTGACAGACTGAGTTTCTGTACAGGAGAAATACTGTGTAGGCAGTACAAATATGCTTTATCTGCTATTAAGATGATCTATTGTGTCCTAAACTTGAAGTTTTCTTCTCTGAGCCTTTAGTTTCATTTCAGCACAAAAATATGACTGTTTAGAGAAAACCATTTTTAACCTCAACTTCTTTATTTGGTGATTTAACCTTTTCCACATCTGCAGAACACAAATGACCGATGTGTAGCTGGAGACAATGTTCTGATTATGAACTAAGGACTTGGGCGAGGTTTGGCAGCCAAACCTAGGACGTGCACTCTTTTGTGACCTTTGGGGATTCTTTTTTTCTTGGGCATATGGGAAGGAATAAGTTACTGGAATATGACATAAAAATCATGCATTTTAATACAATATTGAAAAAACATTTTACATACAATTGTGTAAAAGCTTGTCATAATATTACTGTTGTGAAGATATTCAGATGGCTGGATGAGTACTTCCTTGTGCTGTTGTATATGTACACAAAAAATGAGTACCAGAAATTAATAAGATAATCCTGGAAACTAGATATCATTATGAAAGATGAAGGAAAATCTAGAGATAAGCCAGGTACAGGATTTACCATGGGAAAAGAAACATTTTTTATTCAATACTTACAATTCAAATTTAAACTAAAACCCTCCTGTGCACTCCAGACTGTTTGAAAAGTGCTTCAGTGATTATTTGTAAGCTAAACATTAGGCCACTTTAGTAAAATTATCTAAACGTCTCTCACAGCCTTACAAAATAACAATGTTTAAAATTTTGCTGACTTCCTCCTCTACCCAGCAAAACACATTGCTTTTTATTAAGACATATCTTCAAAGAAGAGTATTAGATTTGGAAACTGAAAATGGATTTAGGCTATGTCTTTGTCTGCTTGCTTTTAGATACTTAACTCTCACTTAAATGATACAACTAGATGTATGAGGGATCATAATAATTGAGATTCAGCAACAAAATTCATTATGGTGCTGATAAAATCTTTTGTGAATGCTCTGCTGGATGTAATACTTCATGTAGAAATTAGGAAGATATATGGGGATTTTCCCCTATGATATTTGTTAAAGATGCATGTATGCATGTGGATTTTTCATGCTGAATTCTTGTGACTACTCTGATGGTTTGGAATAGGTACCACCACTTTTTGCTTTCTAAAATAGAGGGTAGGTTTTGAAAAGCATTTTTCCACATGCACATATATCCTGCCCTCTAAGTGTTGTGAGCAGATACTTTGTTTGACCTTCCAAATCTGGGGGAAAGTTGCGTCTGGGAAATGGTAGCCTGTGAGGCTGATATTAACATGGCACTGGATATCACAAGGTTCATGAGTTGGTGCTCAGTGCAGATTTGGAGGTTGTTTCTCATATATTTCTTCTCTGAATACTTCGCCTTTCTTGAATTCTATGCTGGCTTAGACTCATTCTTAGCCCTTTGTCCTTGTGAAAAAAGCAAATTTCATGCTTCCTTACATATTTAGAGAGGAGAAATCTGTGTGGCCTTAACTTAAAACTGCAGTGTCAAAAATTCATCTGAGTACAGATACATGGAGTGTTTCATTGTAGGCTTGTATTCTACTTCTAGCTGGAAAATTTGAAGGATTAAAAAAAAAAAAAAAAGAAAAGAAAGGTCTTGAAAAAATCTAAAATAATGGAAGCCAAATAATTTTCTTGCACTCAAGTTATTTTTCTGGCAAAATAATGTTGTTTGTGTTCTGTACACATTCGACACATACCAATGGCAGACATTTGCAAAAAAAGAAATTTAGAGGAAAGATTTGAGATGCAGTGCCATTTAAAAACAAGGATAAATTTTCAGTCCAGTGCTGTGCAGTAAAATTACAGTGTATGTGAGACTTCAGTAACAGCTGAATTTTTAGAATAGTTTGGTCTTACTTTAAAATACAGATTGGGTTCCCTAAAATATTGTTAAGCTCATTTTTAAACATCAATCCATTTTGACTATGGTGATTTTCAGATGACTCACATTTAAAACAGTTTTGCTTATACATGGGAGATAGTCTCTCTTTAGTTAAAATGTTGCCAGGATTCATTATAAACTCCATTGTAAGCCAAATAAAATTGAGTAAAAAAATTGGCCCGGCTTGAAAATTGCCGTGTTTGCTCAAGTTTACAGGAAGTGTGTGAACCATGAGTGTTTTTTGGATGATACCTATCTTCTCAACATTAATACACTCAAATCACCCACACTAAAAAAAAACTCCACCTACAACCTGTCACCAAAAGTAAGCACTTAATTAACCCTAATGTTCTTATTTTAAAATTTCACCTTGAAGTTAACACTGTCTGTTATTTCATGTTGGAGAGTAGACAGGTAGGCTCACTAATGCCAGTTATATTCCTGGTGTCTTCAGTTCAAGCTACGCAATGTTTGAGGTCAGTTATTTACTGTCTGCCACAGAGCAGTGCCAGGACATTTCTTGACTGGTGCTCAGCATTATGAATGCCACGTTGCTGGGAGCACTGCAGTCAGCAGGCCCTTGTCAGGTACTGGAAAACACAACCAGGCAGTAACAGTAGAGTATTAAACCAGGTCTACTTCTTTCCCCACTCCCTGAGACATTATTTTGTGATGATGTGTGATTTTAGCTTATCGTCTATCTCATGTAGCTGGTCATCTATCTCCCCTTGACCTTCACAGAAAATTACGGCAAGTGAAATATTTTCAGCTTTGATAATCTAGTGCTGCATTTAAATTCAAGAAAGGCTTAAAAAGGTGGGATGGCAACATGGCTATATGTGTTGGTAATGAAGGAATTAATTTTTAATTTTTAAAATTTTTTGTTAATGGAGGGGAAAGTCCATCAAGTGTACATGCATGCAGATGAAGCCATCATTCCTGTTACAGTGACATTAATAAATTATAACCATATTGCCAGCAACCTCTTTGTGTGTATCTTTGTCCATCCTTTGCCAGTTTTGACCAAAAACTCTTTTACAAGACAGGTTTGTCTTGCCAGAGACCTTGCTACTGAGGTCTGTATCTTTTCTTGAAATCTATACCTTACCAAATACCTTGCCCAAGATACTACTACCAATAACACAAACAAACACCCCACTCCTCCCCACCCCATAAACATGTTAGACAAGGCAGTGAGAAACACGGTCACAAAGCAAGAATTATTTTTTAGAAATGGAGAGAGAATGAGAATACTTAACTCTGTGGAGACTCTGGTTCTCAGAGAATGAGTCACACTTCTACCAGGTTATAGCCAAGTCAAACAAATGATGTCCAACAGATGACAAAAACGAAAATGAGTTTCTCATCCAGAGACCAAACCCATGATTATTATTCATAAATTTGCCAGGTCAGACCAATTAATCTTCTAAGTGCTTTAAGATAGTTGTGTGTTTTAGTAGGACAGGAAATAACAGTAGTGTCTGAAAAAGTATTTCATTAATTTTAAGCAGAGGAAAATCCTCACAGCACGTCCTGTGAAGTGGTAGGTACTTTAAGAAATACATAAAAGTGATTATGGAGGGTAGACACCAAACTGACTCCAGTCAGTTTTAGTCTGAACCTGGCAGGTGATAAGGCATCCTATAACTTGGATAGTTACTTCAGCCCTTTGGCAAACCATATGCCAGATAATTCCATGACAGTTTTCTTGACAGTTTTCTGACCTCCCTCTCACCCCGTAACTTTTTTTCCACTCTAGGGAAAAGTGGAAAAGTAGATCAAAATTAAACCAGCACTCCAAGTGATCAGGCTTGTCTGAAGACAATTCTGTGCCATATTTCTATATTCATTTTAAGACCAATAACTCCTAGGTTTGATTGCTGACTGTGCAGTGACATTCATCCTAGGATCTAAAACAAAAGCCCACCTGGATTTCAGTGGTATTTTCTGCCACAGCATTTGCTTTGGTTTTTGGGGTTGTTTTCATGTACTCCTAAGGGTGGAACAGCATTGTGGTTTAACCTAAAACCCACACTGCTGCTCTTTCACTGTAATGCATCATCTCCCCACTCCAGTAGGGAAGAGAATTGAGAAAAAAGGTAAACTTTGTGGATTGAGATAAGAACAGTTTAATATCAGAAATGAAGTAAAGTTTAATAATCATTACTGTCATGTTAATAATAGTAATCATAACAATAATAATAGATGTAGTAGTATGAAAGGAATAAAACCCAAGAGAAACAAGTGATGCACAAAACTATTGCTTGCCATCTTCTAATTGATTCCCAGTCTGTCCCCAAGCAGCAATCTGTGTCTTCTGGCCAATTCCCTCTACTTTATAAACTGAGCATGACATTCTGTGGTATGGAACATCCTTTGGGCCAGTTTGGGTCAGCTGTCCTGGCTATGCTTACCCTCTGAAATTTCTTGTGCACCTGCTCACTGGCACACTAAATCCACAATGCTACTTAGAAGAAAATTAACTGTTCCAGCCAAACCCAGGCAAAACAGCAGGGTGTGTTATTCACTGTTATTCACAGTAGAGTGCCTTGAAACCTCAGTTGAAACTGATGCTACTTCCTTAGGCAGGAAGCCTACTCACACAAAGGCATATTCAAAGCTCCAAGCTGCTTCCTTGCAAATAGGAGAGACAGTGTGGGGTAGGAAGCAAAAGGTTAAACACTGTGTCAGAAGTCAGTGACCTGCTCACATGTGTGTGCTGTACCTAGCTGACTCTCAGCAAACCTAAGTTAGGGAGATCATTAAAACTGTTTTGGTTCACAAGGGAACCAAGGAATAAGAAAGAACCTGGTAGTTATTGTACTGTGATGAGCATTACAGGAAATATGAAAGGAAAGCTTATAAACACACACAGACAGCCAAGAATATAGGCACATCTAATGGAAGAGGGTTGCTAAGTATTTGGGAACAATACTACTTTAAAAATGTGCACCCAGTTTAGTTTTGTCCTTGCACTTAGCTACTCGCAAAGGACGGATTTTCAGAGATGCCATCCCTGAGCTCTTTGAAACAAGAGTTTAATTGGGAGCAACTGCCTGCTCTCACCTGCAGCAAACACTTGAGTTTATTCTTCCTCCTCTCCTGCTGCCTTTTGAGGCTCTTGATTGTCCCTCAATGCTCTCCTGTCTGTTGTGGTCATGATGTGGGTCAGAGATTCAGAGCCCTGCTTTCTGCACCACTCTTCTGCTGCTTGTGTTTGCATGACTTTGTACATTTTATTTAATAGCATAAGTTGTTATTGCCTGACAAGAAAATAGGATAATTATAGAATTTTTTAAAAATTATTATTATTAGAGTTGGTGAGAGAAGCTAGATCGTTTGCAGTCCTGGCCACGTTAATTATTTTGCAAAGACTGGACCTGTGCAATTCAGAACCTGACCCTGGTTCCCAAGCTGTTCATGGTGGCAGCAGGAGATTTACTATTCTTCTAAGCAGGGACAATATGAGCCTCTAGGACTCAGGGCACAGCTGTTAGGACTCTGAAAGGAAGGAGGCTGTTGAAGTTACAAATGTGGTATTTGTTTTAGAGGTATTTTACTAGTCATTTTCTCCCTTATCTAAATGTCCTGAAGTTTAAAGGCAAGCTGAAGGAAGTGCTTCCCTGCTAAAACCTAAACAAACTCTTAAAATTAGTGGCTTTTTAAGTGAAAGTGTTCCCCTTTTAAAAATCCTACTGAAGTCTGAGAAAAAGAGATACAGAATGGTAATGAGACAGACATAAAATAGGACATTCCATCTCTATTACAGAATTCATCTATCTTTCCTGAGTCCATCTGGTAGCTAAAGATAAATCAGTTTTTCAGTGGTTTTCCACTGAACAATATTTTTGAGCCCACATTGGATGTTTGCAGAAGGATTCCTTCTGCCAAATTTTGTCTTCTTGTTACCAGCAGAGAGTTGTACAGAGCCATTTCATTTATGCTCTTGGATTGGAGGTGAGAAATGCTGTCTGACTGGGATGTAAAATTTCAGCAGAATATTGGGTGTGTTTGCTAATGCTTGTTTGTGTAAAACAGAGCATTGATTCTCATCTTCTTTGAACAGTGTAGTGCAGTTGACTTCAATGGAGCAATGCTGATTCAGCTCAAGCACTCACCCTTCATATTCAGCTTTACATTTCTGTTTTGGAAGAGCTGTGCCTGTTAAATCTTAAATTAATATATTGAGGTGCTTCAGTCTAGATTGGCTGGCTGATTTCCTAAGCCAGTGCATTATGTTTCATTTACAGTATTCAGATTTTACAGATTGTGGAGGTTTACTCTTTCAGAAGATAATAGATTTCAGTAAAAGAGCATTTAAGTTCTAGAAAATAAGGTAGTGTTATGTCTCATTCTTTTTGTATGGTTAAGCAAGTGACATTGCATGATGACTCAAAGTTTCCCTTAATTGTATGCCATCTCTTCAAAGTAATTTTGGATGGCAGACAACACCTGTTCTGGGTTTTAGGCCCTTTAAGCATATTTCAAATTCCAGAATGTTTCCCTTCTGCGTTGAGTAGCCTGTAATTTCCAGGTAAAAAAAGGTCCTTTTAATTCACCATACCATTTCTTCTGCATGACACAGATCTGTTTTTACCTTCCTTTTAAAAAATTATTTCTTTAAATACTGTGTTTTTATTCAGATCTTGTTTCTAGTACGTAATTCACCTTTCCTAAAATGACTTAGAGCA
Organism: Ammospiza caudacuta; assembly: GCF_027887145.1. NCBI lineage: Eukaryota > Metazoa > Chordata > Aves > Passeriformes > Passerellidae > Ammospiza > Ammospiza caudacuta. The sequence goes on from NC_080593.1 coordinate 102,651,214, forward strand.
ATTAGCTACTTTTGGTGACTCCATCTTTCTCCTACATTATTTCTGCTGCTGGAATTTGGGGGAAGGAGGAGGATGTAAGCACACATACATGTGCATGGAAGATTTTCCTCTTTGTCTTGCAATCTTTGAACCTGAAATACACTTCTGCAGTGAATGGCTGCATTCCTGGAATCTTTTCACAGCCTGCTTCTGTACAGACTCTTTTTAAACTGTGAACAGCATTGATTTTTAACAGCACCATGTCAGGTTACCCTCTTAACATGCCTGCTGGTACATTTGCACCAGACAGAATCTTTTCTAAGTCTCCTGCATTTCCACAGACTTTGAGACTTGGGATCCCTCTGAATGCATAAAACCCTATAGTTATGGTAATACTTCAATTAGCATGTTGTTTGTGATCAGACAATACATAAGGATATTCATGGTATCTGTAATGATCCATTTGAGAGGTTCTGAGGTTATTAAAGGAAGAATTAGGAATTTTTTAAAAAAATCCAATAATGCAGGACCTAAATGCTTTAGAGAGTGATAATTTGGGACATTTTCTGATTTCCAGAGTTCTGCATATATTTATTCTAGATGCTTATGAGAACCTAGACATGTTTTCTTAAACATACTTCTATTTGGAAGATGAACAGTGACACATCATTAAGTGTCTCTGACAGCTGCTGATTATTTTCAGAAGTCAGAATTTGGCTTTGTGACTTGTCAGTCAATATTAAATTTGAGGGTCTTTTGGATCATAGAATGGATTGGGTTGAAACAGACCTTAAAGATCATCTAGTTCCAACCCCCTGGGATAAATGATTATGCTGATCACATGGAGCTGTCTTTGTTCCCTGACTAGCCTTAGTAAGACTTCAGGAAATATTTAGGGGACTAGGATAATTGAGAGACAGATTGTATATAATGATTGATGAATATTTTTCAAAATAGGAAATAATTTCTTTCTTATTCCTTTTCCTTCATCCAGATTCCACCTCTAGAAATTTCTAAGCTAGTACAGGGCTTATGGATTCAAAGAAGAGTTTGGGCATTAGAGATGTAGGCATAAATAAGAGTAGCTGTGAAATGAGCCATGTGAAGTGCTAAGACCTTTGTGAAGGAGTTTGTGGAGAGAAGGTAGAATTCCAAGAGCAATTAGATGCATAGTATTGCCTAGGCTCCGCATTAGATGTCCAAATAAAAACACTGTTCCCTAAAATCTATGACCAGCTGCCAGCTGACCTCAAGTATCTTAAATTTCCAATATGTGAGCTATCTCCATCAATGTTCCCAGTTTGGCTTGGCAAGGTTGAGTTGTCAGGGATCAGTGTCACAGCTGTTGAAAGACATGTATTTGTGCCCCTTGGGCTGAGCCCCCCGAGGACAGAAGGCAGTAGGCTCAAGGACAGTGGCAGGGTGTGGTACTTGGGTTAGTGGTTACTGCACAGAAAGTGAGGACAGCTGTGATCCAGGACTGTGGTTCATCTGGACATTGGAGGGTGCCTGCTGGAGCTGAGCAGGCCCCTGGGTCTGGGCAGGCTCAGCCAGCAGCCTCTGATGGTGGTGCAGTGAGAAATGGGATCTTAATCCCTTTAAGCAAGGGAAGAAGGTGACACTGAATTGCCATCAAACGTGAACACAGAGCTGGATGCTCTGCTGTCTCAGAGAAGATTCCTGAGCACTGGCAATGGATGAAAGCCTTGCCTGAGAGCCCTTGAACAATTTGGTCTGTCATCTACTTGTGGGGCCCCTCTCTATGAACTTGTCTCCACAGTGATGTCAGTGATGTCCTCCCTTTTTGCACATGATTTGACACTATTGTCTTACTGTCAGCAGCAGTGGGAAAAAACTAAAAATTGCTTGTGAATATGATCACTGAAACACTTACAAATAAATATTATGGAGGATTGAAGTGACTAAATGAGGATGGTACTGTCAGTGCAATTGTTCAGCCACCTGCGCTTTCGTAAAGAAATCCACAGAGGATTGTTGGTTGAGGTGCATCACTGCTGAACCGTCTTGCAATACCTCTGCAATTATTCCCAATATTCTCTGGAAAATCACCAAAATCACCAAAATTCTCTTTAGAGATCCTTAGGTGTCTAAACATGTCATCCTCAGAATTCTGCAAACAGGAACTTTTTACTGTGTTCCAGTCTATTATCCTTTGTGTTTTAGTAATTAGGTATTAAATCAGTCTAGGAAATTAATATTGGTTGAACTGATACTGTTTTGTACTAGATTTCTTCTCATTTTTCCTAAGCAAGAGATAATGGTAGTGTGAAAGTTAAGCCAGAGTTGTACTAATGATGTAAATCTCAAAAACATGAGTTCCAAATGGAAATTTAAAGGAGGCTCCTTTAGCTTAAAGACAGGAAAAGTTTGGCCAAATGTTATTCATACCTAATGGAGATTGACTCAGCTGTAATTAAAATAACTAATGTACTTTCATCTAAGCCAAAGTTTGCTGTAATGACTTAAATATGTGGGATCATGTCTTGCTGATATGTTCACAATAATTTCATTACAAGATGGCTAGGATATGCTACCATGAGGTGGCTACATAGAAATGTGTTCACATATGAGCAGACAAGGCTGTAAATAAAAATGTTCATTCCTTCTGGGAGTTACTATAAAATGCTTTAAAAAAAATAAATAAAATTTACTCCTTTTCTGAAGATTCATTACACTTGTCTGGAAAGAGTACAGTTTTCTGTAACTAAGGAACAGTTGACATACACAAGGAAACGTGGTATAATAATAAAGGAGGATACTGCTTCTCCCAGTGTCTGAGGAGAGCAGAAACCCAGAGAGCTGTTCAACTACTGTCATGTCAGGCTGTCTCACTCCCAGTGTTTTTGTTGGGTGGCAGTGGAGGGTCAGGGAGTGAAATATCCCTATTACACTGCTGGAAACTCAGCTCCTGTTGACAGTGATGCAGAGCTGAGCTTCCAGGGGAGGGCATGCTTGTCCCTTGTGGGATGTCGAGGCGGAGCAGGCTGGTCTGGTCCATCCTCACCAGTGCTGGGTAGGAGTTGCGTGTCTTACTGCAGGGTGCCCAGTGCACTCTTTCTGGTTTTAATACCAGAAGCACTGTTTGGGTTTAGGTTGTTTAGGTTTTGATACCCCAACATTTGGGTGTTTAGGTTGTTTAGGTTTTAAAATACCCCAACATTTGCGTGTTTAGGTTGTTTAGGTTTTAATACCCCAACATCTGGGTGTGGTTCAGCACACACCTGAAGTGATGCTGATGCAACTGTGTGTGCCTGAGCATGCCCCACATCCATACAGAGAGAGCTGTCCATAATACAGAGGGATCAGATGTTGCCTTGGTGGTGTTTGAACACAAACATGGTTATTTTAGCACGCGCTTACAAGGTTGCATCACTTACATGTGGCAAAAAGCCCTGAATGTGCTCCAGGGGTTGTCCCCAGCAAACGGCCCTGAAACATTTGTAGCAGGATTTTCTGTCATCTATTGCACAAACCCAATGCTTGTATGAAACCAGTCAGCTTAGTCCTCCTTTGAAGTGTCACTAGCACTTCAGAGGATGCATGCTGATGCTGCGTGTTGTTGCTGTTCTTTCCCAACATCTTTCTCTTCCTCCTATTTGGTAACTTTGTGTGAAAAATTCCTAGCAAATAGTTTTTAATTCAGAGGAATGGGTGCTGTAATAAAATCAGATGCTTTTTATTTCATGAGGAAATGTTGATATTTGCCAATGTGGAAATTCTTCGCTTTGCCATGTGGAAAAAAATATAAAGAAAATACCTAAACTTTGGTAAGCTCAAACTAAATAGTTTTATTTTTGATTTCTTGAGCTATACAGTGGCATTTCATCCTTCTTGCCAAGTGTTGTAAAAGCTCCTTTAGCAACTTGAATTTCATGCTGAATTTTTTAACACTGGCAATCAAGACTAGAATCAGACTTTCACTTTCATGAGCTTTTTGAACATTGCTTCATATTAAATATTTTTAGTATGTTGTAAATTAAGAAAAGGTCTGAATTTGTCTGACTGGAAAATAGCTTAGGCTACTGACTGTACTGAATACAGATGTGTTTTATTACAGGAGTATATATCTGTAAATTTGTAGGGCTGTGGGGTTTTTTGTTTACAGTATATGCTAGAGTTTTAGTTAGGATGCTGGAGTATGACACCAAATGCACATTTTCCTCTTCATTATTAGGTAAATACTTTTTGAATTCTAATAATCCTGCAAGATTCACAGAAGTATGGTTGTTTTTTTGACACCTCACTTTATTATACACTAACACATCATGTTGGAATCTGAATAATTTCTTTGTAACAGAGTTAAACTTTAGTCTTACAGACCAGTAGCAAAGTGTTATGTATGAGAAAGTGGAAAACAGGAAAATATTTAAAAACAAGACTAAATTTTAAAGTGTTTTCATTTTGTGTTAAGTATGTGAAACAGCTAAATGACATTTGCATTTGATTCTGATTGTGATACAGAGATAATGCTGTGTGAAGCCAAATCTTTCCTTTTCCAGTGTCCAAAATATGCCATGCTGGAACTGTAGAAGGAAAAGTGTTTTCTTATAAGTCTAAACCTCGATTGCAAAGTGGATTTGGTATAGTTTTCCCTCTCAGCATGCAAGTAAGACTATTAACTATACTGTAGGCTGAGAAAAGATCATCTGCCTTACCTGTGTTTATGTGATCAATATATGGTTTTTACTTCTGTGTGTACACAACTTTGTATATACATGTATGCTGAAGCATGCTCATTGTCTCCATGAAAATTTCAAAAGCAAGCTTTGTTTCTTATTTCATAACAGTATTTTTGAGGTTATCCAAAAGTAAAACCAATCTGTATAAGTGAACATGCTTCAATTTCTTTCATATTAAAAAAGTACTCATTCTCCCCTTATCCTAAAAATACTTGTTTTAAGAACTTTTAGAAATTTTTTTGTTGAGTCTTTCCAGTTTATTCATTACAAGAGTAGTGACAATGAGATTATGCTAATTGCAGATTAGACTTTACACTACTGCAGTGATGTCAGTGACTAAAGAGGACATTCAGAGGTCACATAGCCAAACAAAGGTTTTCTTCTTGCCTTACCCACATGAATCTCCATGTATGACAGATAAAAAATAATACTTTGATTGCTTTTCTTTTTGGAGAGGTAGACAGAGATAACTCAGGTTGGACCCAAGATAAGGCTATCAGGGACTTTTGAAGACTGAAATTTCTGGTGCCCTTAGCATTCAACAAAAGGTACAAAGTGCAGGATCACAGGGACCTTTTTGCTCACACTCTATAGCAAGACTTGAAAGTACTTGTTGTAAAGTTGTAAGGAGAAAAGGAATATCTTCACCCTTTATATCTGGCTTAGTCTCCACATTATATGCCTCTTAATGATTTCTTTGTTCATTTGGGAGGTTTGCTTCTTTGTTGTTTGTTTTTAATGTTTTGTCTGCAAAGGCAATATTGGTGACTGTTTAAAAATCATGCAACCATTTTAAAGCCATGCAAGCAGCAAGCTATTCTGCTGCACTTCCTTGCTTTGCAGAATGCTAAAACTATACTCTGTAAAACATGGTACTACGTACATTCCAATCAATCTTACATACCCTTTCCATATTGGTACTCTCTCTATCTGTTGGCTTTCTCTTTCCATACCTAGGTTTCCTTCCACAGGGAGAAGATTTTAAAAGTGGTCCAGTAGCAACCCTTTCTAAAAAGCAGCTACAAGAAGAGGTGTAAATGGTGCAGCCTTCTATTCTAGTCTCCTGTGATTCTTGCAAGAGTTATCTGAGCTTGTTGTCCCTCCTTCTGTCCAGGGGATGATTCCAAATCCTTCTGCCAGAAAGGCAGATGTGTGAGAAATCCCAGCTGAATTGCAGTGATGTCTCATATACCACTGCAGAGGCCTCTTGGATCCTGAAATGCTGCTTGGACAACAATTGAGCTACATGTGTGCGGAGCATGGATGCCAAATTCAGCTTCAGTGTTGAAGCAGTTTTACTACATTTGGCTGCTGGGTTCCCATAATTTTTGCTGTACGTGAAAGAATGAAACTACTGATCCTTTTATGTCTACCCCAGTGGACAAAATGCCAGATATATAAGATCTAGTTGGACACAATCATTACTTAGCCAAGGTCTTGCAGTGAATGCTTGGTAATTGGTTAGCCTTTGAAAAAACCTTGATAAAATCCCAGAGGACTGTAGAGACGAACTCAGTTATTTATCTTAAAAGACTGCATGTACTTTCTTTTGGGTAGTTTTTAATATGTGGATTAAATAAATTAATCTATGACAAACTTGATTTGTTGTTAGGCAGTCATTCTTACTGTAAGTTCCAGGTACTAGAATAGATAAATTGTGTTTTGAGAATATTTATTTATTCAGAAGCAAGCAGATAAAACTTACAGTCTTTGAAAGTATCTGATGTTACAAAAGAATTTTGAAGGATATTTCCTGTAGTGGAGATAGCTGGAATTTCTAGATAAATATCACATGTTTAAGAGGGCATGCATCTGGTAACTTTTATACATTCAGTTGCATCTCTGAGGAAAAAAAAAAATTATTATCCTTTTAGTCAGTGAATGCACTGGTTTCCTTTTACCTCACTAGTATTCTTGTGTGACAAATGTATATAAAAGTAAATTTTAAAAGAAAAATAATTCCACGTAGAAAAAACACTGGTCACTGAGCTGACATTGGCCCTTAGGGATGCAATTGAAGGCTTGTGATATGTGGATCTGTGGAAACATTACTTCAGAGCCTCAGCAGATATTGAGAAAATAGATGTGAACATAAAGGAATGAAATGGAGAGTGAATAGATCTTTGTAGTGCAGTATAAAGCCATAAGCTGGCTGTGTTTTGTAGTGGTAGTGCTGCCCTATCCCAGAGGGACTGTAGCAAAACTGAAAAAGAGTTTAGAGGTGGTTGACACGGACAGCTGAAGTACATGCAGCAGTGTCTGAGAAACATCTAAGCATGATGGGGCTCTAGCTGAGAAAAAATGCACATAGAAGACTGTATGAATGAGAGATACAAATTGATAGGTGATGGGGAAAGGCTGCATAGTGACCAGTTTCTCTTTTTCTCATAAGATGAGAACTAGGAAGCAAAAGGATGTTCTTCATAGAGTGAGCCATTGACCTGTGGCAATACACACATTGTGTGTGCTGGAAATTCACGATTGAGAAAGGCACTGGGGAAGTCCACAAGGGAGATGTTTACTGAAAAGATCTACCTCAAGCAATCTGAAAAAGATTAGAGACTTGGAGGGAGTGTTAATGTTCTTGTATGCTTACCCTGAACAACTGTTTACACTGCTGCTGATTACTTGGTGATAATGGACTTTTGGTTTGTATGGGTATCAGTACAGAGGTTCTTAGCTTCTTTTATGTTCACAGTTTCTGATGTTTTCACAGTGGGTTGCAGGATGATGGATATTTCAGATTATGAGTTAGTTCCACACCTGACTTGTTTTTTTCCCATTTTGACATGTCACTCTTTTTAGTTTCCTTTTCATGAGTTTTAGTCTTCTCAGAAACTGATTTTTTTCCACCTGCTTAAAAATAATTATGAAAATTTTAAGGTAAACATTATCCCTTTTATTCTAGGGTTTGTTAAATCCATATAATTAGAAAAGTCAATCAATTTCTTCGTCCAAGATTTGTGCATTAATGTGCACCACTATCTTTCCTCCCTTCATAGCATCAACCATTCGTTTTGTTCACAGAAGCAATTTAAGATTTCATAGTGTCATTGCCTGGTAAGGATTCTATCTTTTATCCTGTAAGTGTCTGGACAGTTGCCACCAAATGCCTGGCCCATGGTACCAGCCATCCTAAGAGGGAAGAGCATCACTGTTCATTCATTACATAACTACACAATTATCTGAAAGTCAGCTTGCAGGCATGGGCTCAACTTACTGTAATGTTGGTCACTTTTTTCCATTGAGAAAATGGAAACACATGAGAAACAGAGTAGTAGGGTCAAAATGGACTGTTTGATTCCCTCTGCAGTCATTGTCCAAAATCTACAACTGTTACTTTCATATGGAAATAGGATGGTTCATTTATGGTCCTGAGCTGTAGCCTTGTGAGGAAATTCATAGGCAATATTTTCAAGTTGAGCGTGGTGGATTATTTCTGAAAAATCGCTTTGTCTGATCTACCTAGAATCCAACAGACTATATTACAGCTATGTTTTTACACACAGAGATATGAAGAGAGGAGAACTGTTGTGTATGCATATATGGAATTGATATAATAGTGATAATACAGATCTTGTTGTTCTCTGCCTGGTTTGCAGGATGGTCTGATGAATGGCTTTTGCACACTTTTGAAAGAAAACACTAGTGCTGTCACTTAGGAGTTCAGTGTTTCATTGAGCCTCACTCTTCCTTGGTATAAGCCTTTTGTGAAATGTTGAGCAATGCTGTGATTTCTTCTCATGAAGAAATCTAGGATTTCTGTAAGCACAGTTGAATTCCTTGTTGTCTGGATTACATATATATTTATAGATTACTCTCATGGTTTAACTCTGGCAAGCAGTTAAGTCCCATCCAGCCACTCACTCACTTCCCCACTGTGGCATGGGGCAGAAAGAAGAGTAAAAGTGAGAAAACTTGTGGATAGTTTCACAGCAAAGGAAAAGCAATATGCACAAGCAAAGCAAAACAAGGAATTCATTCAAATGGGCAGGCAGATATTCAGTCACCTTCAGGAAAACAGGGTTCCATTGCATGTAACTGTGACTTGGGCAGAAACACTTTAACTCCAAACCCTTCATCCCTCTTCCCCCAGCTCCATATGTTGAACATGACACCATACAGTGTGGAGGCTGCTTTGGTCAGTTCAGGTCAGCTGCCATGGCTGTCCCCCCCTCCAGCTCCTAGTGTACCCCCAGACTTCTAGCAACTGGACTGAAAAATAAATCAAAAGTGACCGTCAGCCAAAGCTGATACATCCCAAGATGATGATTCCTCTATTCCCATGAGAGAACGTTTCCTGTAAACCTTTGGCAGAAGGTTGTTCCTCTGAACTACTCACCTGAATTTTATTGAAAACGAGGTTTCCTGCATTGTCTAAAATTTCCTTCTAAACATTTTCTCTGGTTTCCATAAAAATTTCCAAGCTTTGGTAAGCCTTACCATTTTCTATGGTAACTATCTGGACACTCTTGTGCATGTAGTCCCTTACCTGTCTAATTATCATTGTCATCCGTGTTTTAGTTTTTACCAATTTGCCAAGCATGTGAGTCAGATTTATTGGTCTATGTTTCTCTTACTTCCTGCAACCTCTTTCCCTACAGAATTTTATAGAATATACAACATAGCTAGACTCTTAGGAAGCTTGTATTTTAATTTTCTTAGAAAAACTGAATTAATTATGAAAAGCTATCAAGTTCTCTTCCATTTGCCCACTGGAACAAGCACTTTGAAGGTAATTTTATTTTTTTCAGACAGAAGAAAGTGTCATGGCTTGGGTGGCATACAGGCATCACAGAATGTTCTCAAACACCAGGAAACTTTTAGAACCAAATCTCTTACAAAAGTTATTTACTTTTCCATCTTTCTGCTTCCCTGAAGCATTGGTGATAAAGGGAAGCGATGCTGTGCTCTTGGTGGGGGGATAGAATGGAAGTGAATAGAGATGGTGCAGAAGGCGATCTCACCCCTGAGGAGTTGCAGCTGTACTAATCACCAAAGATTAGCAACAGGCCTGTCCTTAATAGTCCACAAGTGTGCCCAATGAGGATGAGTGCTATAAAAGAGTGGGTTAGCTGGTCAAGAGGATAGTTGGAGTTTGTTGGTTGTGCTGTGAGGAGATGTCCATGAGAAATCACCAAGATGGTGTGGAAGATTTATAATAAGATAGCAACATGGCCTTGCACAGGTTACTTCAGCTCTATGTTGACAAGAGGGCTTCGCATTTTTGAATGCAAAGTTGAAATGCCAATGCGTTTTAGCTCAGGGCTCTTGTACTGGGTCATGAGCTCCCTTACGTTGTGCTAGAGATACTGATGTTTAACTCTTTTCAAAACTTCTTTCTCAGCTGAAGCAGCCTCTAGAGCTTCTGGGAGAAGTTCTGCCAAAGGTAGAAATTTTTACCACAGCTTCCACTCCCTTGGGAAATTATCATGGTGTAGGGTTTGGTTTGCCATAGTTGTATCAGCCCTATTTACGTAATTTTCTAGCTTTCTTCTCTCACCCTGCCCTGCATCAAATTTGTTTACTGTTCATGAACATATGTGGGTAGGTACTCAGGTACTCAAGAGACAAAAGTATTCTTCTCTAATAAGTACAGATTTTTTGAAAATGTGGTTGACCTCTGTAGCACGTGCCCTGCTGCCATCTCCCATTACTTGGTAGTTGTTTGGCCTCTCTGTTGTTGAAGGAATTTTCTACTGGATAATTACCTGCTCTTTATGACAGTGATAGAGGAATGAAGAAACCAGGTTGCAAGCACTGCTTCTAACACATAATAACCAGTGAATGAATTTGAAATCAAAAGAAATATTATTTGGTAATGATGAACATGGAGAGGCTAGTTCCTCAAGGGAAGGAACTGGAACTCTGTTTTAAAATTCTCAAGTCCTCTTGTGAAAGAATAGCTCTGACTTAAAATTTCTCAGTTCATATGCAATAGTATCTGAGATCATGTTTATTGCCTGTATTTAGCTTGGTCCAGCCACCTGTCAAGTTCTGAAGCAGACATCAAGTAGCTGTTATTTGCTTTGAAAGCTTATGAGTATCATCTGGAAAAAATATGAATGGTCAAGTTTTGAGTCTTGTCTGAAAAAATATTTTGTTAAGAAAATGGATGAATTGCCTGTGTAAACTTGCAACACAGAGATTATGAGTAGCTTGAACGATGGTATTGTCTATTGATGCAGAGGATACAGCTCAGTTCTAGTAGAATTCTGGGAATGAAAACTTCTAGGAAAAACAGGAAATCCTGCAAGAAGTTAGAGTAAGGAGACATTTATTATGCTATGCAGGACTTTTATGTTTTCATTTCTAAATAATTTTTTTTTAATTACACATAACATTTTTGACTGTGTTTACCCAAGTCTGGTTGGCATTCCTGCAAAGTGTCTATCTCTAGAATAACTTTTTTTCCTTCTTAGAGCTCTGTAGTATTTTTAAAAGCGAGAGAAGCAAAAAGAGAAATGTGAGGAAACTGGTTGGTGTATGAATAGTACAACTGAGCCAGCATTTTGTGTGCAAATACACAGCCTGGAAAAATGTATCTTATTTTACTTTTAAAAGTAAAATTTTCAGTTAATTGCATATCTTGTTATAAACTGTTTCAAATTCATGTGCTCTATCATCTATGCAATATTCCACTTTGAAATGCAAATGAATACATGATAGTACAAAGAGCTGTTTGAAATTAAGGAATCATGGACTTTTTTTTTTTTGGTAAATTTATTAGAAAATTTTTCTGTTGGTTGCAGTTGTACATTGTGACATTTGGCTACACATGGGAATAATGGATATGTTCAGGAAAGTATGGACAAAACTGTTCAACCATTGCAAAGCTTTTGCTGAAAATTCTGAATCTAGAACTTATATGGTCAGGATTTCTGTGCAGCTGCTAGAACACACACATTTAAACCTAGCTAAAATAAAATTGCATGAAGTCTCGAGCTGTTGTTTGTGGATACACATTTTGAGGTTTGGGTCTGGATAACTACAGAATAGGCAATGGCATTAGTTGCTCAATGCTTTTGTCTTGCTGCTGGAAATCCAGTGAGTAAACCAAGTGGGTTTGTATTTTTGTAGTGCTGATGTCTGCCCACTTTTAGGGCTTTGGTAAGTTGACATCCTCTGGATAGAAGATGATGTTGAAATATAAGATACTCTTTGTGGGGAAGGGAAATATTAATGCATTTTCTATTAAGCTAAATATGGATGTACTGCTAACTGTGCAGTGGAAGGATGGCAGCACTTTCAGTAGCAGTTTTTAAACCATTCAAATAATTCCTGGCAGCTTCAGGATGATTTAAGCATTATCTTTTTTGAGTCTACTTAAGGTGTTCATGTAAGACTTTGTGAATAGGAGCTGATATCCAGATACTTTGCTTGGTGGATCAATGACTTGACATTGCACAATATAATTGAACAGTGTGCAAGGCACACCATTATCAAATTTTATTCTTAGAATAGTCCTGCCAAAAATTGCCTTCCTCTATCCATTGTTGATAGCTTTATCCCATTGCTTCAGCACTCAAGAGGCCAAACCTCTAAGCACAGCTGCCTCGTGCGTGCAGAAATACAATGGATATTTTACATCTGGAAAACATTGTTTAGTAACAGGTGTAACTGCCTCTGGCATTTAGCATCATTCTTACAGAACCTGAAACTGGAAAGCATTGTCTGTCTTCACATCCAAAAGTTCATGGGGAGTTGAAAACAATGAGATGATGCCTACTGTTAGGAGAATTAGAGAAAATTAGCCATTAGAAGCATCTAAAAGGATTTGGCTTCCACTGACTTGCAAGCTATGTGCTTTAAGGCTGGGTCACATCAAGTATTGATACCCTGAGAGTGAAGCACTCAGCCTTGTTTTCTGATCCTTTTATGCAACTGAGAGCCCTTCAGTCCCTCTCCGCATGCTCAAAGATGTGAATGTGTTTAAGTGCTTTCTAGGACAGGGCTAAATTTCTTTGTGCCTTGCAAATGTAACTCTGTAGTCATCTGGCAATATCAGCTGAGTTTAAAACTCATAATTGAACTCATAATTGAGCCATTTTTTTCATCTTGCATGGTCCTCGGGAGGTGTCCTGCTGTGTTAAATGTTGATTAGTGTGCAATAGAAGCAGTGAATTCAGGAATGGGAACTGGCCCACATTCTTCGGTGTTGCTGACTGCCCATCCTGAAATACAAAGTTTACCTGTCCAATGGAGGATGGATATCTCAGGCTCGTTACATTCTTGTAAACTTTCCTTGGTGTGTAAATTTAAATGTGGGAAGTTATGTTTGATACTTGGGGACAAAGTGGCTGATGTTCATGCTGAACTTACTGATTACATTTTCCTCATGATTGCCTGGAACTAACTGTATTTTTATTGCCTCTGTACCTTTGGCAGAATTCAGCTTCAAATAAGAAATCTTTTTCTTGCATTTATGTCAATAAGGTAGTTGTGGTATCTTGAGACACTTAAACCAGAGGTGGCCAACGGTGGGATTTCTTTTATATGGGAAATTATCATGTTTTGATTTTTTTTTTCTTGCAGATCATATTACTCCAAAACTTCCAGATTTTTCCAAAAGGCATGTATTGTGAATTAAATGTTTTCCTAATTTCCCACCCTGAGCTGCCCCAGTCTACAGTTCAGATGGTGTTGACAGATTCCTATTTGGAACCATGGAGCAGGAGATTTTTCTCTGGACCCTGGTTCCAGCTGGTCTCTGAGGTGATGTTAGGTTTCCTGATGGAAAGTCAAGTTAGGATTTTTCAGTTTCTAGATGAAACAAATTCTTTGGGACTGCGTCTGTGTGTGCTGCAGAAGTTTGACCTCTTTAGTTTCAAGTTTGTCACTTACTGATGAAGAGGTTTATGGAAAAAAAAAATCCTGAATGGCTGTAATAGAGTATTTTTATTAGGTGAAATGTCACTAATTCAGGAGATAAATGTACATTAATATTTATCACTCACTGTGTGCTATCAGAGATTATTGTATGAAAAATTACTTTTGCTTTGGTATTTAATCTACTCTGATCTGAATAGAAAGTGTTGTGTAAAAAAATTCATGAATATAGCTATTCAAGAAGAATTGAGAGTGTTATGCCAGTTTGGAGTACAATATATAGCTAAAGAGATGTTGGAAATATCCCAAATGAACAAAATTCAGAAAATGCAACACTAAGGTTACATTAAAAAAAAAAGCTAAAAACCTGTGCAAAGCAATAAAAAGTTCAAATAAGACACCCAAACACTTACATCTGCTGTTTAGGTGAAGCTATGCAGCATATGTATGATTATGATGGTGGGATTACACTGCTGAAATAGTAAACAGTCTTAAATTGAGTTTTAAATTACATTTTTCTCCATTATGCCATTCAAATGGATACAGACCCTTTGAACTTGTGAGCTTTGCATAGACATGCATAGTACCGTTTATTAAAAAAATCAAGATAACTTGTTAGCAGTATTATTCACTTTTTTAGAGACTCAACAAATTCTTTGCCATGCCCCATAAATAGATCAGAACCTAGCCGTGTGGAATGAAAATGCACCTTCCAAACAACTGCCATGTGATATGATACCATATCATAGCAATCATGTCATATCCTTTGTAATAGCCTAAGGCTCATGGCCATAGAAGAGCTAATCTATGTGATTCTTAGGCAGGTCTCAGTGACAACTGGCCATTCAGTTACTCCATGTCCCATCCTTGTGGTAGTAGCTCTGAGGCTGTTCCAGGTGTGCAAAAAACTCTGACATACTCTTACTGTTTTAGGGAAGAGGGTAGCAAAAAAGATCAGAAGACTACCAGTTGTAGACATGAATGTACAAGAATTTTTCATTGTTGTCGGACACAATATGGATAGCACGCTCCAACCTTGTGTTTGTCAGTCATGGTGTCAAGGGGTGCACGTGTGTGTTGGAGGCAGCAGTCCAATTAGAACACATTCAAATAGTTGTACTGAGGTTACATACCTGTGGCTGGGGGGGGACATGCCATTACTAATCCAGCTCTTGGCTGGATTACCTTTGAAAAATAAGAAATTGATTCCTCTTCCACGTGTGAAAAGCTTTTGGCCCTCTTGAGTCCAGTTTAATGTTACATCTGGGCTGAAGAGAAAGAGGGTAATGAAGCCTTCACATCCTGTCTGGCTTCCTGCAGGCTTGATCAGAGGGGAGAAAGCCCTTTGCCAGGAGCTTTGAGACGTGCTGGGGTACATTGCTAGACCTACATGCCAGGTTTTGGTCCCACTGGGTACCATTAGAAATGACACCTGCAGTGACACCTGAAAGCAAGCCCACTTTTCTTAGTCCTTCAGCCAGTTCTGAGACAAATGTTCTCTCTCCTTTCTATCCTCCATAGAAGTTGTTGGAGTGAAATTAGAAGCCAGTGCTCAAGATCCAAACCAAGGTGCTTTGCCATGAGCTTTTTCTTTTTTTCAGTCTTGTTGGACATACAGAAGCCTATACATTTAGAAATGACGGAATTGATATTGTGAATTCTGGTATCGGCTGGGGCAATGTTCTCTTGCACATCTGTTCCCTCCACTCAGCTTTCTGAGCAATATGTATCTCCTTCTCTGTGGCATGTTCAGCTTCCATTCATGTCCCCAAGGATTTTTACATTAGGGCAACTGAGAAGTTGAGATATGTTTTAGCAAAGGAATTGTAAAATTGTGAGTGAATTAGATTTTTTTTCGTCCTTGGATTTTTTTTTAAATTCTTTCTTCTTCATTGGAAGAAGCTCTGTTTTATTTCAGCTGTCTCTTTTCTCACCATCTCAGTTCTGTATGCATACGGTTAATTTTTCCTTTGTGCCATTTAGAACCAAGTTTCCAGTAGAAAGAGAAAAATGTAAGTAAAAACATAGTTAAGTGGGTTTACTCAAACCCCACTATGAATTGAAACTCATCCCTTTTCCAAATCTGTCACTTCTTCTTCCTTAACATAAATTACGTATTCAGTAATTCACTTAGTTTAGCACTCCCATTTCTCCCAAGTTGTTGATGTAGCTCCAAACTTTTGAAATCCGGGTCATAATATTTCTTACTTTTCTCCAAATACTTCTAGTTTCCAGTTTCTAGTTTCTGCTGGCACAGATGAATGTGGTGCAAGCAAAGTGCTCCTGCTCAATAGAATCTCATGGTGGTCCTGTCCCACTGAAGGCCCTGAAGGGAGTAGCCCTTCAGGAATACTGTAACCTGCTCTGAACATACTTTCCTGATTTCCAGACATGTGTTTATCCTGCCATGTTTACCAGTACACTGAGAGACTATTTATTATCCTGAGTGTTAATAGTACTTTACATTTTTTTCCTGGCTTTGTGCAGGAGGAGATCTTTTTTCAACATTTCAGCATTTGAAGAAATATATTTTTGGGTTTTCTACAATTCTTAAAAGAATGACAGCTGTAAAAGAGCTTTTTTAAAAGAAATGGTTTGCTCAATTTAAATTCAAAGATCTTTGTTTTCAAACTTGTAAGAAGTGAAGTCTAAAACTGAGATATATTTTGGAGTGATACAAAAGTACTGAAAAATAGACCTGACAGTTTGGGAGTTGAATGTGCATTGACTAATTGCATTTTTTCACTTTTGGATGCTGACTCAGACCATTCTACCAAAAAATTTCAAATCCACTTCCACATGAAAAATCTCTTGCTTGATATCTATTAACTCCCAAGCACTGAGAAGAGTTTTTAACTTAGAGCTATATAAATCACCAGACTGTCTTTGAATTCTATACATTTGGACACACTTTTGAAGTCCACAGAATTTGTATTGTCAAACTGTCTTTCTCCAGCTTTGAGACAGGTTTTTTTTAGTTATATTTTGTTGTATTCTGAGGGTGCGATGCTTGTAAAACCATGAGTGTGGGATCTGGTAATGAAGGAGTGAAGCATCAAATATTGAAGCTTGCAAAAGAATTGTAAAATACAGCAGTCCTTGGACTACTTTACATATGACATCATATTGAAAAAATTATTTAATAATATGTAGCTTGTCATATGTTTGTTCTTCTAAAGCTTTTGAAAATATTACCTATTTTATTGTTTCTGCTTTTATAGTGCTTAGAAGTTGTTGTCCTAAGATGGGACACCAGGCCAGCTTCTGCAGAAGGATAACAAAAAGTGGCCCAAAGATTTTAATATCCAGTCTTTTTGATGTAATGCTCTGGCACCCAGGTTGTCTCCTTTCTGTGTGAGCTCTGACAAAATTGAATAGGTCATACAAAACACATATCTAGCGAATGTAACTTCCTTTTTGGATTGCAGAAAATTAATACGTAGGGTCATTTGTACCATTTTAATTATTTTTGTAATGATTATTTATTATGTCTTAAAAAAAGAGCAGGGAAGTTTATTACAGAGATTTGGTATTCAAAATCTGCATTCAGGATAGTGGTATGGCAAAAATTTGGAGTCTGATGGAGGGGGATAGTCCATTACTTTCTAAAATTGTTGAATCGTGCTTATCTTATTCTTTGCTTTATCAACAACTGTTTAGGCCATTGATGACCTATGCTTGAATGAGAAAAAAATCTAAAATTAAAATCTGGTTTATTGGCTACATGCAGAATGTGAACGGTCATCTTCTTTCTAGTAGTTGCTCGAAACAGTTCCTTGCAGAATAAGTATGAACAAAACAGGCTGCATGTAGAGTGACCATTTCCAAGGTATACTCTGCAAGTTCTGCCCTCTATAGTCTTGGCTTTATTTACAGCCTTGGATGAGAATGTCAGTCGTGCTGTTTCTTAATCAGTAAATTAAAAAAATTAACCTCAAATGCATGAAGCAGGTGGTATGAAATCTAGGTTTAATAAGCTTTGGAAGTAGAACTGTTACTGCAGATAGGTCAGGTAGGGTGATATTTAATGTTGTCTTTTATCAGCAATTCAATTTTCTCTTGACGATGCATATTTCCTGAAATACTGATGGTTTACTTTATTTATTCATACCTTGCAATTTTGGCTGCCTGTGATTAAGCTGAGCGTTTCCTAGAGGATTTACAAGGCATTTCTAAATCTTCATCAAACATTTTCTGTTGGCTTTTGAATAGACATCCAGTAAATCACAGAGGAACTATGAACAAATGTGTCTGGCACAGAGTTCTTCAGTGTATACTGAAAATTATGTTTAAAACTTCTGAAGGAAGAGGGTAGTTGGCACAAAGCAAAGCATTCATTGGAAGTATGTCTGTACTCCTGTGCCAGACTGAGGTTTGTGTCTCGTTATGCCCTCTGCTGTGTAATAATTTTGTAAAGAGTAGGAAGGTTAACAGGCTTTTATGTTCCCAAAAGTAGAAGTACCATTCATGTTTTGTCTAAGTACCAGGTAATGTGTTGGTAAGCATTGTGATGCTATTATTTATGTAAAATTGCTCTCTGGAGACTTAAACTTTTTTCTTTAATTAAAAAAAATAAATGGAAAAATTTGGCAATAGCAATTCTTGTGGTTTGTGATTAAAGAGTACTCAAAGAAACTATAATTAAAGTGTGATTTTTGCTATAATGTTAACCATAGGGGACAATCATGATTAATGTGGAACTGACTAGTAGAAATATTCTTGGTCATAATATTTTTATGGTTTTATACTGAAAATCTTTAAGCAATGCTCAGAAATTCACCTATTAAATGCATGTATATTTTGTCTTTTAGGGCATACAGGACGATTATTGAAATCTCTGTGTTTCACCAGTCTATCATTTCTGCTGCTGCACATCATCTTTCAGATTACAATAAACAGTCTTGAAGCTGCAAAAACTATTGAACCTGGTTTTAACTGTGAGTAAAGCATTTTAGATTTTATTAGCATTTAAAATTTGTCCAAATGCTTCAGTGGTTTGAAAGGTGAAGGGTTGATAAGAAGGCACTTAGGTTTTTGCTCCTGTGGGTTTGCAACTTGTTCTTGTTTTCCAACTTTTTACCTTAAAAATTACTGTTAGTAAGGTAGGAAGACTAGAAGGACTTAAGAAACAAAAGAAATTTTTATATAACTATTATATGTGTGTGTATATATATATATATATATATATATATAAAACTATTTTTTCCCACCAGAGATGCATTTTCTTTGCATTTACAACTGACTATTGTTATGACTTCATCTTTTAGGCTTTCTCAAAATCACCTCAGAACCTGAGGAAGCTACTCATTTCTGTCATTAGATAGTAATTCAGTGAATTGGGAGTAAAATGAAATAAAGTCACAAACCTCCCTCTATCCATGTATTATGCCCCTCTCTGGCATAACTCCCTTTTCATTTAATTTAACTTTAAATATTGATTCCAAAACTTCTATTTCTGAACAGTATTTGTCTCTTTCTTGCCTATGTTGTATTGGAGGAAGGATTTTCAATTTTTCATTTATGTGTAAGCTCTACTTAAAATATATTGCATGACATTTTGTATCTTCCTCTCTCAGGAAATGTTGTTCAATACTTCAGAAAGCAAACATTCTTTATTGTGCAGAAGTTAATTAAAATATCTATCCTGTGATTTATATATGTAACCTCCAGGTAGAAACTATTTGTACTTGTCTTCCCATGCTTACGTTTAACATTTAAACCTGCCAACTTTACCCTTGATAAGTGTCCATTTAATTTATCACAAGGTATGCTGCAGCCACTTGAGTAAACAGCTGTACTACAATTCAGCACAAGAAACCTTATGTGATGTAAAGGATTTGACTTCAAGCTTTCTTAGGATTTTGTTATTTAAGTGAGCATTACCATTTCACCTTTAGCTTAAACCATTTCCTAAAGTAAAAGGCATAATTGTGTTCATGAAATGCCAGTTTCACCTGGAATATCCTGGGCTCTGTTGGTTCGAATCAGGCCTTCAGAGTCTAAATAATTTTTTTTCTTCAAAATTGTATGTAGTTCATGGAGTGAGCTGGAATAATTGTTTTCTGTATGTGTTTAACGTTCTTATGACTATAAAGCCATAATTTTTACTTAGATTGGAGGAATTGCATCATCTAGACACTGTTTGTATGAGTAAAGAATTCTAAGAGAGAGTTGCTTTTGAGAGTTGTGGATAAACCACTGGCTTTTTCCTCCTTTTGTGGCGGTAACTGGGGTCTGCAGTGGAATTGAAATAATTATTTCATCCTGAAGACTCCATTCTTTAAGATGAAATGTACCATTTTTTACTATTTATTCACATTTGTTGAGTGTAGCAGCTCCTCTTTCAGCTGCCACTAGTACTGATATCCTTACCTGGGGCCTCACAGGGCAGTGGGGTGTAGCTGTAGGAGTGCATTAAATGTTATCAGACTGCTCTCTGACACCAAGGCCACTTGACATGACATTCCCACAAACTCACCATTAAGCTCTTTTTGCCTCCTGAGTCCAAAGGGTGTTTTGAAGTTTCCTGTTGGGAATGGTATTTGTTCCAGAGGAACACCCAAACTGTGCCCAAGTTGTTTGTGAAAGAAGCTGGTTGACCAAAGTTGTTCCAAGAGATTTTAAACTGTTTAGCAGGATGAAATATTCAGCTGTTGAATTTCAGTGCCTGAATACTGAGTAAACTGGCACCATTTTGTTTACTGGTATGGTTACAGTCAGTGAGATCCAGGTGAAGCCAATAAAAACAATAAAAAGGGCAATCTGATGCTGCCATTGCTGGACCCCCAAGATGCTGAAGGGGAAGTTAAAGATTGTTGTAAATGTAGGGGCTGGAAAAGGCCAAAGCATTTGCTATGTCAGGAATAAGGTCAATTATTGTCATTTAATGACACCAGAACTTTGATGTTCCTGTGTGGGTGAGGAGAGGACAGAATTCCCGCTCCAGAAAGGACCTTGGTAGTACTTGTAACAATTCAGTGACACAGCCCCACTGCTCCCCAGCCATATGAGGAGGGCTGTACAAAACTGACTGCAGATGTGGGCTAAGCCTTAGCTGGAGAAATGACAGCGCTTCACCCATGGCATCTTCACAGTGTTATGATCTCTGCATTTTAGACTTGCTGTTAATGTTTATCCAACTCTTTTTGCTCAATAAGAAGTTCAGCAGTGTAGACTAGAAGACTGATGTGTTCTGTTTCTCCAGCCAGACCCAGATCCACTATTAATAAAACATTTTTTTTACAGCTACAGTCTTTTCTGATGCTTATCATAAGGAAATTTTTCTTCCATTAGTCAAAATATCCTGTCTTCATCCTTCAGCCTGATGTGGAAATGAAGAAAAACTTTCCATTAGTCTTTATGGTTACCCATTTTGTATTTGAAGGCTGCAGTCACATTTGTCATATGTACTCTTTTCTGTCATTCTCTTCTGTTTTCACAGCCTCAGCCTATTCAAACTTTCTTCATGCACTGCATTTTCTAGGAAGGAGATTGTTATTGTTGTTGGTCTACTTCTGTTTTCTCCTATATTTTCAGATATTTTTTGAAGCTTAGTGTCCAAAGCTAGGCACTATTTCAGCTGAGAATTTAGTAGCATATACTGAAATATACCAATTACCCAAATGTCTGCAAGTCATACTCCCTATTTAGGAGTTACTGAATGGTGCTTTTTGCAATGGTCTCGCACTTTTTATTTGTAATTCACTGAAACCCACAAATCCTTTTCTTGGAAACAGACCATGCTTTTTTCAATCCCATGTTTATGTAGGTGAGTATTCTTATAGTACAGTGGAAGTTGATGATTGCCTGTTTTCTCTCTAGAAAGTTTTATTTATCAAGACTTTTCTATCTTCTTGTTTGGTAGTGGCTTCTCTGGTAGGGGCCTTCTGCAATAACACCTTTAGGGGTTTTGGATAAATAAATTTTTAGTTTTCCTTTAGTATTTGTTTTGATTTTTCTAGAATTGTAGTATGTCCCCAAGTTTAAGTAAATCAAATCATAAAGGGAGCTAGTGGATGCTATGGCAGGTCCCCTCATAATTATCTACCGAAGGTCATGGGAGTCTGGGGAGGCCCTTGCTGACTGGGAGCCAGACAGTGTTATTCCAATTTACAAAAATGGCATGAGGGAAGGTCCAGAAATCTACAGACCAGTTATTCTAACCTCAGTTCCTGAAAAAAGTATAAAAAGGTTTATATTAGATACGACTTAAAGGCATTTAAAGGACAATGCAAGTCAACACAGGTTCACTAAGGGAAACTCCTGTTTACCTAATTTTATATCCTTCCATGGTAAAGTTACCTGCCCAGTGGATGAAGGGAATGTGGTGGATGTATTTTTCCTGTACTTTAGTAAGGCTTTTGATACTGTCCTCCAAGAAAAAAATTATTTGGTAGGTTCAAGATGTGCTTGTTTGATGAACTGTTGGAAGGGCAGGGGTTGAAGGGTTGTGGTGAGTGGGGCCCAGGACCCTCAGGGCTCAGCTCTAGAGGCAGTCCTGTTCTCAGTGTATTTGTCACCGATCTGGATGCAGGAGTTGAATACGCCATTAGGAAGTTTGATACCAACAATAATCAAAGTGGGAGGTGTTGTCTGGGACAAGATGCCTTGCAGAGGCCTTTGTGTGGTTAATCTAACTCCTGGAAATTTCAGAAATAGGTGAGAGGGCAGAATAATACTGTCTGCAAATGCTGTAGGTTAGTTTGTCTCAATGTTTTCAAATGCCAATTTTCTGAATCAAAAGATCATTTTCTGGTTTTAGTTTTTCTTTTTACACTACTGTATAAAAACCTATGACAATATTTTCATTTTGGTAACAGAAACACTTGAAAAATATTTAAATTAGAGGTGCAATAAAGACTATTACCTCTTAAAGCTTATACAGTTATAGTTTCATTTTGGAAATGAAGATCAACCATCCTTTTATCTTTTATGTCTAGAAGCAGTTTTAGTTGAGCCCATCTGCACACACAAACCAGACATATAGAATTTCAGGTTCATTTCAAAACATTCTGCTGTTATCTTGGACTTAAATAATTCAAAATCAGTTTAGGATAATTCCTGGAATGTTTAGCTTCTTTGGTTTGTTATCTTTTTTATCCCCTTCCTTTTTTGGAGTTCATATAGCTTTTATTTCAGGATGGCTACAAAATGCTACAGCATTCTCTAAATGATGTTGGCATGTTGATTGAGGTGTTTAAAAATGTTTGGCCAACAGAAGGTTCTTGTTTCTCAAGAGCCTTGTGACTATTGCCTAGCACTAATAAAATTTTGCTGTTAGTAGTCTTTATTTAGCTTAATGAAAGATTTCTGGTTAGCCACAACTTCAGTGTGTGGAGCTAACATTGAATACCTCCCAGACATAGAAAGGAAAAGAATTAATACAGAAAGAGTGAGCTGAGCTAATCCTAAGCCATCAAGAGCTTTGTAATTAAGCTTCACTGGTATCTTTATATAATAGACAGCATGATATTGAATATATCAGTATTCATGCAGTAGTAGAATTTCATTATTAAGTTTTTATTTCTGATGGAATAAAATTCTGGTTATTAGATCAGGTGAGATCTTTTGAGTATAGAACCCGTCAGGCAGGCAGTTGAAGATTAGACCACAAGGTAATAGTTGCATTCTCCAGTATTTACAGTATGGTTCTTTCCTAGGACTAGTTTTAAAAATCTTTAAAAATGGCAGTACCACTAGCAGGAATGTTTTCCACAATGTTAATTTTAAACTTTACTTCCAATAAATTAGTGCAATTATTCCTCATCATAATACTCTGTAAGTATACACACTATAAATGTATCTTCTTGGGTTTAGTCAGCCTTTAAAAGAAGTCTGCTTTTTTTTTCCCCTGTAGTGATGTACTTCCATTTCTTATTTTGTGCTCCTCTATCATACCTTGATCTTGACTTCTGTGAATGAATCTACTAAAATGCCTATTCTCTGGGACACTATTTTTGTTCATGAGAAATGTAACTTGGACTACAACTACTCACTAAGTAAGTTTGTAGTCAGTATTTGTAAAAATACAAAAAAGCATTTAAGATATTTCTGGATATTTTTCTTATACATCACATAAATGAACTGATGGAATTTAAATGGGTACCTTGAAATCCTTCTATAGACTTTCTATGAATCTTTTGTTTATTGTGCCTACTTGGAGTGCTTTATTTACAAAATGGTTATATGTAGAAAAGGGTAGAATAGATTTAAAGCACCAAGTTGCCTAGATAGCTTCTCTGTTAGATCATGGGAACTAAAATCAGATAATTCTCTGTCTCTGGTATGCCATGGTGAATGTCAAACAAATGCATGCCACCATTGTGGAATCATAATAACTTTCTGCTTTGGATAAATTTTGAAATTATTTCTTGGCTTAAAAGACCATCGTATGTTTGCATTACTACCAGCATGTCCCTGAGGTATTTTGTTATATTAGGAAGCAGTAGTACCCAGTACAAATAAATTATGTCTCACCATTTATTGAAAGCTCAGGCTCAGGACTGAAGCTGACCTTTCATAGGATTGAATAATTACTCCTTCCTATGTACCTGGTGAGATTTCATGCCTTTTGTATCTTCCTGAGTATACTTCTAAGGTTGTGCTGATTTTGTAAAGTATAGCTTTGGTAAAGGTTGTTGTTTATTGCTGGATTAATTAACTCAGTGGAAATAAAGATGTTGCTTTTGTTTATAAAGGGACAAAAAGTTTGAGATTTAATATAGGGTTTCATATTTCTAGTTCAAAGGTAGATGAATGCCAGTTATTCAAATACCATGAGTCATTGGCCCAACTCCTGTCTGAGTGTATCTCATGGCCCCTTGTTGGCTGTTTTGACACATCATTTCATGGGAGACTGCCTTGAAAATACATATTTTTAAAATATTGGAAATTTTAAATACTATTTTATGAAAAATATTCTGGTATTTTCCTATTAGTTGTCTTGATAATTTTGGCAGTTTTACTTTCAAAACTATTGCTTCATATGAAATGAAATTAATCTAAATGGCATTAAGAAAACTAGTAAGTTTGGCATTTTCTTAATGCCATTCTTACAATAGTAAGAAGCTTCTGAGCAGAAGTCATAGCAAAGTAAGCATCTTTATACTGAAAAAGTCATTATGTCCTCTCCAATGGTTTTGCTTACCAAAATAAAAGCTAACTTATCTTCATTGAAGAGTGCTCAAGCACTGCACCCCAGGCAAAACAGCTCATTCTTCCCAAACAAACACATCCATATCTCAACCAGGCAAATGCTTAAGGTGCTTTCCAAACAAATAGTTTAACTGCAAATTTGAGATCTTCAGTGACCTCAATTGTATGTGCATCATACTCCTTTTTTTGCTCAGTGAAATTGATATTTCAATGTCTTTTCCAGTATAAGTGGCCCTTGTCTTGCAGAACATCTACATTTTAATCATATTTTTGTGTGTTAACTAAAAGATTATAATCTTGGCCAAAATCTGAGCAAAAAATAATGCCTTTAAACATCTAAGAAACAGTTTATTCTGTTATCACAGTCATCAGATTGTACTTGTGTGGTTTCTGTACAAACAGCAAGAAGGTTCAGAAATGAACTCTTGTTTCAAGAACAACTATGGAATGTCCAGTTTAGCAAAGCTATTATAGGGTGAAACAACCAGCTGTAGCACTGCAGAAGAATCAGAGTAACCTTTCATTGAGAGTTTATATATTTTAAACTCAAAGTTGTCTGAGGCTGTGATGTCTATGACAGCCAATATAGTACAAATTTAGTCCATACTTTTAGCTAGATGAATTCCAGAGTGGTGAGTGGTGCCTCAGTGGGAAAAACAAATTTTAAACCAATATTTTAATAGAAGAGATTATACAGATTCTTCATGCTGCCAGGAAGACTGATAATACTAAATTCCATAATATAAAAGTCTATTTTTAATGGAACTTCGATGCCTACATATTTTTGAAGTCCTGAACTACAGTATTTATTAATTAAATCAGTACAGACAGCCAGTTGCCTGGAGAGTCTGTTTGTTCAGGTTTTATGAAAGATGTGTGCTGTGATTTAACCTCAGATGGCAAGTAAGTAGCACACAGCTGCTTGCTCCCTCTACCTCCCAGTGGGATGGGGGGGGGAGAAGTAGGAGAAAAAAGGTAAGGAAAAGCTCATGGGTTGAGGTAAGAACAGTTTAATAATTTAAAGAAAGTAAACTACTACTGCTGCTTCTACTAATTTTACTGAAATAAAAAAGAGAAAGAAGACTCAAGACACACAAGTGACACACAAAACAGAGTTGCTCATCACCCACTGACCAATGCTGAGCCTGTCCCTGAGCAGGAAACAGTCCCTTCCAGCCAACCCCCCAGTTTATGTACTGGGCATGACAGTCTGGGGTATGGAATATCCCTTTGGCCAGTTTGGGTCAGCTGTCCTGGCTGTGCTCCCTCCCAGTTTCTTGTGGACCTGCTGCACTGGCAGAGCATGAGACACTGAAATGTCCTTGATTTAGGGTAAGCACTACTTAGCAACTACCAAAACATCAGTGTGCTATCAACATTATTTTCAAAATAAACCCAAAACACAGCACTGTACCAACTACTAGGATTAAAATTAACTCTATCCCAGCAAAGCTGGGACAGTAAGTTACTTCTTCTGGTTTGACTTTATGTTCCCAGCAAACTATGTGACTTTATTGCTTATATTACTAACAGGTTGCTAAACGCTGAGCACACGAGAAGCTGCAAATCTTTGCAGAATGCAGGTTAATGGAATTTTATAAAGCTAACTGTGGAAACTTTATCAAAAGTCAATATATGGATATTGTCCTTCTTATCCAAAGCAGTTAAGGCTGTCTCTTAGTGACATCTGCCCAGTGCCATGTGGATTAAAAAATAAAAACCCTGCTTTGACTTGTGAATTCCTCTAAGAAGAAGCTTTTCCTCTTCTGTTGTTTGTACCCTACAGCCTGTGGCAGGATTCACTTGGGTGGCTGGGGGCCTTGTGGAAATACCACCGTTACAGAATAAGGAGAATAGGATTTCTTCACAGCTTCCCTCTTATCAGCCACTGAGCCTGCAGAATAATGAGCTAGAAAGCAGCAAATGGCCATTTGTCCAGCTCTCCACTGAGAGACAGAAAATCTCAGAACCTCTGCAGAGATTAGTAACAGTGATTCTTACAAGCACTGAAATAGAGCTGAAGCTCCTGTTTTGCTATTTCACATGGCAAATACCTCTGAAAACCTAGGAAATTACAGAAAGGCAGGAGATTTGACTTAAAGGAAATAATATTTCCTATCACTCTCTGGTTTCATCATGTACTGTTTCTTGCATAGGTGATGTGCAGTGTTGGAGTCATAAGAATAATAATAAGGAACTTCTCTATGGAGTCATGAAGAGCTTGAGACTAAAAAGAATGCTTAGCTGTAAAAAACTGCAGTGAGACCCAGATGTGGTGGCACCAATATGGTCATTATATTGGGTCCTAGAAAGGTGTGTGATTGTACACTATTACCAGGGAGCACTTCTGATAGTCACTTCAATGATTCTAAGAGTCAAGAATGTTTAACATGTGGAACACACCCAATGAGAAACTTTTAATTAGTCAAAGGTGTTAGCATGTCTTTTTTGTCTTAACAGAAACTTAGAACAATAGCTTAGTCTGTATATGAAAGTAAATTTTACCTTCATTCAGTGCACATTAGATGTTAACATTTCCTCAACACTTTCCATGCAGCTTTATGGAGCCAGGAAATTTATGACTGGGGAAACAGAAGCTTCTGTAATTGCTTCTTAGGCATGTATGATAAGTCCTGCCTAATTTCCTGCTGGGTGTTATTACTTAGCAGTTTAGTTCATTGTACTTATGGAGTCTTTATTTCTGGACTCACAGGCTGCCATGTGAGAACTGAGCAATATTCTAGAGAGTCACTTTGAGGCATGGTATGTGACTCCATTGTATAGTGTGTATTATTCTGCTACAGTGGTGTTGGCACACTCACTTGTGTTCGACCATTCAAGAGAACCTGATGTAGGAGGTCACCCTTCTCACTGCCCCTCACAGTTTGTATCTTTGACAGTCAGAATTGCATTGGAGAGAAGACCTGGGAAACTGCTGGGTGTCCCATGGGGCTCTACAGCTTCTTTCTGAAGCTGGTGGACTTTGGAAGGTATTCCCAAGGAGCACCCAAGGAAGCACCTAGTGTACCTGCTGATGCTGGGATGCAAACTGGGACAGTTCTCTTTTTAGTGTCCCAGTTGTAGCTAGGATGACTGCAGGGTGATAAAATAGAGTGTGACCATCACTGTCAGCTTGTTTTAGGGCTGTTTGTAGGAGAGATGGAGCAGCTGTTTTCTGTCTCCCTCTGTCCTCTTGAAGCAAGAAGCAGAAGTAGCAAACAGAAGGAAGAAATCAAGGCCAGCTGTGAAGAATTCAATAAAACTTGAATAGATGAGAGCAGAATATATGTGTGAAGGAAATAAAAGCAGAAAAGCACAACTGTTTGTTGATTTATACTTGGGGTTAGTGCTGTTAGTAAATTAGGAACTAAATGTGCTGAGTAGACTTCTACATTTTTGTAAGTAGCCACTCGCTTGCTTGTCCCCTAGTTGTATGTTTAACCTTTGTATGAAAAGCTTATCAGCATACATTACCAACTGCTTTTAAGTTCCAAGCTACTACAAAACCTGTTCTCTGTATTGTACAAAGTCCTTGAAGACCAGCAAAATCAGAAACTGGCTGTTCAGATGATTACAGTGAAAAAACTTGTCTGCAGGGTCTGACCCAGGTTATCAAGGTTCATTTGGCAGGGTTTGGCTATAGCAGAATGAGATATGTAAGGACAGCACTACAGTGCTTTAGCAACCAGCATCTCTGGGCTGGTGTAGGGACCATGCTGAAATGTTCCCTTGTTGATTATTCAAATCACTGTAATATAAATATTTTACTGGGGAGTCTTATTGTAGTATTACTATTTGGGAGTAGGAAACTATATATTTGTGTGTTGGACACTATTTAGACAAATACTTTCCACTGAGAATAAATATTTCACTTTATTTCTGGGGATCTGTTTCTTCTGTTTGGCTGTTTACATGGTTAAGGATTGCTCTTCATCATGTAATTGTGTTGAGTATTTTTAGAAAACTTGATTCGTTTGTGTGATGCTGTGAACCTGTGCATGAACTTGTGTCCACATTGCAAGTTTGAGAGGGGTTGGTCCCTGGGCCAGAGCCTTTAGGCTCCATCCTTCTGCGCCTCTTGGTGATTTATGTCAGCAGCTGCAAAGCAAACAGCAAATCTGAGTGGAGATGATGACAGCTGCTCACCGCAGCCACTCTGCACAGCTGGATCACCAGCTGGGCACCTCAGCTGCAAGGACAGGTCAGGTGTTGTGTCTGGGGGTGGAAGCTCTGATGGGCCATCCCTGGTAGTGCACACCCCAGTGGGTGGGCTTCCCTGGCCAGTGTGGGCTAGGGGCTGCACTGGACAAAAATGAGGTCTTGAGTTGAGGTTAACCTCTAATTGAAAGGGCTGAGTTTACTGAGCCCTTCATGGAAGCTGTGATGTAAAATAAATCACCCTGTAAAACAAAGCAAAAAGTGTTGCTCACATAAATAGGCTTGGAGCCATTAGGAGAAAAGTGTTTTCTTAATGGAGTTGGACTTGAAATGCTTTGGTGGGTTCTCCTGCATCAGTGTGTTAGAATATAGTCCTAAACCTGGGTCAAATACAATTGGAATTTGCATGCTTTGAGTTTACTTCCAAAAGGAAAGTTTGTCTCAAAGTTCCCTCCAAGTTCTGCCAGACATACAAGTCTAAATCAGTAACCACACAGGATGCCAGAAAGTGCTGTACCTTACACCTTTTGCATAAACAATGTGCAGCACATCTGTCAATGCTTACTCTTAACAAAGAACAAAATAACTAAGAACAATTCTGTAACACTCACAAAGGGTGAAAAAGTACCCTTTACATCTCTGGAAGGATGAGAACACTGAATGTTAAAGGTTAGACTTGGTTTCCAAAGTCATAAACATCCCCCTCATTTCAACTCCTGCATTTTTCCTGATAGCAAGTTCTTTAACATATACGTATATGAATGCATACATACTGTGTTTACTGCTGAATTTAATTATAGTGCATTTCTTTAGGGGTTTGTTTAAAGCAATCAAGAAACTGGATTTCAGAGATGTTATAGTCATCATCTAGACTAAAACCAGGAAGATTTTCAATAGCATCAGTGAAGGGTGTAGTAAATTAAAAATATTTCATGAAATCTTTAGTCCTATTTTTATGTGTCTAGAAGTAGGGAGAATAAAACACAGTATCTATCAAATGATTAAGAGAATTAAGTTGATTTTCATCTGTCATCAGATATCATTGAATGCAGATTTTAAAACTGTAAACAAGTTAAACACAGTTTTCACATTGAAGTAGTGTAAAACACGCAAAAGCCTGCACTCCAGCCAGTGGCTGTCAAAAGCTTTACCAAGCTTCTGGGGTGTAGAACAGTGAATGGACATAGTCCCTGAAGGAAATCAAGAGTAATGTAGTTCAGAGTACATTAATTAGTCATTGATATCTGTAAAACTGTATGTTTAAGTGTATACTCCTGCATTTTAGAAGAAGATAACCAGCTCCCAGCAGAGAGCGGTAAGTGTCCAGTGATAAGAACTGACAGCATTTTAAGTTATGTTGTTCATGTATCACCTTACCTACTGTCACTATGGTGAAAAAAAAAATATCAAGTTGTTTTTCATGGTGGCACAAAAATTCTTTTTGGCACACAAATTCAGAATGTTGAAACACAAAAGGATGATTTTTTTTTAACTCATCCTTTAGAGCCAGCAGACTTTGGCCTCATCATGGGATTGTGTCCATGTGGTTTGTTGGTGATGCCATGGCTGGCTACAAAGCAGGCTCCAGGAAATTCCTGCTTTTTCTAGACCCCACAAATTTGTCTGCAAATAATGTAATGTTTCATGAGGGAACTGATGTTCTTACCTTCACTGTAGACATGACGAAAGACTCAAATTACATCCAGAATAGGTCCCAATGTAGAGTCTAGTAAATCACCATCATTCTTTAAAATGTACTCCCTAATTTAGGTGCCAAACTGAATTTTAATCCTAAAAAATCTTATATACACCTGGAGGGTGTGGTGGTCCTAGGGGTAGTTAAACACAGCTGCAGTGTGAAACCTGTGGAATTGAAAAGACATACTGGTGAAAGTCCTATAAGCACCATGCCTGGAAGAGGTAACAAAAACTTGTGGATGTGGCACTTGAGATGTTTGGCATTGAATATTCTGGTGGTGCGGATGGTTAGACTTGGTAATCTTAGAGGTCTTTTTGGCCTTATTGATTCTATGAATCTGTGATTCTAAAATATCCCAGACAAACATGGCAAGAATAAAAAATAATTGGAGTTGATGCTGTTGTGCTGGCAACAATTCCAGCTTTGTAAAAGTTACTGGTCTCCCAGTTCTCATTATTTCAGAGAGGAATATTTACATAGTTTTCTTTATTTTTGACTATCTGATTTTTATGTTTAACTAGGAATAAAGTACAAGACTGGCAGAAACACTAACAGTGCTGTGTGAAGGGGACAAGAGATGCCTTTATCAGATTGTGCTCAGTTTCTCTCTGTTTATATAAACACACATGCACATTTTCATCTTGAGGGGCCTCATTCATTACAGCAGGAACTTTTTGTGATTATTAAGTTTTAGTACTGCACAGCAACCTGTGCAATTTCAGGAGTCAGGCTGATTGAATTATGCAATTAGACAGCCTTGCTAAGCAGGGAAGAGGACATTTCAGCACCATGTTTTCAATAATAAAATTCCATGAAATTGTCCAAGGTTTAGAAAGTTGTAAGTACCAACGAGGAAGGAAAATGTCCTCTAGTGGTCAATAGAAAAGAAGCTCAACTTCTTTGACTCCAAGCAGGGGGCTTCCAAAAATATGCACAGACCAGCCAAGATTAGAGGGGATGTATTACTTTTAGAGCTAGCAGGGGAAAAAAAAAAAGAAGAAAAGCCGGGGGTCTTATTATCAAAACAGAAATAATGTTAGTATTGTTATCCACAATACATGGACTGGTCACACAGTAAATGATTGTTTTCTGCAGAATGGAGATAGTGAGCAAGCATGGTTTGTTGAACTTGCACTTCTTGGTCAGATGCTTAGAAAATTCTCAGGAGGAGAAGGGAGGGTCAGCAGATGGACATGGGCATTCAGAGTCCATGACTTGGACTTGCATTTCTGATGAAGTCCCTGAAGCTGCTACTCATGCAGATTTTGTCTCGTCAGGATTTTGGGGGAGGGAATAAATAATTTTTAGCTAATGCACTGAATTAAGTAAAATTTTCAATTTCCAGTAGTACTTGTAAGTGCCATTAAAAATTTTTATGCAGCTTTTAAATGAAAACTTCTAGGAATTGGTAGAGATCAGGTTTGTCTTGCTGACAAGTAGATGGTTCTGCCTGGTGTAGCAGTTCTACAGCCATGCTGAACTGGACCCCTCTTGTGCTACTGTACTCTCATCAGATCACAATTTTATGAAGTCTTCTAACCAAAATAAATTTCAGCTCATGAAACTGTATTGTCTTGAGAGTGAAATACCACCTGTTCATTACAATCCTGTTCTCTCAACAGCCTTTCCACAAGTCAGATTACACAACACCCATGACACATGAATTTTGAGATTGTTTTTATGACTTTTCATATCCCCACTGAAACATTGTCAGAATTGTCTCATATATATATGATAAAAAGCAAAATCCTGAGCAAGGAAGTTCACAGAATTTATATCCACATAAAACAAAGGCTGGAATGCTGATAGAGTTCCATGAACATCTGGAAAAAGTCAAAGATGGGTTTCCATATCTATTCTATGTCTTTCTGGATAACAGTAAAAAATGGTATCACATTTCCCTTCATAGTTCACAGTTCCTGGTTTTTTTTGGTTTTTTAGCTATAGTAAAGAGTGAAAGGTTCTATAACAGCAGCTGCAGGAATTGACAATAAATATTGCATTTTATTGGTGGCTGATGTATTAATTCTGAAGGCAAAAATCAGTTTCTGTTTTGCTATGTAATTTTTTCAGAGAAAAGCAGAAGATTTTACATTTTAAGTAGTGGCAGCTCTTGATTTCAGAGATTTCTCAAAACTTGTATGAAATATCAGGATATTTTTATTTTGTAAATACAGTGCTGTGTGCCAGCAATGTAAAATTCACTTTTTTTTTTTTTTGCAAGAGTTAAATTTTGTTGTACAGTAATATATATATTGTAAACACCATTAAATGCTTATACTTTACTAGGCTATTAATTGAAGTAAAGAATATTTAATTTTAAATAAACATTTCATTAGCAGGGATTGATGTGTCCCTGGAAGCCATAAAAGTGATGCTGTGTGTATCATTGCTGGTGCTAGAGCACCACACTGCAATGATGTACCACCAGTGCTGGGTTGGTGAGAGAGAACTGCATACAGGGTAACTCCATGTTTCCTAAATGCATTAAATTTTCCCTTTTCCCCCCCCTCTCTAGATCTTTTACATATGTAACAGCAGTTCTCTTTAACATGAGCAGGTAGAAGGTGCATTGTCAGGCTGTTCTGTGGAGAGGGATGCAAGGCTTAGCTGGGTGTCTGCCCATGTGCTAATGCAAGGAGAATTTAGCAAAAGCAGTCACAAAACCTTGTGTTCTGTCCTTACTTGAGAAAAGGTGTAAGATCTAGTTCTACGAATAACGAAAGGTTGAATGTGTGGCTAGGATTTTTCAATAGAATTTTGGTATTTAAAATAAAATAAAAACCTACCAGATTATGGAAAACAGGATAAATATTTCTCACTTGCTCCACTTCCCTCTCTGTCTTCTGCACGTCACACAGTGACTGCATTTATTTAAAACTTTCACTGTCGTGTTCCCTTTTCTGAGTTAGGATCATTGCCAGAGTGATCTCATGTTTATAGAGGGTTTTTTTGGTTTATGTTACTGTTTGTGGTACAAATAGCTACTTTCACCTTGGAGTTGTACCTTTTTTGGCTGTGTTTGATTCTGAGGTAGTATCCTCTATATTTGGGTCAATGATCCCAAAATTTGGCTGCTGTAATTTTCCATTAATATTAATAAAACCTCCCATCCCCCTAGCATATGGGATGCAGAAGACACTGCTCAGCAAACTGTTATAAATTTCAAAAAGGTTTATGAGCTGAAAAAATTGTGTTTGGAGAGGGGAATGTAGACTTTGCAATTTCCAAATGCTGATGCTAAATCCATTCAGATGTAAATAAAACCCATCAGGAGCACTCTACTCTTTAGATACTTTATCCTAACATGTGTTTGCTCATTATTCCTTCCTCAGCTGGAGGTTCTATATGAAAGCTGTTTAAATGAAATAAATAATGTATTACTATGAAGAAGGTTAGTGTATTTTGGAACACAGAAATTGGAAAAAAGTTAGGTAATATTTCAGCATAAATAACAATGTGATTATTTTTTTTGGGGGGGTGGTGGGTGGGTTGAAATTCTTAGTCCAGGATGTGGATAGTTAGGTCATAATCTCTCTGGATATTTCTCAGTGTTTGGCTAGGCTTTGAATGATCTCTCTAACTAGAAATCTTGTTCTTCTTTGTGTAGAGTCAAATAATCTCGGCTTTGAAATGAACAGTGTTCACATATGTTTTCATATGTTCACCTGCCTTTCACCTGGAGATTTGTTTTTATTGATGTGACAGTATCCCAGCTGATGCCTCTTTTTAAAACTTCATTACCTTTGTTGCACACTGAAAGTACCTTATGTTAGAAGAATTTCCGTGGCTCCATCTACCCTTTGTTTTGGGAGATCTCTGTGACTGTCTCTGCTGTTGCTAAGTCTTGGGAATTTAATGTTGCTTTTCTGTGATATCATTGGCATCAAGTCAAGATATACCCATTTGTAATTCTGGTTCTTGGGCTTTGTGACAATTCAACTTCCTGCTGTTGGGTTTTTGTTGGTATCTACAGTGTCTGTATGGAAGTTCTAAAACACTGTAGCCTCTGTGAAATGCTGAAGATGAGTTGGAAATCTCTCATAAAACAATTTACTAAAATCATTATTAGAAGATTTCTTTAAAGAGAGTAATAGTTAAACTCTGTTCGAATGCCAAAGTCTAATATCATCTTACAAAAATGACATAAAGAAGGAGCAGGATCAGGTCTTATGTTGTTGTTCCAGCTCATGAGAAGTTAGACTGGATTTTGTCAGCAAATGTCATCATAGCTGTGCAGATACATCCCAGTGATGGAAGAACAGGTTCAATTCAAGGTTGATGTGCTTTGAGCATGGAGAGTTAAAACTTCTTGGTACACAAGAAATTGAGCAGAAATTGCTGGGATAAAAAGAAGATTTTTCAAGCTTTCTTGCATAGACAGCTTTTTCATATTGTGGTTCAGCAATGACCTATCCTGAGCATACCTTGCCAGCCAGCCCTTGATAGGAAACTTTTCTGCATGTGAGTGTTTATTTCTTACTAAGACAAATTTTTTGTGATGGCAATCTACTTTCTAACTTGTTTTATTACCTTGATGTTTCTATTGGGCCCTGCAGGAGCAGATTTCATAGAGCTATCTCAGGGGCCTTCTTGGAGATTTCCTCTTCAATTTATCATGTCCTCATTCTCTGTCTTTCTCAAGGGTTGTTTTCTAGTAGAAAGTACAGTATTTCACCAGTGCAAAAGTCTAATAGGAAGTAAGACTCCAAAAGACATATGGTAATACATTAAAAAATCAGGCCGTAGGGTACCAATTATGTAAACATTTAATGACTTGAATAAACATTATAAAATTTTATTTGAAATATGTGTCTATCTGCAGATGTTCTCAGCTGTGGATATGCTTCTGATGTAGATTCTGCTTGTTCCTAAACAGGAGCTTCCTCTTTCACCAGGGTCACTTTTCAGCTCCTCAGTAAAGGCAGTAATTGGCCTTTCTCAGCTTATTCAGTTTTTATTGGGTACAAACCTTGACAGAGGATTGCTTTCCACATCAATGTTCATTCACTGTAGGCAGTGCAGTGGCAGATGTAAGAAGATGTACAGAATACATTAGGATCCATTTCCTTTTCTATATGTAAAATAATTTCTTTTTGTGTAATCTTGTACCATTATCACTACTTGTCCTTTAATGCAATTTCTAAACTGCTTTATTTGTGTGCCAAACATAAAGCATGTTATGCCTTATAGAGATGGCATTCAATAACTGTGTCTATGTTCAATTAGCCCAACATATCTTCACATGCTGTGTTTGGGTTTCTTCTGAACTGCATTTCCTCTTACAGTGACAAATGTGTGCTATGTACACCCTTCATCCTTTGGCTTGTTGCAGTAATGGGATACCTTATTTTTCTCTCTGCTTGCATTTCTACCTATGATTCCTGGTTCCTGCTTCCTGAGAGCAGCAGGAGGCCTCCCAACATAAACACTTCTCTCAGAAATTCAAACACTATTGCTGGCTTGTTAGTCACATAAACATCTGACCTGAGTGTTGTTGTGGTCCCTTTCTGTTGACACTGAAAGAATCTCTTGAGAATGAAGCAAATAAAATTATGTTTAGTCTCATAAACTTATAGTCCTGATACCACTCCTTGGCAAATCCATTCTTCTCCCAGTGGCTCATTCCAAAGGCTCTCAGAACATTTCCAGTCTTTTAGGTGTACACAGAGATTCTAAATGTCAGGTTTCAAGGCATTTGGAAACAGCAATGAAAAAATTTCCTTTTTTTCAGTGACTTCCAGTACTAATGGGGAGAGGGAGAGATGTATGCAGTAAATCAAGAAGTCATTATTTGTTAATTTTCTCACTTTAAACAAGATTTGAGCTCCTGGAGGATCTTCTTTATGACACAGCCATCATCCACAGCTATTCTGTTAGGCCAGCTTCAAAGACGAAGGAATGAGAGAAAAGGTTTGAGAAATGTGTGTGTTTGTTGGGCCTGATACAAGAGGAAATGCACAGTGTTTCTGTCCCTCATGGGCTACCTAAGGAGAAACTCCTTCCATCCGAGGAAAGATGATAAACTGCAGTAGCACATTACTGAGCCTCATGATTCAGTGTTGTGCCTCAGCTCTGTATAGCCTAGAGCCTCCTCTTCTCCTAGCCCTTCATAAAATACTGAATTTTAGCATTTCTTCCAGCTTTTGTATCCTGTCTGGATTGCATTTCAAGGTAATCACTGTGTACACTTCAGTGTTTTTACACAATCCTCAGCTCAGCTGGATCCCACCATTTCCTGGCCCTTAGACAGTGCTGGTGCCAGCAAATCCCCCAAGAAAGATATTTTCCTTGAATTTAGAAAGAAAATTGAGAGAATTGAATTCTTGGCATAGGAATGCACAAAATGTGAGATATCTTAAGGGCGATAGTTTAGATCTCTGATGAGCTTGTTCATAAATCAAAGTGCGGAGTTTGTTTCTTGTCTTTCGTCTGACATGTGAGACAGCAACACATTAAATTGACTCTTTATTTTCCTTTTTATGCTTTTAATTTTTCATTGTCTCCTGTGAAATTTGGTATTTGTATTGGTTTAATGCAGGCTTTCCAGCATACAATGTAATAGGAATTTGCATGCAGCTCTCAAAGCTAAGAGATAATTTTGCTCACAGCTCCCACATCACTCCACGGAAACTGCTAAGAGCAGCTGTGCAGGAGATGAAGCCCTGAATTATTTAACAGGGTTTAAAAAAAAAAAAAGCTAATCTCCAATGTCAGCCTGTCTCTGCTTCACTCTCAAAAGAGAGCCAGTAGAAGGTTGGGCTGTCTAAGATCTTTCAGGGTCCATAGTTCATGAGCAAAAACCTGTCAAAACAAAGTCACTTGTTAGTGCCAGGTTTTTCTGTATGGAGCATGGGCCATTATTTTTGACATAGTGTATGTATTTATTTCTTCACTGTGGTGTAGAAAAGAAGCCATTAGTTATCCCTGGTTGAAGTTTGACCCCCTCAGAGGAATCACTTGGGCTGGCTTGTTGCATTTGTTCTGAACTGGCAGCTCCCACCCTTGCCCTTTGACTTCTGGTTTCTGCAGGCTGGCTGCTGCACCCAGACAAGTCCTGCTGGATACTCTGCTTTTGGGACTGGTGCCATGATGCAGAGAAGCTGGATTCAGTAGGGTCACATTGGGAGTTAAGATACAATTTGTCCCACTGTTTTTGGCATGACTCACGTTAAGTAGATAATTGGAACCTCATGCCAAACTTTTGCTTTTCACATGCCGAAATGGAGCAGTAATTTGTTTTATATGTATTAACTGTAATTGCTTACTAGGTTTGACAAATGTATTACTAATTCAACAATTGCTGCGTTATGAGGCACTAATGGCAAAAAAAAAAATCTACCCAAAGTTTATAATCTTTCTTGTGAACTAATCCTTAATGAAGCAGTATTTATTTAAAGCTGGAAATTGCTTTAAAATCTCAAGTAATGTGAAACTAATGCCCAATGAGAAAATAGGTCAGATTAATAACCTGTAAGGTTGCTTCGTTTCTTTTTTTTTTTTTTTTTTTTTTTTTTTTTTTTTTTTTTTTTTGTTCATAAGTAATTTTAAGGGGCTTGTTTGTTTGTTTTCTGTTTGGATTTTTTACCCTTACACTAGAGTCTGGCCCCAGTTTTTACCCACTTGAGAGAGAACTAAAGTTCTTAAGCGGTTTGAATACAGTTTTTCTTCTAAAACTGCAGTGACTTCTTGGTGGTGGGGCTGACCTAGTGCATGGATTTTGATATGGTGATCTTTGTTCTTGGAAAGATGTGGGAAGCTGGGTTGTATCAAATAAATATCTCCTCTGTCTCTCCATCTGCACATCCAACCTCAGTAGTGTGAGGGATTTCCTTTGACATTTGTGGACTCGTGGACTCTTGGGATTTCATGTGTTATTCCTCTGAAAGGCTGGTGTTGCATTCCTCAGAAATGTTGATTTTTCAGAGTTCTTGACATGACTCGTTCTTCAATTCAGAGTCATGAAGAATCCAAATTTGCCCTCCTGCTATAGAGGTGAAACATTAGGGTGGGCTGAGGAGCACAGGAAGAGAAAAAGAGGGAGTGCAGTTCATTCTTCTGTGGATTGAAGATGTGGCCACTAACACATAATGTTTCTGCAAAGCATAAGTAACAGTAGCTATAAAGACTTACTAGCCATGTGGCTCATTCAAATTCCAGAAGATATAAGGTGAATTTGAGTAAATTTTAAATAGTGAATAAGTTTTCCCCTTGTAAAAATCCGAAATGTTTGGATGATAAAATTGGTTGTGTTAGGTTGGGCAGTGACATTTACTACCTCTTTGAGGTGTCTTTTCTAGTGTACACAGTTGATAGTAAAAATAAAATTTAACAAAATTTGACAGCAGTCAGAGAATGTTTCACAGAGACCTCCAAAATCTGTTAAGTTGCATTTTCTTTTGCTCACAACTCTTCTAGCCTGACCAGTAGCTTGGAAGCTTTGCTGTATTTGATATTTGCCAAGCCATCCACTGAACCTGTTTTTGTTTGTTGCTCTTTTGTAAAGAATGAATAACATTACTATCAAGTTGATGCTCAAGGCACCAAAACATATGCAGGTTTTGGAAAGTTGGTCCTTGTGAGGTTACAGATGTCTGAATCTTCTGAAGGGATTACATGTCCCAGAACTAGTTTGTTTCTTTGCTTTAAATTTTCTAAGTGTTTGACCTGGCGATACAATTTTAATCACCAAAGCTCCACTGATGTGCCAGTGGGTGCCTATCTAGGTATGGATAGATGTGCCTAACGTTGGAGCTTTTCAGGTTTTCTCTGAGATGGCCTGAGGTGTGAGATCTTGCCTGTATTTCAGTATCATCTTGCTTTGCAGCCTGATTTCAGAGACCAGAGGTTATAAGGCAAGCAACTGTCAGCACCAACAATTGCAGAATCCTTGTGAAGTGAGTCCCTCTTGCATCTCTGTGTACTTTGTTAATAGTTCCTTTTTCTCAGGAGCTCTCTTCCCCCATAAGCAGAACCAGTTAGGCATCATTTTGTCCTTCTGTCCTATGGAGATATGGTGATGACATCAAAAGTGTAAAAGCTTGAGGAAATTTATCCTGAAAATATAATTCTTAAAGCTGGATGAAATATTACTGAGACTCCTGTACACGTCTTAATGCTTTACATCCACTGGCTGTACAAAACAAATGCACTGAAGTGTGGACATAGAATTTATTATTAGTAGTAGAATTTATTTATTAGTAGTAGTAGTATTAATATTATTAGTAGTATTAGTAGTATTATTATTTCCACCACTTAATTTCCTTTCCAAATTAGTAGTTAGATAGGGTGGTATGAAGGTTTTAGACTGTGAATTTTTTTTCTCATGCAAAGTGTCTTTAAAGAAATCACTTCGGATGAAAAGTGCATGACTGAAACTTAGATTCATTTAGATCTAAATTAAGTTTAGATTTAATGCAAACGTTTACATTCGCATCTCTTTTCAATAGAAGTCAACATTTTTATGTATGACTTGTTCTCTGTTAGAAATCTCTCTTTTACACTTTCCAGCCCATTTTCCTATCAAACATACTTTTTTCTCTCCTTTGTGTCTTTGCTTTCATTTCAGAATGTAACAGGTTCATTGTCCTCCAGTGCTGTGAATAGCTAACATTTGCAACTGCATAAAAAATACTCAATGCACTTCAGCTGGGAAAAGAAATTTTAATAGCCTTTATGCTTTGTGGAAAATGTTGCCAAGATGCCCAGATTTGTATATTCAGGGTATTCATTTTGTAAAATTGATGCAGAGAAATGTTTGGTGTGAGACAGTTTTAGGAAGTGGGCCAATATCTTTCAGACAAGTTCTCTTGAACTGTAGCATTTTTGTTGTGTATTATTTTGAGCAGAACAAGAATGTTTCCAATAAGTTTTTTAATACACACTTGGAGGTGCTTTATAAACTGCTTATGCTCTAATTCTGCACCTGTGTTCCATCACTTGACATACTAATCCCACTGTGGGACCTTCCAGTTCTTCAGACCTGCTTGGACTGGGAAAACTTGCCAACTGGCAGCAGCTTTGAAGTGTTGCTCTTGTTGGCTGTGCATCTTTGAAAAGAAGCAAACAATAAAGTGTTTGTCCTTTTTCTATTAGGCCTGATGTAATATCACTTCTAATGAAGCAGCACGTGAAAAAATAAAGCACATGATTTAAGAATGCATTTGAGAATCACACATCTAAACAGCCCCTGATTTCTGTAAAATGCAAATCCCTGCTGAGTAGAAAATTATTACTGCTCATCATTCTCTTCAGTATTCACTCAAAAGGTATGACTCTCTTAATACCCTAATGAAACACTCAAATTAAACACATTCCAGTGAGGACAAAATAACCACACTTGAAGTAAGTGTGAGAATACTCTTATCATCTAATAGCACGTGAGAATGGCAAAGGTTTCAGTGCTTTTATTGAGTTTTTTTGACTAAGACTTAGCCAAGCAAACTAAATGGGGAGAAATTACTCTTAATACTTGTAATTAAGGCTGTGTAACTATAGAAAGAGCAAACTATTTGTAAACTGTTTAAAGCACACAGGAAAAAAGCCACGGAGTGCTTTTAAAAATGGAAATTATTAGGCAACCCAGGGATTTCTTTAATTTGTTGATAGTGTTCATACTATTTGTGGCAGACTAATTAAGTGCTGGGAAATGATCTCCTAGTACACTGAATGTAATCCTGCAGTCTGTTATAGATGAAACTAAAAGCAATCACGCAGAGCTGGATTGTTATGAAACCTGGCTGGGTACTTCTAGTACAGGCTTCACCTGTTCCACAGGTCATGATCAAAGTACAGATCAGCAATACTCACCTGTGCCTCTTGTCCCCAGCCAGTGATACTGAAATCCAGCAGATGTTCCAGGGTCCAGGGGAGCAGACTGCAGGTGGAAAAGTGCATGGCTTGTGTCTCTCCTGGCTTGGCAGGGGGTGCTGAGAGCTGTGTGCTTGTGAGCTGGAAAAGAGAGGTGTGGGAGGGTGAGAGGTCTCTCTGGTGTTGGTGTGTCCCACCAGTTTGAGTTGCCCAAACTCCTCCTCACCACCCCCTTGTCTGTATGCACTCCTCTCCAGTGAGTGGCAGCAGGCAGCAGTGTTTTCAAAACACCGATGTCTAGAGGCGAGGGGTTGGGCTGAGCCTGTGACTGGCACCTCATTGCCTTCTGTTTTCCCTGGTTCTTTTGTCAGTTTTGCTTTCTCTGGACACCCTTATAGCTACACAGTCAACTCTGTCTTGAATGGGAGGAATGGGAGCCCAAGATCTTTGCTCTTTCTGATCTCACAGACTAGAGCTTTGTGAAAATTTGAATGAAATTACAGAATTGTAAGCTCTGCAAAGAGAAAGAAAATTAAATCAAAAGAAACCCTTTGTTCAGTGCTTACATATATATTCTTTTCAGCTGAACTAGATAAAGTATCTTCATATTTTCTAGGGAAAATAACATCTGTAGCTATCGTTGCCCTATCCTGGTTGTTTGAGTCTGTGTGCCTGCTCCACACCACTGCCCAGAGGAGCACATCCTTCTGCATCCAGATTTCTTCTCTGAAGGGATCTCTGGGAGTGAGCCAGCTTCCGTGCCCTGAATGTCTGGCTGCTGGATGCAGTCACTGCTGCCTTCTCTTAATGGCATGCAGACAGAAGGAGGGTTTGAAAGTGCTGCTTTCTGCTTCTGTGGAAGGTGGTGTGCTAAGTTTGTACACATCTCAAGCCTATTTTCTGGAGTTTATTCTGGATATTGTCCTTCCCACAGCACTTGTGACATTCTAGTCACTGAAAAAAAAATTAGGTGGCTTTTTAAAATTTTGTTTTGTTTTTTGAAAGCTGAGAATGTGGGCAGAACCTTATGCCTAAGAACAACAAATTGCTGTCTTCATTGTGCTGTGCAAAAATTTCCTTAATCTCTGAGGGCAATAGTGTGAATGAAATGGTTCTTTAGTAACTTTAGGAAAAAAATAAAGAGTTAAAAAAAACAGAAAGCAATTTCAGGGAAAAAGCATAGTTTACCTGGTGTGCAGTAAGTGGAATTGAAGATGCCACCACTGGAATGCTGGGGTTTGTTTTCATAATGTCCCTCCTGTCTCTTTTCTGTGCAAGATTTCCTAGTTTCCTATTCTTATTTATGACATCCATACTTTCTTGTGTATGGATGTGCGACTGCAGACAGGTTTCCTGCCTATTTCCCCCTTCCTGTATGTCTGTGCTGAAAAATCCATGAAGAATCGTGTGCCCACTTCCCCTCCTTCAGATGAGACAAAAAGAGAAAAAGAGACAATGAAAAGCAAATTCCTTGTGCTGGTATGCTGCACACATTGAATGCTGCAGGAAACTAGGTTGATGTTATTATTCATAACAATATATTGTGTTACAATAAAAGTAAGCAGAGGGTAGCTCTAGAGGCTGGAAGGATGCCTGTCACACTCTGAAGTTAAAACCTTGCCTCTGAGATGCTCCTTAGCAGACAGAGCAGTGTTGCTTGGGATAGGAGACAAGAGAATTTTTCTGCCAATGAAAATGGACAAAACCCTTTTTTTCTTTAAGCTTATGAAAAATAAAACTTACTACAAGTTTTCTTTTACTTTGCAAACTAAAGCAAAGCCAGTCTACCATATTTGAAAAAGGACTCATTAAATTATTATTTGTCCAGTTCAGAAGGTTTGGAGCAAACTTTGATGCTCTCAAACTCTGTGACTCTCTGGCTTAAGGTTATCAATCCCCCATGGCAGCAGCAGGAAAAGTAGCCTTCTTTTGAGGCTGTTCCCTGGAGCCTTGACGCTGTTTTCTGCTGTAGAGAAGAATAAGAGATATCTAAGGACCATTGGACTTGTTACCCTTTATTCCCTGGTAACCTGCAGTGTTCTGCTCTGCACATTGTTTCCTTTTCCTCATCCATTTTTGAAGTGTTCTACAGTGATGGGGGAAGAAGGGTGGTTCTGCTTCAAAAGGAAGAATAAAAGATGGCAGAATGAATTCAAACATGAAATATCCTTGGAAACTTGGGTTAAAACCCACTAACCAACCATTATAGCAAACAAATAGATAAATAAAATATTAAACAAAAGCAAAAAAGCCCTTTCCATTAGCTAGCTGTGTTGGGTTTCATCTGGAATACATTCCCCAAGGATATTCTAGTGCTTTGGGTTTTGCTGTTTTGCTGCCTCATTGAGAAAATAAATTTGAAATTAAATGAGGTTAAAATAAGAGTGGTTTTAAACCTGTGTGTGTTGCAGGGGAAGATTGCCTGTAAGTGTTTCTGATATATCTAAGCAGATAAAAGAAATCATGATTTTTACAAAAATTAGGGAACCTGTCATCCTTGTGAAAAAGATGGTTAAAGAAATATGTGAAGGAATTCAGCCAATTTAAATTTGTTTTGTTACCTGTCTATCATTTTTAACCAATCTTTCATGGGAGAAAAAATGCAGAAATTACTTTCCCACATTTTCTTTCTCCAAGTCATTATTTTTTTTCACACATCTCTTAACTTGCTGTTTAATTGTTGGGTCATCTTCACGTGTAGAGACTGATTTTTTTTTTATTGTTCCTCATTGCTATTCATTTCAGCAAACTATCAAAGCCCATTAACTCGATGCAAGGCTTTCCAGTTATTTGTATAGACTTTGCATCAGGCTCAGAGACACAGGTTTTACCATCAAGCAAAGTGAGCTGGGATCTGGCCCTGCCTCCAGCGAGATGCTGGATCAGTTATATCCCAGGTGCACTAAGGGGTGTTTCCCATGGTGTTTTCTATCTTAAGTTACATGATTAATTAAAAAAAAAAAAAAAAACAAAAAACAATGCTCCCCCAGCCCCCCAGTTTTAAGTGCTAATCAAGATACTGAGAAAAAAAAAAAAAAAGAAAGAATATGGATTAGGCCTGTGAAGCAGCTGCTTTTAGGATCCTCAGTTCTCTATGAGAGCCCTTCTGACACATATCTGGAGCCCCAGAGCTCCCAGGAAGCCACAGGCTGGAAGAGGTGACTGTTCACATACAGCTGCTAATCACTTTACCACAGCCATTGTCTTATTTATGCTCACCTTAAAGCAATGTGCATATGCGTGCACACACAAATGTAGTGTCTGTACCATTGCACTTTGCTCTATATTCCTCCTCTGCTCTTTTTATTAGTAAAATTTCCCACTC
Organism: Ammospiza caudacuta; assembly: GCF_027887145.1. NCBI lineage: Eukaryota > Metazoa > Chordata > Aves > Passeriformes > Passerellidae > Ammospiza > Ammospiza caudacuta. The sequence goes on from NC_080593.1 coordinate 102,695,867, forward strand.
ATAACATCTCCTCAGAGGAGAATTAGCATTTTTGATGATGATTATTTTTCCGGTTAACATGGAATGAGTCAAGTTTTCTTTTTATTGGAAAGCACTTTTTGTATCTCACGATAGTAATTTATTATTTTCCTCAGAGGAGAAAATACACAGTAAATCTTTCCCATGACATTATTGTGAAGGGATCAAATTTGTGCTCTTTATTCAGTAAAAAAAATCTGTTGAAAGCTGGTATGAGTGGAAGGCAAGTAAAGGCTTGCAACATCTGATCTTTCTTTTTGATATGACTCTTTCCTGGTATGTAGTCAGCAATCACTTTCTTCATCTAGACAGAATCCTGGACCACTGGCCCTAAGTTTCTGTTTTACTGGTGGTTTTAGTCTCTTCAGCATGCACAGCAAATTGTAGCAGCCCAGATTTCCCCTTACTTCTTCTCCTTGAGCAGTTCCTTTTAAAATTAAATAATCTGCTGTCTTGCCTTACACATTTAGCTCCCTGGGGTTTTGCAGGGAGTGTGACAGTGCTGAGCTTTGTTTGTACATCAGAGCAGAAGAAAGACTCCTGCTCACTGCAGTGGATGGGATACAGCCCAGAAAACAATCCTAAGGGTGAGCACCTTCATCCCTCAGGGTGGCTGTAACTGGGGAGCTTTTCTGGGAACACTCCTGGACAGGCACAGGGAGTGGTGGAGTGAGCTGCAATCTGTCTCAGCAAGGAGCACAGTGAGATACGGGTGAAGCATTTGGTGCAGAGTCCTTGCCTGCCATGTTTTGATGTGTTTTGAGTGTGGATTAGCTCTGCTCTGGTCATGCAGACAGAAAAAGAGCTGGTGGCTGAAACACAGCAATTTGGTCTTGGGCTGTGCTTTAGTTTCATGTGAAAGGAATCCAGTCTGTGCACACATAGATTGCTCAGTGGTGCAAACCAAAGCATGGTAAAAAATTTGCCCAAGAAACACTCTCCAGTTCTGAATTAAAACATCAGCATGAGCACAGCAGAGTAGTAATATGCCATACTAGGAGATCTCATTCTAAAATAAATTGTTGTGATTATCCCAGATGATAGACTGGAGATAAAATTACCAAGTGATGAGTGCAGGGTGCAGGCTAAGTACTTTGAGTCAAGGGAAGAGGAAGTGTAAGAGAGCTTTATTTCTCAAAATAGACAGATGGATGCTAAATGCCAAGGTAGCATTGTCTGATGTCCTTCACATGAGAGAAATTATTATTTCTGTAAGAGTCACATTGCATGTAACTAAGTATTGGATAGCCAAGAGTAAGTAAATATTAGCAGTATCTCTATGGTACTGTGCAGCAAGTAAGAGAATGTTCTTCCATATGCCACCTACATTTCTCCAGTCAAAACTACTGTTTGGTTTCACAAAACCTGTGGTTTTATGTTTGTTAAACAACAAAAAAGTAGGATTTCTTTAAAAAACCATAGTTGTTTTAGTTTTTGTTTGGAAGAAGATAGAAGCTTGCTACTAGGAACAAGCAACTGTAAAGGCTGTTAGTAATATATGAAGCTGCTGAAACAAATATGTTCCGAATATGGCAGTTTTTATCAGGTGTGAACATTTCAGCTCATTAGTAATGGTAACACTTGTTAGTCACCTGTTAGTAAGTACTGAGGTGATAAAGGAGAATTCACAGCAATGTTTCCAAATCCGTTGAAAATAGGCTGCAGACCCTCGAGTGGTTTATGTAGTGTGTGTGTCTCTACTGAAAAAGAATCTGTAGCAGGATAAGCTAATGTATTCATTCAATTTTTTGAAAGCTTTAAGGTGTCCATTCAAGAAACTCAGGTACCCCAACTAGTCTGGCTGGGCTGGACTCTGCAAACTTCTGCCCTGTTGTCTGTTGTTTGAGAAGCAGAGCTGACAGAAGTGGCACCCACAATGGAAATGTTTAGCAAAGTGTTTCTTTCCATATTCTGTACCTCTGTTTTGTATCTCTTGAATATGTGAAAGGGTTTTTTCCCTTTTTTTTATTCCCCATGGTTTGAAGAATACTAGTAAGTCTCTCAGGCTTAAGATCAAAGTTTTGAAATTGATAGGAATATTTTAATCATTACAAATTCAGCTGTTCTTCCGAAATTCTTTTCCTTCAAAATGTTAGGATAAAGATCATTGAAGTTACATGTTGCAAGAATGTTACATTGCAAGAATATCTGCCTGTTTCTGAAGTATCATAACAGGTTTATATATGTCACACCTGCATGTTACTCCTGAGCTAAGTGTGATGGGGTATGTCTGGTACCTTGCTCGTTCCTTCAGAGAGTCTGAGTGACTCTCTGTGACACTCCACGGACAGAAAACTCAGAACAAACCTTTTTTAACTTCGGATTGATGGAAATAAGAGATATATTTTCCTATTCCAGTCTTTGGAGACCTTCATATAGTTCTGATTGTATACTTGAATTTTGACAGGATCGCCTAATGCTTACTGTAAAATGTCAAACATTGTCTTTTGGTTCAGTTAAGCCCCATTTTCCCTGTCTGGTCATTATGTCAGATCACAGTGAGAAAAGAATGCAAGAATTATTATTCTTCCTGTTAGAAAGCCTCAAGGCACAGGCATGTAGCTCTTAAAGTAGCCACTGACTCTGGAGAGATGGGAAAGCAGCAAAGCTGTTGGTAATCACTGCATATGGCCATGGGGACCACAGGATCCACAGGGACCTTCATGCACCTGTGCATGGAAATGGCAAAGGAGGTTTGAGTTTCAATTACAATGAATGCCAGACTTCTCCCTCAACAGCTACAGATCTCTGCAGCAGTGGCAGATAGGGCATGGTACGGCTCAAGGTGAATAGTTGTGCAACCTCCATAAAAGGACGGAAATAATTTACCCAGTATTCTTCCCCAGTATTGGTCACTTTTAACACCCAGCTAGAGAGGGTGCTGGGGCATCTTGTCTAGCCTGTACTTTCGTCCAAGGTTGGATCAGATGATCCTTGATGTCCTTTCTGACCTGGTATTCCATGATTCTGTGATCCCGTGAATGTGTCATTGTGTGTTTTCCCTGTGCCCACCAGTGCGCTTCAGCAGCAAGGCACCCCCATGTTTTGTAAAGGTGAACAGCCCAGCAGTAGTGTGTGAGTCCTCTCATCCTTACTAAGTTCATAGTAAGCAGAGAGTTGTAACCAAGCCAAACTAAATATGGCAGCTGCCTTGTGAATGAAAGCCTACCTGTCAAAGAAGGCAATTTTTGACTTAAGGAAGATGTCCTGGATTTTATCTTATTGAATCCCCTATTCTTATACTGTCATTCCTATGCTAGGACTTCATTGAGTGCATATGTGAGCATGGTGGGCATGTTACTATTGCTCCTATTAAATGTGAGCAGAAATTCTGGAAGTGCATTATGCTTTGTCTCTTTGACGAATATTGAAGCTAGAGCTGTTAATGTGAAACAGAATTTTTGGAATAAATGAGGATGGTTGGGTACTCTGGAAAAATATTTGGGAAAAAAACTTAATTACATGGGTACCAGATTAAGGCATTCTTATAAACAGTTACAGTATTTTTGTTGTAGTGCTAAAAAAAAAAAAGAAAGGGAAGCCACCTTAACTTAGTAACTCAAGTGTAGTAGTTGATTGATTCTGAAAGTCAAGGGGTGAATATTTTTCCCAGTCGTAGCAGAGAGAAAGACTGAATTGAATAGCCAAATTCCAATTGATTTCCTTGGGAGCAGGATCAAGTCTTTAATTTTTGATTGACTCCTTTCTTTATTTTAATGAGAATTATGTGACTTAAACCCTGTTTTATGTTTTGGAAGCAACGGATAAGATTTAAATCAAATAGTAGGTTTCCTAGACTTTTAATAGTGCTATTCTTTTTAGTGCTTCTGTTACCTCAGATATTTACTTTTGGCTCTTAGTGTGGTGTAGAAGTTGATACTATTGTGCATGGAATTGGCAAGTCTTAAAACCCAATGTTTAGATCATAAACATTTTAAAATAAGACTCCATAAAAAAGATTTGTTTTTTTAATATGAAATATTAGTTGTGTTCTTGGCGGGCTGTGCTTCAGAGGAGTCAGATGCATTTCAAAGAGTATTCTGGTGGCCAGCTGCAGCCAAAAGATTATTTCAAACCAATGGAGACACAATTCCCTTTCCTCTAAAGCTTTTTTCCTTTCTCTCTCTACCCTCTCTCTCCAGTAGGACTCTATCTATATATTACAAATGAGGTGTAGCCAATCATGGGGTGAACAATTCATACACATGTGAATACATACATATGTATTTATATACGTAACAGTGGAAGGCACAGAAACTCAGACTAAAGATGTCAGTACTGGTCTTTGCTTTAGGAAGTGCTTTTGAGATTTCTTTTCTTCAACACTCTTCAAATCTTCGGAGTTGGCTACTCTTCCAGAGTCAGCAGGATTGCACAAAATATATGGAGAATTGCTTGTGTCTGCCCTGCCACCTGTGGAGTGGCACAGTTACCTTTTTAAAAATGGCTTGATTCATAGGTGCTGTTTGAATCCAGTTACACTCCAAAGATGAGCAGAATACAATGGGTTGGGGGATGCATTAATGGAGCAGGTCTTTATTTATCTCAATCATTTATGGTTCATTGTGCTAGACATTATTTTAGTTTTTCACATTTATTTGAAATAAATGTGTGAGAGTATTTCTTGTCCTGCTTTAGAGGTGTCTTTAGAGGACTTCTTTTCATAAATATTAACTCAGTGTGATGAATGTATTGTCTTATGTAGTTGTGCAGGCAGAAGTTTTGCCCCACCTTAGGCAAATAGAGATGTCACAGTAGAAGATCTTGCTACTCATCAAACAATCAACATTGCTCAGTTATTCCAAAACAGAATTTAACTTCTTTTTTTTTCCCATATAGAGGTAGAGATTTCTGCACCTTGCTTTTGAAGTCTCTTTCTGCTTTGTGTTTTGCTGGATATGGGCCTGAAATCTCTGCTGCTTTGCACTGAATGGGGACAATTAAAATGCTGCTTAATGTCACTCACAGAGAATCTTTTTGTTCCTAATTTATATTTCCCTTTAGGTGATGGAATGCATCAGCAACACAAATTTTTGTCACTTCTCTGATTTCGAGAATTCAATGAATGATTGAGATGAATCATTCAAAAAGAGCTATAGTTGCTTACATGGCATACAGTCCTGTTGCATTTCCCACAGCAGCACAAAAGGACAGAGAGCAAATTATGATGCAGTCCTCCTACACATTTACTGAGCAGACCTGCATTACTTGAAATATTTGTGCTCTTAGTAGCCTGTGTTGATAATGATATCATAGTAGTTAAAAAAAAAAAGACTGGCAAAAAGCTAAAAATCTACCAGGAGCTGAATACTAAAGACCTAGTGCTTGAAGGGTGTGGGGGGGTTATTTTGGAGAAAATCTAGGTAAATTTGAAGTGCATTTAAGTGCATCAAAAATACTGAGGGCAATTCTTTGAAGGAGTCTGCACATTTGAGTAGTTTGTGGAGCTGAGTCCTTGATAGTTTTGAGAAAGAGTCCTTTGCAGCTGTTGGTATGAAGGGTTAAACAATAAGGAAGGAATACATGTTCATGCTTTTGCTTAAAAATAAAAGGTCTGGATTTCAGAAGCAGCTGTAAAGCTTTCAGCAAGAATCAGGCAAACACTACAGTAAAGTGAAAAGCTGAAATGTGAAGAGTACATGATGTGAGATGCCAGCTCAGTGCTTCCAGATCACATTGCTCTAGCAGAGGAGACCACCCTTGGAATTTCAGTGAACTGTAGCTGCTCTGCAATGTCAGGTTGTGTAGGCTGATACCCCTCTCACTGTTTTGTCACCTGGTGGTAACTTCTGTCAACATTCTCCGCTCTGGAGAAAACTTGTGTTATTTACAGGTACTTCTCTAGGGGTGGAAAAATCTCCTCAATATACAAATCCCAGCTGCACAAGGAAAGGAAAAGAGTGTTCATACAAAAAAGGTTCTTTACTGAGGGTGTTTGTTTTTTCTCCTCTTTGTACAGGTTCGACATGGGAGAAAACATTACGGCAGATTGGTTTTGAAAGGTAAGTCATAAATTTATTTCCTTACTAGTGCAAAAAAGTAAGGAAGAAAAACTGCAGAGACAAATGTGCACAGTTATTTATTTTAGTTGATTGAAAATATCAATGACCTCAAATTTAGAGTGGAAGTCATGCAGTGTCATGCACATATGTGTTCAGCTCTTCTGTTTGTGTCCTCTTCTCTTTCCTGAGTCAATCTGAAGCAATTTATTCATTATATGAACTTGGCTCATCATGTGGTTTGCTGGTGGCTATACAGCATGCTGGTATTAAAGAGACATACCTTTTGGCCACAAGTCTTACTTATGAGTGAAAATATTGCTCTCACTCATATTTTTTTCCATGAGACTTCTAATCTCTGACATACGAGTTGACAAAAGTAAATGAAGTTGAAAGAGGAGCAAAGCTGGCAAAGACCTTTTCAGTGCCAGAGGAAAATTCAATATGCAGCATTCCTCAAGTGCAAGAACTTCTTGCAGACAAGCTTAGCCACAAGGTCATCATACCAGAAACACATGTCTGTCTTGTAAATTAAACAAGGCCAAGTCCAGTAAAGAGTGATGTAAAGAAGGACTCGGGTGCTCAGTGTCATCTTTATTCTTCTACAACTGGTAAGCAGAAGAATCTCCTCTCCTTGAAGTTCTGGATATTGTTGAAAATTAAACACTCAGTTGCTAAATTTGATGTCCTCAAAAGTTTTGGTTTTTTTTAACAGGCTGTTTTGTTGGTTTTTTTTCCCAAGTTACATCCACTTTGGTCCCTGATGTGCATTTCATTCAGCGTGATACCACAGGACACTACAATAAACCTTTCATCACCCAAATTGTGAATTAGCATCTCTTGTGCATCTGCTGGTGCTGCTTCTCTGCATCAAAAAAAAAAACAAACAAATATTTTGTGGAGTTCTAGAATGAATTGATACTCTGTGTCTGTGTTTTGAAAGAGAGAATGGATAAGGGTCAGCATCTTTTTAGCTGAGTTCATTAGAAGTTCTGTGGTGGTAATTTCCAACTTCTGATATGTTTCAAAACAAGGAGAAGAATCCATGCTAGCTGTGCATATGCAAGGTACATACCACAAGAAAGATGGAGAATTACTGATAGACTAAATTACAGCAGAGAAGCCTTCCTGAGAGGAGGCAAGTATGTAGAAGGGATTTCTGTGCAAATGCCATTATTGCCACTCTAGTTGGAAAAGCAGAAAGGCTTTTGAGTGGCACTTCTGCACCTTGAAAGATTGATTGTCACTCTGGGGTTACTTTATTTGAAGCAGCACATTAGTTAGCACAGATGAGGTGAAGATTTGAATGTACTTTGCTTGCCATAGTCATAGAATCAAATGTGTTCTCTTATCAGCTTTTCCAGAGAACCAGAAAGGAGAAAAAATAAAGGAAGATAAAGCCTTTCAAACAGATACAACAATTAAGATTGGGGTTTTAAAAATAGTAATATCCATTATCCTACTTGCATTTTTAACACAATATTTTTTATGACAGGAATATATCATAGAATCATTGAATCATAGAATGGCTTGGGTTGGAAGGTACCTTAAAGGTCATCCAGTTTCTAGCCCCCTGCCATGGGTTGTTTAGAGCCCCATCCAGCCCGGCCTATAACACAAGGTGTGGGGCATCCACAGCTTCTCAAATTAGTTGAGTAAAAGGTTAATGAGAAACATATATGTGAAATTCAGTGTTAAGTCCTTTATAGCAATATTTTCTTAATATCATATGTCACTGCTTAAGATCAGTACTTTTTGTATCTTGAAGAATAGCTTCCAAAGCAAACACATTCCTATATGTAGTACCTAGATGCTGGAATCACATTTAAATTGCAGTCACAGAAGCAGAAATCTCAGGTCTGCAGATCTCTTAAAGCAGAGAGCTTATTCTGGGGATGTATTGCTACATCCTTTCCCTAATCTTACTCTCTTCAGTAGGAATCCCTTTTTGGCCACAAATAGAGACAGGTTAGTGGGCTATATCTATGTTAGCTCTGATCCAATACAGCTGTTCTTGTGTTTATTTATATAAACTCTAGGGAAAGAACCAGCAGAAACATGTCTGCCTATTTAAAATTTTATTCTCTGCAAGCTTTTGACTTAGGCACACCTGAGTCAGCTTTGAAATATCACTAGCATTTAAATGTGTTGTTTGAGCAAGAACATTCTCATTCAGGAGGGAGGAAGCAAGATTCTTAGATACACAAAAGGTGAAACGTGAAGTAATGCCCTAAGGGGGAATTATCTTTGCTTTAATTGTTCTCAACAAACAGTTTTAGAGTGCATTGAGGAACAGGAGACATAGACAGTCAGTTTACATTGCAGAAAATTAATCCCATATAATTTACAGGTGATGTCATCACTGCTTTGTGGCTACATGGTGTTTATTCTGCAGTAGTAGAGTGTTTACATTACTGTTGTCTTCATATCCTGAAAAACAATGTGGCACCAAGAGATCTGACTGCGAGGCTTTTATGTAAGCATTACTTGTGAGCTGAGGATGCTGCTTTTCAATGCAAGGGAAATTAAAAATGCTGGAGCTCGAGTAAGGTAGCTTTATATCCAGGAAATGACTGGAGTTAAGAGCTTTTCAATTAAAAGGAGTATATGTGGGTTTGATAGATATAAATTAAGGTCTTTATGTTATTGATTGTCTTTTGAGACATTACAAATAAGCTAATTGTAACATACTATGTTAGTCACCACTTTTGTCCAGCATGATCTAGACTGCAGTTCCTGACTGCAAGAAGAACGCTAAGGAGCAATTTTGAGATTTAGGAAAAATATTGTATTGCATTGTGCTGTCCTATTAGAAACATGGTTTAAAAGGCTGAGCATGTGTGATGCAAGTTATCACCTTAATGGTTTTTTAAAAAAAAGTCTTCAGTAAGCCAAAGCAAGTAGATGTATGGATAAGTAAGATGACTTTTTTACAACTGTTAATGTGGGGATTATTGTCCATTATTGGTGCATGTCCATGACACCCACATATGCATAAAAATGTCTGGAAAGCAGTCAACTCTCTTGTTCTTTGTTCCAAACATGACTAAAAACTTGGTTTAGAAAGCATTGTTCATCTCAATGACTTAAGATTTTTTGGTCATATTCAGTGAAAATCATAGGATCATGGAATCAGTGAGTTTGGAAAAGATCTCCTAGATCATAGAGTCCATCCTTTAAGCAAACACAACCTTGTCAACTAAGTCATAGCAAAAAGTGCCACATCCAGATGTTTGTTGAACACTTCCAGGAAAGGAAACTCCACTGCTTCCCTGGGCAGCTGTTCCAATGCTTAACCACCCTTTCTGTGAAGAAATTCTTCCTGATGTCCAACTTGAGCTTCCCCTGGCACTGCTTGAGGCCATTTCCTTTTGTCCTGTTGCTGGGAGGCTCACTTGAATTCCCAAGTGGAATAGTTATGAACAATTAACCATGACTGTGCTTGTTTCCTGGATACTCTGGCAGTTAAAGAGAGCTTAATGCACAAAGCCTGTTAAAATTCAAAAAGAAAGAAGATCAGTTCAGTCAGAGAGCTGGTCTCCTGTAATGCAGGCAGTAGTGTCTTTCATGGCTGGGGTGAGGCTTGCAGTGCAGAGCCTGCAAAGTGCCACCACCAGCCCTGGGGAAATGCTCCTGGGGAAATGTTGCCACGCTGTGGAAAATGAAAACCAAAAGAAGGCTTTTTTAAACACCTACATTTCTCTAATTTGAGCTGCCAGATGATGAAGTTTATGTCCTTGTATGGTAGATTCAGTAGTGATTACAGGAATGTCTTCTGGTTTTACATATTTGTTGATCTATAAATTATCTAACAATTTTAAAACTTTAAATGAATTATGTTGAACCTCATAAAACTCATTTCCTGCAGGGTTTCCAGACTTCCAGTACTCCTCTTACTATGCTTTTCTTTTTTATTCTCTGGGTTATAATTTGTAATGTGACTAGTAAGTTACTCAGCTACTAACAACACTTCTACTCCCTTTTTTGCATTTGTTCCCATGGTGCTTCTCCTGTGTGTGTAATGCTTTACATTATGGTTCCACAAAGCAGACTTCAGGAAGATTTAATAACTGCTATTACATGTGAAGTAAATATCAAGTGTTTTAGAAAATATATATTTGAAGAATAACAGATGTGTGGTTATTACACTTTTGGCAACCTTCAGTAAGTATGTTTTTCATAGTAAATAGTTGTTTCAAGGATAGAGAAAGGAACTTTGAGGACCAATTTCACAGTAAAAGGAAATTATCTTTATAAAAATGGAAAGGTTTTCCATATCAAAAATACAAGTTTTATTTTGGACATAGCTTTAATCTGATTCTAAAATTGTTGTTCTTTTCATGGTATGCAAAAACTTATTATTAATTAGAAGTTACATAGATATAAATATAGATATGCAAAATTAGGTGATTTCTACCCTGTGTAATGCTAATAAGACCTCTCTGCACCATATTTAGTACAGCAGCAACATCTGTGTAGAAAGTGCATCAGCTGCATCCTAGACTCTCTGAAGTGATGCTGAGGGTGATCAGCAGTGAAAGCTGCTCCTGTTCATAAAATACTTTGTATTGAGTTGTGAGCTTGTTATGTTTTTTGTAACCCTTTTACTGTTTCTGAAAAATGAAAGGGTAGTTGGAGATTGCTTGCTCTCACACTGAAAGGGAAGGGTAAGCAGATAAGAGCAGGGAAGGGAATAAGACTCCCAAGGAAAAAGACCTGAAGATTTCTATATCAAGGCTAGAGCTTGGATATGAAGATTGTCTCCTATTAAGATAGATTTCACATCTCCTATGTACCTCAGTAACTCCTCCAACTACTCTCCTAAGCACAGGGTGATAAGGAGGACACTCTGCATTGTTTTTATTTGAGGCAAAGTAAATGCAGCAGCCCCGTTTGCCACAGGTGGGGAGACACAGCTAACCCAGGAGCAGATTAGCTGTCATCGCTGAGATGCATTTTTGTTCTTACACTGATCTCTGAGAGCAGAGGGATGTCCACTTTTGCAGCTGCTCCACATATGCCCCTGCTCAGTCTAGCCAGAAATGCTGTGTATGTCTTTTCGACCCCTTGCAGAGATTGAGAACTCAATTTCCAAAACCACTCGTGACATGCGGTGAGCGCTGGAGTCCAAATGCATCAGAGGCACTTCCCAAGCGCCTCCTTCCAGGTTTAGGTTGCTAATCATGAGCCTACTGGTGTGAGCTGTTTTCTCTCTTTCCCCCTGCTTGCTTGGATATTTGATTGGTGCTTGGCCAGAGTTTCTCTGGGTGACAGGAATAAACAGAAAGGAGAGAATATCACTAGATTCTATAAACATTCAGTATGCACAGTTCTGGCTTGGAAATCAAAGCACCATATGGTTTTCCAAAGTGACATCCCCCTCTTCTCCCCACGCTCTTTGGTGATTTAATGTAAAGAATAAATATACACTTGAAATATAAAGTCTTATCCTGATACCATGCTCCATTATTTCAAGACTTTCTTCACATACATCTGAATCCTTATAGTCCTTTCTTGGGCAAGGCTCCCATTGACATCATTTTGGGAGCATTGCCTCAGCCAGGGGCTGCATGAGGCTGTACGATCTAATCCTTGAAAGGTTATTTTAAAGGAAACAGTGCAGTTCGAATGCATTTCACAAATGTTGAATAATTTGAGAAGACAAGGTAAAAATGGATGCAGTGGTGCAATCAAAGGGACTTGGAAAACCCCTGCCAGGCACATCTTTCACCATTTTGGAAAAAAATAGCTGTATTAGTAAAGTTGTTTTGGTCACCTGTCCCTCGAAGCACTTAAGCAAGTGCTTAATTTTTCAGTGCCCAGGCATTTACTTTGACAGGGTTCTCTTCCACACTATACCATCCTTGATGTGCTTCAAATCGGAGAGATTAGATTAATTAATGGCTTGCTTATACTTTCTATTCTTAATATATGATGGCCATCACACTTTTGTAGGAGTTAATGAATGTGAATTTATTCTGCAGTTTTGAATATTCCATGGTTACATGTGCTATTTGAATAATATGGCAGATAAATGTAACATAAGGAGTTGAGAGACAGAGCCAGTTCCACACATTCCCTTGGGAGGCTGTGAATAAAAGAGCAGTTTATTGCTTGTAACACCATGTTGTCTTCTGGGTGATATCTCTATTTGATCATTTCTCTGCTTGGTAAAACATGTCACTGAGGGCCTCATCCTCAACCCCCAACTGCTTTTAGGGTTTTTAGGGGGTTGAGGTTCAGAGATCCCCAAAGGCTACAGCTCCAGCAACGCTGGTGATGCAGAAGGCATGACAAGAGGTGCTGTACCAACTCTGAGCCCTCCACACCTTTCTCATCCGGGCCAAACATGGCGCTGGCTACCTCAGCCTCAGCCCCAGGCTGCCAAACCTAATTAATAGGTAGGGATCTGAAGGCGGAGGACTACAACTGAAAGCCTTATTCATGTCCTTCCAGCCGTAACACTGCAGTTCTTTTCTCAGGGTGCGATAAGCAGCAGATGATTTGGCTTCCCACATGCATGCACTTGTGTCCAGGCAAAGGGCAGCACAGGGTGCTGAGTCCTGGGAAGACAGGGGGACTGAGGTTGCTTTAATTTAATTCTCAAAGCTTCTCTCTTTTTGTTACTTCGTGGTGGCCAGGGCTGTGGAATTTGTGCATGTGTGTGCTGAAGTATTTGTCTTGTTTATAGCGTAGGAAATGGGGAAGAAATCTGTTTTCAGTTTTATTTGATATATTCTGCATGCCTGAGGTTCTATCTTAAATTGAGTTTTCTTCGCTGCTCTGACAAAAAGCAAGACTTTGAAATAAAAGTCTGAGTTACAGAGAAAGCCAAAATAAAAATTGAATTATATTTACAAAGGAAAAAAAATGTTTAAGAAGATATGAGGAAAATTTAAGTAGCTTTTTTTTCACCAACAATGTGTCAACTGAAATCTTTCAGTCTATATTAAATAGTGAAATAGAAACAATTAAATCTTGTTTTAAACCAGTCTAACTTACCTTGGATTTTATTCCAATGTTGACCTTTGTTCCAGTGTTGTTGTGTGTACTCGGTTCAGTGTGCTCCCTCTGATTCCCTCTTCAAACAATACTTTGTATCGGGCATGCTGTAGTAGCCCATGAAGAGATTCTGGGAATAGTTGAAAGCTGCATCCGTCAAGGGAGATTTGGACTGGACATTAGGAAGCATTTCTTTACCAAGAGGGTGGTCAAACTCTGGAACAGGCTTCCTAGAGAGGAGTTGATGCCCCATGTTTGCAGTGACTGTGAGCCTGTCCGAGTCGTTTGGACAATGCCCTTAATTAACATGCTTTAAATTTTGGTGGTAGAGCAGTTGGATGAGATGACCATTGTAGCTCCCTTCCAATTCAAATCTCTCCTCTCCTCTCCTCTCCTCTCCTCTCCTCTCCTCTCCTCTCCTCTCCTCTCCTCTCCTCTCCTCTCCTCTCCTCTCCTCTCCTCTCCTCTCCTCTCCTCTCCTCTCCTCTCCTCTCGCTAGAAGAAAAGCTGATTTTTGACAGATGTCATTTTTGTACGTTTTGCAATATACTTACTACCCTAGCTTTTGCATAATAAACACATTTCTTCCTAGCAACCATGTCACAGAATATTTTTTAATATATTGCTAGTGATGATTTTGTAGCCTCTGTGTAGCATACCTGTGAGACTGTAAAAAATAATTCACCAAGGGAGACTTTTTTAATAGGAGCTTTTTAGATGGTCACCACATGGCTAAAAATACTTAGACCAGTAATTGCTTCCTTACTTGTGGGATTTTCTCAAAGCTGTTCTTATTAAGAAAAGTGATAAAACTATCACAAAATAGGTAAACATTCGCTAAAGTAACTTCTTTTGTTTTGAGCAGTTTAAGAGATTTTTTTGGGTTTTAACCCCCCATCTTTATGTTTAAGTGGCTGTCTTAATGGTAATATAAACAATCTCTACCTAAAATAATTACAGTATTCATGGCTATTCTCTGGTGTACATCACTGTAATATGCCAAGAAAGGAGTTTCTCTGGGTTGATTGCAGCTACTTTGACATCTTGTTTTTAAACAACTTAGAAAGCAGCAATGTGAATTTTCTAAATGTCTGAACACACAGTCCTTCATTATATAAGCAACTCAGTAGATTTCAAAGATATGTCTCATGAGAGTAAACATTATAGAACCAAGGCAAAAATTCATTGTTAGTAGTATAAATAAATAAACTAGTTTTTAGGGGATATAGTCAATTCTGTACAATTTAGAGAATTCTAAACTCTCTAACTTAGAGAGACTTCAAGCGTTAAAAACCCAAGGTGCACATCACACTGGGTAGTCCAGAGGAAAATCATGTAAAAAAATGTAAAAAATACAAGTATATCATGTAAAAAGTACAAGCAAAGCACGTTTGTGTGATTACTGGGTTTTAATCCTCTGCCCAGACAGGCTGAAGTTCAAGAAGCCACTCACTTGTGGGAAGCTGGACAGTCCTGCTTCCTGTTCTGCCTCCTGTGCACCTCCTGTGCAGCGAGAGAGCTGGTGTACAAACATCCTGGAGGCAAATAAATCTCTTAATTGTGATAGATCTGAAATTCAGCTGTGTGTAGGTGAGAAGATGAGAAGCACAGTAGTGTTACTACTAATTGCAAGATGATATATGAATAAGAAGGTTCCTCACTTTTTTCCTTTACTCCTTTGCTTTTTTTAAAGTTTTTTTTATTAACTTGGAGAAGTACATCAAACAAACCTGAAACTTGAAACTCATTTATTTATCAGCAAGGCTGAAGTTTCCTAACATACACCATAGTGTTTCTCTAACAGTAGAGCAGAGGTGTGTTTAGAAACCAAGACAAATACTTTTATAAAACCACTTTCCAATGCTTCCAACACTGGGGATAGCTTTTGGGAAAAGGAATAATTTGATAGGCCAGGAAAAAAGAGCAATTAATATGGGTTTGTCACATCCTTGCAGTTTTAGAATTGCTCTCTGCTAGAACAATTTGGACCAAAACAGAAATTAAAATTTTATACTGCCTGTAAGAAGGTGTTTGGTACTAGATACACTCTACTGAGGATACCAAAGATATGTACATTTCAGCATGTAATGTTGTTTAGTAAGAAACAAAAAATATTTTTTTCATTTTCCTTGTGACATTGGTTTCTTCTTTTGCACATATAAAGACCCATTCCCTGAAGTATTTTTATGGCTTTTCTGCTGTTTTCTAACTTGAAGTAAAAAACAAGTAAAAATTGGATGCCAAGAATAATCATGAATAGCTTCAAATTGGAATGATTTAAAATCATTGTTATTCTTCTCCTGACTTCAAACATTTAAGAGTGAAGTTGCTTCACATTTTACATCTTCTCTTCATAGCTGTAAGGGCTGTAAA
The DNA here is from genome assembly GCF_027887145.1 of Ammospiza caudacuta. Taxonomy (NCBI): domain Eukaryota; kingdom Metazoa; phylum Chordata; class Aves; order Passeriformes; family Passerellidae; genus Ammospiza; species Ammospiza caudacuta. Next base: position 102,711,259 of record NC_080593.1, read on the forward strand.
TGGGTGTGTGTATCTTTGTAAGGAAATGTTGGTGACTGTCACAGTCACATGGCTACAGAGGGAGAACATTTAGAAGAATTTTGCATCCCCAGTAAAGCTTTTGAAACTATCAAAGTGATATTTGAGCTTTGCAGGACTCTTCTGCAACACTCATAGTGTAACTCCATCTCAATCTAGAAAGGGAATGGCTTTAAGCTGTCTTTTCTCCAGCATGCCAGCCTGATTTCTGCACTGTGAGAGAGGATCAAGAGACTGCCAGAGATCTGATCCTGTACAATGCAGTCAGCCAAGCATCCAGGGTAGGAGCAGCAGTGCAGATTTTATATTTCTTCCACATTGCTCTGCACACAGCAGCATATCTGTCATCTTCTGCATCTGGCATAACTCCTTCCCTTCCCTCCCACTGTCCCTGTAGTGTCATAACATTTCTTTCTTTTTGATTCAGCATGTGAAAAACTACTTTGGTTACTTTTCATTTATTTACAGTCTACCTGTGGCTTTAGTGTATGTGTGTGTTTGCCATCCGACTGCATCCCGCTGCTATGTGGTGACATTGGCAAGTGATTGCACAACCAAAGATTAATTGCTGCAGCAGATGCAGTTGTGAACGAGCAATCAAATCAGCTATAACTTTGAAATTAAATACTCGTCAGTGAAGAGGATAAAGCACGCAAATGCAAAAAATGAGGATAAAAAGTCATACAAAGATATAATGATAAAGCCTGATATAATTAAAAGGTAAAAGAGTACATTTGTGGGTTCTGTCACAGTGGTTTTGCACATTCATTTCATAGTTTTCTTTTGGCTAACAAAGTGGGGTTTTTAAAGTAAAAATCTGATTTTTTAATGTGAAATACCTATTAGTTGTGCATTAAATGACACTCACTGTGGTACACTAGTTACAGCAACCCCACTGTGCAGAAGTCCTAAAATGTGTTTAAAGAGTGGCCAAATGCTCCTCTTTTTGAGAGCTCTGGAGCTGTTCAGAGTGATTAGAAAACTTAGAGAAACAGCATCAAGTATATGAACAGCTTTTCTATGTGTCCAGAGAAAGTAGCTGAGTGAACAGAAAATTCTAGCAGACTTTGTATTTCATGGGAAGATTAGTCTTAGATGTTCTGGGCAAATAGTGAGCTAATGTGAAATAGTAGTGTAAAGTGGTGAATAGCTAATCAGAAAAAAATAGAGGTTTCTTTAGTGAGGTTTCTTTCTTTCTTTCAGAAAATGACATTTGTGTTGAAAAATTAATCTAGCCCTGGAAGACAGCCCCACAGGATCAGGTTTTTCCCATTTTTTTGACATGAGTAAATGTTCTGTACTGACTCTTCCAAGCAGCTAGTAAATATTCATTACCATATGCATATGATGAGAAAAGTGGAATGGAGGTGAACACCCCGAGTTCACTTGGGACTTTTGTGGTCTCTGCACACTGTCAGAACACAAAGGAATATATGCTGTTATTGTGGAACCTAGATGAATTACAGGAACTTACTGAGAAGCCAAGTTTTCCCTTCATGGGCTGCCATTCAGAGAGAAAAAGACATGTGGGAGGAAAGCGTTGCAGGGCTTGACGCTCACATCTGCTCCAGTTCAGTGCTGCTAGAAATTGGATCAGTCGGCCCCCATATTTCATTTCCTTTGGTAATCTTGACCTATAATTTATAATTGGTATCAGCTGATCATCTGGCTCTCTCTTTCCATAACAAAATGAGTGAGCAAAGAACTTCATCCTTCTCTTTACTGTCTGAGAGATGATAAAACTTTGAAAGACAAAAATCTCTATTAAATTCTAATTAAGTCTCTGAAGCATCCTCTTAGTCAATCTTATTTTGTTATTTCTGTTACACCTTGGTTTGTTTTCTTTTAAAACTGCTGTAAGAATCCATGTGAGTCAAGACACAACTTTGTCAATCACAATATCATTATGGCTTTTTTATGTGTTGTATCAGCTTTGTTCAAGGCTGAATTCCAGGTGAAGGTTCTTGGAGAGTAATTGCTGAATCAGAAATAACACAAGTGCTGCTACATTCCTTTGCAAACTCATGCACATAGACCAGGCCTTCAACTGCGGCTGCTGCCTCAGTCCTGACTCTACTCTAAGACTTACTCTGGTAATGTTGGTCATCTGCAGAAGTACAGTTTTAGCAGAACGAGTCAGGTAGGCTTTTTATGCCATTCCCATTCCTCAGTCACTGGGAATGGTACAGGCTCTAACTTAGCAGCTTCAGTTTTGTGCATGTTTTTGGAATATTGATGGCCCTCTCAGTTTCTTTGAGCAGAAAGAGGGTGATTCTTCTTGTTAGTGTGATCAGCCAGAAGTCTGAAACCAAATAACTAAATGGATTATTTTAAGGTAGAGCTCATTGTAGCCTATGTCAGGGAGATGGCAATAATTAAAATTAGTAGCTTCAGAAAAAAGTAAGAGACTGTGGTGCACTCAATATTTCCCCCTGTATGCAGTGTCAGTGCAGCCTCATTTTGAGCACTATGGGCAGTTGTCGGCCCCATATTTTAAGAAGGATGCTAAAGTCGTTTTTGGGAAGAGGGCAATAAAGCTGGTGGAAGGGCTGGAAGGCACGTCCTGAGAGGAGTGTCTGAGGACTTTGGCCTTGTCAGCTAGTCAAAGGCATGAGGACAATTCATTTAATAAGATGCTTTAACTTTTGGTCAGCTCTAAAGTGGTCAGGAAGCTGGACAAGAAGATTGCTATAAGACCCCTTCAACTGAGCTATTTTGTTCTATTATTTTCTGATTTACTTGGAGACATAGATTTTCAAGAGAACTGTGGAAGGAGGTCAATCAATCTAGGAAATGTTAGCAGTGCACAGCATGCCTGTTTTCATTCTGATACTTCTCTGCCAGCCTCTGCCACAGGGGTGTTATATTGGCTGCACATTTATGACAGGAGAATTCCCAAATCACATGATGGCAGCTTGTAATCTTTTTTATGTGACACTAGTGGTTAAACAAACAAAAGGGCTTAATAAGGTGCCCAGGTGAGCCTTAGATAAAACTAGGGAGACAAATAAGAGCTCATGAGTCTCAGGGATGTAAATCAAATAGGTAAATTTACTTTCTGCTAACAACTGCAGTGTATGTGCAGTCAGCAACCCAATGAGATTAAAGGGAAATGAAACCTGAAGTAGAACAGGATTATTTTTAATAACTTAACAAGAAAATTATTAATTTCTACCACGCTGAAAGGAAAAGCTAAAAAATGTGTGATTATTACTCTGCCATTTCTTACAGCATGCTACAGTAGTCTAGGTACTTTGCAAAAAGAATAGTAGCCTCGTGTCACTACAGAGTAAGAAATGCTGACAAGTAAAGTACCATGGAATAGAAGGAAGGAAATGATGACAGAACAGTCTTTGCCTGAGGTTTCATCATTACTGTTAAATTGGGTACCCCAGATATGTCCTCACTGCTAACTGAAGGAGAAGAATTCTCTCTGCTCAGACAATTTCCGTGTAGAATCCTTGTGCCTCTGAAACCTCTCATTGTGTCGTGTTGATCTGATGGTCTGGGCTGCCTCAGCACTGGCAAAAGGCCTTCTTAGAAGTTGTGTCCATTCAGGATGAATCTTATTTATCCATTGTGTTCAGTTTTCAGGTTGCTCGTTTCCTACCACCTCTTGTGCTTATTTTCTTTTCAGCTAATTTCAGCTAACTTTTCTCATGCCATTCAACCTAGGGATTCAAAGAAAAGGAACATCTGATAGAAGATATTTTATGGCCTGTGCTGTTTGAGCACTTGAGTTGTGAGACTGTTGTCAGTGTTGTTCTTGGCACAGCCCAGCCTCCTGCAGTACAGTGGTAGCTGGGAGCAGTGCACTGGTAAACCCACCAGCAGCACAATGTGAGCCAGTCTTTGTTTTAATCTGGAGAGCAATCAGCATAGCAATCAGCATCCAAAAAACTCTCTAGGATGCATGCTTAACAGTTTGGCTTTGTGTTTTATTTTGTTTTTGTTGGGTTTTGTTCATGAGTAAATCATGTGAGATCTCAAGTAGAGACTGGCACATGAAACAGAAGGGAGTCTGTGGCTGGTGGAGCAGGAACACACTGAGTGCTGGGTCTGACCAGCCTGCTGCAGTGTGCTCACTCCTGGCACCCAGCCAGCCTGGAGCCCTTCACTTCAGCTCCTTTTTGCCCAGTTTGGATCTGAGCAATCCTGGTTTGTCCAATGCTAAGACAAGGTAAGAGCCTCCCACACTGGCAAAACACTACCACAGTTGCCTCCTGTACCTGAGAAAGGCATTTGGTGGCCACACATCCAGCCATTGAGCAGATGGCATCAAGCAGCCCAGGGGACTAGTCCTCTCCCCTGCCACATGGATGTGGGGTGTTTGCCACCCAGAGATTGTGTTATAGGCTCCTTTTACAGAAAAACTAGAAGCAACATCTAATGGCATTGGGAGATTTAGTTTGCCACTGATTTCTACTCCGCTTCTTTTTTGATTGACACTGTAGAAATGAACAGAGTGCACCAGTGGGATGAATCAGGATGTTTCATTTGGCCAGTTTTAATGGAAGTCAGCAGAGGAGTGAGGAGAGATATTGTACATATGCCTCTGATGGCTGGAGCTTGCTTTCAGCAATGTCCATGTGCTCTTGCTTCTAAACCACTGGGATTTTCAGGCAGGTGGTGATGAGGAAGGTTAGATGTTGCTTTCTGTCCTGTCATGCTTGATGCTGTGAAGAGAAAGATGGGCATGTCCAGAGCAGGCAGGGGAGATTGGGAGCTGTTTCATATGGAGGAATTGAGGGTGAATGGTCCCATCCCAGCAAAGAGTCACTTGGATGATTTTAAATTAGGAATGCATCTTGTGGGACAGAAGGGTCTCCTATGCAAACACTAAGGTGCAGTGGGCACTCCAGATTGAACCACTGGTAGTTGTGTGCTTTTTTTTCTGTATTGGAGATAATTTGGCTTTGTAAAATGAGAGTAATTTACAATGTTGGTTGCTGTAATTGAGGGAAATATTATTCCCTCCTCATCTGCAGCTGACTGGAAAATCTAGATGTGTCTTTTACTTTCTGTGAGAATGTTATATGCTGGCAACAGAATGAAATGAAATGTAATTTGAAGTGATGATCTGTTCATGCTCCAACTAGAGTATGAAAACTGCGGAGAGAGGGAGAAAATATGTTTTGAAATAATCACAGAATGTCAGCCTGCTTCAGATTGTCAGCACTTTCTTTTACTCAGGACTATTGTGGAACATATGGATATCTGTATGCCTTTATGCAAACACTTCGCTGCCACTTACCAAATATTCATGAGCATTATGGACAAATTTAGCTGGGAATGTTTTGCAGAGATCAGTGAATACTGAATTAGTGCTTAAGCTAAATCCTTACACAATGAGTGCACAAGCAAGAAGTCTGTGTGAGAAGCGTTCAAAGTGGAAACAGAGAGTTTCTTTGAAGATTTAAGATCAAAATTCACTGATAGCTGAGGTGTCCTCAAGTCTCTTCTGCTCACTTTGACTCTGCCTCCATCTAGGATCACATTCCCATTTTGACCTGAAATAATTTGTGTAGTGGATGGACTTGTCATTTCCCCCGCTGTGCTGTGGGGCTGGCACACAGAGCGCCATGGGTGCGGAGGGGATTTTGTTTCCTTCCTCTTGGTTGTGCAGCCTGAGTCCTGCTCCACATTTGGAGCTGTGGGACACGGGCAAAGTGAGCTGAGTGTTGTGCTGTCACGAGTCTGGCAGTGGTGCAGCTGAGTGCTTTGCATGATAGCTGAAAACCCCTGCTGAAGTTTAAATCTTCTGTGTGCTGCCCTGAGCAAGCTGGAGCTTGCCCTTTCTTAGATCAATGAACAAAAAGAAACAATAGGTGCTTTAGAAAGAGAAGAATTACCACAAACCAATATTTTACTTGTTGCACATATCCATAATTTCTTAATGTGGAATGTTTTATGCAAGCAACGAGGCACCAAAATCTTGGCGGTGTACATTTAGTTTCAAATAGCTGCTTGCTCTCTCTGCATAGCGGTGTTTGGAAAGCAAATGTTTGGTTAATACGTGGTTAAGCACTTCTGCAATACAGAGTGTGTTCTTCATTGCAAGGTATCTTTCCTGAAAAAGCAAAGTGTACTTTTGGGTTTTGAATCCGTGCAGACATAGTTTGTAAGCAGTGATTTAGATTTTGCAAATACTTCAGGAGCCCTTTGAACTCGTATGTTGGGTAGGTCAGTGCATGCTAAATATTTTTATAAGTAGTTTTCTATGCATTTTTGCTTCCCTCTTCCTCCCACACATTTACTTTGCATGACCAATATTCTCTGAAAATGCAACTTCAGGTATTTTGGGTAAAACACATGCCATGCTCTGCATGAACTGAAAGGACCATCATATTAACGCAGTGCAGGAGAGAGAGAAAGTAGACACAGCACTGTGGATGTTAATATTTCAAAGTTTGTATTTTGTTTTTGTGATATAATTTATTTTCAATTTGTTGATGAGCAAGGAGAGGACTAAGAGCAGATCTACCAGTGCTCAGCAGCTTTTAAACCTTACCCACAGTGCAGGTTTGCCCTGAACGTGGTGGCAAGGTTGCCACGTGAACCAACATCATAGAAAACTTGTATTTTTAGCTAGCAGGGACAAGTATGGCACCATGAATATAAACTCTGTCCATCCTGTGTTCGCTGTAGTGCTGTGGCTCAGGCAGGGTCTGCAATCCTTAGATTCAGATAAGGAAAGTGGGAGTTTCCCAGGAGAGTAAATATCAGATCAGACATTTCATCCTTATTTCAAACTGAGAGAGGATAAGGAGCCTCTTTAACTAGCTTCTAGCTGCAGCCATTCCCAACACCCTCTTCCAGCAGCAAGGATCAGCAGGCACATCTCTAAGGCCATCTGGTTAGTAGCCTTGGGTACCCTTGAAGTTTCCACTATTTTTGGATCAGAGAGGATACTGATGATAAACAAATGAATCATTCACAGTACTGCGTAGCACCTGTGAAATACTGCCAGTCCATGTTTCCAGGAGTCCATGCTTATGGTTCTTGGGCCTGTTTTACTTCCAAACTTAATGACTACAGTTGCAGATGAAGCCCATGGGAATTCAGCTGTAAGCATTTACAGAGGTGCATTAATTACCCTGAAATATTACATCCAATTAGGAATATCAGATGTTTCACAGTCACCAAACAGATGAATGGAAATTATTAGCATCTATGCGTCTCTTTCTTAGTTTATCACTTGCCAACTGTTAATACAGTATTGCCTCTTTTGTTGTATTAAATTAAATAGGAAGTAAAGAGATGCTATAGAAAACCCCTGGAGGGACAAGAGGAAAGATGTGTGCATGTATGGAAAGATGCAGTGTGTAGTATGTAAGACTTTTGATAACTTTTTTAAGCTGCAATAAAAAATAACCTTTAAAATACTTTGTTTACCTAGTATCCAATATAAAATCAAGCTTTTTTACAGTTCTTTAATCTAGAAGCAATCTTATTTATTGTCTAACACAAGCTTAACATTGTGATACATTGCTGATGCTGAATTAATTTGAATTCTGTTTAAGAAAGACTGGTTGTTCTTTCCCATTTTTGTTTATTTGTAACAAAATAGTAAATATTTAAATTTGAAGACTGTTAGTATTAATTTTATATGTGGACTATTTTGTACATTATGCAGGGTGTCTCACATGTGTGTTACTATATATTTTACTTTTTTTATTTGAAAACATTGGAGTTCTAAATCTAATATAATATAATAGTTCTGCTGCCTTTCTGGTTTTATTCTGTAAATCTGAAATAAAGAGGAAGTTAGAGTGTCTGCCATTCTAAAGAAATGAAATCAGGCCAGGTTTGGCAGTATTAACACTTCACTGTTCACCAAAGCTTTGTACATTCAGTAGGAGTTGAATGATTTTAATTTGTGAATAGCAGTTTTTCTAGAAAGGCAAAAAGTGAAAATTTTATTTTCAGAAAACAGAAATGCTGATTTCTACAGCTCCAAACAAGAATGTAATGTTTCATTATGATGACATTTGTTTGACTACCAGTAAGTGTGCATGAAGTAAGGCAATGGTTCTAACGTGTGTGTCCACAGCTATCTCTATTCTCAATGCAGATAAAGTAGGAAATTTTGCTCAGTTTCTTGAGCAGCAGGGAAATACAGGAATAGACCGGAGTCGCACTGTCCTAGGAAAATTCTGTAAATGCACAGAAAATAGATGAACCCTTTGTAAAGTAGTAAGTTTAAAGTATTCAGCTGAAATCAGCAGGGGAACACACTGTCTGATGAGGAAACTGCCATATTAGGAGTATGTTGATATGATAAAACACTTTCACATATTGACAGAAAAGTAGATTAAGTCCCTTTTGTCCTACAAAAGTTATTTTTGTTACAGAGGAACTCTTGCAACTCTAACTGTAGCAGTCCCTTCTCTAAAAAATTGTGTGCAATTTGATTTCTTTGGTCAAGGGAAAGTAATAAACCATTTCAAAGCCCTAATCCATTGTGTGTCTGTATGTATGTGTCTGTGTGTGTGTGTCCATGCTGTTTTCTTCTGCATCCTGTAAGAAAGAAGGAAAAACTAAAGGTGTCATTTACTGTAATTATACTGCAGAATATGTTTCTGGCTGAATTATAAGCTTCAGTCACTGGTATCTATTACAACTAGAGCTGCCCTGTAGGTAAATGATTTCATTTAAGTGAAAAAATTATGCTTTACCGGCTGTAGATCAAAGGCTATGACCAATTCATTGAACACCATGAGATTCTTGCAGGGATTAAAAAAAAAAGCTGTTGTTGTAGGTGATCTGAATAGGTTTCCTGTTCTTCTGTTTAACTTGGTAGTTTAAAAGCCTCTTTTGGGGGAAAGAGCACAATGTATAGACTGTTATCAAATGCAAAATATGACCATGTGTGAATGCGCAAATAAAGTGAGAAATGTTTGTGGAATGATGGCAGTATTTGCCATTCTTTTTTGTATTGCCAGAGATAACAAGTGGGAATAACTGATTTTTGTTTTAGCTTTTGCTGTGAAAAAGTGGGGAGCAAATTACTTGGGGTTGAATGAAGCAGTTTATTATTCTGCTTTACAGGAGAATATACATTTCTCTACTTTCAAGCGATCTTTTGTTTCCTTTTTAATTATCACACCAAGGTCAATTTGTTTTCCTTTTCATGGGGAAGTGGGGACAGCATACATTTGCAACTGGTTTTGCTGAATAAACTATTCATGTGCAGAATTTTTCCCCACCCCATGGTTAGGTATCACTGTTCAGTCTCTCTGTTGCTAGCCTGAGCTGTGCGTTACATCTCTCACAACAGCACACGAAATGATTTATTTTGAAAGATCAGAAGCACTTGGTTTGGTTTGGAAAGAAATGTGAGCTGCACCAGGGGCAGGGCTCCTGCAGGGGTCTCCCCTCGGTCTGGGGAGCGGGATATGCGTAGGAATACCCAGCATGGCTCCATGGGAGTACAATGTGAGGAAGGAGAGCCTGGTGCCACTAAGAAGCGCTGGTTCTTGAAGGCTGCCACTTTTTAATTTGTACACATGTGAGTGGTTGAATCTGAAGGACTTCAGAAGTGATGCAAAATTAATTTTTGATTTTCAATTAGTTAAGAATCCAGATCTGTATAAAGAAAAAAAATCCCTTATAGAAGTGATGCCTTAAATTTTAGCTTTCATATATTTTAGATTCTGTACTGCATTAGTGTGTGACTCTGAACTTCATATAAAGTGCTCGCAAGTTCTCTTCACAGGGTAGTTAGACAAAACAATCCTTTTCCAGCCTGAGAGCCAAGGACACCACTGCAGCTTTAGGCTCAAGATGTATAAACAACAGTGAATTGAGGAGAGCAATCAGGGACAAAGGGACTTCATAACCTGAAGCTGTAATTGGATAATTGACCCCAATATGTAAATGGACCAAAATGTATAAAATTGTCTAAATTAGTGACTGGTCATGCATCTTGCATCCATCTTGGGTCTGTCTTGGGCAGAGCCACAGCCAGGCTCTTGAACTGCCCAAGGCGTATCCTTTGAAGGCCTTTTAATAAATACCTACTTTATTCCTTTAACTCTGCCTAGCCTCTGTTCCAGGTCAGCCTCTTTAGGCATCACAATGGTTAGGATTATTGAAAAAAGTTCATTAACATTATCATGAAATGCATGTACACTGTTGTGTGGAAAAAGATCCATTAAACATGTATTTATTACCTCTTTCTGCCAAGGTGCTGCCTGGGCTAATCTTCAGTGACATTAGGGGTCACCGTACTGCCTGGACTTTCGGTAATGTTAACCAGAACGGCCATGCTCTCATAGGCCACTTGACTCTACAGCATGCTGTCCTGGGACCAGTGGCACAAGAAACAAGCAAGCAGTCCAGCAAGGATTTTGCCATCTAACTCTTTTGCAAATCTTTCAATTACTTTTTTTTTTCTCTGTTTCAGGACAACTGAAAGCCATTAGAAAAATATTTTCAAGCAACTTAAGTGCCATACAGTGCATGACCATTCAGGGTTAAGCTGTTGAAACAAACATAAAAGCCAGCTTTCTGATCACTTACCTTATTCCCACTTTGAGCATATGTTATTTTGCAAGATACACATCATTGGAAAAGCTGGGTCAGCAGAGCAGCAGTGATGGAAATGTTGGATTTGATCGTGGGTGTATGAGCAGACCCACACAGTTCTTGACAGTGGTTGTATTGTAATCACACTGGAGACTTTTTTGATACTCCAGGCCTGCATTTAATCACAGCAGTTGCAGGTAACTCCTTCCCAAAGTTTATTTTAGGCTTCAAAGCTGCAATGAAGAAATGCCAGAGGTGAACTCTTTCTTTGCATCTGTAAAACAACCTGTTAGGTTTTCTACCAATTCAGGATGTGAAGACCTAGTGCACTCAGCCATGCCCAAGGCACTATACAGATGGTTCACCTGTCCTCAGAACTGATTACAAATTTAAAGCTCTGTAAAAAAATTAAATAAATTGGAGCTGCATATTTAACAACCCTTAACTTCATGCTTTCAATTAATTATGATTATATCCTCTCATTAATAATTGTGAGTTTAATATGTGCATTCAGCAGCTTAATAAAAACTTTGTTGTGCCACTAAACCTAAATCCAGGCTCTCCTTTTTAACAGTGAACCAAATTCAGACACCACATCCAAATCCAAAAAGTTGTATTTCCTAGTGTAAGCAATTAAATCTGCACAATGAAACAGTGCAATCTTTTTCCTACATAAAAATCATGCCTTACAAACCTTTCAGAGCAGAAGAAAGGCTTCTTTGGCAGGGATTGAACATATTAATTAGCATTTAAATATTTGTACTTAAATATCCCAAAAGGCATCAGTAAACATAATAAAACATGTCAAAATATTAAACACATCCTGGTCATTCCTCTCTGTGCCAGGAAGAAGGATTAGGGCTTACTTAAGGGTGGACATCCTCATCTTTGGTGGACCTGGATATTGTTGTCTTTGCAAGGAATGCTGGTAAAAGGATTGTGCTTCATACAGATGGATTTTCTAGGTATTCAGCTGAAATCTTGCCTGTTGAATTTGGACGTTATTCCTGTATTGCTCTCAAAAAATTGATTCAGAATTATGTTAATCAAAATGCTAAGTATCACTACAATGAGAGTGTGCAAGCTCCCAGCAAATAATCACTTATTCTGTACTTCTCAAGAGCAAAAATATCTGTCTGTCTGGAGTTCCTCAATCATCTTTATATTTCCCATACTGCAAAGATTTGTTATTACTGATGGTTTGGGGTTTTTTCCTTGCCTTGAACTTACTTTCTGTTCCAGTTGAAAATGCCATTAAAAATAACAAATGTTTCTCTTTTTTTGTTATTTTTTTCATCCCGTACAGTGTGAAAGGAGCAGATGCTGGGAACGTGATCAGACTATTTGTACCAGATATTGGGATGTTCATTGCTAGCCTGACAATATGGCTTATCTGCCGCAACGTGTTCCAGAAGCCAGTAACCGAGGATGCAGCACAGCGCAACATGCAGTTTGAAAATGAGGAGATGGTATCAAATACACATTTCTATCTGCATGGCTTTTAGTGAGCTTTGTTCCTGTGTTCTGAAGTGGTTTCATGAGCGCTGGCTATGTTAAGTAGTAAACTTTCTTTCAGGAAATGAAATGATTAGTTTTAAAGTGGAAAAATCTAAAGTTATTATCTTGAGAAAACAAAGCAGAATATGAAAAGTGGTAGATATGCTACAGGATTTTTCAAATAATGTTGAGTTAAAAAACAATCATGACAGTCCATCACAAGTTGTTCTTCACCAGAGCTGCTGGTTAAATCTGACAAGGTTGTTCTGCTACATACAGTTCTGTTTCTTAGATAGCATTCCTATTTCCAGATTTCTTATCCAAGTACAGCAGCATCTGAGTGATTATCAGAAATTACTCTTAAAGAATAGAACAGAAACTGTTTGTTAAGTTCATGGAAGGAGTTATCTAAAACTTTGGTTATACTGAGTGAGATTGAGAATGATTTGGCTTAGCTGGAAGTGTTGATGTGTTTTCTATGTCTTTTACTAGTGGGGAGAAGAGTAGCAGAGATACTGAATGCAGAAAAATCCACAGAAAGAGAAAAACAATTTTGTAATATAAAAAGCCACAGTGGGAATTTGGGCCAGGGTGCAGAGAAATTCCTACTACTAATCTTAACATGTTTTTTATCAGACTGTCTAGCATGGCTTGGGGCTCATTTTCTGTCTTCTTTTACATATGGGTGGAATGTTTTTTCTTTACTCTCAAAGCACCATTTTTAGGGGAGACAATTTCAACTTGCTCATTTCAAATAGAAACTGAACTTTGAAGTGAGTGAGATATTTAGGGGGATCAGTTGCCCATTTTGGTGCCACTATATAGAGTAAAAAGAGGCCTCCCTGCATGTTGCCAGGTTGTCTGGATTGTGGCAGTGCCAGAAGCTGGTCAAGTTTCTAGCACATGAGAGATCAATATCAGGGCTGTGCTTTATACTCAGTTGCAGTTGGAATTCTTATGGGCTCTCCTGGCAGCTGTGGATTGCCTGAAGGTTGCAGCTTTTTAACAGCACATTGGAGGATATGTAGGGTTTGGTTTGATGTGCCTTTGCAAAGCTTTGTGTCTCCTGGAACATGGTTTTATCAGCTTTAAATCTGCTTTATCGCTGAAGCTGTGCAAAATGGATTTTGCAGCAGGCTAGAACCCTGGGCTATACCCAGAAAAGGAAAGAAGTGTGGCTTATTAGCATGGTTTGTGTTCAGCTGTCCTCTTAAACAAGTTTTATTTTACCAAAGCAAGCTCCAACAGACTTCTTTGGTGCTCTTGATCTTCTGAAGAGAAAATATTCACGAGCACAAAACAGGAGTAATCTGGGTGGCATAAACTCAGAAGAAAGATAGGCATAGTTTGGTTCCTCTGAAACCAGGTAATGATGTTTAGATATTCACTTTTTCTTTGGTTTAGAGGTGAGCCTAAGCCTGGGGTCTGGGTCAAAGGGAGGTCAGTGTCCTGGGGAGGATGGGTGCTGGCTTCCAGGCTGGATTCAAAAGCCATTTCCCTCCAGCGTAAGAGAAAAACTGAGCTAGCAAACCCTAACTGCATAGCACAGAGTGTAACTTTATATCAGGCTGGTCCTGGACTGGCTACTTCCAATGCCAAGGCAAGAGTATTCCTTAAGGGAAGAAGGAGGGAGAGAAGAAAACTCTGACTGCAGAGAAACATGAATACTGGGCAAATAGAAATATGTGTAAATATGTTTTTTTTCTTCACATCAAAACCCAGTGAATATTATTTATGTTCTGTAAACTGCATATATTGCAGAATATTTAGTGAACACAGCAGCTGTGTTTAGATTTAGTGACACCAAAGCTCTATCCCAGGCATTTTTTAAAAAAGGGGATAACATTTTCTGTTATGTGAGGGGATCCCAAATACTTTAAAGAATTCTGCCCTTCACAGCCAAAATGATGAATTTACATCAGAGTAATCTGGTAGCTTTTTAAAGGTTGAGTTAAATGGAGATTGGAAGATCAAATACCTATTAAAAATGTTTTTCCAAACTTCAGTTTTCTCTTTCTAGGTGTCTGCACATAACATCCTGGAATCATTTCTGCTAGTTAGGAGGAGGAGGCAGAAGCAGCTGAATCTGCAAGGAATATGTATTTGGCAGGACTGACTGAAAGGAACCTAATGCATATGGAGATCAGGCCACTGAATGTCTGAATTTGGGAGAATGTTGGCATAGTCTAAAATGAGTCCAAACTGTGTAGGTTTCACATAATTTTCAATTCTTTCTTGGTAGAGTACACTGGAAAAGGGAAGACTTAGTAAGTGACCAGTTCTTTGAATTCTGCCTGAGCTGACTGATGCCTGTAGTTCTGTGTTGGTGCAGCTCATTACTGAGGCTGTAACTCCACTGAATTAGAAAACACACACTGAGTTGCAGCAGTAATTGTCCTACAAAAAGACACTTCAGAAGAAATGCTGAACTTGGTATTGTACCTCCAAGGGAAATAGTCCTGGGTTTGTTAGACCAGCCCTGTAGGTAATTCTAGAGTTGAAGAGCTGCTGCTGAGAATTCCTGCCACCAGCCCTCAGAAATTTGTGGTAGGAGATTTTTTTAAGATTCCATCAGCTGATTTAAATAGACGTAGCAGAGCCTTTAGAGAGGTAACTTTTGAGGTTGATAGATGCCTAGCCACAGATGGTTCTATAAATCAAGTACTTCCAAGCCAAAGCAATGTCTTGCAGCTTTACCTTCTTGCATTAAATTATTTACATTGAATGATTCCCAGGCCTCTTTGCTTTGTAGGAGAGTGAAATACTATCAAAGTAGGCTTAATTAAAAAAGAAAGGTTAATCTATTTGCTCCTTCCAGCATTTCTGTATAGGAAAGCCTGTTAAATAATTGGTTTAGTACTGCTATAATTAACCTTTTCAAAGGACTGTGTGAGCCCATCACATTTCTGTTGATATATGGGCATGTTGTAAAAATGCCTCCAGTTGAGCAGCTGTATTTTGGAATGGCAGTAGCCTTGAGAAACCAGCCGTGATGGATCAGATTGCTTTTGGATTGAGATGCAATTCAAATCAAGAAAAAGTATCAGAATCCAAATAAAGAACAACAAGGATTTGCTGAAAAATGGATGTCTTTCTCCATTACACTGCATCCAACTTTAAGGGAAACAGATCTCCATCAGAAAAGTTTATTCTACAGAATAGAACTGAGGAAGGAGGTTCTAAGGCAGTGAGACACTCAATTATTTGTAAGTAACACTATCCCAGGAATAAGCAGAGTGTGGTTTTAATTAACAGTGAGTCATGGTGTGGGAAGGTCTGCCAGATACCAGGCTGCAGTCCAACTCATTACCACCCCTAAATGGTTGCACACTTGGAGCAAACGTGTCTGCAAGCCCTTTTTATTAGGGCCCAGAAAATTTAAAGCAGGTGAATTCAGCTGGAGACAGGCCCGGGTTGCAAATGCTGAAAAGCACAATGGCAGTCACAAGGTGTGAAAGGTGGAAGAAAATAAGAGACAACAGTTAACTCCCAGCTGCAGCTGAAAGCACGACATTTTTGATTTGGAGCAGATGGCGGTTTATGTGCCAAAATGCAAATACAGTATATACAGTCTGATAGGTATAGAAAGGAAGGAGCCTTTTCTTGAGACTGTGGATGAATTGCTTGATGTTTCAAGTGACAGTGGCAGGAAGGAAAACCCTTCTGCAATTGCACAACTTAAACTTTGTAAGAGGTGTTGATCTTAGTTGAAAACACCCTGTTGTAGTCTTCAATGCAGCTTGCTCGTAAAGCACTTGCTGTCTTGCCCATTGAAGCTTGTTTCTCATGCATGATGTCCTAGAAAGCAAACAGGACCATTAGGTCCCAACTTTGTCTCATAAGCAAGGTTGATCCCAAAGCTACCACCCATCCTCTTTTCTGCAGCAGTCAGAGATTTGTTTGGGATCTCAAAAGAGAATAAAAAAAGAAAAAAAAATAAGTAGAGTATTTTTTTTAATGAACTAAAGTTTGAGAAGGATGTGAGGAGAGCTTGGCCTGGAGTCAAAATACTGGGCTGGAATCAGGAGGACCATCATGGTTCTCACTTTGCCACAAACTTGGTTTGTGTCCTCAAGTCTATTACTTCATCTGTCTCTCAGCTTCTGGGCACACAGAAGCACTAAAAATGTTCCCCATCTTTGTCTGTCTAAACAGTGACAGGCTATTTGTCTTCCACTGAAAATGTAGTGCATTTAGAGCTATCACTTGCTCCAGGTCCCCAAGTGTAACTGCAGTACATTCCAGACAGGACAGAACAGACAGGCTCTGAGAACTGCCCATGTCCCATGCCTTGTCCAAGGACTTTCTAGCATAGGAATGACACTTTTAGACCAGTATCTTTATCCTGAAAGTAGCTGGTACCTGCTGGATAAGGACAACAGCAAATAAGAAAATATCTTTCTGCAATGTTACAGTTTATCCTGGTCTCTCCTCATGTGAGAATGACTTTAATCCTAAAGCATGTGGTTTCAAATCCCTTCCAAAAAAGGTTGTTTATAATTATAGCTACTCTGAATAATCTTGTTAAACATATAATTACCCAGACTCTTATAAAATCTCATTAATTTCTGGGCTTCAGTGGTATCATGAAGCAAGGGCTTTCACAATTTAATAAGTGCTCTTTGATTTTATTTTGAGTTTAACACTATTTAATTTTATGGAAGATCCCTTGTATTACATGTAATAAATTAGAGTGAGATGGTGTAAGGGAAAACAAATGTATTTGCTATCTTCTATATTTGACCTTTAAAGGCTAAGCAATCTCTGGGTTTTTTTAAAATTTCTTCTGTCATTTTAATTAATTTTTTTTCTGAACAAACTATAGTTCTGCAATATTCTTTTGAGATGCAGAGATTATCAGTTCCTCAGCATTTCAGGCAAGGTCTTACTGTTGATTTAAATGAAAATATTATGACATTGATTATTAGGTTCAGAGATTTTAGGATTAAGCAATTCTACCAGCATATCACCTACCTGAATGTCCTGCATGAGTGAAGTGAACAGCCCTGAGAAAGGTCTGATGTCCCAGTCTTTGCAGTTGCATTTTTCTTGCCCTCAGATGTAACCTGCCTTAAGCAGTTTACAGTGGTGCCCATGACCCTGTCTACAGGACCACCCCATTTTTCTTGAAGACTGTGATGGATGTATTTCTCCTTAGATGATTTATTGCTTTGTGTTTGTGCCTTAATTTAATTAGATTTTACCAGTATCAAACATTCACCTGACTTGACTAGTGGTCATTGACATGGGATGTTTTGGCCATGATTTCTCTAGACATCTTTCAATATGAAACTCCTCTTTCAATATTTGCTTCTCTTCTGAGATAGAAAATTATTGCTATTGTGGGAAATATTATGGAAAAAGAACTTCTTAGAGAGGGTTGGAATGTTTTGACTTCTTTGAGCTTCCTGATGATGCCTCTATTATTTTTCATCTTTTATCTTCTTGTTGCCCATATTAAGCACAGCACTAGCTTACTCTTTCCAATTGGTTATTAATGTTTCTCTGATTCTGACCTCTGGAGAACTGGTCAAACCCACTTGGTCTTTGTGTGCTTTGAACATGGTATAAACAGGATCTTAAACTTTTTTTTTCCTGCTGTTTTAAGAGTAGATGAGGTTCCCTTATCTCTTTGCTTGTGATGTTTGTAGTGGTGAAGTTTGCCAGACCTTACACAGCTGCCTCCCTCAGTAACAATTCTAATGCATCTCATCCTAACAAGGGTCAAAAGTTTACAAGTTACATTAGCTCCTTGGTTTGATGCACATGTCTTTGGATAAGTCTTAACACAAATATGTAATTACACTACAGCAGGCTGCAGCTACATGATGTTACATAGTGCAGTGTGTTACTGAAGGCTGTCAGCCTGCTGGACAGGAAACTTCGGTGTGCACCTGTCCTGTTCTGGGCAGAAACACGACAGGATGCAATTCTTCTTGTGGCAGCTCTTCATTCACAGTTACTCACAGTTCTCCCTTCCAATTTTTGAGACACAGATTTATTAACAAAGAGATTAAAATCCTGGAATACTACTGCATTTGGACAGCCTAAGTGATGAGCCTAAGTGATGAATAACACATCAGGAGAAGGAATCTCTTGACTCACGGAATTCAGTCTGCTGTTACTGCAGGCAGATATATCACACAATTCCCTCTGGAAGGTAGAAAGCACCATCTTGAAAACAGGGCAGTTTTCTTTCATCCCATTGTTTCAGAAATGACAATGTTTTGTAATTTTGCTTTTCTGGTGGTTAGAAAACATCTGATTTATATTGCACATATATAGCTGCATGATAACCTTTTTAGTTCTTCTGCTCTTTTACTTCAGTATAATGTTTCCTTCTCTAGAATTAATTCCTCTGATTGGGAGACAAAACTCACATCTTTCTCTAAAGGTTGCTCTGCAAGACAGAAGACAAGTGACTTTGGATCCTCTTGAAGATTAGACATCACATTCTCCTATTCATCCCAGTAGTCTGAGGTTCTTCAGGGTGGTACTGGAGAAGTATCCAAGTCACTGGTTTGCAAATAATCACAGCACCACGGTTGGGTATTTATTCTTCTTCTTAGCAAGATGCATACTGGTAGAGTAGGTGTATTTCTTGGGCCAGGAATTACTCCATATAGGTGCTGTGCATACCTGCTCTCACTCAGTTAACTGCATTGTGCCTTGTAGTCATAACCCAACTCTTCCTATTTCCTTTTCACTAAAAAAGAAGTGTTTAATTGTCTCAGGCCAAACCACTAAACTCTGCCTGTGAGTTTTCCTCTCTTTTGCATTTGGCTTCTGTGCCTGACAATCTTCAGAAGCTGAGATGTGAAACTGTATTTCAATATTGGCCCAGTGAGTTGTGTGCTGAAATCACTCAGTGTTTGCTCAGGGGCAATGGGTACTTTGGGAAGTGAAATAATCTCTGGTTCTCTCAGTACAATATCTATTGTATACAGGATTTAATGAGTTGCCTTCCTGTTGTCCTGATTCTGAACAGTGCTTGTCTTTATTAATTTATTTTGAATTTCCTTTGACTCGCCAAATGCTTCTGTCCTTATGTGCATCCAGTAAATAGCTGATCTTTTTTTTTTGCAATGAGTTACTCTTTCCCACAGTAGATTTTACTGTGGAAGTATATGTATGGCATTTATTACTCCAAACACACTGAAAGTTATTCTGATATCAGAAAGTTATTTCTGATTTACATCTATCTTTCTGTGTGGGCCTTGAACCCAAGCTTTAGCACACTTAAGATGTACAAGTGATAAAATTTTTCACTAAGACAGTGATTCAGCTGAGTAATATAAATTACTAAAATAAATGGCTTAAATTTCAAGATTCATCTATCTCATTAATGTCACACCTTCCAAAATGTTCACTGCAGTCCCTCACTTGATTAGTTCAGCTCATTTAGCAGGGCCTTCCCCTGAAGTTACAGTTTCCTTTTTCTATCCCAGCTTGCAGTCCCCAGCCAGCTCTCCATGCCCAGCCCATGTTTGGGTACTCTGGTGTTCCCCTCTGTCTTTCTGTAGATCCAATGTACCTCGCACAAGATGACCTTAAGGAAGATACTCTTGCTAAGCAGCCCCATCTCTGTAGGAATCAAGTTCAATGACATGTGGGAATAATTTATGAGGAAATTTTTGAATCCATTCTGTGGCAGGAAAAGCAAGGACATCCGCTTCTCACATGCTGATGCTTTCAGAACAGTGGAGTTCTACACTTTCTTGCAAAATTGAAAATTCAATAAATGATTGTGTTAACATGGTTTAGTATTGACCACAGGTTGAAACTGCAGTCATTTATATCACATTAAGGGCTTGCAGTTCCTTTGATGGTAAAAGAAGTAGCAGTTCAGTTTCTTTTCCAGTTTTTTTGTTCACAGCTGGGTCTGTCTAAGGAATATTGTGTTAGTTTGGTTATTTTTTCTATATTCACTTACATCAGTGCTGCTTCTAATAGCAAGTAAGTGGTTAATTTAATTATTCCTACTGCTGCAACTATCTTATATTTGAAGATAAAGGTTGAAGATCTTTATTAAGGGGGAAAGAGGGCTTTTAGAGCAAACTTATTTATAGGAATTCAATCATGTTATGATAGGTTGAATGCAGTAGCTAAGTGACTACAGAGGCAATTGATCTAAGTGTGAGAGGAGAGAGCCTATTTCTATTGTTCTGCTGGTAAAATTGAATCAAATAGCTTTTCTCAGATAATTTCTAAACCAAGCTGTTCATTACAGGAGTTTTTTGAAATGGGAAGTTCAGAAACCTGGGCCTTGTGGTTTTAACAGACTTAGATGTGTAACAAATAATATCTGTGTTACTCTATCACAGGTATGGAATAAAAATCTCTGATTAGAGGTAAAGAAGTAGTTGTAGGTGGTGATATCTTGAGAGAATCACACTTTAACAGTGGCAGTGTCAGCAGGAAGGTGTGACTGTGAGTCCCACGGCACACAAACTGTGAGACAGCATGAAGACAATCCATATTCTCTCCCCTTGAGAGAATATGGTGTGGCTATCAGCAGCAGGGGTTAGAAGTCTGTGCTGAGGTCTGGAATGCTACAGCTAGAAAAGTGTAACGTTCCCGCTTTTCTCTATTTCGTAATACTGGCTGGGAGTGTCAAAATACTGAAAAGAGGCTATATGTACAGCATTTATGAGCCAAGTACAATGAAGAAGCACCTGAACACCCACAGGAACTTACTCTTGTGAGCTTAGCAGTGCATGCTTGAGAGGTCCCAATAATTATTGCAATGTATTCAGCAGGATGGGAGTTAGGAGGCTTGCATCCCCTTAGGTATAATAATTCTGGCTAATTAAATTTTCTTGCTGTCAGTATTTGAGTTTTTTAAGGGTTTCATTTGTATCCCCTCTAGAATTGAAAAGTCAATAAATGACCAAATTTGTGTTTACAGATACAATGCTATTAAAAGTAGGTACAAAGCAAGGAGTGCTCTGAAGCAAAAATGGGGTTTAGGTTAGAGTTAAGGCTTCCTGTTAGTAAATACATCTCTGGGACTAGAGGATATCTCTGTGCAGTGGTGTTTATACTGTACCAGATGAAACATTTAAAAGTTGGATGTTGAAAAAGCAGCTCCCAAAGTAGCTAATGGACATTCTGGCCTGGCCACAAGAGCAGCTGCCATAGCTGCCACAGGAGCTGTACTGTTTCCTTGCCTGTTCTCTATCTCAGTTTGGCAGTTTGAAAAAGTGTTGTACAATAAATACTCCAGGGACTTCCACATGATTGCTAAAAAACCTAAACTGCATTTAGTTTGTTTATAAAGAGTCCTGAGGCCCTGCTCTACAGAGCAAGGGTCATGGAAACACATGTTTATGGCTTCACAAATGCTCTATACTCCTTGAATGGAGAAGTTTATTTGATTTAATCAGCATCCACAGGGATCCTGTAATTGCATAATAGGTAATTTATTATGGAACTAAAAGTATTTTTCTAACTGTAGCCTATGTAGCATGGGTTTGTAGCTTTAGACTAATCCACATAGTAAAAAAGAGCTTTGCAAAGCAGTCTGACTGAAGTAATGGTGTTCTGTGATGAGTGCACACTTGTATGGCTTTTTAATCATCAGAAAGTGTTAAAACAACAAGCACATTATCACCATGTTGGATGTGAAAACTGTTCACTGTTTGCTTGCCTTCTGCAATTGGAAGTGCTCAATGGGAGAAAATGGAAAGCCAGCCCAGATGATCCTGTTAGAGGGCAGCAAATACGAGAGTAGGGAATCCAAAGTTTGTCTTTTTGACATACACTGGAACATGGCCTTTGATCCTGATTACTGAATTAAAAACAGATATGTTTGGTTTTTTTAAAAAAGACAGTAAAATCAAACCTAGAGCTTTTTAACTGTCATCAGTTTTCCTGTCATAGCCATCAACTGTGTCGTGAAACGAGGCAATTCTTGCACAGCCATATCATTGATAATCTGGCTGGCCTGAAAAGCTGCAAACCAGCATGTATCTGTTCTGAGAAAGCTTCTGGGACTCCATGTGATGGTTGTTGTTAATCATCCCATTTGTCAGCTTGTCTTAAACTGAGGAGAGCAGTTGAAGAACTCCAACTCCCAGCAGACTTTTGCAGTTTTAGAGGGAAAACTTGGGAAATCAGTTTGGTATTTCCTGAGGTTCAGAACGCTGAAGTTTTCTTTCCAACATCTGATGACCTCAGGAACACCAGAGTAGGTTGTTCTGCATCTCCTGCAAATGTTTGTGAAGTCTTAATTTTCTTGCTGAACTTGGAATTCATATTTTCATATCTAAATAAAAGCTAAAAACCAAGGAACTTCTTTGGTAACTCATGGACACTGAAGCTTTTAGCTGTGCTTAAAGTGTAGAAGCCTGAGTCCATGGAAACTTCAGACCATCATCTCCTTCCCAACTTCAGTCATATCCTGGTCCATTGAAATATCCTCTTCCCTACTGCTTCTCCCTGGGTGTGCTGTGTCATACATGTCAGGACTAGATTATTAATGCTTAACTCTCAAAGAAAAATGTAGCCTAAATGTTCTTTAGATTAATGAAGCAAGATTAAATAGCCTGGTAAAGCTAAAAATTATGCTCCTAGTTATGACATAAAATCCACAGATCTCTTTTGAGGAGATTTTGAGGTGTGAATTTGGGCATTTGGCACCTGACGTTAGGTATGCAGGTAGGGATGAGAGACAGAAAAGTATATAAAGTTCCACATTTCATTGGGATGTTTTGTCTGGTTTCCTTACTTATGTGTCCACCTTTTTATTTTATTATTTGAAGGTATTGTGTTTTTTCCTCCAATTTATACTTAAAAAAATTTTGATTATTTTCATATTCCCCACAAAAGCATTTTCTGCTTGTTTGCAGAATATTTTATTATTGTCTTTTGTGACTCTTCAGACTTTTATTTCCTGTTCCTGCCTATGTATAATTCATAGCAATCAGCAATTTTAAGCTGTAATAAATATATGAATCCTGTCATTATGTTTAACATAA
The DNA here is from genome assembly GCF_027887145.1 of Ammospiza caudacuta. Classification (NCBI taxonomy): domain Eukaryota; kingdom Metazoa; phylum Chordata; class Aves; order Passeriformes; family Passerellidae; genus Ammospiza; species Ammospiza caudacuta. The sequence continues at coordinate 102,734,283 of NC_080593.1, forward strand.
TGTTCAAAGACAGATGAATACTGATGGCCTTCCATGAAATAATTTATTTATTTGGATTCCTATATATTTTTAAAGTGAATGTATGTCTTAATGTGTATTGTCTTCAGCAAGCTGAAGGCACAAGCCGAAGAAACAAAGGTCTCCTTCACACAGATCTATGTTTAGGAAGTGTGCCACTTCAAAACCTTTAAATGTCCATCAGTCTCACTCATTCTCTTCCTTTGGGATATGGATGCTATTGAAGGTTTCACTGTTCACCGGTTATATTAAGCTCAAGGCACAGAGCACGAGAAGCAGGATTGGACCCAAAAGGACTAGATGAAGAACTTGTTAATCTAGTATTTATGACACAATCAAAAAGGATTGTAACATTTGCCCTTTGTTTAACTTCCTCACTGAAACAACTCTGGTGGAAGTTAGGGCAGAAAGTATTGCTGCACCTATTGTCAGCATTCTTTCTGAATATTTAATGTTTCCTATCCTTGGGATAGGAGCTCAGATATGAGCAGCAGTGATGAACACACAGAATGCCTCTTTGTGCTGCATGGCTTGAAATGGAAATGTAGATTTTCCAGATCAACCCTCTATATTTATTACATATTTTGTTGTCCGTGAAATAGATTCTTTAAAACAAGCAGGTTTGTTTAGAGGCTTGTTTGTTTGTTTGTTTGCTTGTTTGTTTTCCTGAACATTCACAACAGTGTTAATGCTCTGAATTAAGAGGAGAAAGCTGGCAACAGTCTTAGAGGTGAAATGAAGGAGTGAAGCCATCTACAGGGAGTTTTGTTCTTCTGGGAATCCACGTAATGTTACAGAAGAATTTGGTTAAGCAGGCTGAGAGTTTATCTGTTCCTACTGCAGTCTTATCTGTCAGTGTGGAATTTTTTCTGCCAAAGGTCACCAATACATATAAAATTGCTCTTCTGATGAAAAATACTAATAATCTCTCTTTTTTAATCTCTCTTTAAATTTCACACACAGAGATATGGTTTGGCTAGAACTAGGGTTAGCTAATACAAGTCTAAATTACTGCCAAAAAAGCTATTCTATATTACACCAAATGAGAACCTGGCTCAAAACTCTTACTTTTTTTTTAATATGCCCCTACGTTTCCATGAATGACTAATTTTTCCATAAATTGTATCTTTGTGTGGGCCTCTTCCTAATCCTGCAGGTTCTCACCGTGGGTTGATGATTTAGTCTGCATCACTCAATAGTTGTGTATGTCTTCTGGTCTCCAAGATACGATGGAGACTTGATGGTGAAGGCCACTGCCAAATCCTAACAAACTGCTCAAGTATGATGGGCCTTTCCACGTTTCCTTCTTTTCTGTTTTCCATTGTGTAGTTCTAAGTAACTGGTCTCATTACCCCTGTTAAATTGTTGTAGTTCACTTAAGATTTCACTACGTCTCTTCTGCTCACATTTTTACCTTTTCTTTCACCATCAGTTGATCTTCACATTTCTCATTCTCTCCCCAAGCCTCTGCTTAGTCTCTTATTTCTCTCCCAAGCTGCCCTTTTGTCACCAATGAGTTATCTGTCCATTCATTTCAACCTTTGTTGCCCTGTTCCAGATGACTCCTACTTGCTCCATTCTAGGCTTTGTCTTTAGAGAAAGGGTTGATGAAAAATGGGTTTGGAAGGGGTTTGGTATTGAGCAATATCAACCCAGGGATTACAGTTTTTGGAGCTTATAACTGAAACCTTTGAGGCAAAGAGGAGTTTAAAAGATATTAGATAGCAAGATGCTTATCTTTCTAAGAATGCTGAAATAATCAAACCAAATTTCATGTGTAAATGAGCAAGCAGCCTGTTGTGCAACCTTTCCCAGAGACTACCTTTAATAACCTTTTATTTTGAGACAGCTCTGAAGTGGGAGCCATTGATGTACATCTCTAGCTTTAGTATGTCTTTCTTATGTCTCAGTACTTGGCATAGTCGAAGATTGTAAGAAGACTTCATTGTTAAATATTTTTTGCGTGTGTTTTAATTTCAGATTCCTTTGTCTCTCTCTCTGTGTTTTTGCATTCTATTTTTTTCCTTCCTTCTCCTTTAGGCTGTAAGAGAAAAATTAGAGCCAGATGATGCTTTGATGTATGAAGAAGATCTGGATGACGATGACTGTGGAGAAGCAGAATTTGAGGAGACCATGAAACTAAAACTGCTGCGTAGAATTGCCTTCCTAGCATCCAAACTGAGGGAGTTTATTGGCAATATGATAATCACCACTGGAAAAGTTGTTGTTACAATTTTACTTGGTTCAGCAGGTTGGTGTGTTTGAAAAATTTCCTCAGGAGCCCATTAGATTCTGCATTTAACAAATGAGTTTTCAGCACTTTGGCACCTGCGGGAGTAACAATGGAAATTTTTAAGGGAAAAGAAATTGCTGCTGATTTTATTAAATTAACTCTTTGGCAAGTATTGGAATATGCTGAGTTGCTTAATTTCTTTTTGTGCTGATACTGTGTGGCCCTGCCATTCCATTTATGATTTTCACAGTTGCTGTCATAACCAAATGGTGAATGGGAGTCATATTATAGATGACTAGATATATATTGTGTGTGTGTGATGTAAATACATACGTTTTACGTGTGTATATATTTACATTAAAGTGAATTCATAGGTTTGCTTTCATCCCTTCTAAGTGTAAAAAGGAACTGTATTCACATAGCCTTTAAAAAATTGTTTGTTTTACCATGTTGTGTGTAAAAAGAGTGATAAGCAGACTTCCTTTTGGGTTTTTTTTTTATTTAGTTGGTAAGAGTAGTTGTTTTGATGTTATATAGCCTACCTTTTTATAAGGCATTTTATTTAATACCACATAATCAGCTACACCCAGAAAAGAAGTGTACAAAATTACTATAGGTTGTAACTAAATTCAAAATTAAATCATGGAATTGTAGATTAGCATTTACCTGCCAACTCATGTTTGAATGGAGTGATTACATATAAAGTTTACAACTTAACATATGAGTTGTCAGTATATGAAGTATAAAACAACAGTACAAAAAAGTTTGATATTGAATGGTGAGATTGGAGGTGTGGCTGTTTTAGTAAGGTAGGTTCTTTCCTTAAGCAAGAGTGCTAAACAGCCTTACATGTAGCCAAATGGAAAGTAATACATCTAAAAAGAGAAAAAATATATGGGCTACCATAGAGCCTGACACCAGGGATGTGAGATGTCATTAAAAAAACCCAAATAAAGAAATTCAAAAAGCCTAATGCCACTCTACATAGGTGAACATCATCCATGTTCAAGAGGAAGCAGAAGGATTGTGCAGCAGTGGCAGGGGGCAGTTTCTTCTGAATGGTGACGGGCATCTCGCCTGTGGAGCTCCAACGCAAGACAAGAAGTGGGAAGTGTTCAGAGTAGAGTTACAAAAAGTACTTGAGGTCTGAGAAGTCTGTACTCCAGAGAGAGACCTTGAGCTTTATAAGTTAAATACTTCCCTACTTACCGTGCCAAAAAAATGAAGGGTGACTTGACTGCAGCCTGAAAGAACTGACAAAGATACAAGGTGCTTCCATTTTTTAAGGTATCTCATCTAGTAGAATTGATAATAGGAGCCAACAGTTAAATGGTAAATCTAGGCAGTTTCAGGCCAAAAATAAATTTTCTATTTTTTGCAGCCAGAGTAACTGGCCATAATAAATAACTTATTTTAGGATATCATGTATTCTTATTCTCCAGAAGTGTTGGAATAAAGACAAAGTGTCTCTTTGTAAGAAGAAAAGGAATAGTTATAGGCTGGAGGCAGAAATTTCTGGGTAAAGTTTTACAGCACAATAGGTGAAAGCTTAAAATATGATGAGAAAGGTGTGATGGTGAACCTCAGGTATATAACTGTGGATATCAGTCCTTACTATGCCTGGACTCAGCTCAGCTCAGGACCATCCCTGGGAGTGCTGCTGCCAAAAGACACATCAAACCAGGTGAGGGGAAGGGCCAGCAGACACACTGGAGCTAAGGGGCACCAGGAGCCTGCAGGTCTGTCCTGGGGAAGGTGCCTCCTAGACATTTACTAGTTAAAAAGCCTAAAAATAAATTTAGGCAGGGGCCCCTGCTAGTTAGGCACTGTTGCTTCCGAGAATCCACTGGGCTGCTGTGTTGTCTGCAAGCTCTTACATCATTTTCTCATAGTTGCCACTCTTAGACATGAATATCTTTCCTGCTTCCTAATTTATTTTTGCAGGCTCCCAGGAGAGCACTGAGTCTCCTTCACCAGTTGGACATTTTCTGAATTGGCATACTCAGCTACATGTGCAAAAGCAAAAACAGTATACATGTGTGTGACAGCGTGGTCTTTGTCTTGTGTAAATTATACATTTCTAGGAGTTAAAATTTTTTAAAAAATCAAACATTTACTGATTATTTGTAGATTTTATGTAAAGCTCTTCATTTTGATACATGAATCAGGGTCTGTTTTGTTTTACTATGTCAAGGTATTGCAATATCTGTATGAGGAGGCTTTTTATTATTCATCCATGATGCCACTTTAGCACCTTGTACTCAAAAGTTATACACTGGTAGTCTTAGGCAGTATTAGCTGCCCTTGCACCCACTCCACAGTTTTTCTCCATGCTTTATGAAACATCTTTACATAGAGAAAAATTCCATCTCAGAGGAAAGCCTGGAGAGTGATTGTGTTCTAAGTGCTGAGATATTGCATTAGTGAATTGAACAAATAAAAAAGAAGATCCTTCTCTTCTAGTCTCAAAGTTAATAGCAGTCTTTAAAGCTAATTGTTATAATTACCAGAAAACTAATTGGATCAATTTTTTTAATACACACCTTGTCAAATTTAATTTTTAACAAACGCTGATATTTTCTGTACTTCTCCAACACTACATGTTTTTATTTTTACAGGTATGATGGTGCCATCTTTGACCTCAGCTGTGTATTTCTTCGTGTTTTTGGGCCTGTGCACATGGTGGTCCTGTTGCCAAGCATTTGATCCGCTGATATTCAGCTGTCTGTGTGTATTAATGGCTATATTCAGTGCAGGACACTTGATTGGACTTTATCTGTACCAGCTACAGTTCTTTCAGGAGGTTGTTCCACCAAAAGATTTCTATGCCAGGTGAGAAAAATTCCTTTCCTGTTTAATTATGGGCACATGATGCAATGCTCTGTTTGTCACATGTTGATGCAAATGATCTTCCACATAATGCTTTTGCAAATTTTACACATACCTTCTTGTTCAGTGGTGGAAGAGTCAAATCTTTTCAGAAGGAGTGGTTTTGAATGACAGTGTGGAAAGTCCAGACTGGGTAATTGCAGACAGAGAGCTGGAGCAGGTTAGGAGGGGAAGGTTACTTTTGTTTGTTGTTTTTTTCTCAGAGTGTTCCTCAGATGTGAGTGTGAATGATTGGGCTAATGTAGGAATTAAGGAAATTGATGGCAATATTGATACAAGGGCAAATATACAAATGCACGTTTGGTTTTTTGTAGAAGAAAATTAATTCTCTGGTGTCTAATGTCATAGTGCCTTAACTGGAGCAAAATGCTTTTGTGGTGCCACTGTTGTGTGCAGAGGCTGAGGGCTGCTGGGGTCCTTCATGTACTGTGCATATTAGGCTGATGATATAAAAAATTTCTCTGGTCACATAGATTTGTATAGAACATGCTGATCTTCATACCAACAGCTCCTTACCTTAAGTAAAAAAAGCAGCATTTCTAGTTAATTCTGCAGTAAATATTGACTGGCTTGTGATTTCACTGACCCTTTAATTTTCTACACACTGCAATCTAAAATAAGATTAAGTAATGGATGTATTTTGCTCATTAGTATTTTTTTTTCTGGTGGAGTGTGATGACAAATTTGCTTTTATGGTATGTTTTTTGAATGCTGTAGTAATCCTTATATTAAGCTAAATGTGAACATTAACTTTGTTTCTAGTAAACCTATTGTACCTTTTATTATAAGCTGAAGATGAAAGGAAATTAGAGGTACTGTGGAGAATCAATTAATTATTTATCTCTCAATGCACTAATAAAAGCAGTAAAATTGAGCTATCTAGCTACCGTAGCTGTTACTTTAGTACTTATTTTGACATTTTATTTAATACAGGTTAATAGATATGTGTGTTTTGTGATACTGTAACTGGTGACTTGTGGAGTCTGACTGGGAGGGCATAACGTTACCTGAAAAATCAGGAAAGCCTGCTTAGTTTAGGTTCTTTTGTGCCACCTAGAGGTCGAGATAGGAGAATGGATGATTTCTAATGCCAAGAAGCTGAAATGCTCTCAACTTCCCTAAACCTTTTATATTACTTCCTCCATGTATTAAGAAAATAAAAAGAGAATGGATTCAAAATTCTCAACCATTTGGCTTTGAGGATATCTACTCAGTTTTTAGCAACAGACAGCAATGACATTTTGTCAAGAAGAAATGCAATTTAGCTGCAATACATGCGACTTTCTTCCTATGCATAATTTGTGAAGTCCTCTTTATCTCTTTAGTATTTTTATATTAATTTTAAATTAATTTTTTAAAATTAATTTATGTTAAGATAATTGTTTTGAGACAATTATCAAGACATTGGTAATGTGGTAATTTCTTTAGTAATTTCTTTTAGTAATTTCTTTGATTGTAAATAATGTGATTCTTTGTTTTATGGCAAAATTTTGTCAGTACAAATATGGCACTTTAACTTAGTCATTAATTTTTGAAATGAAAAAATCAAGCTGCAAGAAAGTTGTGTCTGCCTTGGTGTAGAAAAGAAAAGCACCTTCGGAGTTTAGGTTAAAAAATGTCCCAGCATTGGATTTCAGAGTACATACTGACATTTTTGTAAACAAAAAAAAAAATGATGTTACCTTCCTGCAGACTTCCTCTTGAATTGGTACTATTGAATACTCTGCCTTTTACACAGGAAATCATGTGAGGGACTGATGTTCCAAATTATGTGTGAAATTATGTTTGAATATGCACAACAGCCTACACTCAACTTACGCACAATGGCAGCAGAAGGAACAGTAGCAGTATTCCTTGTTTCTTTATTTGAAGCTCTTCCTATTCTGGATCTACTTTGATCTGCTTTCAGGGAGGTGTCTTTGAAGAGCATCAAGGCAGGTGTTCTCAGAGCTTGGAAGTGAAAATCTTAGTGTGAGCAAAGGCCACTAATGATTTTTAATGATTGACTTGGGCTGATATATAAGCAGTGGCTAGAGGAGGAAAAATGAGAGACATGTATCAGAACACTGCAGAAAAAATATTTTAGCATTTTGCATCCTAAAAGAAAATCAATACCTTGCTGTTTTATGTATAATCTTGGTTTGAAGATGTGCTAAATATGCAGAGTTCTCATTAATACTAGTACATGACTTCCATAGGCAAACTATATGCCAAGAAAAGAATTTGATTCCCCAAATTCTTTCTACAAGAAGGACATTGAGGTGCTGGAGAATGCCCAGGGAAGGGCAACAAAACTGGTGAAAGGTCTGGAGCTGAAGTCTTATGAGGAATATCTGAGGGAACTGGAATTGTTCTGCAGAAGACACAGGGAGAAGCCTGGAGAAAGCTCAGAGGTGACCTTGTTGCTGTCTAAAAGCAAGTTGTAGCGAGGTGGGGGTTGGTCTCCTCCTGAGTAAAAAGCATCAGGAAAAGAGGAAATAGCCTCAAGTGGCACCAGGGGAGGTTTAGATTGGATATTAGAAGAACTTCCTGCACTAGAAGAATTGTCTGCCATTGGAAGAGCCTTCTCAGGAAAGGGGTTGAGTCACCATCGCTGGAGATACTTAGAAGATCTGTAAACCTGGGCACTTAGGGACATGGTTGAGAGATGGATTTGGCAGTGTTTGTTTAATGGTCGGACTCGATGATCTTAGAGGTCTTTTCCAACCTAAATTATTCTGTGATTCCATATGAAAGAAGGACTTTTATTTCTCTGTAAATTTTTGAGGGCCCAATCCCCAGAAAAAGCTCTCCTGAATTTCAAGGGCAGATGTGAAACCTGCTCCTATTGGGCTGCTGGTGGACATTTTTTTTCTCAGCAGAAGGTAAGTCTGGTGTTTTTAAAAGCTCCTTTCTGGATTTGAGTTCTCAAGTTTACAAGAAATGTACAAGTGGTTTCTCTGATCAATAAAAAATGTGTTTTTTTCTGAATAGTAATGCATTCAGCTTGTCAGATTATCGATTGATTTCAGACTAAATAAACTACACCCAAACAAACCAGAAAATTCCCAAGTTAACAGTGTTATTCAGCTAAGACTTGCATCACCCTTGAGCTGTTCCTTCCTTTCAAGAACCCTTCAACTCAAAAAAATACACCATTTGTGATTGTAAGAAGTGACTGAATTATGTCACCAAAGGAAAACAGTTTTCCTGGGAGAGATAACCTGACATCTGGTGAATTTACATGTTTTACTCTGAAATCTCATGGGATTGTGCAAAGTACTTCACCCCTGAAAATGGGATATTGTGATAACATAGCCCTGAGTACTTGCCAGAGTGATATTACTGGACATGGAGGTATTGCTGTCCTGGAAGTTTCACATCTGCTGCTGTGGCTGTCTGGATCTGTGATGTGCAGGTAGAAGTGGCATAAACACAAACATGCTGAAATGCCATGAAGCGAGCACTGGGATCTGCAGATTGAAAAATGCCCAGTGTACTGAAAAGTCTGAATATAGCTGATATATCAGGGGTAGGCATGCTGCCAGCAAATCAATATTGCAAATTGATGCAATATCTCAAATATTGCAATATACAAATATTGCAAAGATGGGGGGAAATAGCAAGAAGTATCAATTTAAAGCAAAATTCAGAAAGTATCATGTTTCTACCATAAAATTATTTTCACCCAAGTTAGTAAAAACAAGAAAATGAGGTAAAATAACTTTAGAAATTAGGTATACGGTGTCACGGCCTGAAAAAATACACAGTAATATGTTCATCATTTTTCAGATTGCTGCCTCCTTTCTTCCTGATATTGTTTATTTTGGCAAAAGAATGTAATTGGGGAAATGATAAGGCCTTGCCAACATGAAGAAATAGGATCAGTGCAGTGGTATGAGGTTTGCCCTGAGTCAGTAGAGTTATTCCTGTCCAAAACTGTGCTTATAAGCATATTAATTTAAAGATCCAACAACCCAATGTAAATTAAAATCTGTGTGCTTTCCTGTAGTTTAGGTCTGTCTTGCTTGTAGTTTTCAGGCAAGTAATGTTCCAAATAGTTTAAATACAACTGGTTTCATCTGTAGAAGGCACCTCCCTTACAAAACGAAGCAAACCTAGGAGTCCAGGTAGTGTCATCCACTTCACAGTGGTACCTTATTTCACACCTTCTTAAGTGAATGGGAATTTGGAATTACACAGCTGATTGCTTTGCTGCAGTGTGAATTGGGAAGTCTAGTCTAAGGAGTTTTGTTCAAGAGGAAATTTTCATCTGAAAGATGTCTATAAATCTATTTAAGCAGGACTTTTAAAATAGGTTTTACAGTGACTAATAATAATCCTACTTAAATTACTCTTTTACTTTTGGAGAAAAGATAGCTGCTACAGATGGTAGATTTAGGATATTCAGTTTGTTTTCAGATTAATCTGAGAAGAGTCCAGTCCAAAATTCTTCCTTTGGACTTCCCTGGAAGCTTTGACACAGATTTGGATTTTGTAGTCCAAATACTCTGTTCAACCAGTGTTATAAATGCTTAAGCACTGTCTCAAAAATGTTCCTGGAGTTGTCAGATCAGGGTCAGATCAGATCCAGCTGTAATATTTTTTCCTAAGTTAGACACTAACCTTGCAAATAAAATCCCATTAGGAGAGCAGATATTGCCAAAATAGTGAGATGTAGCTGATTGATTACCTCTGCAGGGCAAGGCACTGATCTCCTGCTCTGCTGCTGCTCTTGCAGCTCCACTGGGGCCAAGAGCTGGGCAACATGTTTCACCTGAGCTGCAGCCACTGCTAGTTCTTGCTGCAGACCCTCTTTGGCACCTGTCTCAAAGGTGACTCACATCTGAGAGGCAGAATTTTCTTAACCTTGTAGGAAACTGAGGTTTTTGGGGTTGCCTTTTGACTTGGTCACAAGCCAGTCAGTGAAAAGATGGAGCTCATTTATGTGTGCTATACTGAGCTGCCCTTTGGCTGCAGTAGCTTTCATGCCTTCTGCCTGGTATTTTTAGGTGCTTCTCACTGTGGTACTGCAGTACCACTGCCAGGACAGAGGCCAGACCCTTGGATATTTGCCATGTAAAAACACTGCACTGCACTTGTCTGTTTCCATCATCCTCTATCAGCAAAAGGACACTTTGCAGTTGCAGAACATGCTCCAAAACATACCAGGCCAGCCACCATGTTGATTACCATGACCAGATTTGATTAGAGAGCCACAATTTTGTCTCAGAGGAAGAGACATTAGGTATTTGTCCTTATTCTTACAGAAATTTGCAGCTGAGTTTCATACTAGCTCTATAATGTACCACATTTTAGGGTTTAATTCTACTTAGAATGTTTTAGCTTTCTCAGAACTTCAGCTTCTTTGTATTTGTTAAAATATATTTTGGAAAAGAAGTGAATGATTCTGTTAACAACTTAGAAATGCAAGTTTGCTCTCCTGTTGACAAAAGACAATAATCATCCTTGCTGTTATCATCTCTTTCGAAAATATGAGGTAGACTTATTTGGGCTCCCTTTATAATGAAAGGTTGGATGAGGAAAAGACAAGAGAGGAAATAGTAAGTAGCAATTTGCCTGGAGAGCAGTCCTTCCCATCCCCATGGTATAGCTGTCAGCACTCACCATCACCACCCCGCTGCATCAAGTGCCAAATCTAGCCTTGGAATAAGCAGGCACAACTTAATTCATGTTACTGATATTGCACCCCAGGTGATTTACACATCTCTGTCTTCCACTGGGCTTGAAATAGGTGTAAACTGAGACATGTGCTAAGACCTTTTCAAAACAATAGTTTTCTGCATGTGGAACTGACTGGTTTCCCGGTTGTGTTCTGCTACAGTGGTGAGCCTGCCACTGGTGACACCCCTGGCAGCCTGGTGGGGCTGGGCCTGGTCATGGAAGGTTTCTATTAGTGGAAAGTGGGGAGCCTTAACACTCCCAACAATGACCACACTGCATCTGAAAATTGAGTGTAAGCTGCAAACATAGAAATCAGCCACTGTCATGTGATATAATGTTGGTGAACTGCCTCTTCCTCAATGTTTCCTGCATCCAGATAGCTGTGTGTTGCACAGAGGCTCCTCTTCCTTGCATGCATTGAACTACTGAGGTCAGAGGGAAGTGATGAAGATCTTAGAATTGCTGATATTCTGTGATAAACTTGCCTGCTGATTCCGATTCACCCGAATTGGGTGTGCACTTCGTCTGATGATGTAGCCATCAACTTTTGCACACTCTCAGGCAGCTTTGACTCTTCTGTGGGCAGCACACCTCTCTGCTAGCAGAAGCTCTGCTCATGGGTGGGGTGAGACAGAGACCGATCACTCCACTCCCCCATACACACCATGTGTTTGCAAGTGGCCAATCTCAACAATGACACTTGAACAGACTCCCTGCCCCTCACAGCCTGTCCTGGGTGGACATGAAAAGGGTGACTGCAAAGAAGTGACCCCTTAATTTTCTCTTTGTATTTTCTGGAAAACACTTATCTGCATTCTATGATCATTGTTCAAGTGCCTGAAAACAAGGACAGAAAAGAGACAAAACCCCTCTCCTCCTACCAGGTTTGTATTCCTATTATTCTGTGGTGTTAGGAGACATGGATTGTAATTAGCAAACTTCTCTTGGATTTACAAACTTGTTTTCTAGAGGTCTGCTCAAGAACAATGATGTTTGTACTCTGGCATCACCAGAAATTGTGATGAAGAATATTTAACACTCTGTGTTTTCAGCTCAGTGTATCAACATTAACAAATTAATCATCCCACATTCCTTGGAGGTAAAAAAGGCAGTCCTGAGTAACCTCAGTCAAGCACACACTGGGGAGTTAGTCCTTGTCCATGCAGGGGCAGTCTACACCAGTTTCTCTAAACACTCATGGAGTGGAAGTGCTTAATCTCTTGTTTATACTCATTTAGCTGAAATTTGGAACTTGCTGATAAAAGCTGAGCCAATCATGTTCAATTTATAACCAATTTAAAATCAGCTGTTATACCACTTTCATTTTGAAACTGGGTAAATTCCAAACATTTCCTGGGCATTATTGTTCATTATCCCATTATCTTCTTTTCCATATCCTGCTATTTTACTTTCTTTTTATGTTTAAAGCCAAATGGGAATCATAGCTTATATTTCTGCCTTAGTGCCCTTGCTGCTAAAAAGGAATATTTTCTTTGCTCATACTTTCTACTGCAAAACCTCTTGATGAAGGTATCCATCACTCTTGTGGTTTTTTTCAACCTGTTTCACTGCCAGCTGAGTAAGTGGAAAATCTCTTTATCCTCTGCATTCATCACTGAACCTAGAAGGCTGCCCCAATGTGACTGAAAAGTATCATCACTCCTTTTTCAGAGGTGGAAAAATTCCCTAACAGAGAAGTTAGATGAATCAAATAACCCTCCCAAGATAGCCAGAACTTGGAATAAAGCGCAAAGCTTTGGCTGCAGTCTGAATCCTAGATCACAGACCAAGTTGCCTCAAAGTTAAAATAGTATGATGCTACACTTTAAAACAATTTCTGTTCTTCTGTACATGTCACTCTAAGGGGTAGCAGTAAAGCTCTTAGGCAGTTGCATGGTTAATTGTTGTACCAGGTCACTTGCATGCTCTGGTCAGCACCACCCTGCTGAATGCTGATGCTCACTGGGGTTACCTGAGCACTGTCTCCTCCTCCTCCTAAGTGACTTCTGCTGAAGTTTTACCTGAGCTCTTCTGTTCTTCTCCCAGCACCTGAGCTTAGGACAACAAGGCTGTCTGTGGTCTGCACTACTGGTTGAGTTTTAGGAGCAGACTCTCCCCCTTCTGCCTGTGAGAGACTTTCTGACCTGGGGCTGTTGGTTCCTTTCCTTTCAGCAGCTCATCTAACTCATTTTGAAAAACCAATAGCCTCAGTCACTAATTGGCTCAGAAAGCCTGTTTTAACCATGTCATTGCTAAGCTATGCCATTTTTGAGCTGTGCCTTCTCTTCTGTGCTCGAGTGTCCAAGTTCACCCTCTTACAGGGGGAAGCCTTTGTGTCCATGGATGTTTCTGAACATGCCTTTGGCTTTCCCATGCTTTCCACATGAGTCCTTAGAAGCCTGGGCCTGTTTTCTCATTACTTTCACCTCTGAGTAGAAGGTCCAACTGAACATTAAATATTTTTAATTTTTTCCATGCAGCTTGGGTGTTGTCCATACTCAGGTGGTGCTGTTTAGTATTAGCTCCTTTTCATTCCCCTTTATGGTCACAGGGAATATGTATGTACATGAGGAGGATGAGTAACTGGCAAATCACTGGTGCCAACCAGCCTTCTCTGCTGGGGTGATTGTTCTCTCTCATCCTCATCCCAGCAAGGCTGCCTCACTCCTGCAGCCTCCATCCTTCAGCTGCAAACACTGAGTTGCCTCTGGTTCGTAGCTGAAATTATTTGGAATAAAAACCCCAAAATTCCAAAACCCTGCTGCATTTAAAATATTTTGATTTTAGTGACAGAAAAAACCCCAACTATTTGCCTAATTTTATTTGAGAACAAATTCTATTTGCCTAACCTCAACATGAGCCAGGCTGCTGCTATCAAAGCAGTGACAATGCTGGCCCTGGTGAGGAATAATCATGTTGGTGGAGTCACTCTAGCTAAGTTATCAGGCAGGAGTCCTAAACCAATTTCTCCTGCACGTTTATTCCCACTTCACCACCTTCTTGCTATCCTATCTGGCAGTTCTCCCTGTGCCAGATGCTCAAATGTCTGATGGGAATGAAAAGATATTGGAATCTCTGCTTCAGTACATTTCTTCATCAGATGAGAGCCTCTGGAAGTCCCAGCAGAGGCCCCCAAAGGCTACAGCAACTTGCTGCTTTTCTGGCTCACTGATGTGCTGAAAGGAGCAAGGTCAATGTTGATGATCACTAGAAACTCGGAGCAAAGTTGAGCTGTGTCATGGATAATGGAAAGATTTGGGAATGCAGAGAAGAAACCCATTCAGAGGATAAATCTTCATTTAAGGCTTTTGAAGATGGCTTTTGTCTGTCTCAGTAAACAAGGGATTAATAGACCACACCTATTTTTGGTGATAACAGTGGTCATTGACCTAAATATTGCTTCTAAAGCAATGAAAGCTTTTTGTAATAGAGAGTCAGTACAAAGCTAAATTATTGGAGGAAATGTGATATAGAGCTCACAAGTCTTCATGTTCAGACTTAAATTCCCCTTAGGGAAACTGTTTTATTTCAGACATGTGAAGTATTTTAATGTCTGAAGTTTGGTCATTTTCAGCAGATGCCCATTTCTAAACAGCTTCCAGTCACATAGTCTTAGAGAAAATTTGATTATCTGGTTACTTCAAAACAAAAAACAGTTTATAGAGTAGATACTATTTATCATCTTAGTTTAAAGTTGTTAATGAGCTTGAAAGCAAAGTGATTCTATTGCAACTGCTCATATGGTCCTTTTTTTCTCCTTGAATTAAGATTTGTGTTGTATTTACAGGTTTTGCAAGCTTTTATGTAACTCACCATCCTTAAAGACATCTTTTCTCTACAGCTCCCTGATTAATGGCTCATAATTTCTCTCTGTCCTCATTATATGGATAATATTAGCACACAAGTTTTAAACTACTCACTTTTTCATGATATTTCTCATGCAGTAGATGTGCATTTGAAATTAATTTTCCTTTAAAAGAAAAGTCACTGATGTTCAGAAGAGGGTGGGAGATATACAAGGGCTGGTTTTGTCATTGCCAGAAAAGCTTTGATCCAATAGAAGCTATGGAAACCAAAAACCAAAACTTGGTAGGAAAAAAAAAGGACATAAGACATCTGCTAAAGAGCTATAGAAATTTGATGACATTAAAACAAAAGTTAGAATGATCTACTTACCTACCAAGTAGGTAAGTATGCCTGTATTGTGTATGCCTGTATTACAGCGTTGGGATAGCAACATGCTGAATAAAAGCAATTCCAGTCTTAGTGTACATTTACAGATATTTAAAAAAAAGTTTTGAACTGTTAAGCTGAAATTTATCGTAATGCTCCTCAGCCCAAAAAGTCAACTTTTTGTATGGTCATTAATATGGCACAGTTCCATCTAGCCAGTTCGGAATTATCCAAGTCTGAACCAAAGCAGAGTCTAGGGCTTTTTAGAGCTAAAAATACTTGCAATGCTCTTTAAAGCTCGTATCACTCCAATATGAACACATTTAATGACTTTAGTCCAGCTGTGTACTGAGGTTTGTATCTCCCTGCACAGTTGTCCTGCTGAGCTGAAGGGGAGGTGTGAAGGATCGACTCCTTTTCTGTGGAATTTTATAACATGATTTGGAAAGACAAATGCCAGTTTTTCCATTCATTCTTTTTTTTTTCCTTTAAAAATCCATGTGAAACCAAATGCCTTCTGCTCTCTTTAACCCTAATTCTTTGGGATGCCTTCTGCATTTCAGCCAACTTTTCCACCTCTTTCCTCCCAATGTTCTGCTATTTCTGTAAAAATGTGGTGTCAGTTCAGTGTACCCTGGAGCAGTAGCCCCAGTATGGTCTGAACTCCCAGCCAATAGCCTGGGGAGTAATGACTTTCTGGAAGGCCAGGATGGGTCTGAAGGTACCACAGACCTGGCTGAGTGTTTTCCAACAGCATGTGTTGCTTTGGGCACATAGCCCAAAGAGGAGGAGTGGAGTAGCTTGTAGCATTCTCTTGGAAGAGGCATTATGGATATGAGGTATGGATCTTAACTTCTGTGTAGCTCATCATCCAAGTATGGAAAACTCAACAGGATGGCTTGTGTATGAAAAGGGAACTCCTGACTTTTAGGAGGATTGTGTAGGAATTATGTTTTATCTATGCTAATTTATTTTCCATTTCATTCCATTGCATTCTCTTTCTTACCTACAGAACACTTTCAAGCCTGACAACAGTATGCACCTCTTTTAAGTCAATGTTTGATAAAAGGTTCACTCTTCAAGCAGTGTTTAGAGTTTGGGACACAGCCGTTTCAGTATTTAAAATATTCTTCATGAGATAGTTTTCAGTGCTTGTACTGTGAAATATGAAATTTTGACTTTTCTGCCTGTCTTTCAGTCCTTTTTGCCCCAGAAAAATAATATTTCTACCACAACCACCACCATTTTCTCCAAATATACTATTTTTTGCCTATTTTTATGGAATTTGTTGCTCTCTTTCCTCCCTTATTCTCCTCTTGTTTGCTTACTCTACTCTTCTTTTCTTCTCTCATTTGGTCATTTTTATCATCTCAGGTTTAGGGCTCAGTTATTCAAATGTCAGTCTCAATATTTCATTCTCCTACCCTAGACTTGCAGACACCACTCTCATTTCCTTTCATATGAGGAGATTGAAATAAATATGCAATAGAAGATATCCAGATGAAATAAAGATTCAGACAGTTCCTAAAATCCAACACAAATTCAGAAGTTCTACAAGGATGGATCGTGCAAATCCAGCACAGCACATTAAAATGTTCTGATGCCATTGCTGGGACCATGCAATAGGTACTGGCCTAAAAGAAGAAAAAAATATAAAAAAGCATCTTATAATATTAAATGCTAAATCAGAAAATGCAGCTCCTAGAGGGGTTTGATGCAGACATTTTCTTCAAGCTGTAATCTTCATGCAAACTCATAAATTATATGGAAAAATTGCCCCCTCCTCTGTTGTGTTGTGAAAAGTACTGTGTGCATGAGTACACAGAGTTGTAGGAAGATTCAGCAGCTGAACTGGAAATCTCATCTAGACAAAACTATTACAGAAGCTAAAACTCATGAAAAAGAATAAGAGACAGTAGAAGATTTTCTATCAATTGAGGTCAAGATTGGATGCCATTCTGGACTATAAACTCCTATTCCACCATAAGATCGTTGTTCAATAGAGGAATTATTGAGTGTCCTATATTGTGCAGGAAGTCAGAATTATTACTTCCTTTCCTGGCCTTGAAATTTACAAGGCAAATACTTGCCTGAAGTCAACTCTTAAAACATGAGCACATGCAGGATCTGAACTTATAAATATGTTTTTTAAAAAAGAAAAAATTCCAAATAATTTTAGTGAATGTAAAATTCACAGATCTAACAGATATGTAATGACTGCTTTGGTATTCTGTATATGAAGCTTATTTTTGTTTACATAGGTATTTTTTCTTCATATGTAGTACCGTGAGTAATTATACCATTTCTTATAATACATTAATGAAATAATTAAGTAATTCCATGCAATAGAAGTTTTAGCAATATAGATTTTTAGTAACTCTGACGGTTCCTTAGGGGAAATTACTGTAGATGCAACAGGAATTTGTTTTTCTGTTTTCAAGTGAAATTGAAATTTGTCTTCTGAATTTTAATGTTAGACTAATATAGAAAGTGGGAATTTTGTATGGTCACAGTTTACAGCTTTGTTGGGAAATCATGAAAGATAAAGGTGCATCTGCTAGAAGGATGATTTACGGATTCAATACAAATCTTTTCCAAGAAAACAAGCTTAAAGAATATTAACTGGACAAAAAGATGTCACCTTTCTTTTAAGAACACTTTTTCACTGTTAGAGCATTTCTCAGTCAGACGTTTAAGTTCCTCTTGGCCTTTTATAATTTCTATAACTTTTTCCAAATTATTATTATTCAATTATTATTTCTGCTATGTATTTTTCAGAATACCCGTGAGGACTTTGAAAAACCCAGCTTTAGTTCCTTGCAAGAGTAGAAATACTAATCTATTCACATCTTGCACCTCCATTTTATGTGACATTGCATGCAGTCTTTTGGAAACACAAATTCTATCCATTAATAAATAAGTCTTATAATTTGTTTTGTTTATATTCTGTATCCAGACACACAAGTATTTGACTTGTTTGGTAGTGGGTTTCTCCCACTTAGGGCTCATTCTGAGCTTACTGATGGCAGACATGTATGTTGGGTAAGATGAAGTCACAGCAAGATCAGAGTTGGACTCAAGCACAGCTGATTGGGATCAATACCGAATGTAAAAAAAATCTTTGCAGAATGGAGTATGCAGAACTCAATAATGACCTAATTTGTATTGCTTATACATTTTATGGCAGCCATCCCTGAGTAATTAGAAGCTTTGTGTAAGGGAAGATGGTTCCATTCCTCTGAAAAATGTTCTGCACCAGCAGACATTTTTGGAAATGTTCATCATTGAGGAAAATGATGAAGTATAAATGTTGAGTGAGTGGCAACTTGTGGCATTATTGGAGGCCAGAACAGACAGAATGAGCATTCCCAAGACAACAGAGAATTTTGAATGCGATAAACAGAGAAAGTTGTGTTGAGTACATTGTGACTAACAGGTCTCAAAGCCCAAGGAGAAATCAGAAATGAGGAGCAGTTCCTCTACATCCATGCTTTATGAGACAAAGCAAAATACATTGAATAAATTGAAGTTAAAGACATTAAACTACATTTCTGGCCATGTGGCAACTTAGAGGGAAAAGATGTGCGGTAACTTATTAATATTTGCTGAATGCAGGACCAGAAGGGAGCAGAATTAAGTCCAGTATTATAATGTACAAATAATTTGGAGCCAACAAATGAAGCTAAGAGAATGAGAATATAACTGAAGCATAATAAAATTTCCTAGCCATTAGGATTATGTGGAATGTTTTCTTTTCAGTGGAGATAAAGTGAAACATTAGTTGATCTGGCTTTCTAGCTATAGTATATTATAAAACATACTACAGGAATGGAATATGTGATATGAAGGTCATGTCTGCTTGGCAGAAGGTTCTGAAAGCCATCAGGAACTTTCCCTCATTTCTGTAAGAAATACTCATCACTAACTGTCAATGGAAAGACTTTGCATTTCAGTAGGAATTGGATTTCACTCTGATTCTGATGCTTATGAGAAATAGGGTGAATCATACTGTGCTTGCCTAGAAAAGCTTGAAACAAACCAAGGATGGAGAACTGTGTTGTGAAACAGAGGTAAAAGATGAAACTAACAGAAGCTCAGCAACTAATAGGAGCTCAACAACCCTGATCATTGATGAGCAAAAATGACAAGTCAATAGGAGAGAGGAAAGCAGACAAACAAGATGTTCCTATTTGCTGATAGAAATATGAACAGAATACATTCCAGCATGCATTTCACCCAGATGGAGCCAAGCTGTAACATCAACTCCAAATGTTCTTGGATGCTATGGAAGTTTGAGTCTGAGTCAGCTCCAAACACAGCTCATTCAGCTCCTTTAAATTACAGCAATTTACTTTGTACGCAGGACTTTTTAAATGTTTTTTTCCCAACTTTGTATCTACTCAACAGCTCTGAAAGGTCCTAAAGTTTATATCTTTGGCCTCTGTTGACAATCAGAATGAGAAGTGAGCGCTGATAGATTGGTTAATAAGATGCTATGGAGTTCTCCTTCTGTGAGTTAATGCTATTGTGCCCATGCAGCAAATCCTGTTAAGAACAAATATAATATTTGTGCTTTGCGGCATCCGAAGGCAAATTTCAGGCAGCACACCTCTGTTGAATATTGCTCTTACTCTTTGTATTCATACAGCTTTTCATGTTGGATCTTACTAGGTTAAGGAGGAACTAAGTTTTTAGATACTCTTGAAAATTAAATCCCCCTGCAGAAATTCTTTCATGTTTTGGGTTTGTTTTTTTATTTAATGTGTTTGGTTTACCCTTCCAAAGGAACAATAGTTTGGTTGGGATTTATCATTCTACCAATAAGAAGATCTTCTTAATTGTCTCTTACACCTTGTTTTGGTAAAACATGAAAACTCTCACAGACATTATGGTGGAAAAAGCTTTTGTCAATAGACCAAATATTTGTAATGAATACTGATGCATGCTACTGGTAGCTCATGCCCTAACTTTTGAACTCTATAAGCTATTTTATAATAAAACAGGTTAATTATTGTTTCCTATTAGGTTTATTTTTCAGTATTTAACACATCTACTAGGCATCTAACATCTTGTTTTAAACTGAAAATGTTGGGAATTTTTTTTAATACTAAGTGGGTTTTTTTGCATTATTGCGAAATCCCAGTTTTTCCAGAAACATCAAATATCTCATGTCATTGATAATACTTCTAATTAATTTTTCTTCTTTTTCTTTCCTCAGTTATTTGATTATCTGAAACAATACCTTTTCTGAATATTTTCATTTTTTGTTCACAAAAACTATGAGTTCAGTAGAGCCCTGTATGTTTCTAAACATTTGCATTACTAGATAACAATTTATTAATAGTATTAGGTTTTTAAAATAAAAGACCCGTAAACTGTTCAGTGTGCCAAGAAGATATACTTTACAGCTGTGTCCTGGCAGGATGACTGAAATGGTGTTACACGTCAGTTTACTAAATCTCTCTGAAATGTCATGTTGCTGTGATTTGCCAAATGGACTTACAGCCAGATTTTCTCTTCCCACTTTCTGTAGCTCTGGATCTACGGGGAGCAGATCATTGCAAGTTTTTTCATAGGACATAGTAGATGTAATGTTATTATACTCCCACTTTTCATGTTGAAAAGCAATTGTAAAAACCCACTTCTTTTGACTAAATATGTGGAATGAAAATACTCACTACATTTTAGATGTGATGGCAGGTGCTATTTTTGAACAGAGCAATTGGTACTAAACATAAGCTAAAGTTGCCCTCTGAAATATTTTTAAACATTTTTAAGATTTGGTGTTTATTATCTAATGTGGCTGCTTTGGTTTTTTTATATTCACAGGTTGTTTGGTGTCACTTCTCTTACTCAGACAAACTGCTCAAGCACTTGGATGATCATCAAAAACCAGGAGTTACATTGGTATCACCACGCCAACCCAATCTTACTGCTGGTGATGTACTACACCCTCGCGACTCTCATCCGTCTCTGGCTGCAGGAGCCCATTGAAAGGGTAACTTCCTCCTCTCTTCCCATGACTGATGGCTGGGAGACTGCCCAGGGAAAATGCTCACTAACAGAGGTGCAAAACTTTAGGAAAATTACGGGAAATAGACAGCAAGTGCAAGGTGGTACTTTGAATTTGGAGTTTTCATTCAGTTTGTCCAAGAGTCTGATCTAACATGGCTATTATTCTTAAAATCATTGGGACAATTATGCAAGGAATGCAATGGCAGAGCATTAATGCTTTGATTTGGAAAGCAGGTATTGATATGCTGTAATGGCTGGACTTGATTCACTCAATGATCTGAAAGGTCTTTTCCAACCTAAATGATTCTGAGTCTGTGATTCAAGTTTAGGTGCTATCAAGTGAAATGCCAGCACCTAAGGCTTGTCAACCAGAGCAGAGCTAGGATTTTTGGCACAGGATGCAGTAAGACAAAGCATATATTTGTAATTTTATCAAAGATATAGAAAAATTTTCTTAAAACCTTTCCTCCTGTGTGCATGAGCAAAAATCCCAGCTTTCATTTAAGAGCAAGAGAACAAGGAGAAAAAAAAAAAGTAAACCTTTACTTCTTCCAGTTTCAGAGGAAAATGGGTATATGGGAACCCAGAGGTATCTTAAAAGCTTAGAAACTGAAAGTATAAAAAGGATGATCCTAGGCATTACTTATATTAATTTCCTGATCCTCAGAGGCCTGATGGGAGTTTTCAAGTTGAGGTTTAGTAGTGCTGTAAACCACAATGAAAATACTCATGACTCTGCTGTGAATTAGTGGAGTTTGTAGAGGCAAATAAAAATGTTGAAGGTTTTCTTATTTTAAGGGTATTTCTTTATATAATGGATAATGTAACCATTTAACATTTAAAAAGGCAATCAAAATACATCACTTCTGAATTGAGATGTCTGGTATTTGGGGGTTACATATCCCCAAATATGTAATTTGGCTTCAAAAGGTGACCGATGCCTGAGCCATCACCTTGAGCTATTAAAAAATTGTATCTTAAGTTCCCAAAAATCTTAATACTCTCTTTACTAAAGTCATATCATTGTGATCCAGTACCCTCTGGCATTGGGTGTTTTTAGGGTCTTTTTCCTTTTATTTTTTCTGCAGCTGCAGCTTCTGGAAATTAGATTTTTCTTTTCTCTTTTTAAATGAAACATTAGATTTCCAGATAATAATATGATTTTAGCACTGGGGCTGTAACTAGAGCTTCACATCTCACAAACTGCTTAGTAAAACCATGAAAACTGCCCACAGAGGAGTAGCCACATGTGAAATGCAGTTAGTGTGAGCTGTGTGATCTCAGCAAGTCTGGGAATTGATTACCAGTACCTGGGTTGTTTTCATCCAACAGCCACCATCTAAAGGTTTGGTGTTGGACCTAAGTTAGTTGCTGTGCTTTTTTAGTGGAGAGAAGTGGGTCTTTCTGTCGAGGAGAGAGAGAATGCTGCAATTTCCTACAGGGACTTGAGAGGAACTATAGTGGTCTTGCCTGCAGTTCTTTTTTTTAGAGTGCTTGTGGTGTCTGAGATAGATATTCCCATAAAACACTAAAACCAGTCTCTGAGAACTGCTAGCAAGTGAAATTAGAGATGCTTTCCAGGCAGTTGAGCTAGAGTAAGTATTAAAAGACATTAATTTAAGAAACATTGATGTCAAGTTCATGGCTACATGAAAGGCAATACCAAGTCTTGGCACTCCCAAGGGAACTTCACATGCCAGGGAAATGATGCTTCCCTGCAAAGATAAAAGATAGTTTGAAAAAAGAACACTGTAAAAAAAGGAGTATCCATGCATTAATGCTTATTTTTGATGCACAGGATGTTAGTGATGCAAGTGTTTGTCATTAGAAAGAGATGCTGAGATTTGCAAAATTTACTGTATTTTCTGTATTTTGCACATATCCTCCTTATGGTTTTGGGTTTTTTTTTTTTTTTTTCTACATGCATTTATTTTGGTTTTGTTTAGTGGTGTCATAGATTAGGATTTAAAATTTCTTTTACTAGCTCTTCTCTGTAGACTGCATTCTCAGTTTTTAAAATCCAGAATAATTCTAGGTATCATTGAAATGTTTTTAAACTTGTGTAATTGTGGTGCATTTGATTCATTATGGAGCTAAGTAACCTGCTTTTTCAGTCCCCGGTGATTTTGAAGTTACTCTGTATTTAGGATCTCACTACTAACCTACCTGGTGTTTAATAAATGGCAAAGACAAAATGCTATGAGGTGTTTGGTGTAAAGAAGTTGTTCTCTATATGCTGCTGTCCTGTACAGTAAGAAGTGGCTCACCTTAGGAATTTTGTTCAAAAGTTCTTGGACAAAAACTGTTTTGAACAAAACAAGAAAGAAATACTTTTTCAGTCTAAAAAGATTGCATAAGCTAAATATAATACTGATGTAGCTGATGCTAAAAAGCAGAGTAAAACATGTAGACCTGATGGGTTTTTTTCTTCCTTGTGTGAATTACATCTTGGGGTCCTCTTGTGGATAAAATTCCACCTGGATGGCAGCAAAAATTGTCTTTGAGACAGATACTCTTGAGAGTGTCTCTAAATGCTGCAGGTGATGAATAATTTTACAGAAACACACCCCCACTTCAAATCTCCAGTTTCAGGGTTCAGTTTTTTGTGTGTGCACCACAGTGCCAAAGAATGGCATGCATGAAATTTCAGTGTATGCTCTCCATATGGGATTCTGAATGGATCTTACTCATGCAAAGTGGCTGCGGCAGTCAGTGGAAGATTTGCTTTTCTTATGCTTTCTGGTTTGGATCCTGAATTGTTCTAACATTGAGTCTTGTGAAATTCTACCTCTGCAAATAAGAAAAAGCAATCTGTCTCTGGAGATTTCAGCTCACAGTTGCAACTGCTGGTGCTGAATAGATGAATAGAGCCCATTCATTCTGTGCTGTGAGTGGTAAGTAATAGCACAGGAGCCAGCAGAGCTACAGCAATTGAATGTAGAGTCCTCTTAAAAAAAATTATAACTGTTTTAATTAAAAGGTATTTAAGAATTGCTGAGAAAGAACTGAAAAAATTAGGCAAGTCAAAGGACTCTCACAAGCTGTGCTTCTTTGACTAGTATTGTCTTTTCTGACTTTTCTTCCTCTTCTGAGAAAGAAAAAACAAGATTTCCCACCCTTCCCTGTTGTGTCTAAGGCTAAAAATATCTTAACTAAAATGATTGTATGTGTCTTAGGTCTTTTGTATTGTTTTTGTCACCCTGGTGCCAAACTAAATGCCTTTGATAAGCAGTTCTTTATGGTTCATATTTATATTAAAGTGTCAAATGGCAGTGGCAAGTATTTTAAGCACAGAATCAGTTTATTTCATCTTACAGTTTTGCTAGGAATGCCCTTTTACTATCAAATATAAATATAAAATCATATGTGAAATGTGCTACCATTTCCTCTGAAAAGTGAAACTAAATTAATAATCATTGCTTATCTAAGTCAAGTAAAAAATAGGACCTTGCTGCTAGGATTGGAATGAGGAGAGTTTCAAAATGAGCTGGGATGTTTGGATGTCTTGTTCTCACGGGTAGCTTTGCAGACCTCTGCCCAGCACCCTGATTTATTCTTGTATTACATCAGAGGATTTTGCTTAAGCAATGAGAACAGTGGCCACCAGCAGGCTGCTGCTCAGGAGGAACAGTGCAGGAAGGGCTCTGGTAGGGCTCAAAGAGAAGCTGTAACCTATTGAGGTTTGCACTCCTCCTCAGCTTAGTGACAACATTTGCCATCTCAGATGGAGAAATGAACCACGTGGATTAGAGACAATCACAGAGTCATAGGACAGTCCCGGTTGGAAGGAACTTGGGAAGGTCATGTGAAGCAACTTCTGAGAGAAAATCAGATAAGATTTTCCAGGGCCAAATCTTTGCATGGTTCATTGTTCTCATGGTGAAGGGGGAAAATAATTTAATATATATATATATACATATATATATATTATTTTAAACTTTTTTTTAATACTCAGAAGGTGTTTCCCTGAAGCAAATTATGTCCTTAGTCTCCTCTCCTATAACTATGCCTCCCTGTGAGAATACTACCCTTGTCTTCTCTAAAACTGTAATTTTATTGCCATAAATTGGAAAAAAATCCCCCTGATTCCTGCATCCTTCAGCTTCTCCAAGCCTCTAATCATCTTGACAATTCTCTGTGGGATCTTGTCCAGATTTTCTCTTGAACTGGGGATGCCAGAATTGCATGGCAGGTAGGGCCTGACACTTGCCAGGCACAGTGGAATAATCAGATCCCTTGATCTGCTGGCAGCGCTCTGGCTGATGCAGTCCAGGACGTGTCTGCCTTCCTTGCTGCTGGAGTGCAGTCCACTGCTGGCTCTTTTTCAGCTTGCTGTGCACCAGAGCCTGTTCCACAGAGCTGCTTCCCACACAGTCTGTCCACAGCCTTTACTGTTATGTGTGTTTATTCCAGCTGCAGGACTTTATCTTTGTTAAAACTCATGTAGTTTTTGGTGTCCCATCTCTGGGTGGTGAGTCTTTCTTCTGGCCCGTTCACAAATTTTATTTTTTCTTATCTTCCTCCCAGTTCACAGATTTTATCATTCACAAATTTTGTGTGAGTGCAATTCCATCTAGGTAGTTTTGAATAGGATTAGACCTAGTGCCAGTCTCTGAGAAGCTCCACTCATAGCAATCTGCCTTTTTGTATTTGAGCCTTTACCCTACTTGAAGAAAGGCATTTTAGCTAATTCTCCACCCATCTTGTGCTCCATTTGTCAAGTCCTTATCTTATTGGCTTGTCAGCAAAGTTATTATGGAACAGTGGTCAAAGATTCTGAAATAGCATACACTGCCTTGAAAATTAGACATTGCACCTTGTGGGTTTTATATTTTATGTATTTCTATATGCTCATGGTATGATTATATGGTAAACTAAGGTAGTACCTGGAGGTCTGTGTAATTCTGGTGTCATGTAACCAGCAATTATAGAAAAGCTGTCAATATTTCTGAAAATGTCATCTCAGAGTCATCAACCATAAACCAAGTCTGTTAGCCACTAATGGTGGCTAATTATGGTTAATATGGCTAAAAATTTGTTAATTAGCCTTTAAAAGGTGCTTCAGACATGCTTTGGAGAGGGAACACCAGTGGGGGGGAAATTTCAGTTCCTCTGCTAAGATTGTATTTACAGAGCTAAAGCTAGTGCTGTCATTTGTTGTCATTTAGCAGACACCTGATGAAGAGAAATCTGTCAGCAGGGAGGATGACAAAGAAATTCCCTGCAGCCCCATTCCAATGACAGCAGAGAGGAGACGCAGTCTGTGGTATGCAAGCCACTACACAACTGATGAGAGAAAAGTAAGACTGGAGGGGGAAGGGTCTCTGCATTACACAATTACTTTGAATTAAGGGAAGCGGTGTTACGTAGATTTCAAGATCTCCATGTGTGATTATATAAATCAGATAAAATATCTGATTAATATAAAAATCAAGGCTGCATGGCAGAGTAGGATAGGAATGTATTTTGTAAAAATGAATGAAACAAAACCAAGAGCTAGTGTAAGGATGTAAATGAAAAGCATGGTCTATGTTTTTGGTTTACACATTTAAGAAGTGTAGGACTGGGCTTTTGGCTTGGGGCCATTATCTTTGAGCAAACCAGCTAGAAAGTCTGTTAGGGAGTTAAACCTGGTGTAAAGATCTGATCTGCCTTGTAGCTACTAATTAGCACTGTCACTGGTGAGTGGGGACTGCCAGCTTATCTTCTCCTAAGCACACTGTTGTCCTTCTTGAAGATACAAAGCAAGGCAGTTTAGGCAGCTATGTTAAATATCCTGGAAGGATCCAGCTTTCTACCACCTGTCTGCACCAGCTGCACAGCAAAATTTCATTTGTTGAGTTATTGTCAAATTTGGGACATATGTGTATTCATATATACTCAATCCACATATATTCAAGCCCCAAGAAATCCACTATAATAATTGTAATGGGAAAGGAGCTGGCAAATGGATAAAGGAATGTATTTTATATTTGTATCACCATTTTATTGGAACTATTTTTATAATTGTAGTAATTCTAATGATTGTTTAAAAACTTAGTTTTTAAGCACTGGATCATTAGAAAGACATTAGAAAGCAGTTAATCAGTATAATGCAATACTGATTAATTCTTTGACTTAGTATCCAAAATTTCAATACAACATTCTCAGTTCTGGTTTAAAATTTACAGGAGCATACAGTAAAATTATGTCAATGCTATGGCACACTGAATACAATTTTATGGTATTGTACAATTCTGCTGACTTTTTAAGAATTCTTTCTGAATTTCTTGGTGCAAATCTGCAAAAGTCAGCACATATACATGCATGTATTCAAGAAGTCATACTTACTAATGCTTGAGCTGTGCTTCTGTAATAATTTGTTCTTGCATTGCTTTTTGCAGCTTCTGTCAATGACCCAAGATGAATACAAGCCATCGGATGTTAGTATACTACTAGTCTTTGTAATTTCGCAATTCTTCTCAATGTGTTTAAATACAAACAATGATACATACAGATAAAACCTTAGATGACATTTCTAAAACTTCTAGATTTATGGTTAGCCTGCCATTTACCCTATAATCTTGATTATCCTAAATGTAATTGTCTTCTGCTTCCTTAATAATTTCCCTTAGAAACTGTTGATTGATCACTTGAAATAAACTGCTTGTAGTAGTACCAACTGGCAAACGATCTTTGCTATTTCATTGGGTTTGAATAAGATATGAAATGCTTTCTAATGCAAGCCACCTTTAAATTTGATTTAGTTTCTTTGCTATATTTTTTATTTCATTCATGTTGGAATGCTGAGGCCCTTAAAGCATGACCGACAGCACATATGTGTTCAATTTGCAGATTACAGAAAATCCAAGTCTTTATTTGAGCAGACAGCAAATGATCCATTTATCTTGACTGCTACAGACCTTAGCAGACTCTGAAAGCAGAAAAGTCGCCTCTGTTTAGCACACACAGGAGAATGGAGATGGAGATGAATTTTAGGAGCATCCGTAGCCTAATCTAAACGTGCTCCACAGCCTGTACTTGGTGCAGCTGGATATGACTGAACATAACCCAGATACTATTCTGAAACAGTTCACAGGCTGTTGCACATGCCTGTGAATAGTTTGGACAAGGAAGATATGCTCCTGTTTCACAGCCTGAGCAGAAATCAGTCTTGAGCACATATTGCCATCACTAACCCACAGCATGTGAATTTCTGCCAATAGGAAAGATATTGATGGTTGTGATTGCTGGAGCCCTTAGTCAAACAAGCACAAGGGCTGAAATTGAAGTCACAAAAGTAAAACAATGAAAGGGTGTTGAGTTAGCACTACCAAGTGACAAAAATGTACAATCAATAACAATGATTACCACAAGTGGTTTTATTAACAGCTGCAAATTTAGATCTCACCACTAATAATTCCAATTGGAAAGTCATTTATAGCCATTATTTTAATAACTACTGGAAATAACTAGATGTGAACTGAAGTCTGAAAATCCTGATGTAGTAGTTTGTCTAAGAAGAAGGATGAATTTTTAGTTACTTCTATTAGTATGACATAAAAATATAGCAACAATAAATTTTGGAAGCTGTTCTGTGTTACTTTTGCATGCAACATGACTATAACATATCAGTTTCTTGGAAGTAACTGCAGCTGCTTGTTAAACTCTTTTAACATTGGCACTCGAGTAGCAAAACACAGAAGTAGGAGTCCCACCCCTCAAAGAGCCATGGTAAATGCATTGCCTCTCTCTGGTGTGCTGGCAGGTGCTGCTGGTGACAGTGAACGGGAACCCTGCAGACTATCACACCATCCACCCTGCACTGCCACTAGAGAATGGCCCAGCCAAAGCAGACGTGTACTCCACACCACAGTACAAGTGGGAGCCCTCGGATGGCGTGTCAGGTAGCAAGTTGCCTAGGAATTGTCATTTTTTCCATGTGTTTTTCTTATTCTGTATTTCCAGTCCCTGCCTCTAGCATTTCTTGCCATTTTGGTAAGCTCTCTGGGCCTGTTAAAGTTGAATAATGCTGTCACCTTGCAATGATGGTTACCCATACAACAGTTTTGTAACCTGGGCTCTAGGTGTATACCATCCAAAATACTTTGCCTACCAACGCAGTGATTTGGAGTAGCCATCAGAGTGATTGCAAGCAAAGTAATTTCAGGAGAGGATGCATGTACTTTCTATACATGCATCCTCTCCTGGATTGCAAATAAGAATTTCTTTTTCTACTTAGAAAAGGAAGAGGAGGAGGAGGAAGAAGAAGAGGAAGTTACTCAGGAGGAAAAGGAAAATGTTAAATTACATGCCCTGGTCTCTGTGTTTCAATTTATCATGAAACAAAGCTACATTTGTGCTCTGATAGCTATGATGGTAAGTACTAGCAATAAAGAGAATGCTTCTGATTTTATGAAAGTGCCTTCTCCATGTTTTTCTGAAAGTAGTCTCATTGTTTGGTTTTCAGCAAGTCTTTGTATCAGGCTCAAAAAATATCAAGATAGTGTCTGCATAATTTTGAGCCCATTTTAGGTTATTAATGTATAATTCCTAGGCCTATTGCACACTTTTAAATAGGACATTTCCAGGACTGAGAGCCCCAGGCTTTGTTGTCTGTTGAATACCAGAAAATCTCTGTGTCTCAGTTTTCTATTGATTCCCAAGCTCTTACACAAGCAGGTTTGTCATGTGTTTGCACCACTCAAAAATTTGCCTGTAAAATTAATGTATGTCATACTGATATAGAAAACTGTAAAAATATGGTTCCTAATTCAGGCAATGCATGCATCCAATGACTCTGTGAGAAGAAAGGATCTGTAAAGCCTGGTTTCCTGCACTGAAAGATCTCAAGGAAAATACAACTTTGTGCCAAGGCAGACTTTCATGTTGTTTTATTACCCTTCTTTCTCTTTTTCATGCTGTTGCTTGTTTTTAAGCCTACTTGTTGCAAACACTTTGAGCTGCATTATACCAAGGTTTCCACATAATGATTAGATGTCTTTCTATATTCCCAATGCAAGCTTCGCTTTTACTGTTTTGGAGAAGTTTCAACTATGATGAAATTAACCATAAAGCTTCTTGGCCCAATTTTGCTTTAAAAACGGTAAAACAAATTACCTTGGCTGCCTCTCGTTTGCATAAAGTTTCAAACTTTATTGGCTGTCTTTTAACAGAAAAAGTTTCCCCTGTAAATAAGGCAGGCTCCTTATGCAAAATATGGACCTGGATTGATGCATTCTGAGATATCAACAAGTAATTAGTTATTTTCATATTGACACAGTAACTTTTTTCCTATTTTTTAAACTCATGTACTTCTATGATCTAAGGATCATAGAATGGTTTGGGTGGGAAGGGATCTTAAAAGTTATCTAGTTCCAACCCCCTGCCTTGGGCAGAGACACCTACCAGACCAGGTCGGTGTTTCTCTTTTAATTAATTCCCAGGGTTATATCTCTCAATATAAAAGAAGACTATATATTTGAAGAACTTACTTGTAGTTTAATGCTAGCTTTTATCTTCATGACATTTTCTGATTTTATGTGATCCAAATTAACTTATGAATTTACTTGTGGTATGCTCTGATGGAAATTCTGTTTATACTACAGCCAAAGACAGCTCAGTGTAAGCAATTTTCTCATACGAGCATGGAGAAGTACCATATCAGTGTTTTTCACATACCCTTAAAAGATACAATTTCCTGGAGGGCTAAGCTAACCTGTCAAAAATATTCTTAATGTTTAATAATTTTTTTTAATGCTTTGTTGGCAGTTGCTCCAAAGTTATAGCAGCAGATATACGGCTAAATTTAGTCCTAAATCAATAACACAATGTAGATAAAAAGCACTTAAAACCCCTAAATCCTTTTCTTCAGTGTTTAATAGAGAAGTTTTTGAAAACAGAATTCTGAAAGCTGTAGAAAATGTTCTATAGTTGTGAGTATTCAGGTAATCTACCACAGTTACTATAGACTAAATGTTCTTCAGGTTGGATGGGTGCACACCACAGCTTTCCATTTTAAACTGATTCCACAAAAACGAGAGCAGTATTGAGTTAATGCTGTTTTGTAATGCTGTCAAAGGCCTTCAATGCAGTACCCATTGACTCGGTTTTGCCATTTCTGCTCTGAATTCTTTGCTGCTGTTTTGCAAGAAAAAATTCTGTGCTCAAGCTTTAATTTATATTTTCCATCTCTTTTACTTTGGTGTAATGAGAAGCAATGAGTCTGCTTACAAAGTGCAGCTAATGCATCAAGGGTTGGCCCTCAGAATCTACTTTCTGCATGTTCTACAAGGGGTTTATTTTAGCAGGTCCATTAGGTGATTAATATGGGTGAGAGTCTGATGAAAATGAAAATATGTGAAAAGTGTAACTGGAAATCTGCAACTGTGCTGTTCCTGAATCCATTTGTGGACGTGTTTTTCTTCTCTTTCCTCCTTCCATCAGGCATGGAGCATCACATATCACAGCTGGTTGACTTTTGTGTTACTGATCTGGTCTTGCACATTGTGGATGATTCGGGACCGAAGGAAATACGCCATGATCAGTTCACCATTCATGGTTTTTTATGGAAATCTACTGCTAATATTACAGTATATATGGAGTATTGAGCTCAAGAATGATGAACTTCCTCAAGTATCTGGTTTTTTAAAAAGAAAGGAACCTGGGGAGCTGGCATCAAAGGTAAGTGCAACAAACAGCTGAGAATTATTTATGAAACCACAAAGTATATCGTGATAAAAATTTGAATCTCTTGACATTTCTTTAAGAGTGCATCCACAGTGTTCAGTAGCAATTCTAAAGCAAAGGGTAAATCATTAGAAAGAGTCTTCAGAAAACTGCTAATTGCATATTAAGCTAATACTAGATAGTTCAGACACCGTTTAGGTTTTCATGATAATTCTGTAAAAAATACTTGGTGGATTGAAATCGCTCCCTTGTTTGGTTTTATAAACTGGATTCAAAACCAGATGTTATTTGATTCTCTAGATTAACACCCATGGGATGTCAGACATGTCTGTGACTGTGATGGCAACTGTGTTGTCATTGCAATTACCAATACCACTCACTCCCTAATGGTTTGGCACAAGCAGCAGCACATAGCAGTGGGTGGCTGAGGTTTAATTCTTTATCCTTACACCTGAATCAGCATGAGTTGAAATCCATTTTAGGTTAGAACCAAGAGAATTTGCTGACCCCAGTGCATGATAGACTTTTTCTTTAATGTCTTGAAAAAGCATTTCATTCTGCAATTTTTCTCCTGGAGAAGGGACTGAGCAAAAATAGGATGTTTTTTTTCCTAGAGCACCCGAGAGGGACATCTCAGGGAGTGCATCTAGTTGGCACTGCTCCCCTTGTGCTAAGTGGATCACTTCCCTTGTGACCCCTAATTACAATTTAAGTTGATTCTGTATGACATCTTCCTTGTTGGCAATACCTTTTGGACAACCATTTCTGGGTCTTTAATGCATTTGAAAGTTAGTGAGTGCTGTATTATTTGTCTTGTAACATTAGGGCTGGTTTGGTAAGAGGGATAAAGCTCAAGGGGTTCTGCAAGAGAAGTTTTACTTTTTTTTTTCAATGACTTCATAAATCCCTAAGGAATTTTAACTGTCTTAATACTTCATTCCCTTTGGTATTATTTTTCATTGGCTATATCATCTTGTCTAAAACAGATACTGTCAAGAAAGGAAGCTGGTGTGTGTATATGGTGATTTGGCCACATCCATAAAGTCATTAGGTGTTTAATGTGGTTTTTTAAGCTGAATTAAATGTACTCCATAACTTTCACAGAATCACACAATAGTTGAAGCCAAAAAAGGCTTCTGGAGGTCATTGGTCCAACTCTCAAGCAGAGCCATCTTGATTGCCCAGGACCATGCTTAGATGGTTTTTGAATATCCCTATGAGTGGAAACTCTTGTTACATCCTGGGGCAACCTGTGCCAGTGCTCAATTACCCTCACAGGAAAAAAGTTTCCTGATGTTCAGAGGGAACATCCCATGTTTCAATTTGTGCCTATTGCCTCTGGTCCCATCACTGGGTACCACTGAAAAGAGTCTGACTCCAACCTCTTAATGCCTCCCTTTGGATATATATAGACATTGAATGAGATTCCTCCTGAGCTTTGTCTGTTACATAGGAGAGATGTTCCAGAGTGACATTTGCTTTCCTCCAGCAATTCTCCCATCACCATGTTTGATCAAAGGTCATTGAGAGTAACCTCTACTAGTGACACCAGCCAGCTCCTGGGCACATCCCATCAGGACCCATGCACTTATGTATGCTCATTTTCTTTAAATATTCCCTGATCCAAGCCTGTTCCACCAAAGGAAGACTCATCCTTGCTTCAGACTTTTCCATGGTCTCCAGGAACTGTGTTTCCTAAGGGCAGTCTTGCTAGCAAAGGCTGAGGCAGAGAAGGCATTTGCTACCTCAGTTTCTTCCATGCCCTGTGTCACCCGGGCCTTCACCCCAGTCATCAGGGCCTAGATTTTCTCTAGCCTTCCTTTTTCTGCTGAGGCATGTACAGAAGCAAATCTTGTTGCTTGACATGCCTTGCCAAACTCAGTTTCAGGCCTTGACTTTGCTAACCATGTCTGTGCATGCATGGCCAGGCAGATTCTATGCATGCAGGCAGAGTCTCTGCATTCCAGCTGTGTTGCTGTGCAAATCCCAACCTCACCTCTGCATCTTTCTGGCCTGTGCTTCCTAAGGAGCCTGAGGCTCTGTATTGCAAATATTCAAGGCATCACACTCTGTCTCTCTCATCCCAACAAGACCACAGCCCTGCACAGAGATCTCTGATTGCTTGGGTTTGTTCACCATGCTGCCGGGCTCAAGTTTACAGGCACTTGAGAGGGGCACCTGACATGCTGTTTTCCCAGAAGGAATCTGGCAGGTTTCCCTGTAAGGCTGTGTTGAAGTAATTGCCTTGATTGTATATACAAATGCTTCCAGTGACCCTGAATAAGCCCTGTTTTGCTGAGTATGTATTTCCTTTTGTTCACATCACCCCAGGCACCCATTGCTTGTTAGCCTTGCCTATCAATCTCTCTTTAGTAGTTTATCTACTAGTAACTCTGTACCCCTCTTTATTCCTAATTTAAAGTCCTTTGAATAACGGTTGATTTTAAATAGAGACTGGATACTGTATTCTGCAGAAAGAAGTGTACTGTAATTCTTTCTGCATAAGTGTCTGCATGCTATATGTGTTTCCTGGTCTGAAAATGAGATAGAATCTATACTGTAAAAGGTGGCTAAAAGCATTTATTTCATCTGCAACCCTTCAAGACTTTTCTTAGAGCCAGCTCTGGCTGTGGAAATGCCGAGTAGAACAAGGAGGTAAATGTGGCAGGAAGTCAGAGCTAATCACTGCAGTAGAAAGTCTGTGTTTTACAATATCAAAGGTTTGTGTTGGAAAGGCTAGAGCTTCAGGAGGTATCTGGGGACCTGTGACAAGTCACACAGACTGACAATCTGCTGCCATGGCTCAGTGTTAGCAGCAATATCGATAAAAAAAAACATCTCCTGGGAGCAATCCTTTTCCCCATTAAAGTCTGGCGCATTAGAAAAATATTACACTGTATCATGGGCCTTGCCATTTTGTTGTGTACACATATTTGGCTCTTACGTGGTTCTTTGAAATTTTCTGTTCTTCTAGCTATGTAGTGAAATAAGTCTCCTTCTGTAAAGGGAAATTATCAAAAAACTTTATAGAAAGCAAACATAAAATCAAGTGTGTGACAACAGGTATCATGTTGTTTTCTAAATTTTGTCCATCTCTTGGTATTGCAAGCTGTTGAATGTAACTTTTTGTAACACACAGAATTGCACTCTTCATTAAAGAGATCTGTTTATTTCTAAGGTATCCTGCTGTTACTGAATTAACATCTCTTGAAGCTCTTAAAAGAATAAAGGGCTATCTCAGCTCTTGTAACTGTTGTAAATGCAAAGCAAATTCCATTGACTGGGTCTTCTGTAACTGCAATACATACAAAAAATGGATTTTTAATTAACTGTGTTTAAGCACCTGAAGTAACAAACCTCCTAAATCAAAATATTTATGATGTACAAAATCATGATAATGACAGCACACTCTTACATATGCTTCTTCCCTGAAAAAAAGGTAAAAAATGAACAAAAACCCAGCAAATGGAAATTATATCAATCAAGGCATAATAAGAAGATTCCTAAACTTATAGGACAGTAATTAAAAACTGAATAAAACAGGGTAGGAATAGATGCATATAAGTGAATACCTTTAAGAAATGAAAATGTGCAAATGAAGCAAAGTTGTCTGTAATGCAGGATGTTTCCTAAATAACATAACTTGCCATGAGATGCACTTTGACACCACTGCCATTGCTGCCATTTTCTGAGAAACAGAGAAAACAAAGGCATACAAAATTTGTGAAAACCTATGCTTTATCAGTAGGACATAGGATATACAATTAGTCTGTTGGTTTTGTTTTGATTTTTGTTTGCAGATTCTTTTCACAATTACTTTCTGGCTACTGCTTAGGCAACACCTCACTGAACAGAAAGCACTTCGGCTAAAAGAAGCTACTTTATCTGAGGTCAAAGTTGGAAGTGAAGAAAATGAAGAAAAAGGTAAAGCCAGATCCAATTTAGTCCTTCAGTCATGATAGAAGTTCCAGTTACTGCGTTTCTCTGATGCTGAAAGCAATTAGCAAGGTATCTGTTATTAGCTAAGAAAGATATTACAAAATCTATGTGCAGCTATTTCTGAGCTACAGAAGTAAAACACTTTTAAACTTTAGAACTTCATATAAAGTGTTCTTTACTGGAAGGTAATAAAATGACTCATTTCAGAAAGATCATGGAACTTCCAAATGATCAGTCTACTGCTGTGTTCCCAACTCAAACCAGGGGATTAATTGCCTTGAAGTTTAACCACAGGAGATGAGTTTACCTAGGAAAAGTTGCTAAATTCCTTGAAAGTTGTGTTGGTGCATAAACTCTTTTACAGACACAGAAGTTAAACTACAAATTTCAGTGGGAAAAAAAGGAGATGTTTTTTCAGTACAGGGGCTCAAGCACACCTGAGAGCAAAGTTTACTTTTATAGATTCAGCTTGCCTAATAACTCAGCGACCTGTTCTTTCTTTTGCTATGGACACATGTTCCTTCAGACATTCCTTGCCCTCTCTCTCTGGATGTTAAACTGAAAATGTTAAGTGCACTGAAATGGTAGAAAGTGAGCCCTGGAAGCAGTGGTGTGGTTCTGTCTCTGATTAATTATGGTCCTTGTCTCAGTAAAACATCTGATCAATGTCAAAGCTGTACTACAAGGATTTTCAAGGCAAGAGCCTGAGGAGGGGGATGGTGAGTGAGACAAAAGGAGTGGGCAAGCCTTTTGATGGTGAAGTTTCAATATTGCTCTCAGTGGAAGGAAAAACAACTGTACTATGGTTCTGGCAAGCTCTGTTATCAAGCCCTGTTATCTAGGTACTTGCACATGTACTTGCTGCTGGGGGTCACTTACCCTGCTTTCCACATACTTCATAAGGTTAATAACTGGGGAATCTTGACCTCTTCATAGGGCCAAAGCAGCTTTTCTTTTCTGGCCCAGATGCAGCACAAAAACCTGGATAAATGGTAGCTTTTTTGAAAAACGGCAGTGTTAGTGCAGCACTTCTATTTTTTAAGCTTCTTTGGGTTTATGTTAATCTTTTCCCTTGGTTGTGGTTTTTGAGGATAAACACAATATTATCTAAAGGATGAAGCTCAAGACAAGAGGCTGGAACTCGAGATGAGAGTTTAAACTCAAGAGGTTTCTGGTGGTGCTGGTGGTCTCTTTGTTTTCCAATTCAAAAGGTTGCTTACTGGAGAGTATAAGAGTATCTGGAAAATGTTTTGGCTCTTATCCATTATGCAACCCTTAAGCTCTGATTTTCCACTAAAGCTGCTGACATTTCAGACAAAGAGAAGGTGGGTGTCTGGTAAGGATGTATAGCCATGTGCCCTATGGCTCCAGCAGCAGGCTTAAGCTCATACGAAGTTAAAACTCTTTTCCTTGCTCTGGAGGCATGCATGATCAGGAATTACAGTCTCTTGTGACTATTGAGTTTTAAGTTTCTGTGTTGTGTGCAGAGATTTTACTTTCCACCCATTTAAATTCTTACTAAAATTCCCCAGAAGAGACAGGCCAAATGTGACTCTGTGTTTGCAGAAGAGGAGTCGCAGGAGGGAGAAGTGTCAGAAGAACAGGAAGAGGAGAAGGAAGAGGAGGAGGAGGGAGAGGAGGATGATGAACAGGATATTATGAAAGTCTTGGGGAAGCTGGTGATGGCTATGTTAATCAAGTACTGGATTTACGTCTGTGGGGGCATGTTCTTCTTTGTCAGCTTTGAGGGTACAATTGTCATGTACAAAATCATCTACATGGTACTGTTCCTCTTCTGTGTGGCCCTCTACCAGGTAAGGGAGAACTGTGTTAACTGAATTTTATCCTTGAATAGAACTGTTTGTACTTTTAGCTTGGTAATAAAGTGGCTCCAAATAGAATTCATGAGCAGTGAACTTGTTGTATAGTTAGACACAACAGAATCAGACCATTTGAATGGATTAAGACTAATTTTCCTCTGGTTTTTGGTTATAGTGACAGGCAAAGTGCATGTAAATTAGATACAATGCACACCTCTGCCATGCCACTTCACCATAAGCTCTGGAACCTTTGTGGAAAATTCTGAGTCTATGCACATTCTACATAGCCACCAGTTTTTCTGACAGCTGGTCCACACTGCTTCCACATCCCAACGAGCATGGGAGTCCCTCTCCTGGATTTTCATCACCTAATGGTGATGAAATTAGCTGGCTGAAGTGGTCCTTGACTTTGTGTCTATGGCCCATATCTCAACAGATATTTTTGCGCAAAAGTCTTTAATGCATTTGCATCAGGAGTGAAAACTAACTCAAAAATCTGTGCCTGGCACTGGGTAATCATTGCTCACTTCAGATCAGCTGGGAAAAATAGTGTTCTTCATCCATGTTCAACAGTACAATGTTGTCAATATTTCTGTCAGTGTCTTTGCCTTCAGCTTGTGTCAGCATTTTTGGTCTGTGATTTTCAGGTACACTATGAATGGTGGAGAAAGATTTTAAAGTACTTCTGGATGTCAGTGGTTGTTTACACAATGTTGGTACTTATCTTCATCTACACATACCAGTTTGAGTCATTCCCTGGGTTGTGGAAAAACATGACAGGCCTGGATGAAAGGAAGTAAGTGGTTTTGATTCATTTTTTATTTGTATCTTTTATCTGAGTTCAGTGTGATGGAAGGATCTAAGAGAAGTCTTCCTTCTTATAGGAGAAAAATCTCATGCAGCCATTCTCAGGCATAGCTGATTTTAGGCACTCAGTTATGAAGCCATAGATTTATTGGTATAGAAGTGAGCAAAACCAAGAGAGGAGCTCAGAGTTGTATTTTCTCCACCTGGCTGTTAGGCCTTTGGATTGCTTATGTTCTCAATACAGTGCCAATACTTCTCTTCACCACTTTGACCATAGGAACCAGATCCAGGGAAAGATTAAGGGTAGATCTGCAAGATGTTTAGAAATGATGAAAGTGAACCTGCTTTCCAGCTAATAAAGAGGACGGGGATTCTTCATCCTTGTGATGAGTTGGGCATTTCTCAAGTAGAGCTTACTCTGGAAAGTATAAGCAATGTGAGCAGATCTCCAGTGCAGGACTTTCAGTAAGAGGAAACTCATCTGATTCAAGAGATCTGTGGCAGGGTTTGTTCGTTTGACTGTACTTTTACAGTACCTCTCTACATTACTGAGTCTGAACAAAGGATACTTACATTGTAAAACTTGCTAGTTTGGGAGAATTTTAGAAACCAAAACCACACAAAAAGTACCGTCCCCTTATTTTCTATTGCAAATAATTTGTAGAAATGTCTCATGGAAAGAATATTTTGTGCGAAAAGATGCCTTAGTGGAATGCTTTTTTTTTTTTTTCAGACTAGAGGACCTTGGCTTAAAACAGTTTTCTGTGGCTGATCTATTCACACGCATCTTTATCCCCACCTCCTTCCTACTGGTGTGTATCTTACACCTTCACTATTTCCATGATCGGTTTCTGCAGATCACTGATTTAAAAGCTGTAACCAGCAAACAGGACAACACTATTTACAGGTAAAGAAGCAAAGTAAATTCAGCTATTGATTATCTGTATGGAAATGCTGTTTCTGACTATCTTGTAATGATCACTTTTCGGTAGATATTATTTGCCTTTGCTATGACTACCTGGTTTAAAAAGAAAGTGCACAGTATCCAGCACCCCACTACAGCCAAAGTATCTGTCTCTCCCCATTTCCCCTGCATACTGAACTTTTTCATTTTAAGATACATTTTCAAAGGTACTAATGGCATTTATCTATTTACTTAATTGGCTTTGACCTTTACTGAAAGTCAGGTGCTTAATTACTTTGTGTGCCCTTTTGTATGTGTGTTCCTGTCAGTAATAAGAAATACAGCTTTTAATTTGGGTCACTTCTTTTTTTTCAACATCCATTTTGAGGTCCACATGAAGATTTGGAAATCTGTGGAAAACACCACATTTGCATTGAACAGTTAGACCTTTTTGTAAAGTTGATCTTCAGAAACAGAAGAATTCCGAATTTGTGTTTACTTTTCATAGTACTGACCCTTGGCTATGCTAGACATTTGGTGATTTCATCCAGACATTCATTAGTGTTTTTTCATGAATCTGGGACATCACTTTTCCAGTGTTCAATTCTTACATATTTTCTTGTGTAAAAACCAGTCTGGCCTAGGATCCTCAGCCAGGAGTATAAAGGAGAGAAATGGTTTTGTAGTACTTAATGTTATATTATGCAATGACAATTACGTTCTTTCTTTGAAGAGAGCAATTAATTTAGACTTCACTTTTAGAATGTTCACCTGTCTAGTGATAGGTGTATCTCAGCTACAGTTTTATGAACGTGGGCTAGCTGCATAACACCCCATAGACCACAGGGAATAATGCCACAGGGAATAATGCCAATTACTTAACAGAGAATTATGTTCTGGGTTATGCAAGATTTAAAAAGCATTTCAATTATTTTTCATACATTCAAGTGGATATGAAGTTACTTCACTGTGTATGGTACAAGTTTGTGCCATGAGAATAAGCTCTAGTTTTATAGAATACTTCCAGTTTCTATATTTAAATAATTGCTAAGACCAGAACTGATCAAACTTGATAAAATTTCCTAACAGAGATGGGGGGGGGATTAAACTTTTATTTTAAATATCTGTCTGTGTAACAACTCTCCTGTTGCTCTTCTTGAATTGCTAAATGTGATGGTAGATTCAAGGGTGCTTTTGTAGTGGCCTGAGAGCAAATTTCCCTTGCCCGTAGTGGACTTGTGTGCAGCAGTAGGTACATGTTAAGAACTTGGAATTGGCCAAGCCCTGAAAACAGAGCCCAGATACATGTCTGAGCTGAAATGGGGCTGTTCCTGAGCTCAAGCATTTGGGGGAATGCTTTGCAGTTTGCAGTAACTCTGCAAGCTCTCTGGCAGCCCCAAGTTTGCACTCAGTTTGTGCTGAGTAACAAAGGAAGTTTCCACCTCCCTTCTAGTGTGATCCAATAGACACAGACTAAAAAGAAAAAGACCTTGAGGCACTTGTGAGCAAACATTTTTGCCAGGAATAAATAGCCTTGAGATATCATGCTGAAAGTTGACATTCATTGTAGTACCAGGCTTTTTATTAAAGTCACAGATAAAGAGGATTATGTGATTTCATCAGCTTTTTTATTTTTGCATTAGAATGCTGGGTTTTTTTGAGTCTAAATGTGTACTAGATTGCATTAAGCAGTCACAATAAGTAGCTAATATTTTTAACTGTTAGATACGTCATATGTGCTACATTTGCCATTTTGCAGTATTTTCAAAATCACAAATATCACATATCTTCTTTGTTCCTCCAGAGAAGCTTTAACTGTTATGACCAATACCCAAATCAGAGCAGTTGTCTTGGTTTGTACTCCTACTAACACTGCCTGGCATATGAAAATCCAACTCTTTTTTTCCCTTGATGCAATAAATCACTATTGAGCCTCAGCTGACTTTATAGTTCAAAGCTTCACGATAAGAGCACAGCTGATGTTTGTATTGGTGATGCATAAAGCTGGATAAGAACTAACACAACAACCATCTTCAGCTTAACAGTAATGCTAGCAATAAGTGGCAGGGGCAATTAAAACAGATTCAAGATTCATATATATGTGCAGTTTTCTCTCAAAGCTACTAAAAATTAATTTTCCTTTTTTGCTTTGGAGACACTAGCATTCACTTAACAAATGCTTTACCTTTTTAAACTGCTTTTATGCTGCACCTTTGGCAACAAAAAATTTAAATAAAGAAACAACCTTCATTTTGAGTAACAGAATTCAGTCCTTTTAATAGCAAACTCCTTAAAATAATCACAGCAGCTGAGAGCTGGTCATGAAATCAATAAAGAAAGCATGTCCAGTTTCTCCATCTGCGTTTGAA
The DNA here is from genome assembly GCF_027887145.1 of Ammospiza caudacuta. Taxonomy (NCBI): domain Eukaryota; kingdom Metazoa; phylum Chordata; class Aves; order Passeriformes; family Passerellidae; genus Ammospiza; species Ammospiza caudacuta. The sequence continues at coordinate 102,775,782 of NC_080593.1, forward strand.
CTGCCAGGTGTGATTACAGTACTACAGTTGTGTGTAACTGAAAGGTCCTGTTGAAATTGCTAATGTTCATTTATTAAAATGCAGCTTCTCATGAGCAAAATTTGCAGAGTGAGTTGAAGAGTAAGGATCTGCCAGCTACAAAGAGAGGACACAGAAACTGGCACATTGGAACTGGCAGAGTGAGGCACTTCTCACTGTTTATAAAGGTGTCAGAACTGAGTGTCACAGTTTTACATCTGCAAGAGAAAGAAAAATTCTCTGATTAGGACTTTCCAAACCCATTTCCTTGCTGTACCATGAATTATGGGATGGCAGAGATGAAGGTGTTGAGGTAGATGATTTCTCTGATATGATGCTCTGCCATAATTACCTTTACATATATATTTTTTAAAAGAAAAAAAATATTTTAAAAACTGGTGGTATTCTAAGGCTTACTTAAAGCAGTAAAGGCTGTTCTCACATTTTGAGGACTATGAAAATTATTTGTAGTTCTGACTGACGTTGCATAGGATCTAAATGTTGAAGAATTGCATTTATAAGCTTCCTAGACTTTTCACTGCATGGTGTATGTTAAAATTTCAGTGTGCATTGTTATGACAATATGTCATAACACATTGGCAGACAGGAAAGTGCATTCAGTTCCTATTTAACGGCTTTCTTTTCTCTCTCTAATTCATTTCCCATTTTCATCCTGTGCTTTCATCTCCCACCTCATAGCCATGCCAAAGTCAATGGCCGTGTATATCTAATAATTAATAGGTGGGTACTTCAATTCTTCCTTTCCTTTAAAAGCAATATACCTTATTTTTTTGGTTACTTCTTAGCTGCCTTAAAGCAAAGTATGTTCTTGCTGCGCAGTACTGTGAAGTAAGCAGGGAGATAATGTTGTTCAGGTGTTGGAGTTCCCTAAAGCTGATGAAGCAGTTAATACACCTCTTCTGCATATTTATACATTGTGAGTTTCTTCTCCCAGCTGAGAATTCTCCTAAACTTTGCACATGCCTCAATGCAGGAATAATTGGTGCTATTTGTAATTGGCTGCAGACAATAGATTTGGTTGAGGAGGCTCGTTTGTCTACCCTTTGTTTGTGCATGGAAAGATGCATGCCTGCATGCGCCTGTGTACACCCAGACACACAAACACGGAGACACACATCCCTGTCTTTCTCAAGCATGTAAGAATGGGAATTTGAGGGCCTGTTCAGTTAAATATATGGTATTTACATGAGTTTCTACAGACTGAGATTTCAGAGTTGGAAAGGGAACACTGAACCCACTGCATGCTAAGGCTGTTAATTCGTGGACTGATTTGGGTGCTGCAGGATCCAGACTAGAAAAACTGCCATCATTATCATCCCTTTATAAATGGCATCTTGAAAACTGTTCCATAAATTAGACTCCTTTCAAAATACTTGACTGGAATAAATGTGAGCGATTTTTAAGTAATCTCTGAGAATAGAAGGACTTCTGAGTTGTCATTACTGAATATAAACAGAAAAACCAAGAAGATGCATTGTTTAGATATTTGTGACTACCTGCTCTAACAAGAAGTCAATTTATGAGTCATGTTCATGCTCCTTCTTCAAATGTCATCACACGGTTTGAGTCACCCTTCCTAGAAGTTCACCAGAGCTGGAATTCTGGTCTACAGAAGCCTGTGTTTAAGGGAGTGGTGCGGGCAAACACCTTGGCTAAGGCAGGCAAGCTGGTTGCTAAGGGGCATGGCCAGGAGGCAAGGCTGGGCTCTCGCCCATGGGTAGTCATGAACCAACAATTGAGGGTGAGGATCAGATCTGGAATTGGTAAGAGGGTCAGGCACAGCCTGATGAGGCCTCAGACAGTCCATGGAGATAAGCCAGGTGTGCAGTGAAGGCAGGGTGTCAGTCTGCATGTCAGGCTCAGGGTCAGGGAGGTGAGGGAGCAGGCATAGACAGCGCTGCGATGCAGCCACAACACAGCGGTGGAGGCCTCAGCATGGAAACACACCCAATGAAAGGAGAGGGACCTCTGCACCAAGAATTCCTGGCCTGTCCAAATACCCCAACAGGGCTTGGATTCAAGCAGCATATCCCCTTAAAGCCCTGGAAAGGCACTCAATGTCCTGCCAGTGGAGGTATGGCACTGTGTGCTCAGTTTGAGTCTTGGAGACCAAATATTTGGGACATGGGTCACTAGTGTTCTGCAGAGCAAAAGCTTTCTGTTCTTAAGGCTGTGCATGAAAGATACTTGAGAACTTCTTTTAGCCAGAAATTTCAAGCAATTTGTAAACGGCAAAAAATCATCAAAGACAAAAGATACTTAATAATGCATCCAATTAATTAATCTTCTGCTGTAGTAAATTGCAAATAGGTGAAAGTACTAAGAATCCAGGAAGGACCTGTGGCACATACCTAATTTTAGTGTCACTGAAATTGCTTTGTTGCCAAAAACTAGATCTATTGGTATACTTCTAATTGTTGATACCCTATTTAATGAACCTGAGAGTGAGAAATGCTCTCAGCTAAAAGCAGTAGTGGCTGTACCTTCAAGGCTTGTTGCCTTCATTATTATTTAGTTATTTCTCTCCCTTAGTATCAGACACAATGCCTTTATGTTATTTGGAGTAATTTCTCACTGGTATGTGGCTTCTAACAATGAAATCATATCTCACTAGCTGTGGAGATGTATGGGTAGCTTGTCTTAAAAACTCTAAACTCATGAAGTTTTTATATCTTAATACCTCAGTGTTGTTGGTTACAGTATAATGTGATCTTGTAGTGAAAAAAAAAAAGAAATTGGAAAAGCAATCCTGGCAATACATAAGGAAGTTTTGGGAGAAAGATTCCAAATAGACTAACTTTCCAAACAGTGGGCAGGGCATTTTACATATCCTTGGATCTCCTAAGCACATGATCCAATGCTCAAGCCTACTGATACCAATAAAAATAAGCCTACTGGAAAAAAAACTCATACTTTTTGAGTTTTTTTTATCAGGTATATATATCAGGTTTATCAGGTATATATATTATATGTACCAATCTTTACAACCCCATTTGCCTCCTGGATATCCAGAACATGAATGGGAATTATATGAGTAAGAGAAAGATGGGTCCACTCATACCAAATACTATAGAGTTACTGTGTTTCTGTCCAATTTACACTGAGGTAAGTCATTAAGTCCTTGATTTACATCAGTGTGAATAGATTTTTTTCATTATAAAAGTCAGTTGGGAAAATACCTCATAAAAATCAGTGCAATTGCATATATACAAAACCTGTCTGATTATATGGTTACTTTCATTTCATGGTGCATTGCCTTTTAAATGAGCGCTGATGGTTCATAGTAACCAGGGTATCTATATTTGAACTGAACTGAAAATTCATTCTCTCTTCTTTATACATGACCCTCCTATTGGTATTTTATTAGAATCTTAGAGAAATATATGTTAGTTATGTCATTTTAGGGAACCTTGATGTTTAGTAACTTTATATAGAGATTTGAATATCCTTCTAGTGTATATGCTAGCTGATCTGTGATTTAGATATGAAAATAATCAGAGTCCTAAAAGAGATGATTGATAAATGGCTTTACTAAGGGTAAATCATACCTAACAAATTTGGTGACCTTCTATGATAAGAGTACAATGTTGATAAAGAGGGGCAGAGCAACTGTCATTGTCTGCCTGAACTTATGCAAAGGGTTTGACACTATCCCATATGATATCCTTGTCTCCAAATTGGAGACACATGAATGGACCACGTGGTGGATAAAGAACTGGCTGGATGGCCACATGCAGAGTTGGTCAATGGCTCCCTGTTCATGACACCAGTGACAAGTTGTGTCTCTCAACACCAGTACTGGGGCTGAGACCGTTCAAAATTTTTGTTGGTGACATGGACAGTAGGATCGAGGGCACCCTCAGCAAGTTTGCTGAAGACACCAGGCTGTGAGGTGCTGTCAGCACACTGGAGGGAAGGGGTGGCATCCAGAGGCACCTTGTCACACTCAGAAGGTGACCCATGCAAACCTCATGAGATTCTGCAAAGCAAAGTGCTGCGTCCTACAGCTGGGTCACAGCAACACCTACGGGTTGGACAGAGACATGATGGAGAGTAGCCCTGAGGAGAAGGACCTGGGTGTGATGGTTGGTGGACAACTCACCATGAGCCTGTAGCATGCACTCACAGCCCAGAAAGCCAGTGGATTCCTGGGCTGCATCCAAAGGGGCATGGTGAGCAGGTCAAAGGAAGTGATTCTGCCCCTCTACTCTGCTCTGGAGACCTCACCTGGAGTGGTGCATCCAGTTCTGGGGTCTTCAACATAAGATGGCCTGGAACTGTTGGAGCAAGTCTCTCTAGACTTGCTTGTCTAGAGACTTGTGCCTCTACTCTAGAGGCACAAAGTTGATAAGAGGACTGGAGCACCTCCCTTATGAAGACAGGCTGAGAAAGGTGGGGCTGTTCAGCCTAGTGAAAGAGAAATTGCTTGGAGACCTCACAGCCGCTTTCCAGTATCTGAAGAGGGCCTACAGGGAATTTGGAGAGAGACTTTTCATCAGGAATTGTAGTGTCAGGAGAAGGAGTAATGGATTAAAATAGAAAGAGGAGAAATTTAAGTTAGATATTAGGAATAAATTCTTTAGTGTAGAGTGGTAAGGCACTGGAACAGGTTATCCAGGGAGGCTGTGGATGCCCCAGTCCTGGCAGTGTTCAAGGCCAGGTTGGATGGGACTCTGAGCAGCCTGGTCTGCTGGGAGGTATCACTGCCCATGGTAGTGGATACTTTAAGGTCCCTTCCTACCTAAACTATTTTATGATTCTGTTTTCAGTAGCCAAAGCTACTGAATAAATTCTTGAGTATAAGATTTTTTCAGGTTATTAGACACTCAGGTTCCCTGCCCAACCAATGATGAGGAATTTTAGACATGAATGTGGCTAAAATTTGATTTAACTTTATTACTTGATATTTGTTAACCTTTGCATGCCTTGTTAAACTTCTAATTTTAAACCACCTTTTCTGCTTTATGGCAATTGGCATGGTATTTCTACTTCAGGATTGTTTAGTCAGGTTTCTGTAGTTTTTCTGCATTTGAGACTCTGAAGATTCCTTCTTGAAGAATCTGAAGCTCCCAAATGATTGAAAAATAATTCTGCTTGTTTGAATTTCTCATTAACTGCCTAGTCTATTCTCTTAATTTTTAATGATCAGGGGAAAAAAATATATATTTAGTTTCTTGAACTGTAAAAATCCTTAAATTGGCAGAATTTCCTGTCTAAATGTCTCCTGTTATAGGCCAGCATTTCACATCAAGAAAAATAAATCCCTGAGATGATACTATGGCATTTTAGAGCAGCCTTACCTGTGCTTGAAAGTATGCTGAGTGTAGTAATTTCAATAGCATAAGCAAACATTTAATGACCTAATCATACGCTTGCCAAAGGGAGACTTCATTGCAAGGAGTCATATTCAAAGGGAAACTGGCTTTTCTGCAGCTATGGGAGGTGAGTCCCAACAGCACAGTTCTGGGAGAAAAAAGAAAACCATAAGAAAATATTTATCTTCTCTAGTAAAAGAAATATGTATACTGAATAATCTCAGGGGGAAAAAAGGCATCATGACACTAAAGAAATATAGTTTCTGTGTTAAATCGGTCATATCCCAGTTTTGGTAGTGTGAAGCTTACTGATAGATTTAGATGGAGACTATTATAAATTAAAGAAAAATTCCCTGTGAGATGTGGCAAAGAGAGAGAGAATCAATGGCACTACCAAAGACAGATATTATAAAAATCTTCTGAAGTTGCAGCCATGGAATTCGTGCTTTTGTTTATTCACAAACCAATAGCTGGAAGAAAAATTGCAAATTTCTTGGCTTTCCAGGTGCATCTTTTAGTTGGAGGACGGTGGAAATGCATTTACAGTGATAGGTCAGATACTTGTGATGGTTCAGCTGCATTGCTCAGAGCATGGTACAGCGCTGACCACGTTTAGCACTGGTGTGAATAGGTTGCCCCCTTTCCATCTGTGCTGCAAATCCACGTTTCTTTATAGAAGCACCCCGTGAATGTCATGATGGCATGCTCTTGGCATCAGAAGGCTTCTGCAGATGGAGTAGGAGAATGCTTTATGACTTGTGATGTAGCATGACGTATTTGTCAATGACCTTCTTCTGTAACCCCTCTGTTCTCATCTCCCTTTTTCTTTCTGTTCCAATTACTTTGAGCAGCCTCAAGAAAAAAATACCAAACCACCAAAATGAGTAAGTCCCCAGTGAAGTCATGAAATGTTTCCTCTTAATGTCATTTCATGCTTCTACATCTTAAACTCTGACCATTTTCTCCAGTGGGGAAAATGTCAAGTTTAAGTGTCAATACCACTCATTACTAACTAACCATTAGTATCTGAGTGAGAAGTAGTTACTAATACATTCCAACGACCCAATTTTCAGTGTGTGTTTGGAGAGAGTACCAGAATCATTAACTGTTCTACTTCTAAGGCATTTTCCATGAACAGTTAATTGTTTTCTAATCAAACAGTTTGAAAAAGACTGCAATGTCATTACTACTCAGTTTGCTGACATGCTACTCTTCACCTACAGACTGGTGCACCAAGATGGAAGCCTGCCTGACATAACTATGATGAATCTAACAGCCAGCAGAGAAAAGGAAGAGGATAAAATGCTGGAAGAGGCTGGTGAGAAAAGAATGGAAGAGCCAGAGGGGGAGGGAGGGAAAGGGAGGGTCAAAAAAGGAAAAGAAGAAGAGAAGGACGATGAGGATAAAGAAGATGATGATGATGATGACAATGAAGACAATGAATCAGAGGAAGAAGAAACTACAGGTAAGCTCTACAGCTGCAAATTTTTCTTCCCTCAGTCTTAATTAATAATGTCAATAGGTGGTTTGTTATTGGTCTTCCCTGTTAACTTCAATCACCAGGTTTTCCTTCTAGTTTCACATGCAGCCTCTGTTAAAGAGCCTGAACTGAGCAGATGGCTACTTGTCAATTATTCAACAGGCTACAAGCTCTTCTTGGGAAAAAGTGTACTGTAGGATGCTGAGAAGAAGAAACCAACAGAAATCTAGTGCCCATTTCTTCTGGGTGGTCTGGGTTAGATTATTTGAAGGCTACCCCAAGTTCCAAGTACTTCTTTAGAGTGAAATCTCCTTACAACACAGAAAATAATACACATACATATTTAATACCTGATACTGCCTGCTTTCAAGGCACCTCTTTCCAGGAGTCCCAATGGCTTTGCTTCATTATTCATGTGCACATTAGTGTCATATTTTTCACTTCTGAATATGAAATATGTAATTGATGCCAGATGAACATAAAAAAAGCTTAAGGGCAGACATGGGTATGGATTATACTATCATCCTTGATATTGTTATTATGACCTTCTAAAATGAATTATTGCCATAAATCAGTTTATAATATGAGCCAAAAGTGAAACTAGGAAAGAGCACTTAACACTCAAGGAAGATGTATTCTTTGGAAAGGGCCTTACTACAAATTTAGTTACTCATAATAATCACAGGACGGTGACACCTAAATAGGGAGAGGATCTTTGTCAAGGCAAAATGGCAGCACATCAGGCTTAGCAGCCCTAGGGAATCAGGGAATCATTCTTAAGATCATTGAGTCCAATCATTAACCCAGCACTGCCATATCTACCACTAAACCATGTCCCTAAATGCCACACCTATACATCTTTTAAATGCCTCCAGGGATGGTGACTCCACCACTTCCCTGGACAGCCTGTTCCAGTGCCTGAACCTCAGCTGAAACAGCTTACCTTTCTTGGCTGAAACAGCTGTCATCACAGAGGTGGTCATGGGCCGTGGAAACCTTTATTAGCCAGCCTTCATACTGTCTGTGAGGGGTGAGGGGGTCTGCTGCACTCCGGCCATCCCAGCTTGTTGGAAGGGCTTTGGGAAAGAGACCAGCTGGTGGACATTACTCTGTGCAGTGAGTCATGCAAGCAGGGAACTGGGGAGCTGCAGCTGGTGTTGCTTAGAATAGCACAAGGGGATCCATCTTAAAGCTGCACATGGCATTTATTTCTGCTGGAGTTACACTGTTTTTACACAGCCATGTGGCCAGAGCTTTGACATTAAACATGTTCATGTGTGCTTCAGACTTCCCTACGGAGTGTTGTACAATCTTTCAATGGATGCAGTCAGGCCTGTATTTTATTCCCTCTGTGTGTTGCCTAGCCATGCTAGACAGAGCTCCTTATCTGCCTGCTCCACTTAACTGGCGCTGTCTGGATACATCTTGCATGGTGCAAGACTGCAAATGAAAACAAATGCAATGAAAGAATGAGTGAGAACGTCTAACTCTGTAAAGACTTCCCTTAAATACTCTCATTGTGCTTATAAAAACACATGTAGGATTAGAGTCCTGTAGCTTAATTAATTTCTCAAGTTTAATTACGTGCTTACAGAATTCACATCACTCAGCATTTTTATTAGGATTTTCTAAGTTGTGTTTGGAGAAAAAACACAAAGGGAAAAATTGGAATTTAGTTGTGAGGTATTCCAGAAGTCTGCTTTTTCACACAAAAGTGCATGTGTTCTTCACACAAATATGCGTGAGTAACCATCTTGGTGTGCTTTACATATAAAATAAAGTGATAATTTGAAATAATTTCATAAAGAAGGTGGTAACTCCTTTGAATTTTTACCAGCTTAGACAATGATGTGCTTTGGTATCACTTGCAAATGTTTCCATCTCTGATATAAAGAATGTTCTCACAGCATGCAAAATCCCTCCTAATCTCCAAAATGCTTTGAGACCCTGAATACAGTGTGAAAACTCTATACTAATATGTACCAGCCAGATGAAACAATTTTACAGCCAGCCCACAAGCGAAGTGGTCACTTAGAGAGCACTGTTCAGCAAATGTATTCTCATGTACACTCACATGTAACAGGTGATGCCACAAGCTTGCTCCCTGGAGTACTATCTGGGAGGCTGGCTTTTTTAGCCAAACACTCCTGTGAAAGGATACTTTCACCCAACTTCATGATCTCCACTTGATAAAGCTTTTTTGACAGAGGGAAATATTTGACTGGGTTACAGTTTGCCTTAGTTGATTTTGATGTCCTGTGAAGGCACAGGTCACACTCTAAAAGGCTGTGCTGTTTTCAAGGCAGTTTAGATAATTCTGAAATCTAAAACTGTCCACATTAAATTGTCTCAACCCTTGTGAAAGGAATCCAAATCCTAGAGTGCATGGATTCCTTCCAGTCTGGCTGAAAAGCTTTCTGAGTAGTAGTAGTAGTAGTAGAAGTAGTCGTAGTAGTAGTCTGTGCTTTCTGAAAATAGGCTGGATCCATAGCTTCCAACATCAAAAAAATTTTTATTTTTCTGAGCTGGAAAAGGACCAGGGCTGGAATTAGTTCTTGAGTGAGATCTCTAAACTTAGGTCCAAAAATACTGGAGGACAAGAGTCCAAAAAGAGCTCTGATGAGAGGAATAAAAGCAAAATTGGCAAGGGAGGCCACCACTGCTGCTTTTGAAGTGCAGAATCTTTCCAGAGAATGTGGATCAGAAGGGAAAGCACCCCAGCTAAGTGGGCTTCAACCCCACTTTTAGTTAGTTCGCCATGGATCTGTGCCTTTATCCTCTATCTTATCTTACTCTAAGGCTTAGAAGAGAAGCAGAAAGATCATTGTTGTCTAGTGGAGTATTCCATTTCAGAGAGCCCTTCTGGTTTTGTCCTTACAATGGTTCTGTTTGAACATCCCTGCAGATTTGAGGAACAAGTGGCATCTGGTGATCGACCGCCTTACAGTGCTGTTTTTGAAATTCCTGGAGTATTTTCACAAGATGCAAGTCTTTGTGTGGTGGCTGTTGGAGCTTCACATCATCAAAATTGTTTCCTCTTACATCATCTGGGTCACAGTGAAAGAGGCAAGTAAACATCCACTGTAAACTCTTACACATCATGTCAGCATCTGCCGTGGGGTTGCACACCCAGGTGTAGGGAGAGGGCTTCCTCCTGTCAGACCTCACTGAAATTGTGGGATCCAGCTGGGTTTGTTCACCTACTGGGAACCTGCCTTGACATCTTACACATTCTCTCTGTTTCAAGAGTCTCAGCCCCCTTTTCTCCAGGTATTAAAATTCTTTGGATTTAAGAGACGTACCCTCTCTCCTGCTCAAACTGTCTGTGGGTACCATCCAAAGATGGAAGGCACAGAAAAGGACTGGGAAGGCAAAGGTAGAAAAATTGCTTAAACTTGATCTGGTGCTTAAGAAACAAGAATGTGGAACTATGCCTGAAGAAAAAGGGAGCAACACTTTCAGCTGTGCTTTTGGTGTGGGCCGTGTGAGTTCTGTATGTGACATAGCCATTTCATAAACAGGATAGTAAGACAGGATTCACTAAAAACAAAAAGATATCACTTTTCTGGGGGTTTTTTTGTGGGGGAAAAGTCAAGAGGATGAAGATCTCTCATCACATGGATCTGTGTCTTCTTTGTTTCATGAGTACTAAAGCAGCAGAAGCTGCATGTGGTTCATTATATTTCACATCTGTTGATAAGGAAGATTGGAGTTTTGTGGCTGTAATAGTATTAATATTATGTAGGTGGTAAATATCTTCCTAAACCAATTGTAAAGTTCTTCCTTCTTCACTCTGCTACTTTGTGTCTGTGTTACTGTGGGTATTGTTGTAATTTATTTTTTCAGTATTTTCCTCAAAGTTTCTGCATGACCCTTTCTTTTGAATATTTTTTTTACCTACTGTGGAAAGGGTAAAACTTTCTCAGTTCTTTTGTTACTCTATGTAATTTCTGTACTGTTTTTGTGCTTTCAGGTGTCTCTGCTTAACTTTGTGTTTTTAATTGCCTGGGCTCTTGCTTTGCCATATGCTCAGTTTCGCCCACTGGCATCAAGTATCTGCACTGTTTGGACATGTGTAATTATTGTCTGCAAAATGTTGTATCAGCTCACATCTATTGATCCCAAGGACTTTTCCAGAAACTGTACATTGGTGAGTAGAAATGCATATTAAAAAGGTTTTGCTCTACTTCAGTGAAGGAGAGCAAAAGGAAGCATAATAACTACAAAAATAACAGTTCACCTGATGTATTATTGTTGATTATCATACCCTTCCCAAGCACTCTTAAAGTAATGTTTTATAACTGTTGCATTTTCTTTTTAGCCAGGAGAGAATGAAACTAAAGTCAATTTAGAAGAACTGAAAACCTCAGTGCTCTACAGTGGGCCAGTGGATCCTTCGGAGTGGGTTGGATTGAGAAAGTCTAGTCCCCTTCTTGTGTATTTAAGGGTAACTTCTTTGTTGTCTGTATTCAGATACCTTCTTATTTGTGATGAAAATATCATGTCTTTGAAATAAATAATTTGTCACACACATAAAAAAATGTAATGCAAACCATTGATAATAGGGAAGTACACAGGGAAAGAGGCAACAGAAAACCACATCTGTTAGACAGAACATTTCCAGAAGGGATGCAGTACCAATTAAGTTTTTCTTTCATGTAGAATTATCACTTTTGGACTCTACCATCTGTTAAAAGCTTTTTAAGAAATGTGATATTTAAGAACTCTAAGTAATGAAGAGATCCATGGCTTTCAGGTGCCAAAGGACTGATGGGTCTAATTGGAGTAATTGTCCTGAATGACAGTGTGTGCTAGAAGTTAATTTTTCTAAGTGCTTATTCCTTAGCCACAGTTTAGAAAATATAATGAGTTAAGAGACTTCAAACACTAGTAAATGGATTTCTTTTGTTTTTCTTGTTGATTTTGGTTGATGCCTGTGAGCAATGTTTTATTATTCCTGTCTTGATTAAAAAACTTTACTTACAGTGAAAATGTGCCAAGTCCTGGGGAAAAACATACCTGTTATTAATTTAAAGAATCTCTGACATTCTACATACACAGTTTAAGGTTGAGAGAAAATATAAAAATCCCAGTGACACCTGTTTCAGGAGTTTCTTGTCCCAAATATTTCTCAAAGAACAGAGATCTAGAGTTTTCCACTTCTGCTTCAGTTATGACTTCTTTGAGGAACTTTCTCTGAGCTGGTCTTTTTACCAGATTTTGCACTTATTTAGTACCTCTCTTCTATTGAGCATAGGACAGATCTCCCTCCTGAGATAAATAAAAAATCAATTCATAGCCACCCTTGACTGTGTCCTAGTCAATCTGGCTTTGGGATGGAAGGAGCTGTGCCTGAGTGAAGACTGACAGATAGACTGTTCATGGGAAAGAGTGCCTAGGTTAAATTTGCTCTACCCAACATCCTTGTTTTGGAAAGTTAGTGCTTAACAGCTAAACCTCTGCAGATTATTTTTGTGTATGTTTGTGTCTTCTATCTCCTGCAAAACAAAACCTGATACCTTAAGAGAATCTATGAAATATGAGAGGGCATGTTGACGTTTTCCTTCCCTTCATTTCCACAACTATTTTTTACTATAGTATTTTTTAATTAATGTCTTTATATGTGTCTTCTGGATGCCTGTATGATTCTTCAAAATCCAAGAATTGGTGTGAACCTTAATTTGTTTCAGTCATAGTAGCTGGGAATAGGTGCCAGTGCATTTTGGAGTGCAGATGTCCTCATTGATAGCATCAATTTGAATATTAATGGGTTTATACTTATCACAAAATTTTATAGCTTCTTGTGGCTTTGACTTTTATTTAAAATTCTCCTGATTGTGTCTCCCATAGAATAATTTACTGATGTTGGCTATTCTGGCCTTTGAAGTTACTATCTACCGTCACCAAGAATACTACAGATGTCGAAATAACCTCACTGCACCTGTGACTAAAACCATTTTCCATGATATTACAAGAGCACATCTGGATGATGGACTTGTAAACTGTGTCAAGTATTTCATAAACTACTTCTTCTATAAGTTTGGTTTGGAGGTAAATAAGCATTAGATTTCTTTAGATTAGCATTCCAAACCTTTTGAATGTGTTATTCCTGAATAGTAGCTTGGGTTGTGTTTGACATCTAGAGGCTTATTAGTCATCATTCATGTTAGTCATCTCTGTTCCCTTACCTTGTCTGTTTGTCCATGTGCACATGAAATGTACTTTCCAAGAATCTTTCCACAAATAGTGATTGTTCACAATTTTCTATGCCTATCTGAAGGAGGCAACTCCCAGAGTAATGCATCCTAAATTTAATTATAATGATACTCTTGACCTATCTTTTAAACATTACTGCCACTATGATCAATGGAGTAAACTGTTCACAGCCATCTGAGGATTAAGAATTAATAAAAATTTAAAAGCCCAGCAAGTTATTTCCTTTGGGAAATAATTTTAAATCATTCTAATCTGTGGAGAGAGAAAGACAAAATAGCATAGTGCGCTGAATAAATGAAGTTTTCACAAAGTTTCAAAACATGTTTCATGGAACTGAGTGAAGGGACTTCAGTGAAGCCAGAGAACAGAAATGCTGAAATGCAGAGCCTTTAGAATAATGGAAAACTGAAGCTTTCTTGCAGAAATTGAATTTGTCTATCACTGATAGAAGCTGTATGGTCCAAATGCCTTGTCCATTTCCTACATGAGGACACGTTTAAATTGTACCAATCTTAATAGTTCCTCTTCCACATCTGTACATCCTATCAAAATATGTGACTATGCAGTATGTTCTTCGCTTGGCTTGGCAACAATTAACAATTAACAATTTCACACACTAGGTGTTGTGACAAGGGTCTTTCCTTCTGGTATCTTTAGATATCACATAATGGAAACCTGCTCTAGACACAAGAGTATCAAAACTTTGGGTCTTTGGGTGGAGTGGTGGAAATTGCTGTTGGAGCATGTTGGTTTGCACAGGTTCCTGCACAGGGTTTGCACAGATGAAGACACATCCAGGCATTTTGTAAGGATCCACAATAATTTATTATTGCTGTACTGACTAGTCATGAGATTGTAAAAGTTGTTTATGTTTCTTTACTTTGTTTCCAGACCTGTTTTCTTCTATCAGTGAATGTAATTGGTCAAAGGATGGATTTTTATGCAATGATTCATGCTTTCTGGCTGATTGCTGTGTTGTATCGACGTAGGAGAAAAGCTATTGCAGAGATCTGGCCAAAATATTGCTGCTTTCTAACATGCATCATTACATTCCAATACTTCCTTTGCATTGGCATCCCACCTGCTCCTTGTAAAGGTAAGGACGCCCTTTATGTAAAATTACTGCTTGTTGCTTTTATAGAAAAAATGCTGGAAAGTTGGGAAGTGTTCTGAAGAAAAGGATTAAGTAATTGTTATGAAGTACTGATTGAATTTTTGCATGCTCCTGCCACACAGACTATCCATGGAGAAGTGGCAATGCCAACTTCAACTCCAACATCATAAAGTGGTTATACTTTCCAGACTTCATTGTGAGACCAAACCCTGTCTTTCTTGTGTGTAAGTATTTTAGCACATTGTTATAAAGTGTTTATATATCCTTTGCTTAAATCATCTCTGCAGTGGAATTTGAAGCCAGCCTTTCATTTACACTTCAGCAGCAAGATGTCAGATTTTTTGGGTGATTGAATACTAAGCATGGCTTTGAATGTAGTAGAAAAATTCACAGAGTTAGTAATTTTTGCATCTGCTTTTCCTGTATCCCTTTTTAAATAATTCAGTGTAAAAATGTATGAATATTTCCTCTTTTTCCATTTATTTCTCCATAAAAGTCATAGACAATGACAGGTAAAAAAAACCTAAATGCATTAGTACATTTCAATTCAGAGTTGATTGCATTGAAAACCACTCAGTCTTGGAGGTTCAAAGTGTGGGAAAACAGTCTGGTAACTACATTAGGATACATCACAACTCTCCTTACACCTATGCTGATGACTGAATTTTTCCTTGCTATCACTACTTTCTCCTAGATGACTTCATGCTGCTTCTGTGTGCATCCTTGCAAAGGCAGACATTTGAGGATGAAAATAAAGCTGCAGTACGAATCATGGCTGGAGACAATGTGGAAATTTGCATGAACCTTGATGCAGCATCTTTTAGCCAGCATAATCCTGTTCCTGACTTCATCCACTGCCGGTAAAAAAATGGATCTTAAACACTTGGAAAATACAGTGCTTCTTTTTCACAAAGTTCACTAGGCTAAAAGTCATTCTCATAGCTTCCAATTTTACTTGGAATTTATATCCATCTATGTTCCCATCTAACATACTGCTGTATGAGAGAGCAGATAGTTAATTTCTGAGTATTCAGCATCTGGTTTAGAACAGGGTGGATGCAAACACATCTTCCTAAAACTGATGATTGCTTTAAGTGCTCTCCAGAGAAGTTCAGTGATAAATTTGCCTGAAAGCCTGCATTCACAGAATCATAGACTTGTTTAGTTTGGAAAAGACCTTTAAGATCATCATGTCCCACCACTATCTTGGACAACCAACACATTGCAAAACATTCACCTTTAGGTCACAAGTTCCTGCATACTATCTGTGCACATGTGGATTTAGCAAGTTTGAGAAAAAAGAGTAGTTTGACTGTTAGATTAATCTAAGCCTGTCTATTTCCAACTCCAGGAAAAATCTTGGTACTCAAATCTGAGTTTCCCTCCATTAATGCCCAGTAGGGCAGCATTTATGGTGGACTTAACTGCTCTGCTGTTTTTCCCCCAAACACAGACATGTTAGCAAGAATCCATCGTAGTCTGCAGTTTCCCATGTATGTCTTTAATGCCAAAAAGTCATCAGTTGTGTCCTGTGCAGTTGTTGTCTGAGCACAATCAAAATAATACTCTAAGAGACTGTCCTTTGTGCTATTTCATCTAGGCATAAGAACTATAAAAGTACCTTGGAAGGACAACTGACATGTCCTGTTCCTCAGCATTGCATACAAGGCAGTTTAAGAAGGTGAATAACACATAATGGGGCAGAGCTTGAGGCAGTCTGTTCTAAACAACCTTTAAACAATGTAACTGTTCCATTGTGTGATCATTTCAGAAAACACAGATTAGCTCAGCTCTTCTGGATTTTTCTGGACATGCTCTTATTTGAAGTTGTCTCTGAAAGTTAGTGCAGTAAATTGGAAGAGTAAGATTTCTTAGCTATGATGTTCTGTCAGACTTGATCTGTGAATGCATGTTACCAACAGATGTCTGAGTATGACAGGATTTCAAAAATGTCTAGAACTAATGTCTGTAAGAATCCTTCTTTTGATGACAGACTTTTATTTCTTTTACCAATCAAGTGGTATCACTGGAAGTCCTACCCAAGATCTTTAGGACGATCCTGCTATTTCTGTTACATTGAAACATTCAATTGACTCATTTGTCCAGAGATTTATAGTTGCCACTATAAATCTGGCAAAGGTTGAGCAGTTCTCCCCCTTGAGAATTTCCAGTCTACACAGTGTACCCAGTGCTCTAGATTCAATAACATAAGCAGGAAGGGAGAAATATTATTCTTTCTTCAAAAGGCTTCATCAAATGAGAATGCTTTCTAAAAGACAGCTAACAAATAGGGCTTGGTTGAGGAAATGTAGTGGAGATTGCCTGGGTTTTTCTCTTGCCACTGAAGTTGTGTCCATCTTAGCAAAGGCTGATGCAGCAGTTGCATTGGACACACTGGTGTGTTTAGTCACTGGTAAAAACCATCACTGGTTTCTGACAGAAAGATCAAATTTTCCTCCCTAAGTCCAGAAAAAAAATAATTCTGAAGAAAACTCATTGCTAATGGGAATGTTTTTTAAAGCTGTCTTTGGAAGAGAAAAAGACAAGAAAATCACTGTTTTTCAAGCAGCCTCTTTTTGGGATCTTTTCACTGTTCTCTGGAATCTGATTGATAATTCTGATCATCTGTGTAAGATATACCCATATGCACAAACATGAAACTTTGAAACACAGAGGGTATTTGAAGATTTTGGATGGTAATCAGAATCAGGAAAGCAAAGTTCAAGTTGAACTGGCCTTCTGCCCCTCCACAATCCTTAGGGTTGATTTCTGTGGTTTGAATTATGTGCATGGGATGCATCAACTTGAAGCCATTGGTGACAGGACATCCACTCAGACACACTGCTGGGTGTGTGCTGACCAAGGAGACCTGTGGAGAGGTGATTAACAATATCCAACCATTTAATTGGGAGTTTGCTGCACGTATTAGGAAGTAGGTAATGTTAGTGATTGAGAGTACAAAAAACCCCAGAAAATCAAAGAACCCATTAGTGGAGGTGAGCTGAACAAATGAACTGCAATCACTTTATATTTGTTCCTCCTAAATGTCAAAAATCTGTGAAACCATTTCATGTGACAGTTTTATGCTGTGTGAATAAGGAGAAGAAGGAAAACAAGGCAGAGAAAAAGAAAAGAAAGGGGATATTTTTGTTTTGAAAAATGAATCATGGATTACTAGAAAACCCATGAATTAACACATTCAGGAACAAAAGATATTCCTGCTTATAATATCTTTTCTTGTAGATATTTGGGCAGGGAATCATGGAATCATAGACTGATTTGCATTGAAATAGAAGGGACGTTCTCTTTCAAAGGAAGATCATCTAATTCCAACCTTGCTAGCAAGAGTAGTGGCATCTTCCACTAGACCAGGTTGGGCATCCACAACTCCAGGTGACCTGTTCCAGTGCCTCATTACACTCTGAGTAAAGAATTTCTCCCTATCTAATCTAAATATCTCCTCTTCTAACTTAAAACCCTTCTCCTTGTCTTATCCCTGTATCCCTGTGTAAACACTTCTCTCTTCTTTTTATAGGACACCTTTAATTACTAGGAGAACGTAATGTGGTCTCACCAGAGATTTCTCTTCTCCAGGCTGAACAACCTCAACTCTCTCAGCCTTTCCTTATAGGAGAGGTGCTCTGGCCATGTTCTTGGACCTCCTCTGGGCTCACTCTAACAGTCTGAGGACCCTAGACCTTTAAACAGTACTCCAGATGGTATCTCACAAGGGTGAAGTAGAGTGGGGGAATCACCTCCCTTGACACCTTTTGAGGTAACCCAGGATGCAGCTGGCTTTTTGGGATGTGAGTGCAAATTGTCAGCTCATGTCCAGCTTTTCATTGATGAGAACTCCCACGTCCTTCTCATCAGGGCTGCTGTCAATAAATTCCTCTCCCAGTCTGTGCTCATGTCTGGGATTTCCCTGATTCAGATGCAGGACATTGCACTTGGACTTGTTCAACTTTATGAGGTTCATATGGGCCCACTTCTCAAGCTTTTCCAGATGGCATCCCATTCTTCTGTTGTGCCAACTGAATCATTCAGCTTTGTGCCATCTGCAAACCTGCTGAGGGTGCACTTATTCCCACTCTCTGTGTCACTGATGAAGATATTGAGGAGCACCTGTCCCAGGACAGAGCCCTGAGAGACACCACTTGTTACCTGCCTCCACCTGGACATGGAGCCATTGTCCCCAACTCTCTTGCTACATCCATTCAGCCACTTCTCTATCCATTGAATAGTCCATTTGTCAAATCCATGTCACTGCAGTCTAGACAGTCAAGGATGTTGTGTAGGACCATCTCGAAGGTTTAACAAAAGTCCAGGTAGATTACATTTCTCTATCTGTTGACCTTAAAGAGTGTTGCAGTCATTCCATCATAAAAAAGCCACCAGAGTGGACATGTACCATTTTCCTTTAGTGAAGCCATGCTAGGATCACCTTCTTGTCTTGCATATGCCTTAACATTGCTTCCATGACGACCTGCTCTGTGATCTTCCCAAACACAGAGGGAAGGCTCACTCATCTGTAGCTTTACAGGTCTTCCTTCCACCCCATTTTAAGCTATAACTTCTTTTTTGTTGTTGTTGTTTTTGTGGGGTTTTTTATGTAGTGTTAGCTGCATGAATGTGTAATGGGAACATTTAAGATGATGTCCCTAAGTATAAACAGACCTTCTTTTAGTAGGAACTGCATAATAGTTCTTGTGTTCTTCAAGGTATCTTACCTTTCTTTGAGCTCTTAAGTGTCTCTTTCAGTGCTTTCACTACAACATAGATTATCCCAGACTTTCAATTACATTATTTTTGAGAGATTACACTGCACACACGCAATCCTAAATGCTTAATTTGCTTCAAAGAAGAACCAGTAGATAGACCAATAGATGACAGTACCTTAAAGTGACTGAATATTTTATTAAGAGTTATGAATCTTGAAAAGAAGGACTCTCAAGCTCTGGGTAATCCACTGAAGATCTACCTCAGAAGTAAATGTGTGTATCTGGCTTCCATCCAAGACAATTTGGAACTGAAAGGGCTTTGTCTAAAAACATTTCTTATGCTTTTCAAGAGAAGTTTGAGAAAGGTCTAAACATCTAGTAGTATGGACAAGAACTTGGTTCAAACCTTATCCAAGCAGGTGAAATTAATAATGGCATTTCTCCAAAAGTCAGTCAGAAAGAGCCAAACAGTAAGGGAAGACAACCCGGTTATGAATAAATTATGAAGCAGAAGAAAAAAAAAATTTAAAAGTTATGCTTGGTATTCTTGTGTTTTCTGAGAAGCCTGATGTGTATTTACTGCTATGTAAAAGAATGGCACCTGCAGACCAAAGCACCCTTTCTGAAGTGTCATTTTGCTTGAGAAGATACTACTTGGTCACTGTTCTAGTAGACATGGATAAAAAACTTTTAACTGCTACATAAACAATGGCAGAAGAAGAGCATATTTCCAAAATGCTTCATTTTCTTCTCTCTGGAGAAATACTTGAGTTCAACATTGATAAATAGTCTAAGTAAGAGATTTCCTGAAATTTTCTTGTCTTTCCACCCCCAGATTTCCCAGGGGACATGTGCTTGACCCCAAAGGAGTGCACATCCAAAGGACTTTGAAACAGAAATAAGAACAAAGAATAGAAATAGGAGCTTTTAGAATGACACAGGATTTAAAGCAACCTCACTGAGGATAATCCTTTCCCACAGTCTCTAATGCTGGAAAATTCTCATTTCAGTTCCCAAGCAGTTTTCAGACATTCTCTTAGACATTTTCAGGGGGAAAAAAGCTTGGGATTGTAATCTGCTTTTTTCCACTTAGGAACAGAAACAGTTACTGAACTGTCTTATTTAATACCTGTGCTCTGGGAAACATCATGAGGGGAGTCAGGTAAATTGTCTGAAAGGCAGCTGTAATGCCATTTTTGGAACTGTGCTCCAACTTAGGTTAGTGAGATAGGACCTGCAAATGAACATTACAGGCTTCCTGTCATATTTAAAGCAGATAAACATTCTGTTGCTAAAAAAAATTAGCTTCAACAAATAACGGAGTTGTGAGTTTGGGTATTTTTAAGGTGGATACAAGAAGAATGAAGGAAGCACTTCACTGGTAAGAAAGTAATCATAAAAGAATATCAGTTCCTTGAGAGGGTTTAACAAAAGTAGCAGGAACTAAGACCTATGGGATCCACGACACTGGATTTGAAGAAGTCCATTGAAATAAGGGAGCTAGTTCTCAGAAGATTAGATGTTGCTATTGGCAGAGGGAAAATCAACAAAACTCCCTTCTGAAAGCTAACGTAGAACTCCAGGGGGAGGGTTTGAAGATGGAAGCTCAGTGGGGAACATTAGCAATGTTGAGAATAGAATGGGAAACAAGCTCTGATGCAGGGTCACATAGGCTGCCAAGAGTGTGAGGAACAGGAGATATGGAAGAAAGAAGAAATTTGGGAGTAGGCAAAGCTTACTGAACCCATATGTATAGGGACAGAGGAAGGCTACAGGAGGAGCCTTGGGGTTATATGAAGGTGAGTATCACGCTCAAAGCAGGGGGCTGCTAGGGAAAAACAGTGAAGCTGCACAACAGCAGCTCCTCCAGCATGAAGAGCCCTTCAGCTGCATCCATCACCAAAAAAGGCTTTCACCAGGGTGTAAGCAGAAGTGTGTTCTTCCCCTAAATTTCAAGGCAGAACATTTGGCTGAAGGTAAATACCTTTCCTGAGAGGGATTATTGGCTGCAGGATCGGCACCTCTTGGTGCCTGCAGGCAGAGGTCCAGACACTAGGCTGGTCATAGCCAAACACATCGTGTAGCATGCCAGCAAAACAACTGCACCTAGAGCAATCTCTCTGCAACAGGCTGCATTGTATTACAGTTAAAAATTAATTCCTGTGGAAATAAAATATTGAAACAATCATGGTAAGACCAATAAAACTTTAGAAAATAAAAGCAGACAATTTGATATAGAGAGCCATTTGAAGTTAAAATAGCTTTGATGGATGTGTGGAATGAACTTCAGACTTTGTCTTCCTTGTTTTTGAGCAAATTGAAACGGTAATTTTTTTCAAAATGTTATCCAGAGTATTAGTGGGTTCTACTAATGACATGGTTGGAAAATCAGTGGGTTTTATTTCTCATTAATCTTTCAGGTTTCTTCTGTGTAATTTCTCATTCAGAGGCTGTCATGCTGTAGTCAAAGCCATAGTTGGATGCTTTTGGTGCACTGGTGTAGTGGCTAATCTTACTCAGATGTGTGTCTGTGTTCTTAGCCTCCCACTGCACCCTCCCACCTTTCTGCATTCATCACACCAGCACTGAGTGGGTTTGGAGGCTAATTGGGCAGAAAAGAATCCATTCCTTCTGTCCTCCCTCAAAGTAAATAAGCTTTTGCAAATTTTCTTCTTGAAACCATTTTGAAGAGCCAAATCCAAAAAAGAGGCTGAAATGTAGAGCTGAAGGGATGACCAGGGGTGGTCATCCCTTGGGATGTCCACTTGTCTCCTTGGGAACGATCTGTGCAGATTTCTAAGGTGTATTATTAAATATCACATCCTGAGGGTGGCCTTTTGCTCCTGGTGAATGAAGGGAGATTTAAAGAACACTTAGAAAATGAGAGTTTGGAAGATTTACATGACATTGAACTAATGATCTATGTGGTCTGTAGTGAAAGCATAAAATCACAGTACATGCTGTTCAAGATTTAGCATTTTCTCCTGTCTGTGTAGAAGCTTTTAAACAGAGGATGAGCACCTCAAGTGTCCTCATGGGTTTGTGTAGGGTCTTTTGTTGGGGTGTCTTTGTCCTTCAGCCTCCCACTGTTGCGTTATGATCCCAGGGCAAGGAACAGAAACTCCTCACTTCCTAATGTTCTGGGCTTTGAGGCAGAATTTAAAGATTTATCTATGAGAATGTGTCAAATTATTTGAGAGGTAACATGTAGAGAACTCCCCACCAAGACATGTCTTTGTTCCTGCTATTACAGCACTTGACCTTTCCATATCAATTAATGAAAATTAGGGGCATGCATGGCTCTATGCTGTAACAGACAAGATTTTGTATATTGTAACTGAAAGAAACATGATTTCAGCAAAATTTTTATCTCCCTGAAACAACTTGAGTGGTTCTCTCCATTGTGTTCAATGTGGCCACCTTCTTGGGATAGCACAGAAGTACCTTGGATGCTTGGTGGTCTTCATTGTTTAGGTGTGCTTTGGCTGACTTGTTCGAACAATGTTTGTGAGACATCCACTCCAAGATGAATTCTTGGGAGCCATTTTTATTGTTGGATTTGCTTGCAGCTGCACAGCTATAAAAGTCAGAATGCTTTCCATCTTTAAGGACTGTATCATTTGTCACTTGGCACCATTCTAGTGCCTCCTCCCTTCTAAGAATTCTTCCATTACATGCAGTCTTGTTGTTTGGTTGGTTTAGAGATGCCCAAGGCTATTATATTTAATGCATATTTTGGATATAAGAAGAAAATGTGTAGTTAATATTTTAGATGACTGCTAAATTGTAGCAAATGGCTACCGTTATAGTGAAAAAGTGGTTAGATTATTGTCTTCGTTTTCATATTCTGTCTAATTTCCAAAAGTTTTAATTATGACTGATTATGACTCAAGCAAATGCCACATGTATATGTTGGGAAGTTTGGATTGAGACAGTCTCAAAGAGTCAGAGTTCATTTTTATTGACGAGTATTAAGACATTGCTGTGTTTTCGATCAATTTGATTCCATTTTGGGCTTTTCTCAAAATATGCTGATACATTTTGTTGGTAGCAAAGGACAAGCCTTTTGAAATAGAGCAGTGTCAGGAAAGTGATCTCTTCCTAGCCATCCCACACACCAATAATTATTATTAAAAGAATATCAAACCAAATTATATTTTCTGGAGAAACAATTTCTAATGCACATCAAGTTAATGAAGACCTCCTCGACTGATGTCTTCTTCATTGTCCCAGCACATATTGATTCTTTGTAAATGTTTTATCACCCAGAACCCAGTAACATCTCCAAAGTCATGATATTTTTAGATTTCACAGGCAGCAGATGACAAATTTCTTAAATATTTGCAGGAAATAAACATAAAGGAGCTTTCTTTTTACCTTTCATTAAATGCCTCTCTGGTAAAATGTGTAATATGGGCCTATAAATGTAAGACTATAAATACATACTCCTAGAAAGTTCTGAGCCTGAGAACATCAAGCAGCAGGGGCCTTTTTATGTGGCTTCATACAGTGCATTTAGTTCATTTGCTCCTTACATGGTTTGGCGCAGGTATATGTGCACTCCTGTAGCTCTGTCTCCCTGCCTGGTTTCCTGACAAATGTAGTTATGCAGCCTGGGTGAACAGACTCTGAAAACACAGTTAGATTTGGAATCAAAACATTATAAATGGGAGGAAACTAAGAATTAGTTGGTTTTGCAGTCTTTAGCTATATGTAGTATTTGGTATTGCCTTTGGCAGACATTCTTGTTTGAAAGCTCACCGAGTCAATATTAAGTCAACATTTTAAGGAATCTGAAAACACCAAATTGTTTCTCTCTCTTTCCCACTGTGGGCCAGGCTGATTTCAGATAGCTCTCTCTCAGAGCTTCCTGGTAAATGTTTCAGTAAATTCTATCACATTTCTGTTCTGTAGAAACCATTTTCCCCCTCAAAACTTTTGCAGTTGATCTCCATTAGAGAAAGATATTTTTAGCAGCTGTTTATGAAAACTAG
Source organism: Ammospiza caudacuta (assembly GCF_027887145.1). Classification (NCBI taxonomy): domain Eukaryota; kingdom Metazoa; phylum Chordata; class Aves; order Passeriformes; family Passerellidae; genus Ammospiza; species Ammospiza caudacuta. The sequence goes on from NC_080593.1 coordinate 102,799,661, forward strand.
TCTTTTGACCAGGCTGAATTCCCTAGAAGTCATCAATAAATATGGAATTGTTTGCAGGGGTGTACTGTAGTTGGCTTTTTAAAATAGATTTGCTATACTATTTCTCACACTTCTTGAAAGATGATCTCAGACAGCCTTTAGAGCTCCTATATGGCATTGCAGATAATATCCCTCTCCCCTGAATTTTGGTGAGAACGGGATGTCCTCCCTTCCATGGTGCAAGGCTTGATCCTGCAGCAAGCACAGCACCCTGACCAGGTGACACAAGGTGCTTATGCACAGGGAGGAGCTGGAGTGAAATGTGTGACCCAGGCAGACCTGTGCATGAACCAAACCCCCTGACTGTGGTGTTAGTGGTCAGTGCCTGCACAATTATTGAAGTGTGAGAATGCCCAGAAGACCCTGGCACAAGTGTCAGCCAGTGATGCAGAAAGAGGAAAGACAGCATTGCCCTCAGAAAAAAATGGTAACTTTTTCTCCTTATTTTACTTCTAGGTCCTACTTAGACATGTATAAGGTGATAATATTTAGTTACCTCTTCTGGTTTGTGCTTACCATAATCTTCATCACGGGAACCACAAGGATCAGCATATTCTGTATGGGCTACTTGGTGGCCTGCTTCTATTTCCTTCTCTTTGGTGGAGACCTGTTGCTGAAGCCCATCAGGAGCATTCTGCGTTACTGGGACTGGCTGATTGCCTACAACGTCTTCGTGATCACCATGAAGAACATCCTGTCGGTAGGGAGCTGATGCCTTCCCTCTGCCCTCTGCCCTCAGTACTTCTGTTTCATTGGAAGTGTGCACAGAGCGTTGAGCAGTCATTAAAAATTCTTTTTCGGGACCACAGCCTTCTGCAAGCACAAAGCAGTCTCCATTTCAGTTCAGCATTGCTAGGGAATGGCAGTGCATATCCATCATAGGGAAATGTGCACCCATGAGCTCAGTTGGACTCTGTAAAAGCTCACCACCTACTTTCTAAGGGCCAGGTTCTGGTTTCTTTGTCTAATGAAGTCTCTCCTTAGAAGTCTCATGAAAAGAGGAGTGAAAAATGAGTAAGAAGTACAAAATTAGTCCTACTGTTGATAAGTAGTGCACATTTAATTGGACAATTTATTTAAATAAAAAATTTTCAAACTAGTATGAGATGCAGTTGTGTGATGTAATGTAATTAGTGAAGTTGACTGCAAAGTTAAAAACTCCATTCCTGTTTCCTTTAGAACTAGTGTGAAATTCAGGTGGAAACAGATGTATTTGATAATTAAATGTCAAATTCTTCTGCAAAATATGAAAGATTTTTCTTGGATTAATTAACTCTTTTATATGTATCCTTGCAGTGGTAGTGACAGGTGATTAAGACAAGCCAGTAATTTCAATCTTTTTGAAAGATAAATTTAGGTTTATTCCTGGCAGTTGCTTTTTAGCTTTGAACAGTTTTAGTACTGGACTGCAAAGAAGAGACATTTTTCTTTTTACATTTATTTAAGTCACTACACTGAAATAAAATTGATTTATGGGTGGTTTGAATTTGCAAATGTTCTAAATGCTTACATATGTGCTTCATTTTATGCTTGGGAATTCAGTGGAGCTACATGTGTCTTAAACTTGTTCATGTATGTTTGCAGGATTAAGTCAGTGATTTATAAAAGTTGCTTAGTTGTCACATTGCATCGTATGCCAGATGTGTCCCTTTCTGTGCAAAAACTCAAACAAGCCCCACATACCTCCTGTCTCACTAATAATCAAAAAATCAAATTCTGTCTAAGACTAGTTTGTGTGTCACTGGTAAAGCCACTCTTTCTTCCAAGCTCTTTTAGTAATGAGAATAATTTGACTGCCCTCGGCTGTATTATTTCTCATGTAATGTAAAAACATGTAATTTTTCTATCCTTATTACTGCTATGTCTTGTTATATAAAACTGCCCTTTTACTTACAGATAGGAGCGTGTGGCTACATTGAATCATTAATTCAGAAGAGCTGCTGGGTGATTCAGGCATTTAGCCTGGCTTGTACAGTTAAAGGCTACCATATTCGTAAGTACAGCTTATTTTTCTCCATAATTTTCTATAAATAAAGAATCACCTTAAAATCTTCAATCATATTTAAGTTGTGCCATCCCTTGATATATTACCTTTTGAAAAATCTTGGATTTATATTGATTAGCCACACAGAATATTGAAAACATTTCACAGAAACAAGGGGGACACGTATGCAGAGAAAACTGCCACCATGCCCATACATCCACCCACAGCCAGCGTTTGCTGTAAATGAACAATTCACAGATATTGGCACTTAACCCGTATGTGGATATGCAGGTGATGTGATACCCTGGTTTGCTGTACATCTTGAGCTAAAAGTCGGCTCACCATCACTGCATGGACAGGGCACCTTCTCCCAGCTGCACTCCCCGTGTGCAGTGTGGGCTCCCATCCCTCCCTGTGTACCAGGGTTCAGTGGTTCAAAAGGGAAGCCACTTCAGCTCACTGAAATGGCATGAAAGTGGTAATTTTTCTACATGCAGACATAGTTTTGGCAATTTTTTTTCCTTGTGATTATTCTCATGTGGTGATAAAAAGCATAGAGTGGATAATGTCTGTTGCTGGAGGTGAGAGAAAAGATGAATGAAGTGTGGAGAGCAAAACCCTTCATATCTCAGTGAGCTATTAGTCTCCACTTTGTCCTGACACCCTGGATTAACAGTTTGAAAACATCTGCAGAAGTTTTTTTTCGTGTGTTTTTGGGTTTGGTTTGGTTTTTTTCTGAATTTAAAGAGCTGTTTCAGCCTAGTGAGGCTGCAGCAAAATTCTGAATTCCTGTCATCATGATTGATCCTAATAGATAAGTGTGGGATAGGGGAAAAGGAAGTGTATAGGAAGACACAAATTCACAGGATGAAAGGTGCCGAGGAATTCTTGTGTTAGCCAAAACATTTTGGGCAGCAACAGAAACTCAGGCACAGGTTTTCAAACTCCCACCCCAGGGTTTGGGCACAGCAGGCTTTGAAGCTCTTGGAGTTTGAGCTTTCAGAGCTATTAGATTGGCTTGCTTGCTTGAAAAGCCAGCTTCGAGCCAGAGCCTGTCCCTGGAGTCCTTCTACTGCCTTCTACAGGGCAGCATAGGCCATGGAGTTTATAGTCCAGTTCCACAAAACCCAGTTTAATTTTTTAATATCCCCCAGAGAACTGTCTTACAGAGAATAAAGGAAGAAAGAAATAGCCCAGGCCAAAATCTAGGGGTAGGAGGAATGGGATTTCCTCTCTGCCTGTCTCCTCCTACCCCAAAGGAAGCAGTTTTGTGGTTTCAAATATTTCTTCTCTTAAGCAATGGAAATGAGCATTGAACTGAGTTGTGGAGAAGAAAAATAAAAATAATCAGTGGTGACAGTCAAAAAGTCATTTTGACAAAAATAAACCACTTATTTCTCCTGTTGATAGTGTTCTTAATTAAAAAATGAGATTAAAAGTCACTTTGAAGAGAATAGGACAAAAAATTGATACATGCCATTTTAGGAAACACGGAAATCAAATAATTCAGTGTAACAAAAAATATGCCTTTTCCATTCTTTGTTTTCAAGTACTTACTAAAGTAGGGTGAATTTATATGCAAATGATTCACTTCTGTTATATCCTTACTTGTGGGACAGTGGCGCGTAAGGGCATCACATTGTTGGAAGCTTTTCAGTTTGTTGTGAAAGAAATTATGGCACACCTCAAATGAAAATGCATGACAGTTTTTTTTTAGGAAAATCTAAAATAACTCAAACAATTTTAAAGGCTAGGATTATTTAATTCATTAAACATTATGGAAGAATTCTGAACACTGATTGTGTCTTTTTCCAGCAACGAGCAATCCAGATTGTAAACTGCCCAGTGGTGAAGCAGGAATCATTTGGGACAGTATATGTTTTGCTTTCCTGTTGCTGCAAAGAAGAGTCTTCATGAGTTACTACTTCCTTCATGTGGTTGCAGATATAAAAGCTTCTCAGATATTAGCATCAAGGTAACAGAAAATTTAAAAGAAATTAAATTCAACAGCTCAAATCTCTCATGGTGGCAGTACTTAGTTTTTACTATAGGTAGTACCAAAACAGTCCTTCAACATTGATTTAAACAATCCATGCTAAATTCATAACTGCAAACCCAGCTTTGACACAAGAAAACAAATTCATTGAGAATCTAATAGGAATTAAACAATTCTTTCTACCAAATGCTATCTGCTGCTCCTGTTAAAAGCTCTGAAAATGTGTTGCAGCATTCTCTCAACATTGATGTGCATGAGAGAGAATGTCAGAGTTTCTAAGTCTTGGAAAGAAAACATTCTGCTGTTAGAGCTTGAGAAAATTGTCCTTAGAAATCCCATCTCAAGAAGGAGAGAGGAGGAGGAAGACAGGAAAGTTCTTACATCTGGCTTGGGAGGAAAAGGGAGCACTTTTGGGAAGTGTCACATCACTGAACTCTGACCAGGTTTGGCAAGGAAGTGTTAACCTCATTGGCCTGTTACACCACAAGCATTAACTCACAGCTATCACTAGCACAAACATTCTTCTGGTTTATGATATGAAGGCAGATGAGGAATGAAATACTGGTTTTAATTTCCATAGGGTTTCCAAGATATTTTTTGTTAATATTGGAATAAATGTATTGTGGTTTTTTTTTTCCTCAAAAGACATACAGACATTGATTTCTGACTGTATTTCAGGAAAAAAATTGGCTTGTATGTAATGAAATGAAGTACTTTTTATCTTCCTCTTCCAGGGATCATTTTAAGAAGGGGACATGTTTAGCTCCCTATAATAAAATTCAGCCCTGTAAAGAGAGCTACAAGAAGACCTACACCTCCACCCCACATTGCATTAGGCTTTTGTTCTGAAGTGAATTTCAGTTCTGATGCCCAATTATGCTGAATATAATAGCATTTTTGTACTCTTTTTGTACCTCTTTTGGTGTGCTGGGTTCACAGTGAAAACAGCATAAAGCAAAATCATGAGTATCAAAATACGTCCTATATAGGAAAATGTGCATCCAGAATGAAAGAGTAGACTTCTAAAATTATAGCTTTTCTTACTGAATTCCTGACAAAAGAAAGACTTTAGATCTAGGTTACTTCTTTGAGAGGGACTTTAGGACTCTTTTAAGAGCCTTAGAAGTTTATGTGTGAATTAGGAAGAATGGTCATAATATTCAAATCAATGAACCGATTAAATTTCTAATGTAATGGGGTGGAAAGCCAGATTCTCTTGGCACATCAGAAACTTGCTCAAGGGTTTGTTATCATCAGATTGAAAGCACCATAGTTTTCAGAGGGTAAAAGTGAAGCTGAATAAATGCTTACCATGGTCCTAGATAAAGCTGGACCTTGCTCACAACTTCCAGGAGGACTGAGGCAGGGGATTGAGGTGATTATAAAGCTGAAATAACTATGAAGAAATACTGAGGATGTGCAAGAAATCCTTCCTCATCCTTGAACCTACTTGTGTTCTGTGTTGTGATGACTGGTAACTGAATTTCTTGAGCAGCTGCTAGAGGAACATACAGGCTGAGTAGGGTTCACAGCATTTGGCCCCAGATCTTGAAATGATTGTATGTAAAGATGTTACTGTTTTAGAGCAATTGATTGTTTCTTTCACACCCTGGATTAGTTTTGTTTGATGCAGATAAGATCATGTATAGAAGGAACATAGAATTCTCTGTGATTAGTTGCCATAAGGAAGACTTAGAAACATTTAACATGTCCTCTCCTTTTTCTTTTTCTGTCCCATTTCTGATGTAGGGGTGCTGAGCTTTTTCAGGCTACAATTGTCAAGGCTGTAAAGGCAAGAATTGAAGAGGAAAAAAAATCAATGGATCAACTGAAAAGACAGTATGTATTTAATGCATTTATATTTATATATATATATATATATATAAATATTTCTATGCATATGTACATACAGATTTAACTGATTGCTGGTGTTTATCTTGCACTTTCTTGGATAGAAATACTAGCTTCTGGTATTTATCCATCACTTTCTTTTATAGAAATGCTCTACCATTACTAGAACTTTGTTCTGTATATCTGTTATCTGCATTCCTGGAAAAAATTGTTGCATGACTGCTCTTTCTCTTTTGTGGTTCCTCCTGTGGTGTTTAAGTGCAAAATATATGTTTACCTTCACTGAAAATATTTGCTTTCGATTCAAGTGGCTTGATTCCTAACCAAGTGTCAAAGCCCACTCATGACAGCTTCTTCCACGCTGCATAATGGAAGAATCATGGGAAGATTGCAGGGACCGTATTTTCTACCTATATAGAATCACATAATTATAGAATTGTTTGAGTTGGAGGGGAAAATCTAAAGGTCACCTAGTCCAACCCCCCTGTAATGAGCAGGGACATCTTCAAAGAGATCAGTTTGCTCAGAGCCCCATCCAGCCTGACCTTGAATGTGTCTGGGGATGTATGTATTTAATGCTTTTATATATATATGCATACACCATGTCTCTGGGAAACCAGGGACCAGGTTTTACCACCCTCATTGAAAAACCTTTTTCCTTATAGCCAATCTAAAGCAATCCTCCTTCAGTTTAAAACCATTGCCCCTTGTCCTCACAACAGACCCTGCAAAAAAGTTTGGCCCCATCTTTCCTATAAGCTCTCTCCAAGTACTGAATGGCTGCAATAAGATCTCTCCAGAGCCTTTTCTTCAGGCTGAACAACCCTAATTGCCTCAACCTTTCCTTGTAGGAGAGGTTCTTCATCTTCTAATCACCTTTCTGGGCCTCCTCTGGACTCTCTCCAGCAGGTCCATGTCTTTCCTGTGCTGGGCACCCCGGAGCTGCACTGGGGGTGGGGTCTCATGAGAGCAGAGGGGCAAAATCCCCTCTCTCACCCTCCTGCCTACTCTGGTTTGGATTCAGCCTGGGACACAGCTGGGTTCCTGGGCTGGGAGTGCCCACTGAAGCTCTTGTCCAGCCTCTCACCCATCAGCAGCCCCAAGTAATCCTGGGCAGGGCTGCTCTCAACCAGTTCATACCCCAGCCTGTGTTGATATCAGGAGCTGCCCTGACCCAGGTGCAGCACCTTGAATTTGGTCTTGCTCAGCTTCATGAGATTCCTGTACACCAGCTTCTTGAGCTTGTCCAGATCTCTCTGAAATGCATCCACCCTTCAGCTGTGCCAACAGCACCACACAGCTGGTTGTCATCTGCAAACTTGCTGAGGGTACGCTTGATCCCACTTCATCCCCAGACAGTAAAAATAGCACTGGACCACCATTTGTCACTGATGTCCATTGAGACAAATGATCCTAAAGGATGAAGATGTAGTACAAACAGTGCAGGGACAACCAAATCCGTGTTTCAGAGTGGCAAGTTTTGGGAAAAGCAATTTTAAATGATAATAAGATAGTTGAGTGGGAGAAAGTAAAGCAGTCATGATAGCAGGAAACCCAGGTCTCTCTGACCAACAGAGTGAACATCTATGCTTGGTCTTCCCAGCCAGCCCCTTCAGAGCAATGTAACTCCTTCTGTTTAAGGGCAGGACTAAGGACAGTGTGGAATAATTCCCTTAGAAGTGTTGCAGAGTTGCAGAGAGAGAGAGAGAGAGAGAGAGAGAGTGTGTGTGTGTGTGTGTGTGTGTGTGTGTGTGTGTGTGTGTTTAATGCTTGTTTTCCAGGATGGTTGAAGGTGTAAATCTAATAAGATTCTTCCTTTTGCTAGAATGGATCGCATCAAAGCCAGGCAGCAAAAATACAAGAAGGGAAAAGAGAGGATGCTGAGCATGAACCAGGAGTCCTCAGAGGGGCCGGAGATTCGGAAGGTTTCTGAAGAAGATGATGAAGGTACCATTAGCTACTCCTGTACCATATTTCCATAAGGACCTGATAGAACTGCTAGTTGGACAAGTGATAATTTTTTTCTCAAAACTGCCAAACTGCCAGCACATAACAACGTTGTTAGCTGAGTATCAGTTTCAGGCTCGATTCAGAAAAAAAAAAAAAGAAAAAAAAATCTGTGTTATGTACTGAAACAAGGTTTAGAGAAACTGGTTCACTTTGAGGATACTTTTGATTAACTTCAGGCTGTTGGCAAAGAGCTGGAAAGAGTAAGAGGTTTGTTTTGGTAGAAGTCATTATCTATAAACCGCAGTTTTACAAATCGATAGCACCAACATTTTTACAGCAATGTTTTCTGGATGCTGTTCTGGATTTTTTTCAGTCATTGAAATTTTTGTGTGCTTTTAAATGTTATTTAAAATCATGGGCACAGATAAAATCATACCTATCTAGTGCCACATTTCCAGCAGTGACCTGGGATCAGCAATTAGTGGAATTAAAAATTTTTGGAGCCTGAAATACAAGGGGATTTGAGTGGAGGGAAATTTTTTTCCTCTTTAAATTACAATCAATTGTGACAGTATGTTTTAAAACATAAAACTCAACTTTTTAGCTGTTTTAGAGTGGAATGCTGTTTTAACTACTGCAAAAATCAGAGTACTTCTGCTTAGTGGTCACGGTTTTGAATTATTTTAATATTAAATGTATTCAGTAAACCTGACATCTGATGTTCTCATGAAATTTTAGCTCTTTTGAGAGAAAATAAAAATTATTAATCAGTGTAAGAAATATGTTTCTCATTTTGTAAAATTAATATTTGAACATATTTTATTTTAGGAGATGCAGACAAAGAGAAAGCCAAGGGCAAAAAAAAGCTGTGGTGGCGGCCTTGGGTTGATCATGCTTCCAGTAGGTTTTCTCAATCCTCTTACAAATATGTGGATTTAACCCTTATATCCTTGACCAGAATGAAGGCATTCCCATAGCCTGTTTGTTTTATGCCTGATTTTGTGATTGTGACTTGATAGAAGGCTTGGGGTTTTTTTTCAAAAAGTGATTTCTACTTTCCAATCTGCAAAGAATTTAACAACATTTTGAACTTCTGTGTGTTGGAAGCAAAGTTAGCTCATGATACTTTGAGCATTCTTAGAAAAATATCAAATCAGATATGTGCTGAAAAGAATCTGCCTTGACCTCAAAGGTCTCAACTCCCCAATACTGCAAAGCTCAATATATTTAACAATGTGACTGTGAAAGTTTGCCAATGCATTCTAAGATTAGTCATCATTTCCTTTTCATATACCCATATTATACATCTTTCTTTATGGTTCATCAGTCATTTTAGTATCAACTGTAGAAATCTGAGCACCACAGTAAGGCAGGAAGACAGAGAATAGGCTGTGTAGAGCTCATCTCCATCTCTCTTATGCCACTTCAATGTGTGGTTGATGCCAGTTGTTTTGCTATTTCCATTTTTTTTTTTGTGTTTACCTGAGAGAAAAAATATGTCTAGCCTTGTGCACAAGAAGTTATTAGCATGTGTCACACATATAATTGGGGCATTATGATGAAATTTGTTTGTAGCCCAGCCCATATGATAGAGTTCTTTGCTACATTATGGATTTGGTAGAAGAGGAAAACTGAGTAAGCTGCAATCTCAAGTCAAATGTCCTTCAATTGGATGTTTGTTGAATGAAATCAGACATGAACTGTTTAGTAACCTCCGAAGATGTGAAAAAAATACTTAAATGTAGGGCACTGATCAGAGTTATACCATAGAAACGCAGGATCACAGAATGTGCTGAGTTGGAAGGGACCCATCAGGATCATCCAGTCCAGCTCCTGGCCCTGCACAGGCCCATCCCCAAGAGTCACACCATGTGCTGAGAGCACAGAGTGCTTCTTGAACTCTGTCAGGCTGCTGCTAGGGCCACTTCCCTGGGGAGCTTGTTCAGTGCCCAACCACCCTCTGGGTGAAAAATTTCTTCCTGATATCCAACCTAAACCCCCCCAGTTCAGCTTCATACCATTAAAATTATGAATGTCTATATTGTGCTTGGTTGTTTAGTTTAAGAGCTACTCCACATCATAATTTTACACATTTACATACTGCTTCATTTACCTATATGTATTTATTTATAAATTCAGCAGACATATATTTGCCAGCAATGTTTACCAAACATGGGATCTTTATTTCTATCAAGTCACAAGTAAACTGTGCCTCTATTTTTGTTTTTCTAAAGGGCACACTGCCACTTTAGAGAGACCTATCCTTTTCAAAAGCCTTATGAAAATAAAATTATTTTCCCATAATTTCATTAGAACAATAATGAAAAAACAAATAAAAACTATGATTTGTGAGTTTTTTCTATAGAATTTCAAGCTATCATGACTTTGAAGGAATGGGATATGGTCTCTTGTTTATTCATCACTGATTTTGTAGTCAGAAGAATTGCACAGAGAGATATTGACTTTGGCTTTTACTTATTTTGTTCTCATTATTTAATGTTCTTAGGTGGCAAGTTGCATTTTGGTGTTTAAATATTGAGCATTCTTGAAATTATTTACTGCAATAATGCAAAACCTTGTGGGAAACATCACAGACCCTGACCCTACAGCCAGCAGTTTCCTGCCACATCCACACTCAGTGAAACATGGCACTGATAATGGGTGTTTACAGGCAGGCAGACTGGGAATAGACTGATATTCTCCACTCATTCTTTTTGGAACACCACTGTAACTGCAGCATTCTGCACCATTCTTCACCTCAGTAAATGGGTTTGTGGGTATATATATGCATTCATTGAAATCATTCAAGCTTGAAGTTTTTAATTTAGATTTTTATTGTTATTTTTATATCACTTGCTATAATTTTATTGTGCAGAAAAAGACCTCATTTTGTATATTGTAGCAATTAAAACAGTAATGAATTTGGGTCTGAGTAGAGCAGATAAAAATATCAGTGAGGGTTTCCTCATTGACAGTCACTCACAATCTCCCTTGTAGGGTGGTGTGATTCCTCCTATGCTTGTGGATTATTTTTGAAGTCCCACAAAGATGAGCAGGAGTTAGGACCACATGCTCAGATTCCCCTGGGTCACACAGTTGTGTCTGATGTAGTGCAGAAGATGGTGACTGCAGCTGCCCTGGGGAGCTCTTTACCCCCGGGGAACAAGCAGATGATGGGATCATGCTTTCTTCTGCATCCTCCATCTCATCCCACAAAAAGCCTGTACATCCTTTTTCTCAGTAGGAGGAAGCCACATTTTGCAGTACAAGAGGGGTCTCCCAAGCCCAATCTGGCCATGAATTGTGTTACATGTAGAACTGGGTCTCTTCAGGAAGCCTTGTAGGTTCAAGGACTGATGCCGCTTGCTCCATTTTGATGTGTGCAAGAATGCATTATTGCTATTCAATCATACCTCTCTCTTGACCTGTAAAAGGGATGGAACTGCTACATAGGAGTGTCCCCTCAGATATGCTTTAACCTAAAAAAATTTGTAGGGAGATCAATGTAGGTTTATTTGTTTCCAGATCAGGCATTCCAAGTCTGACTGAGTGCTACTCTGAGCCTTTACAAAGCTGTACGGCCATAGAGGTTTTCCCTAATGTCAAACCTTACCCAGCTGATCTGCATTGACAATTTCTGTTGCTGACTACAAGATAGCATTTTATGAAAGAGAACTGCAGACTACTGGCTCTTAAAATGCTTTCATCCCTTCAACGCATTTTAAATGGGCCTTTCTGGAAGGCTCAGCACCAAAAATCCATTTGTTTCATCCAGGAAATTTCCAAAATTTCTTTTCACCTCAGTGCAACAATTAGAATGGCTGGAGTGGACTTTCTGTCCCTCTGCAGCACATTCATTGATGCTAAAAGTCATAAGTGCGCACATGAGGCACAAAATGCCCTCTGTGAGGGAGTTTCAGATGGCAAAGTTATGATCCAAAGATCAGTTCTGGCAAATTTCACAGCCTTACCCTGAGGATTGTGAGTAGTTATATGTGATCATCTGTGCACACAGGATCTGTGTAGAATTCAAGGTATGATTGAATTACAACTATTACTTTTCCAGAGACCTGTAATGATGGATAGATATAATTTTATATAAATACATATATCAAGATTTTGTAAATATTCATCTAAATAAGTGTTCCTTCAAATATTTCAGCTTAAATGTGGCAATTAATTACCATTTTTCACTGCTGAGTGTAATGCTGTGATTTTTATTTTTCTCTTGCTCATTACCTTATTTTTATTTTTGTTTTCCATGTTTGTTCCTGTTGGCCTGTTGCCATCTGTGAAATAAAAACATTGCTTCTGTTCAAGGATATAAGGCCTAGCTTAATCACTGTGTACCTATGCTGTATCAAGGTTTCAGAATCTTTCTGAATCCATGGGCAAAAAATTGAAACTCATTTGCAATCATGTTAATAGAATCCAAGGGATTTGTTTTAGACAAGCCAAGGTTTTCCATTACCTCATCAAACTAATACTATCCCATTGCCTAGTTTAAAGGATTCCCTCAGTGTTTTAAAGAGAAATTCTGTATTTTTTGTCCAGTGGTTCTGTTCATGTAAGTTCATTTACGTAGCTGCTGGGCTTTTTTTTACTCCCTCAAATAATTATAAGTCCCCAATAAATTTAGACTTTATTGTCATTTTTCTCTAAAAATGTAACTTTGTATAACTTGATAAACTTCAATCCTTTTCTTTACATTTTGTTTTATAGGGATGCTTTCCTTAGTTCTTGTATAGTTCTTATTCATGCCCAAAGCATTGCAGACTAACATAAAATAAATTGCCTGAGACCTTTTCATCTCTTGCTTCTTCTCTGTTTTCACCTCTCCTGGTTATGAATTTTTAAATGACTGCCTACCTGTTCATAGGTCTTGGGGCAGTTGAGAATAGAACTTTTCAGAAAAGTAAAAAAATATTTTGTTTCACTTAGTGGTCAGAAGTGGAAATTATTATTTGTTTGAGACGGATAGTGAAGAGGAAGAGGAAGAGGAAAAAAAAGAAGAGGAAGAGCCTCGAAAAAAATCTGCTTTTCAGGTACTTTATGGTAATTTGCTATCTTGTTGACATCTGGGAAAAAAAGTAGATTTCTCATAACACCAGCACATATGTTAAAGCTGCCAGTTCCTTCTCCTGAAATGTATTGGAAATTAAATTTCTTGCTGATTTAAAATGTGAGTTTGCCTTATGCTTTAAGCATTATCAAATTTTTACTGAAACTATACTAGAGTCATATCTTCATTCACATATGCTTGAAAATAACAAAAATGCAAAAAACAAAGGTTAAAGAACCCAAGCTTTATTTTTTTCTGCATTGCAATAAAGACAGTTGAGGAAGCTGACTTGCCTCTGATGCTACTGTGGAATGTCTCTAGTGCTTTTGAGGGGATGTTATCATTCCATGAAGAAATAATCCCCAAAATAAGCATATTTTCATGAAAAAGAAAACATACTTAGTTTAAAAAAATTATTGAACCTAGTGGGCCAGAGAAATATGTCCTTGGATTAGAAAATTACAAAAGGAGACTACATCCATTTATTTTCTTTAATTTTCAGGGCAGTGTTAATTAATATATTTGCATTTTTAGTGCCAGACTGTGCTGATGCAGGACAATATTGTAATGTTAAAAAGATATATGAGGTTTCCTATCTGATTTCCTCCATGTGGACTGGCTGGTGTTAGACAATACCAGATATACTGGATGGCTTAAATGAAAAATGTGGGTGAAGAAGTTGGTGAAATACTCCTACATCTAGACTTGCTTTTACTTATATAAGATTAAAGTTTCACTGGTTGAAGAACTTTTTTGAAATGCTGCAGAAATTTCTCAGGTCTGTAGCTTCAAAAGCTTAATCAAATAAGCAGCTTTTTCCAGCTGAGTATTCCCATCCAGAGGCAACCTCACATCACTGCGGAATCGGCGCATTGCGGAACATTCAACCCAAGCAAGAGCAAGAAACTGCCTCCATGCTTTTCCATTCCCTAAGCCAAAATCTTTCAAACAAAGCTTCCCAGAAAACATTACTGAACTAGAGAAAGACAAGTTTTATTTAACTCGTTAATAAAATGTGCCTTTGATTTCTGTACTGACATTGCCAGTTGGCTACATTGATTAAACTGCATGGCAATGACATGAAAACAAAAATCCGACCTTAATAAAGGCAAAACAAATCTAGATCAAAATAATGTGATAAGTAATTTTTGTTTTCTAGTGTTGCACTGGTTTTTTAAATATATTTTGCATTTAACTTACCTTGGGCCACAGAAATGGCTCATGACTTTCTAGGTCATTTTTCTTTCCGGTTTTCATGCCGGTATAGAGGAAAGTTTGCATTCTTGTTTCTTCTCATTTATAAAAAAATTGGTGACAGCATTTTGTACAGATGCGCTGGTGCCAAGCACTGAGCTAAAGAGGTCTAAACTTGAGGTCAGAAGTTAACAGGATTGTTTCATTTATGCTGGGATTTGGGTTTCTTGTTCATTTCAGTCCTAAAACTATTAGTTTGGGGATGGAGGATCTGTTCATTATTTCAAAATTTGGTCAGATGTTCTGGATAGGTGGCCTGTTCTGCAGGATGTGCAACATAAACATGCTGGATGGCTTTATATAAGCAGAGAATTGTAAAAAACAGAAAATTTATTTTCTTCATGGAAAGTTTGTTCTTCCTATGGTCATCATACTTTCTTTGCCTTCCATCATCATGCACAAGGTCTTAGTAAAAATACTAGCCAAGTGAACTTTGTTGTAGATTCTGTTAAAAAATTATTTGAATGTAGGATCTTTCTTTCAGTGTAAATTGTGTGCAGTAGCCCCTTCAATGGTTAACTTGGAGATTTTAAATATTAGAGAATGCATGCAGTTAAGAGTCATATCATTGAAATTTTAATGTGAACAACATCAATTATCTTTTTCTCATATTGAAGTTTATGAATGTAAATTTGTTCTTAGTATTCTAGATACAGTAATTAAAGAGATCCTATTTATTAATATTTTCTGCTTTTCTACTAACTACTCTTGCTTTGTCCTTCTTTATAGAGAGCTATTGGAAAATTTGCTTCAGCCATTTTAGCCTTGCCAAAGTCTATCATTAAACTACCCAAAACTATTCTTCAGTATTTAATCAAAGCAGCAAAGGTACTTGACATTTTGCAAATACTCAGTATGTGACCCACCCCACAGTTCCTGACGTAGTGTATATATACCTCTGTCCTCGTCTGCATTTTTCCTCTTATATGAATTAATAAGAAAAATGATGACAGCAGAAGTCTCATTCCTAGTAAATGCAATGCATTCCATAACTTTGGTGAGGTCAAATCACAAGAAAGTGGTTTATCCTGTTTTTACACACAACCCCAGAGAAAAAATGCAGACCCAAATTCTCATTTTCTTCTGATACTGATTTACAAGATGGTCACATCAAGTTGCATGTATCTTATGGGCACAGCGGTAATTGATCTCAGAAAGCTGGTGAAAGGTTTGTTAAACACACATTCTGCTGCAAACCCCTTTTCAGCTCTCTACTCTTCTGGCCTTTATCATCACAAAAAACATTCTTGCATCTTCTTTCTTGCCCTGCTTCAATACATTTAGCATTTCCTAACTGTGGCACTGTGTATTATTTTTCACTCCATAGGTAACATGACTCTTGTAAGGAGTGGATGTTACAGATTGAGAGTACCAGCTCCAAAGTCTAAAAGATATGAAATTGGAATTTTTTGCAGTGATAGAAATCTAGACTAGTATGCAACCAGTATGCTCTTAAAATATGGTAGTTACATTAAACTTATAAATCAAATTCCCTTTCTTAATCCTAATTTTCTACCCCCTTCCAAGTCTACCTTTTAGCTCTAATTTCTTTATTCACACTACAATTGTGGCTAGTGTACACTTTCACAGTTAAATGACAATAGAAGATGTTGGCAGTTTCTGACTTCAGTAAAGTAATGTGGTGTTAGCTCATTTAACTATCACCATTTCCCCAGATCACCTTCATTAGAAAGCACCTGTTACAAAGCAAAGGGAAATCAGAGCCTCTGATCCCACACATTTTCTCATGTGGTGCTTGTTTGAAACAACTCAGACATACAAAAGTAAAAGTACAGACTTTGAGAGATTTGGAAGAGGATCTTCTTCTGAACAGTATCAAAATAATTTCCTCTCCATGGCGGTATACATTCACAAAACAAAACAAAGTATTTTTCCCTTTTAAATTAACATCAATTTAACAGTTTTAAAATAATACTTTAAATGTTCCAAAGTGATTTGCATAGGAAAATTCTAAAATTATAAGGAAAATTAAGTAGAAATTTTACCATTCTGTCCTATGAGAGGCAATTCCAGCTTCACTGAGATATATGTGTGTTGTTGCCATCATCTGCATGTTTGTGCTGTGAATTAGATAGAGCTGTTTTGTTACTGTGATTTTTCAACCTCTTGCCTGCATCTGTGTGCTTCCCTGCTCTGTCTCTGCTAGTGGCCTGTGTTGCTTAGAAATAGAAGACAATTGAAGATAGTTACCATTTTTCAATGAAAACCATTAGATGAGCAAAAGAACACCTTTTTCCCTACTTTTGGGGTTTTTTTTTACACACACTGCTGTATAATTTATAAATATTTTGGCCCAATTCCAATGCTTCATGCAGTTATACAGGTCAACAGACTGTTGATCTGAGTGAGTGCTGTGAGCAGGATTTTGTCCCATAAAATACCTTGGATATATAGGTAAGTATTACTGTCTTCATTTTACAACTGGAAAAACAGTAGCAGAAGAATCTATAAGTGACTTATCTGAAACACCATTGTTAAAATCAGGAAGCAATCTGAGGAATTCCTGAGCGCCAGTTTTGGGACCGTGTCTGGATAATAAATCCATGAACATTCCACTGGGACATACAGAGGGGGAAAATACCTAAGCTGTGAAAAATACAGTTACCTGTACATCTGTACAAGGATATCTCTATATCTTTTGATGTTTTAATTAGTGGATTGCAGCACTTTATCTAAAAGTTTTCTTTGCTCTGCATCTTGTCTGTAATGTGATAGAGATACAGAATTGAGAGATTCAGACAAGGTAGCCCATATGCACAAAAAGGTATTAATTCCCAAAGTTCAGAGCATATATTTTTGTGGGTTCTAATGCAGCTTGGGTCACCCACAAGTATTTCCACATTTGGCTTTACACTTACAAAAATAGCACATGAAAACTCAGCACATCTGCAGGGAAGGTGTTTGATTTGGGATTAAAAATATTTCCTTGCCCCCACAGGTCTGAATGCATTTACTCAAACTATATAGTCTTGCTTGTGGCTTATTCTATGGCTTGCTCTCAGAACATGAGGAACCTTGATATAAATGAGTTTTTTCCTTCCAGTTTGTTTATCAAGCCTGGATAACTGACCCTAAAACAGCTCTACGACAGAGGCGCAAAGAGAAGAAAAGTTTTGGGAAAGAGAAGAGAAGGCGAAAAGGATCTGGAGATGGTAGGTAACCTTTTCCATTTAAAAAAAATACAATATTGACTGTTGCCTGTTGTTCCTGGTTGTGAAAGGCAGATGAGGTTTAGAGGAGAAGTGCTCTCAGGGCTGGCTAAGAACTCAAAAAATGAGTTGACTTTGGCTGGTGTTATTTTCCTTTACCAGCCCATGACAAGGTCAGGCATAGCCATGTCCTTCTGTTCTGCATGGCACACTTTTAGGGAGATACAGGGGAAGGTGGGATATATGTAATTTCCATGGAGTTGCAAGAAATGCCCAGATCTTTTGATGAGTAGGAAGATTCAACACATTGCAGAAAACATCAGCTATGTGAAAGCATTTGTGGGAGTACTTGCAATAGTGAATTGTAAAGACATAACTTTATAAAGCACATAACCTGGAACTTAATAGCATATCTCCAAAATATAGGAGTACAAACAAAGTGTTTGGCAGAGCGAGGACATTAGCCTTTCACTTCCTCATATCATAAAAAAGTTTATCTTTCTGTACAGGCTAGAGTTCACCAAAGTCACTCTTTTCAATGGTCAAGCCATGTGCATTCCCAGGGAAAGATGCTGAAGAACTATTTCATTAAGGAGTTCCCAAATACCTGTAGTTCAAGTGGAGCTGTAAAAAAAATTCCATTAAATAGACACATATTATTTATTTTGGCCACATTTCCTATATTGTTCCCTAAAGAAGCTTGAGTTGATACATGAAGAAGAATATAAAGAAATGTTTTTCACTTTCCATGTTGCAGTCACTGAGGAACCCAAATATCCACAAATCTGTAAATTCAGTAGATAGCGAAGGGAAAACATACAAATGTTGATTTGGTTTTTGTGGCAGTGCAAAATCATTCATGCCCCTGAAGAAAACACCAGTTTATAAGTGGTTTATCTTGAACTTTTTCTCAATTTTTAAGCTAGAAAATAGAAATTCAAAAACTTTTCTGGTCAGTATGGATGGGGAAAAGAGGATAGGTTTAATCAGCTGGCCATTTCCTTTTTTTGGCATCTTTCTCTGTCATAAAGAAGGAATTTATAACTGGGCTTCTGCCACTGATACTGTAGCTGCAGTTATTGAGCATTAGATAGAAGGAGGATCACTTGTTTGTCTTTCATTTCTGCCTGTGATTCCGCAATACTCTTCAGCTACAGGCCTCAATAAATGCATGTGGTGTTGTCAAAACAACTCTGCTCCTTCAGGTCAGCCTGAAGGTCCCACTCAATTCCTTCAGGTTTGGTGGGCCAGAGGCAGGAAAAAATCAGAGCAGTGCTCAGGTTGCCCTTTGCAGGAGAGGAACAAATGACATCAAGTGTGAGTCAGCAGAAGGTGAGACTGCTGATTGAGAAAGTATTTGGGTTTACACCACCAGAGGATCTCACTCAGCAGCCTATCTAGTAAGAAAACACCACTGCAAATTACAGGAGAGGGATGGTGATCCTTGAACACCTTCACTGACAGGGTTGTCCCTTCCCTTGAGTGCTTTGGAAATGGAAATGTGCTTTCTGTTGTGGTGGTAGGTGAGGAACCAGTCTCTCTTGCTTAGTAACTGTGGCATTCTTCAGCTGGAATGGCATTTACACCAGCATTTCTGCAGGTGTAACACTCTCTGGTTTGCTCCTTGCTTGCAGGAGGTGGCAATGATGCAGACTGTGAGGACAGCGAGGAGGAACCTGTCAAGAAGAAATCTGATGGACCAGGTATAAAGGCAAAATGAGGGCTTCTGTGCTATTCCAGTGCAGTTGTGACCAGTGGTCTGTCACAGAGACAGCATTGCAGTGATCCCCTCTGACTGATGCAGGAAGAGCTTCCTAGCTACTATCACATTTTCTATTGCAAGATCTACAAGCCTTGAGCATAGGAACTTCTAATTGTGGACCAAAAACTACTGCATCCTCTCTAAATACTTAAGCAAATACACCTGCCAGCTCAGGCTTGATCACTGCTGTGTATTTTACTTACAGAGTAACTTAAGCTAAGGTTCTAGACCTGACTGCACACAGCCCTGTGTTAAAATGTCCATTGATTTTGAGTGTGTTTTAGCAAGGTTAGTACAATGCTTTTTTTGGTACTTATCCATTCAGCAAGGCACAGTAATCACCTCTAAAAACATTACATGTTCCTGATCTTACACATTCTCATTCAAAATCAGACTTTGGGTAGTTCTATCCAGCAGAAGAAATGCCAGCAGTTTTCAGGATCTTGCCCACATTCAGATTTTTCCTACAGAGAAATTTAATAGATCATAAATCCAAGCTTGGCTCTTTGTTTCTAACTAGAGTAAAAGAAGAAAACAGACTCTCCTCTTAAGTAAATCTTCACCATGGCTTACCTTCAGTGAGACTTTATCAAGAGCTACTTTTCTTCTCTATATAAAATTGTTTCCCACAGTTCCAGTTAAAATTGTGTCCCTGACTTACAGAGGGAAGAGGCCAAAAGGATGTGGGAGGTATAATTTCTATCTCACAAGAGCACTGGTCTCAAATAAATGGGCTGCACTGCTATGAGAATGGGGGGGGGGGGGGGGGGGGGAGGATGGTGGGTTTTTTATTTGTTACTTACTGGCAATGCAGTTATCTGTCTGAAAACACTGAAGTAAATCACACAAATGCTTCTCTAGGGATGTGGTGTTGGTGCTACACAGGAGTTAGGGGGAAAAGATAGAGGTTTATAATTAATTTATATTGGAAATAATAAATTTTAAGTGCTTTATATTGTTGTTGAAATATTTTGGCTGTTCCTAGGTAAAATTTGTTAAAGAAAATTACCAGAAAAATTATCCAGTAATTGGTAATAAATCATTATTTAATCATTAGTATCATTAGTGACCTTAGATTGAATCCTATCTCACACTCTCAGGCAGAGAGAAGCTTTCTCTGCACAAAGTAATTGTTTCCCTTTTTGAAGATGTTTAGATGCAATTGATCCCCAAAAGATTATTTTTAAAAAAACTTTGAACAGCAAAGGTGCCAGAACAGCTACAGTGTCATTAAAAATGTATACTAAGTCACCTCCATCCTAGGGAGTAAAATAACCTTTCAATTGGACTGGAAGTACTTGGCACCATGGTGAGACTATGCCAGGCCAGTGGTGGTCAATTAAAAAAAAAAGAAATTAACCTGAGAGCAGTGACTTCTCTTGAAATCAATAACAAAAGTTCCATGTTGGAGAGGAAGAATGTGGGTTAAAAAACAATATATGCTATATATTTTTGTGCATTTGTTCTCTTTTCACCTACTCATAATATTGTCTGGAATTCAGAGGTAATGGATGGTCCTTGAAGTAGAAGCAGCTTTACATTTAGTTTTTAATAGCAGGATTTCCTCAACTTCAAGACTTGCACATTGAATGAATAAAAAAAAAAATTAAAATCTCCAAATATAAATTACATAGAAAAGGCCTGAAAAAAAGGGTATAATATTATTGAAATAATTATATAACCAAGTGGAGGATGCCAAATTCTCTTTTGCTCAGTGCTAGCAGACAGCTCCATGGCAGTGCTCAGGTAAATGGGAGACACTGCTACTTCAGCACCCACTTTACAGGAAAGTACCACTAATGAATTTTTCCCATAGTTTCTCTCCACATAAATGTGCATGCAACAACTCTGCCTGTCCAGATAAATTTTTTTCTTTATTATAGCTTTCCTTTTTCAGTACTTGTAAGGTTAGCTGTGCACTCATTCTGCAGTTTTGCATGCCATCTTGTGGTACAGCTAAGAAGTGATGTTGTTGAGAGAATCATGCATGGCAGATTATTGACAGTTTTCTACTATTTCTTAGGCTACTTAATCGAAATTTTGTCTTTACACCCAGAGCTCTGGGCTTTAGAACCTAGCAGGGACAGCTAGCTCTGGAACTGACTATTGAAAAGAATTTTTTCAGTGTTTCATAGATTTATGGAATCATAGAATGGCTTGTGTTGAAAGGGATCTTAAATCCAACCCTCCTGCCGTGGGCAGGGGCACCTTCTGCTAGACCAGATTGTTCAGAGCCCCATCCAGCCTGGTCTTGAACACTTGCAATATTATATGAGAACTCTACTGTGGTGTTTATGTTTGTGAGTGGATAAAAAATAAGGTGGAAGTGCTGCTTTTTGGCTGAGAAATACCATTATTAATGCCAAATGAACTACTGAAATGAGAAATTAACTTGAGACACATATGCTGAGCAAAATAAAGCTACTATTGTTGGTATATATCCATAAGCCTTATTCATGGTAAAGTGTACTGTTTTGCCAAAATGGTGCAAGAATAAAGTTTTATAAATTATTAGTTTTCCTATTTATGCTTGTTGATCTGAGATCATTGATGGCACAGTGCAGCGTACTTAGACAAACAGAGGCTTTGAAAACAGTAAATACAGAGAAGTATGATTCAAAGTGATGTGAGGTCAGATTCAAAGACTGTTTAGGCAGTTTAGACTTTAAAATTCAGCTTAGAAAGGTTCAAGCACAAAAGGTAACGTTTGTGCAGAGAGAAACACAAGTAATTAAACCCTGAAGAGGTTCAGCTCAACACACTGATTGAGCACTTGTTCAGATCACAGGACATGGTGATGTTTAACACTCTCAGGAGATGTCCAAATCCTTGTGTTTCATTTCACTGACCTGTGCATACAGTGTCCCTCTAAAATCAGGAACTGTTTATTTGACTAACAGTTGCAGGACCAAGGACTTAGAGGGTGGAATAGGGATTCCAGATGATAAGCCTAGGCATACAGTCAGGAAAATGGTCCAGACAGCCAAAAGGCCTCCAGCCATCTTCAGAGATTCCTTAGTGTGACAGGGTTTCACAGCCTGGATTACCATTATTAGACAATAAAAGAAAAATTAATCTAACTCCGGGCAAAAGTACAATAAAAACACTTGTGCTCATTAATTCCCTGTTGCTTTTGCTCTCCCTTAGATAACATCATCAAGAGGATATTTAATATCTTGAAGTTTACTTGGGTCCTTTTCCTGGCAACGCTGGACAGTTTCACAGCTTGGCTTAACTCCATCTCCAGAGAACACATCGATATCTCCACCGTGCTCAGGATCGAGCGCTGCATGCTCACCAGGGAGATTAAGAAGGTAATGCCTTCAGCCTTTCTGCTCTGCTAATACCATTTCCAGCTCGGTGAAAAGTGAAAGGCTGTCTCTTCACATCACGGCAGTGAGGAGGAAAATTATGAAAATCTCACATACACGTGCATTTTAAAAATAAGTTTGGACTTTTTTTACAGCTTGGTGGCTTATAAATCCTTAAAGAATAAATGATTTGATTTATTACCTGGACACATAACAAATTAAGGGAAAAATAATTCTTTGACAGGTTGATGTATGGTTTTGGCTGACACATTTCTGTAGTATAGTGTGGTTCTGAAGGGACAGAATAGATTCAAGAAGGGTAGGGAAAGGCTGGCATTTTTAACAGCTCAAAAACTATCTCAGTCTACATATTTCACTCTTCTTGTAGATCAACTTGCTCTGGAAATGACTGACAACATACAGGCATACATTTCTTCAGTGAGAATGGAGCTATGTGATCCTCCACAAGCTAGTTGTATATTAGCAAAACCTGTTATTAGCAGGGATTATTGTTGATAGTGTAAACAGAAATGTATTTAGATCTCCTAAATGCAAGTAGATGATACAATTCTTATCCTTTATACCAAGCCTGCAGTGGAGCTAGAATGTAACTTGTGCCATCGTTTCAGACTCAAGATGTCATAATGGCACCAACATTTACCACTGAAGAAGCAACACAGCTTGTACACAAACATACCTAATTAAAAACTCAAGAGTCAAATTTTGTTCTTAAGATTTTTGGATTTTTTTTTTTTTTTTTTTACAAAACATCAGATTTTGAGTATTTTGAGTCTTGTAGTTTTGGACACTGTAGAGGGTCAAAGTTGAAGTACTAGAAACTATTGAAATTAGTAAAGGAAATACAGGCAATATTTTAGACTACCTTTATTATGTTAGGTAGAAAAGGTCCTTGCATAAGGCTTTATTATAAGTTATAAAAAGTATTGTGGAATCACTAGTGGAATGAGTTGGATATATTTCTGCCTAGGAACAGAAAATTCTCAGTTTTATTCTTATAATACACATTTAGAATTCTGATTACAATATCACAGCCAGAAAGACTTGAGTGTGTGCCCAGATCTGGTCTGACAGTTAATAAAACTGTCCTTCCGTGTACTTGCTTCAGAGAAAGAGTAAAGATCTTCAGTGGTTTTTTCATGGATTTCTATCTGTGTCCATAATTCATGAATAAATTTTGATTTTGGGACACTAATTAAAATCTAGATCTGGGCTTTTATTCTGTTCAAAATTTCTGCTACTGGCCACCAATACTTGTTCCTAGAGTCAGCAAAGCTATCTAGAAGAGATCCACCAAAAGTTGCTGGAGTGCACATTGAGTCATGGATGCAGGCCACTCCTCATTTCCATGCTGAAGGATCTGCAGTCCATCCAGCAGAGTTGTGGTGGCTAAATATTGCCTGAAACCATATGGGTTGCTCCAGTTTTGCTTGAAAACCCAACACTTTGGGCCATGGTAGATTAAGTCAAAATCTGGCTTGCTCTAGGAAAAGGTTGTAGTTTGCTATTTACTAGGAAAGTGTTTGCACAGTCCTTAATCTGTTACTTTCCAAATGACAGAAGAAACTGCTTCCTCAAAGAATACACCTGCCCTTGGCCATGTGTGTCTACCTCTGCTCTCTTCCACAGGGAAATGTTCCAACACGGGAGAGCATCCATTTATATTACCAGAACCATATGATGAAACTTTCTGAGGAGTCAGGACTAGATGAAATTGATAAAAATCCCAGTCAAGCTTCTGGTTTGCAAGCATCTGAAAGAATGGATAGTTTAGATTCAGCAGCATCTCATGACAGCATCTCCAGGTATTGATTTAATTTTATTCTGTAAAAGACAGAGGGATCATACAGTAGGTGTAATATTAGATATTGTCTAAGTACGGATGAACTTTCTAATCAATGTTGAATTCTTTTTGATTTGTCCATGCCATCTTAATAGTGAAAATTACTATATGTTACTTTTTCTTTATAGTGATGGACTCACTCGTTTGCTTAACTTCTTCTCCACTGCAAGACTACCCTACTGCTTTTAGTTTCCCCTAGAGTTAGGAGTCAATGGCATTGACATTCTGTTCCTTGTGAAAATAAATGGAACTTAAGAGGTGCTGAGGATGCTTCTGTGATAATGGTTTAGGATTTCAGGCATATAATTTGGGAAGGGATCATTCATGGTGAATATTTTGTCTTTGTAGAATAAATTGTTGTCTGTTGTCCACAAATTAGAAAAGGCTTTGCATTGAAAGAGATTCTGCATTTGAAAGAACAAAATCCCCTCTCATACCCACAGGGCAGAAACCATCTGAAGAGCCTGGTTTCCCAGCTGCCATGATTACAGTCCAGCAGAGCTACATGTTTGTTAATCAAATACTCAAACTAGTTCAGGAAAACCACCTTCCTCCTTCTTTTCTGAAAACGGATGCTGTCAAGTCCTTTGGCAGAATTACTGCCTGCTCCTGCTGCTCCATGCACACAGAGGCACACACATTCCCTTCCCTCTCTTACAGAGGCAGTCTGTTCCCACCATGTCCCTGGAGTTCTTGACTTCTACCATGCTGCAGAATTTGTGTAACATGAGGGGGAAAAGGCAGGGCTTTGGAAATCCAGCTGTTTCATAATCCCTGGCCTTCTGTGTCCTGCTCCTCTGTGAGCTGTGGCAGTATTATATTGTGTTTGATACTCCCAGCAAACTCAGAAACTTCTGTGTACACTAAATTATGCATAGGTTTTACTAATGACATATGGGTAGATGTCAGTAGACTGAAAATAAGGAGGAGTTGTCTTCTTTCTGATAGTACTGAAAAGCAGAGTTAAGAGACTGCCTGTGAGTATTATCCTTAAAAAAAATATCCACAAATTGCTCCTCAGTGAGCACTGGCCCTTGAGAGGTTCACTCCAGTAATAACACCAAACCTGAACAAATCTTTCTCAGTGGCTTGTTGCCCAACTGAGCAACACCTTTGTGTTTTGTCTCAAAGTTTTACAGGAGTCAGATGATGTGAGAAAAATTGAAAGTCAAATTCTGTTGCCAGCTCACTTGGATCCACTTGGATATCTGCAGGGCAGATTTTAACTCCACAAAGTTCAGTCTCACCTGTAATATCAGTCCTGCTTTCATTAAATAGTTTTTGGTCACCCTGATTACTATAGATAGAAGTTATAATTACTATGCAATCATCAGCAGGAACTTTAACCATAAACAAAAGGAAGCCAATTCCTAAATTATTTATAAAAAAAGAAAAACAAATCTTTTAATTTTACTGTATAGATTCTGCCTCTTCAATGAGTTGTATCCAATGTTGAGCTCAACTTGTTCTTTGTTTTGGTTTTTTTTAGAATAAGCCTCCATTATTCACCCTGCTTTAAGCACATTTGCACATTTGAAATCTCTTTTCAAACTCAGAGAATTCAGTGATTCTGAAGTGATGCTTTGCAACAGAAAAAGTTAAATCTTTGACATGGGTTTCTGTCATCTCAATTTCCTTTGAAGATGTCACAGGGTTTATAAACAAAGGAATAGCAAAGGCAGAGTTATGACTGATTTCTCTAATCTCAAATTCTCTTTCTGGTAATGAACAATCAAATATTCTTGCACTGAGTATTACAAATTGTGGACATCTGCTATAATAATAGAGGAAATAACAATGAGTCTGCTGATTGAATGATAATGCCATCTGTCTGTTGGGGCACTCTTGCATATATCTTCAAGTGATTACAGAGGTGCCTATGTTGTTTTTCAGAAAGGTGAAATGTTTTAAACTTCTTATGAGTTTATTGGTTGATTTTTTTTAATTACTCAAACAAGAGCATGTGGCAATTTGTATAACTAAGTAATTGTTTCTAGTAAATGTAGAAGTGACTGGTTAAATCTAAAGCATCCCTGTGATTGTGTATCTCAGGTTGCAATGGAGAACTTCTGGGAAGGGACAGAAGGGTTCTGTTCTGGTTATCCTTTGGTTGCACTACTAAAAATTCTGTAGTGACAAAATTCTGTAGTGGACATTCAGTCCCTGAGTAAAGTGAACAAGTCTGTAAGTACACAGGAATGCTGAAGCACAGAAGCTATTCCATTTAAATATGGAATAATCCTCAGTGCTCAGGATAGGAATTACTACATGTAAACACTGGATAGCCAAAGAGAAAAACCCTCCTGATCAGCTGCAGGAGCTGTAAATTTCTTGTAAAGTTCAGGGCTGACCCTCATAAGTCTAATTGAGGGATGTTGTTCTTTGCCTGGATAAAGCTCTGAAAGGACTTACGTAGAGCGTCCTTTGTGGGCTTTCTTTTTCTTTTAGTAGGGCTGTCATTTACTCTCAGTCATTTCTCTACTCAGTAGACACTATGAGGTATTCATAGGATATTTCATTTCTCTTTATGTGTAAATACTCTCATGTATCCTACAGGCAAAGCACAAAGTTCATATGGGCCAGGAGAAGGGACTGACTCTGTTCCTTTACCAAGCTCTTTGAGCAACACCACCAGAAGGGATTGGGATCTAGCATGGCAGAGCATTTACTGCAGTTTGTTTCCACTTGACTGAGGACCTCTTTATTAGTTAAAAAACCTGTGAATTTCAGTAAGATGATAGGGAACTTACTAAAACTAGTTGGCTGCTTTTCTGGGGTCTTGCCTACAATTATGTAACAGCAGCTACACACAGGCCCTGAGTCAGATTTCAGGTTATCTAAGCAATTTGTGTTCATTTTTGCCAATGACAAATAACAATTTCAGTTCCTCACTCTACCTTTGTGTAGGCTTTTATAGGAGCTGAAGGAGGCAATCCCTGTTGGGGTGTTTAAGAGCACCACCTTTTATCTGTGCTTCCCTCACTAGAAGGGGGAATAGGGCTTGAGGCAGGGGGTACTGGAGAAGTAATTTTGTCTAGAGGCAGAAGGAAGGATGAAAGGAGAACCCCTGTTTGAGCTGGATCAAAGTCCAACTTAGGCCTGTGATTGTTAGGGATTGACTGGGATTTTTTCTTGGAGTCATGGAGAATGTAGTAATACAGATAACAAACAGATAATACCAGTCAGTAATTTGCCCACGAACAGAGGAAAAAACAGAAAAAAATGTAATTCACCCACTCACTAAGCTAAAAAACTCTTTGTGAACGGCAAATTTGTTTAGCAAAAAGGAGCTCATAAGCTTAAAAATTTCCTACCCACTGAGGATAAAAACTTCTCTGCTATACATGTATCCCTATTTAAAATGGATATCTGATCAACTTCATATAAAATGTTTGAACTTGGGACTTCTAATGAGCATTCAATTTAAAATAAGTAGTCATTGAATGATTTTAAGGAGCTAATACTCTCAAAGTCTCCAACATAAATTCGAAAAATCACTTAGAAAGATATGCTAGGATCAAATTTATGTCATAGGCAATGACTTGTGTCAACATCAGTGTTGCTCAGTGTGAATCTCTTCACTTTGTTGGTGTTCTTTTTTCCTCCATGTCAGGGAGCATGCTCCTAAAGCAAATAAAGAATGCACAGACTGTGCTATAGGTGACAACTCACACACATCTCCTGATATTTGAGGACACATTGCAGCTGCTCAGTCAGTAATTACTCTGATGATTCATTCTTCATTTAAAACAGCTTTAAACCAAATGTTGCAGGCCCTCATCTTGACAAATGTTTTCATCTATTGGGATTAATAGATGTTTTTCCTTTGATTTTTCTGGGAGCGAGGTCAGAGCTGGCATGCTTGGGAGGGCAGCTGGCATATGTTTCTTCCATTGAAAATATATGAGTGGGCATGTGAACATAAACAGCTGCTCTCCTTGAGTCCCTTGGACAGTTCCCCTTGAACTATGTCTGCATTTAAAATCCTTCAACACCTTATTATTAGGTGTGCCCTTCAAAAGAATAAACTCAGCCCTTGAGATCTAAAATGACGCGTGCATAAAACATCCTAGCACATAGACAGAAAGGTCACCTGCAAAACTGTACTGTCTGCTTGCTGCCATTTTCCCATATTTTAGCACCAAAGCCTCCCAGATAGAACAGCCTGGCTATATCCCATGTTTGTAGGGGCAGAGGGAAGCCTCCTCCCTCAAGAGCCCCTCAGGTGAGTAACACCAGGCTGCAGCTGAACTCCTAAGGTGCTGAATCCCACCTCCAGGGCAGGCCCCCTGGTCCCCCCTGGCCATAAACCATAACCATGCATACAGCCCTCCAGGCTTTGTCTGGAGGGCCTCATGTGCCTTTGTGCACACACAGAAATAATGAAGTGGCAAACCCCTTGAAAGGGATTTTGGCCACGTGAACTGGTGGGACAGAGGTGCCCCTGCCATTGAGGCTGTTGTTAAGGAAAATATTTCACAATACCTTTGGTATCTTGGTGATTCTTTTCTTCTGTTCACAGGCCAAGGTATGCTTTTAGCCTCAGTCAAAAAAGCCATTCTGTCAAAAAAGATCGTCAGTGAGGGTAGGCCTAAGAATAACTGCTTCTTCTCTTCACATATTTTTGCTTTTTCCTTCCCATTTTTCTAAAGTCAGTAGTTGCAGACTGTAACTTCATGCCAGCAGATTTTTTTTCTCACTTCAAGCTTGCAAGACCAAAGGAACCTGGAAAATGCCATTGCCCTTCCTTTCTGACCTCTTTCCCAATTCTCTGTGCCCCTGGACAAACATCATGCTTGCCAAGGAAGCAAATCTCCTGCTGCCACAGCTCAGGTGTAATACAAATGGAGTCAAATGAAGAAAAGTAGAGTGTAAATCCTGAATTCTGGGATCTTTTCTTCTTTCATTGTATCTGAGAGACTCAGGCAGGTCACTGCATGTGGTAAAACATCAGACCACTCAACTCTTTTCATCCACATCTGTGTTTGTCAAAGATTTTTACAGGAGAAATAATCTTTTTACCTACCATATGTCATTAATGTATTTGCTTCTTTCCTGTTGCTCTGTTAAATGCTTGTATTTAATTATATACTTTCTTTCTCATAACTCATCCAGTTCTTCTTTTCTCCAGTTACACATGAATGCTCAATGTATTGTGTATGTTTCTGGTGTCCTGTTGTATTTGATAAGTGAAAGGAGATAAGGGTTTATTACATCTGTTCTTTATTTCAAGATGCACATGTTATCAATTTTGAAATACTTTTAAGCTGTGTTTGAAATAAATTAAATCTTTTGGAAAGAATCATCAGGGCTTCTTAGTAAATATCAAAATAAAAGCCATCCCATGCAGAGCAGGTTATATTTGACATGCATTTACTGGCTAAGTAACATATCCGATTTGGCTCTTTGGCTTGGAAAGAGGATTAGCCAATGTCTGACAGCTATTTTCCTATTTGTGGAGTGTGAGCCTACTCAGTTTTAAGGGCTCTTTTAGGAAATTGGCTTGTACCTGTGTAAAAAGTTTCAGCACAGGATATCAATAATAAAACAAAATTTGTACAAAGGAGGTTCCTTCCCAAAACATCCTTGTGGAATCTGAAAATTTCAGGGGTAAACAAACAAAATAGAACCTGCTCACATATATAAGCCTGTTCCCCTGGAAAGTATGTAGAGCACTATATTGGTTCCATATCTGCTTGAATAGTGAATAGTTTGCCTTCTATAGCCCCTATATGAAATTGACCATGACAAACCTGTGCACAGAAATGTGTTTCCCTGGTGACTCTAAACAAATCCTTATCTTCTCTCTGGATCTTTTTTCTCTGTGTCAGTGTTTAGCTGCATGGCGAGCATATTTGTTGACTGAACCATGTGTACCATAACACCATTTGTATTTAACACTGTCTCTATAACTGTTTGCGCTGCTGTAGCTGCTACACTGAAGCAACCATGCTGTTCTCAAGGCAGTCAACCCTTGATGATTTAGATGGACCAGACTCTGTTCCTAAAACAAGTGAGCGCGCTCGACCTAGGCTTCGTAAAATGCAGAGCATGGATATGTCCTCCTCATCCGCTGACAGTGGCAGTATAGTGTCAAGGTGCTTAACTCATGCATGCTTTGTTCACTCCTTTGTTCACTCTTTGTTCTTTGTTCATACCGTTGTTGTGACTGCAGTGTACACGGGCCTGTGTGTGCAGACACGTGGTGTGCAGAGAGGTTTGCATGGTTGCAGGAAGCTTTACTCCCTCCTGTGTCGTGGCACAGTCTGAGATTCAAAGTCAGGGTCATAATCTAGGATTCATTTGCTGTTTCACTTCTTGTTCTGGTTTTTGGGGGTTTTTCATTCTCAATTAATGTATTTTTAACATTGTTCCACAACGTTACGCTGAGTGTATAAAAACAGGCTGTATTTATTCAGCTAAAAAAGTGTCTTATTTTCAGTTACTGAGTCAGTGCTTGTTCTTAAATTGGAATCTGGAAGTTAAGTTTCTCAGCTAATCAGTTACCCTAAATATGGACTGAGATGTGTAATTTTAGAAACTAAGGCACCATTGTGCCAGTTTTTCAAATTTTTTTTTTCCATTCAGGAAAGATTTTGAAATATGTTGTGATTACTTTACCATTGATTTACAGTAAGGTATTGGAATTAGGAAAGGGAAAATAGCTATAACAAAAAAGCAAATAATATTAATATCCAGTGCAAGAGAATGAACTGTTCAGAACTGTTAATTCACTTTTCAGCAGGTAAAACCCAGGGATTTACATGACATTGGGAAGCAGTGTTTCAATAATTTAATAAATATTATAAATCTGAAATTTTATGTAATTTTGCATCATTGTTTTTCAGTTTTGAAAGTGTTTGACAATTTTTTTGAGGCAATCAGATTCAAATCAGGGATTCTCTGAATTTGTACATTTTAACCAGTATGAGTGCTACTGTGAATCATCCAAACACACATCATCATAAGTGTTACATGGTCTAATTAAAACTTTGCTATAAATAACATGACCTAACATAGCCACAATGTTTGGAAGCAGCATAAAAGAAAAAAAAAAATAAAAGGAAACCTAATTTTTAATTTTGGCAGAAGATGGTAGTGCCAGATGGCTTTGCTAATGCCAGTTTTCTCTAAAAGACTATAGTTTATGTGAAACTATGGCCCCATTAATGTCATAGGAGCTATGTGAAATCTTGTTCTCTATCTTGTTGAGATACAGGAATATGCAGCCAACAAAGACACTGAATTGGTGCCTGTTGTCTAACATGTGGAGAAGGAGTGGAATGAGACTAAAAAGAGAGAGAGAGGAGAGGTAAAAAAATACTTTAGAGGAATGGCCACAAATGCAATCAGAGGGCTGGAGCGCCCCTCCCATGGAGACAGGCTGAGAGAGTTGTTCATGCTGGAGAAGAAAAGGTTCTGGGGAAACCACAGAGTGAATTTCTAGTATTTAAAGAATGGCTACAAGGAGAGGGACTTTTTACAGGATATGGAGTGATAGGGCAAGGGGAAATGACTTTGCATTAAAAGAGGGCAAGTTTAGATTAGATATTAGGAAGAAATTATTTATTCAGAGGGTGGTGAGACACTAGAACAGGTTGCTCAGAGAAATTATGGATGTTGCATCCCTGTTCAAGTTCAGGTTGGATGGGGTTCTGAGCAACCTGGTCTAGTGGGAGGTGTCCCTGCCCATGACAGGGGAGCTGGAACTAGATTATTTCTAAGGTACTTTCATACCCAAACCATTCTGCGAGTCTATGCCAAGCCAAGAGTAAGGAAGGTGAATCAAGCAAAGAACTGATCAGAGTCTACCAGAGAGCTGAATCCAGAAATTGGTACATACAGAAGTAAAGCAGGCAGGTAAAGTAAAAGGGAAGACTGTATTGAAAAATATAGGGCAATCTAAAGGTAAGCAAGATACCCTGTTACTGCAACAGTTTTGTAATTTGCTTTGTATTTCTTCATGCTAGCAAGTTACATCTTCTTTTATTTGAATCAGAGTTGATATGTGTGTGTTCAGTTCATGTTCCAGTTGTGTACAACACTCATACAGTGGTTGTTTAAAGCACTGTGTTTAGAAGGAATCCCATGGCTGCCTATCCTTCACCATGGAGCATATCTTAAATAGATGTAATAGCAAGTGTTGACTCTCTTTAGAAAGTTCAAACTACTTTCAAAAAGGTAGTGTAGTTTCTCTTGTTTCATTTGCCCCTTGCTGTTGCTGAAAGATGGTGAATCACTTTGAGTTCAGTGGGATGTAATTTAGGGAACAGATGGAGCCAGATGTTCCATCTGTGTAAAAGGAGATCAGGATGATGTCTTTTCTAACAGATCATATGAACTTTGAAGGCCTGGGAATGCAATGAGGTTGCTCAGCTGTCTGCATAAAGGTACAATTAACAAACTTTTCTTGATCATGAGTCTTGTAAAACTTGGCTGACTCTCTTCATCAATCTCCAACAGTGAACCCACACAGGTCACCATGCTCTATTCCCGTCAGGGAACCACAGAAACCATTGAGGAAGTAGAAGGGGAGCATGAAGAAGAAGGAGCTCATTCTGCATCAAGGTTGGAGGAAGAGGAAGTGGAAGATTACAGCCTGGATTCAGAAGGAGCTGCATATACTCCTGACACCGATGTGCCGTTGTACTCCACAGTGGACAGCAATGCAGAAGCTCCACCTTCCTACAGCAAAGCTGTCAGCTTTGAACACCTTCCCTTTGGCTCCCCAGATGACTCAGCTGGGAAGAGCCTCATGATGGTGAGCCCGGACGACAGCCGGACAGACAAACTCGACAGGATTCTGCCCCCACTGACACACGAGCTCACAGCTAGTGAGCTGCTCCTGAACAAGTAAGAATCCTCGACCAGGAAAAATTGTTGATCACAGTGTGTAAAATTTTGTTATTACTTTGGGGTTTTGTTTCAGAACTAGCCTAAAAATTCTGATACAGACCTTGTGCTAAGTTTGGTTTAAGGGAAGAAGCTCATTTCCTGCGCAGTTGTTCTAATTAGAGATTTCTAAAGTGACTCAAATTCATCTTGGAAGGAATCTCTGCTTTCTTCCTATATACCATATTTAATCATTCTAGCATTAGCATTGAATTTCTGTGCTGCAATTGTCTTGGGGTCAAGGGCTTTTCTCAATATTCTTTGTGGAGAGGTTTCTCTTCTCCAGGCAGCTGTGATTTCAAATGAGTTTCCTCCAGGGCTATCTGGGAAAATGTTTCTCCTTTAATTATTTTAGATTACTGAAAGGGAAACTCTGACCTTTGGCAGTTTTTGTTCAAGCCAGTGGGAGCTGAGGGTTATGGAGGAACACAAACTTGCTAGGTGCTTTCGTAAGGGAGAGGATGTTCCCTTCTTTGCCCCTTGGACACTGTGCTCACTAGCACAACCAGCACTGAGGTGGGGATGGTGCCTCTGCACATCTTCAGCTGCTCTCTGGCCTGACTTAGTTGGAGAAGGCTTCCCCAAAAGCAGGGGCAAGATATTAAAGCACAGAACTGCCTTTCAGCCTGCCTCCACCTGGAGAGAGAGCCTGTATAGATCTGACTTTGCTAGATGTAGTGTCTTGTCTTCTGGCTTTCCATAGCAATTTTTGCTTTTCAGTAAGATCCCTTCTCAGGCCAAAAAACTTTATGAAAAGCAAAGAGGATTATGAATGTATACGAAATTTTATATTTATATTTATATTTAGATTTAGATTTAGATTTAGATTTATTTGAGTCATATAAATAGAAGACTGGACACAAGTAATGTTCATGGGTATTTTCATGATTCTAATCTTGTGCCCCTGGACAATTCAAAACATAGGTCTGGTGATGTACCTCTGGTTTTTCTGTAAATTCCTACCTGTGCTGATAAATGGGATGTGAATCCAAACCAGTATTGGATGATTTGCATGAGATGTGTTGGTTGGGCAGCTGTAGGAAAGCCATGTTTGTAAAAGTGCTTAGGCCAGGCTGATTCTCTTTCTGAATAAATTAAAAATGAGAAGAACAGTGCTTCTAGTTATTTTTTCTGAAATTCTTGTTTTCTGAGCTTACAATCAGGCTATTTGATTATAATATCAAATTCCCCCTTTTTTTTTTCTTCCATTGGACTGAGCAGCAGATTTTATTACTTTTCAAAAGGAAAAATAGCAATTTGAAAAGCAGCTCTTGTGAAGTTCATGTTCAGTTCATTTGTGGTACTCTGCTCCTCACAGGATGTTTCATGATGACGAGTTGGAGGAGTCAGAGAAGTTCTATGTTGGTCAGCCTCGAGTCTTGCTCCTTATTTATGCCCTGTACAATACACTGGTGGCCCGGTCAGAAATGGTTTGCTATTTTGTGATCATCCTCAACCACATGATCTCTGCCTCCATGATAACCCTGGTGCTTCCTATCCTTATATTCCTGTGGGCCATGCTGTCTGTTCCTCGGCCAAGCAAACGCTTCTGGATGACAGCCATTGTCTACACTGAGGTATGCTGCTGGTTTTGCAAGCCCATGTCAAACACAGAAATCTGAAGTAGGAATCTTTGCATGGCCTCCTTGCTGGTTTTGATCCCTGGGATCTGGGCTGGGCCTTAGGCCCTTCATAATAATACAAGTATTTGCTAAAGTCCTCAGAAATTTTTGTGGTATGGAAAGATCATGTTAGTTATTTCCTTCATTACAATGAGCAATATCCTTCCTGGCACGTAAAGCAGTTCTCACAAGAACAGATAATTTGCAAACTGTTGCTTTGTAATGGTTAATCAAGAAACAGAATTCACTGCTTGTGATATCTCAAGTACCACTGAGTATCATCTGCTGCTGAATTTTGATTGACTTTATTACTGGAGAAATGTGAAGTGTTATGCCTCTGTAGTAATGAGTATGCTTGTTTATGTTCTCATAAAACTGACAAAGTAGATATATTTTATCCCTCTTACTGTCATGAGGCTATTATATCTGACATGCTTATAAAACACCAGAAGTGTGTTGTGTTTCTGAACAGGTGGCCATTGTCATCAAATACTTTTTCCAGTTTGGCTTCTTTCCTTGGAATAAACATGTGGATTACACAAAGGATAAACCTTACCATCCACCCAATATTATTGGCATTGAGAAGAAAGAGGGTTATGTGCACTATGATCTTGTTCAGCTTCTTGCTCTATTCTTCCACAGATCCATTTTAAAGGTAATCTGGGTTCAGGTAGTTTCTTATTTATATTTAATTTTTAATTTTAATTTTTAAATCAGTCTTGTGATATAAAGAAGTCATTCATTTGGTTATCAGGATTTTTTTTTTCCATGAAAGGGTTATTGAGCATTTGTAGTGGCTGCCCAGGGAAGTGGTTGAGTCACCATCCCTGGAAATGTTTAAAAGATATTTAGATGTGGCACTGAGGGGCATGGTTTAGTGATGGATTTGGCAGTGCTGGATTAACAGCTGAATTGATGATCTCAAAGAAATTCTGCAACCTAAATGTTTCTGTGAAATCCCAGCACACTGAATTTGTCTTCTCCCTTGTGAACACGTGACTGAGCTGGCAATGCCTGTGATAAATACTGTGACAGAAATACAGGCTTGATACGTTCTCTTCTTGTTTTTCTACTAGTGCCATGGATTGTGGGATGAAGATGAGAAAGGAGAGAGCTCCAGCAATAAAGAGGATACTGATGATGAGCTCTCGCTGACAGGAGGCAGGAGAGGCTCTTCTGCCTCTTTGAAATCTGTCAATCTGGCCGCATCTGTGGAGTCCATCCATGTCCACTTCCCCGAGCAGCAGACTGCCATCAGGAGGAAGAGTTCTAGCAGCATATCCCAGATTTCTCACAGGTCCAGCTTCTCCTCACACAGATCTAAGAGAGGTAAATGTCATGGCGTTTCTGGGATTGGAAGGACAAATGTTCATTTCCCATAGGATCATTCTACTGAAACCTTGGGTTGGTTGCTGAGGAGCTCCTGAATGCTGCTGCTTCTCAGTGATGAAATAGGATATGAACCAATGTATCTTCATGTTTGAACACACTCCAAGCCTTCCTAAAGTTCAAATGGAGAGCCATACTTTGTGATTCATTATGTTTTCTAAATGACATTATCCAAAAGCTGGGAAAGGAATGCTCAGTGAGGACCAGATCCAGAAATTCTGGTCCAGCATAATCTCCAGCTAGAGGGAATGCAAAGCACATGTATTTTTCATATCTACATTTGTAGACACTTGAATTGAGAAAATGTTTCTATTAGTTAAATTGAAACAGATTACATGTCCCATCTTGTAAAAAGGGCAGGAATACTGTAGCCTAAATATATATGATACCAATTGAGATGACTGAGTCAGATCAATCAAATACTTGCTGTTATCACTAGTCTACTTTCTCTTTTTATAGCTATTAATCAAGTTTTGATCTGCCAGTGATTAAACCTTTACTGGGTGCTCTCAAGATTTTATCATACTGCGGGAAAAAAAGAAGAATTCATTTCAAAGCTTCTTTCAAATGTGGGAGTCATATGAAATGGAAATCTCAAGATTTATTACTTTCTAACTTTAGTATTTAAACTTTTCTTTTGAATTGACTTCTCTTTTGCTCCCTTTTTTCCCAGGAAGTACCAGTACACGGAACAGCAGTCAGAAGGGAAGCAGTGTGTTAAGCATCAAACAAAAATCTAGAAAAGAGCTTCTCATGGAAAAGTTTCGAGAACAGATGATCAAAGCCAAGGCTTTTACAATTAAAAAGTGAGCAATATGAGGAGTTGTGTGGGTCTGGGGGAGGTTCCAAACAGCAAAGCAGTAAGCCAGCATTTTAAAGGGAGCAGGCTACTACTGATGTTAATTCAAGTGCTTGTTGTACACAGATGTCCCACCAGCTGAACATCAGACAAATCAGCAGTTGTTAAAATAGCATCTGCCTGATAAAAAAGTTAAATGTCCCTTGTGACCTTGGTTGGCTGTGTGTTTTTCTACTGAACAAATCCTAATACAGTGGTTTAGAAGCAATCAGAACAAAGGTCTGGTGTCTCTGCAGTCCTGTGAAGGCTGTGAGAATAGATCTTAGATATCTTTAAAAATATTAATAACACCACACTCAACCTTCTTCAGTGCAAGTTATGTGTTATTAAATCACATTGTGGTCTATGTTGTTTTAGGACTCTCCAGGTGTACATGCCCATCAGACAGTTTTTCTACAATCTTATTCACCCAGACTACAGCGCAGTGACTGATGTGTACGTGCTGATGTTCCTTGCAGATACAGTGGACTTCATCATCATTGTGTTTGGATTTTGGGCTTTTGGGGTACGTCACAGAGGCATCTGTAAATCCTCAGCAGGATTTATGTCTTGTAGATGCTAAATATCGTGCAAGTGTCCTTTTTCCTTGACCATCCTTATATTTTGCTTTTCAGAAACATTCTGCTGCAGCAGATATCACCTCTTCATTATCAGAGGATCAGGTCCCAGAGGCATTTTTGGTGATGGTGCTCATTCAGTTTGGAACCATGGTTGTAGATCGAGCACTGTACCTCAAAAAGACTGTCATGGGAAAAGTCATCTTCCAGGTCATCCTTGTTTTCGGAATACATTTCTGGATGTTCTTTATCTTGCCTGGAGTGACAGAAAGGTATAAGCCTTATAAAGAAACAATATGGGTGGAATACTGATGCTCTACCAAGTTCTTTGTATTTAAATTGGAGATGTTTGTAGCTAGGCTTTGGAATCATGATCAAGTTCCTTTTTTCCTCATTTCTAAGCAGAAAATTGGAATGCATTTCCACAGCAGTAATTGTGGCCAATGTAAGTTTGAGGAAGAATTAGTTATATAGGTACAGAAATATTCTCAGTTTAGGCCAAAATGCAAGCAGGTGAAAGAGAAATTGCCTGTAATTGAGTGATTAGAGCCTTCAGCTGAGACAATGTTGGCCTCTGATCCAATTCCCTGCTCCCAAGACTGCCGCATGCTGCTTTAGAAGAGTGAGTAGAAAATGTCTCCCTCAGAGTAACTTATAACTTAGCACTTTCCTGAAATGTGTGAACTGTGGATTTAAATCTCCTTAAACTGAGGAATGTCTAAAATATGTATCTGTTCTGAAGAGCTAAGTTCTCCCCCCATGCTCCTGCCATGTGGCTCTGGAGGTGATGTAGAGGCTGCCACCCCGCTGCATGAAATTTTTTGTTGCATACCTGGTCAGGCTCACTCCCAAATCTAACATTTTTTATTTACCATTTCATTTTTCATTTAACATTTCATGGCTCAAGAAACTGACCACTTCAGTCTGCAGTGCAGTGGTGTTAAGGTTCCATCCATAGTGTTTGGCTAACTCCCCTTTTCCTACTTTAAGTTGCCTTGAAGAATTTCCCTCACTCCATTTGCTGTCCATGGAAATTGAGTGTATCACCTGGGCACCTTACTCTTCATTAACAGTCAAGTTATTTTACTGGGAAAAAAGAAATAGGTTTATAGTGTAAAAGAAACTGAAAAGTCTGACTTCGTCTAAAAAGAAAGTGAAGTAGCAATTGTGCACAAGTTTGAAAAAAAAATCAGTTTTCAAATGGATCTCTTATCTACTGCACATTGAGAATTGTTAGGAAATTAAATAATTTTGACTTTGTGCTTTTGAGAGATCTATATCAAGTTGTTAATATCAAATCTGCATCCGAAACATCCTGTATTCCTTCTAAGTGAGATTAGAGCCCCCTGCAAATTTCTTAATTAAAATGCTTCTGTGGGATTTAATTGAAAATATTGGGTTATGGCTGGCTGGCAAATGCTGTCCATCATGAGGCATCTGCTGCAGATCCACTGTGCTATTGAATAACAACCAGAATGGCACATGTGAGGAGAGGCTGAGGGTTAGTTCAGTCCAGAGAAGAGAAAGTGAAGAGCTGTCTGAAATATTTGTTGCAATAAGACTTGAGTCAAGCAGAAAATATTTTCAGAGGTCACTCCATCTTAAATTCCTGTACGAGGTGCTGCCGTGAGCACAAGTAGGCGCTAAAGCTGCCTTGATTGAGCCCCTGCCCAGGACTCACAGAGGGCTGAGCCATCATGGGGGCTGAGGAAGGCTGGTCTGTGTTGGGCAGCAAGGGACTTTCAGCATGGAAGGAGAGGGCACTGCCCA
This sequence comes from Ammospiza caudacuta, assembly GCF_027887145.1. Taxonomy (NCBI): domain Eukaryota; kingdom Metazoa; phylum Chordata; class Aves; order Passeriformes; family Passerellidae; genus Ammospiza; species Ammospiza caudacuta. The sequence continues at coordinate 102,838,990 of NC_080593.1, forward strand.
AAGCCTTCACTCTTTAGGGAGCCTGAGGTGGCAGTGGATGCTGGTTTTAGACTTTTTCATTCAGTTTCTTTCCAATACTCTTTTAACCCTGCCATGGGATCAGCAACCAAGGCCGTTTCACAGGACCTCAGGAAGGGGAAACTGCCAGGAGCAAAAAACCCATTTCAAGCTAATTTGGTCGAGCACAGATACAAAGCTCATAATTTTCCTTTATCTTTTCCTTTACAGGAAATTTAGCCAGAACACAGTTGCCCAGCTCTGGTATTTTGTGAAATGTGTTTATTTTGGCTTATCAGCTTATCAGATACGCTGCGGATATCCAACTCGTGTTCTTGGCAACTTCCTCACAAAAAGTTATAACTATGTCAACCTGTTCTTATTTCAAGGGTAAGCACAGACTTACTGCCTTTTTTTCTTTCTTTTGTGTAATAAGGATCTGCTGTAGCAAAATGCTGGGGTTATTAATGACTTTTCTTCACAGACTGCTGGAAATAAGACAGTAAATTTTGCACAGCACTCTCTGTATATGCCATATGTCCCCTGTAGTCCACAAGAAAAAGAAAAATCTATTTCTAGAAGGCAAACTTCATAAAATTCCATCTCTTGGTCTGAAACCAGAAGCCTGATATGCCAGTCAGCCATTCAGTACCCTATGAAATAAATAGACATTTTTAACACTTCTAAGAAATTACCTTTGTGGACAGAAATAGAGGCTACATATTGTACAAGAAAACAGGTAATGTTATTAGTTCTACAGTCCTAAAAAGTAGTAAGGTGTCAAATCCCAAAGAAACCTTTGGAGCAGGTCTACCTGCTGTACCTCAGCAGGTGAAAGGAATGGAGTGAAAGACAACACACCTGAGAAATTGGAACTTAAAAATAAGCACAAAAGAAAAGATGTTTGCTTTGAGAAGTGTTGCACATTTGCAACTCCTCAGGAGTTAGGGCAAGGAACAGGTGCAGCATTACCTTGGAGTGAAAGGTGGTTTTACACAAGCAGACCACGTCCTCCATTTACACTGTTACAGTGGCCTTGTGATTAAGTCAGTTTGAAGCATATGTGTAATTCACAGAAAAAAATTGAACCATTTCAGCCTTTTCACAGTATTTGCAGTATGAGCTTCTTGCATTCCAAGTAAAAGTTACAGAAGAAAGCTTTCCTCACATGAAATACTCTTTAAAGTATGGGACTAGGAAAGGGAATGATGCCCAGTGAACTGCTGCTCATTGCGCGTTGATTTCCTGTTGATTCCCACCTTCTTCTGCTGTTTAATCCTGAGGCACAAAGCCCAGTTCCAAATGCAGCAGAGGGCTGCCCACCTACTGCAAAGATGCCATGCAACACTTGGTGTAAGAAGGTGTAAGAAGGTGAATCCTACCATCCTGTAGGAAACAGGTGCTCCTCTCCCAGGTCAGAGGAATCTAGGAAATCTTGTACTATTCCATCAGGGGCTCAATCACAATTATGGACACCATGATGCATAAGCATACTTATGGCCTGGCAAGAAGATCTAGAGTAAAACAAGCTATGGCAATTTCAGGATGTGATTGCATTTGTGTTTACAGAATCCCCAGTTAAGCTCTTTTCGTGTTGTCTTAATTCTCCCTCTTGTCATATATACACTTGCTGTGCTTGTTTGATGTGATGCCTCTGTTTCTGACAAGTTACCTGCTGTGGTCTCCCTTCAGGTTCCGCCTGGTTCCATTTTTGACTGAGCTGAGAGCAGTAATGGACTGGGTTTGGACTGACACCACTCTCAGTCTTTCCAGCTGGATCTGTGTTGAAGATATCTATGCTCATATATTCATCCTGAAGTGTTGGCGAGAGTCAGAAAAAGTAAGGAAACCCCATATGAGTGATTCAGACCTTCTCTTCCCCCATGCAGGAGGGAAGAGAAATAATCATGAGTCCCTAAATAATTGAGGAATCCACCACAAAAAGTTTGTTGGAAGATATGCCTGGCACTTGTGTTCAGAAATATCCAGACTGCTGGGTACTTTATGTTAGCTGGCAGCTGCTGTGAATGAAACTTCAAACGGTTTCTCTTTTGTGCCCAGCTGATTTTTCCACAATTAACGTGAACTCCAGAAGCGTGTGCCTGCTGGCTTAATTGCATGCCTGGGTTTCAAGGCTGGGGTTGGAAGTCCTGGTATTCCCACAGTCACACACAACTAAATGAGTAACCTGGAGTAGCACCGAAGCTGCAGCTGAGGAGAAAGCTCAGTAAAAGGAAGAGCTCATGCCCTGCAGTGTAGGGACACTGGGTTCATGTAACTATAGAGGGAATTCAGCTGACTCCTTTATTCCAGGAGAGTCCCTGCACATCCAGAACTAAACTGCAGGCCAGATAAACCCACCATTTGTCTCACTGAAATTTCAGTCTCTTTAAATCATTTAAGCTTCAGTTCAAATTAAACTTGCAAATTCTGGATTCTTTGTAACTGCTATAAAGATTGCAACCATATGCTTGCTCATTTTGCCAATTTTAAAAATATATTAAACATTATTTTAAGAGTGACCAAACCAGTCAGAAATTCTACATCTGTATTGAAGTGGATTTACTTTTAAGTGTTACTGACGTATTTCTACTTTTATTATAATCCTGTCTCTTAATGGCAATGGCTTTCTAAGTATATCACATAGATTAACTCAGTGCTACAGTGCACACAAATCATGCATATAGGCTTTTTCTCTGTGACTCCCACTTCTGCCATGAATGGAAGGAGTTCTGAAGAACTTCAGGAGTTGGGGAAGTAATAACCCAGCTCTACTTTGACTGTCTATCTCATCGCATATTTTTATGCTACAATTCACATGATGTGTAGCAGAGATCTGACATGGGAGGATTCCCATGTCTAAGCTAGCATGTATGTTCTAATGCCATACAGAAAACTAACTGTGTTACAACTTTGCAAGTATTGTTGAAGGTACATTTGTTCTCTCTCTCTCACTGAGGGGAATGCCTAAGTATTTGGACTGCTAGAGTCCCACTGAGATGTTCTGTAACATCATTAGAAATGCCTGAACTAATATCTTCCAGACAAATAACAACAACAACAACAACAACAACAATAATAATAATAATAATAATAATAATAATAATAATAATAATAATAATAATAATAATAATACTCCTGCTGATCTTGATAGGATATTTTAATGAAAATACTATTCTGTAGGATGAGACAAATTACTTGATACACTGCTTCTGAAAAGTAAATAATTGGTTTTAAATAAAGCATTGTATTACAAATGTAATATTCTCATAGGGCTTTATGGATTCATGTTGCAAAGCAAGAACAATTTCCTGAAAGCCAGGTTCCTGGGGTGTTTGAGGTGCAGTGCAGTACAGTGCATATTTATTTTGCACATGTGGTATGCAATTCATGGAGGATATGCTACGAAACACTGTGGAGTTAAACCACAGTAAAAGAATTACACCAAAATAAATTACAGTGAAAGTAAGACATTTTACAGGATGGCGAGAGTATTAAGAGTATTCAATCATGAGCCAAATAGTGGAGGACAGGAATTATGGGCAAGGCAGAACAGACATGCCATGTGATTTGCTTTGAAGGGAGAAGAAAAGCAGTCATTTTGTCCTCAGAAGCTAAGAAAGAGAAGGTTGTTACATCAGCAACAACATTTTTAACATTAGTTAATTGGAGTCAGTGTAGAAACAGATTGGATCAAGCCTGTGAGCTCTTAGAAATACTCTAAGTGAGGTGTGAAATGATTGTGGGGGTAGAGCAATATCAGAAATTTTACTGATTGTTTATGTCAGTTGCTGGCAAACAGTTTTCCTGCTCCCCCCATCTGCCACAATATACAGTTTGCAGCATTTCAAGACCTGCAAGAGGAAGTCTGCCTTAAGGAGTTCTGTGATAAAACTTTTCAGAAGTGCAAATACAAGAAAGTGGGTCCCTCATTATAGCAGTTTCTGGAATAAATTGTTGTATCACTGTTTCAGGTATTATTTTATATTTTGTTCTTGTGAGTTCATGCTAGCACTTAAACAAAAAAAATCAAATTATCCTATCTAAAGTCTTCTTTTTTTATGATTGTGAAGAATCAAAATCACAGAGGTTTACAATATTTTTCACACTGGACGCACATTTTGGGTTCACTTGTCACTTCTCTCTGTTGCCATCAGAAATTGGGTGCCTGTGCAGGTTTGGCTAAAAAAATTTCAAAATAGCTGTTGTGATACGGGGTAGCAAATTACCACAAGAGATGGGAAGCCTTAAGATGATTATATATTCACCCATCAAATCTCTTGATAGAAGAGACGTTACCATACTGCTGTTTGCTTTTGCAGAGATATCCCCAACCAAGAGGCCAGAAGAAAAAGAAAGTTGTGAAGTATGGAATGGGTGGCATGATTATCGTCTTGCTGATTTGTATTGTCTGGTTCCCACTGCTCTTCATGTCTTTAATCAAATCTGTTGCAGGCATCACCAACAAGCCTCTAGATGTATCAATCACAATAACTCTAGGAGGTTATCAGGTAAAAAAGAAGAAACACTGAAAGCAATCTCTGTTTTTTGCATTATATTTCCTTGTGCCATTTCTTCTTCCTTCCATTCAATTGAACCCTCCTTCTTTATGCAAGGTACCTGGCAAGCCTCCATAAATGACCCCTTCTGGGTTTAAAGATATGTTAGTTTATCACTGATGTAAAATATTATCCTCATTTTCAAGTCAAAACCAGCCTCTACTGCCAGTGGAAACTGAATAAATTATCCTACAGGTCCACATGGTGGATATAAGGTAATTGTAGGCAGCTTGCATCTCACAGGAAGGAGATTATAACATTGTCTTGTTGAATAGAGTGCCATAATTGTCTTGGACTGTGATGCACAGGATGCTGGACTGTGTATGTAGCAGCCAATGTGAAGTAAATGTGATAAGCATGTGTTCTTTTTTTTTCCCAGCCTATTTTTACCATGAGTGCTCAGCAGAATCAGCTCAAAAGTTTGGATCCGAGTGAGTTCAATGACTTTATGAGAAGCTATAGGGGTAACACTGTAAGTGAAAAGTAGAATACCTAATTTCTTAAAAATGTGTGCATGTTTCCATGGAGGCCTTTTGTGAGTTTTGTTTGTGTAGTTGTAAGTGGTCATCAGTACTGTCATCAATTGGAAGGTATTTCTATAAAGAGGATTTGCATGAAAAAAAGTTCAGACACATAATTTGTCAGGACAGTGCTGGGTTATGGTGAGACAAGCTACCATTAATGCAGCCATCTTTGCACAAAATCCTGGAAGGCAGAAACCCTAATTGTCCTGTTGTCTGAATGAAATCCTCTCCTCTAAATGACCCAAACCTGCAGGAGATGTGATGCTGTTTGTGTACTGCCAAAGAAAATGTGCTGGGGACAAAGCAATGCCTTATGCACTTTTAAGCCCTATGCTCCTTTCTAGAGCACACATCTTTCACCTTCCAGTGGGGAATGGTGGTGCTGTCAAAAGAAAGTGTGCATAGCCTAGAAATTTTTTGACATAAAAATGTCCAAAAAAAAGCATTTAAGCATAGTCTTAGTGTTTAATGGAGCAACACGCCCAGTTTCCACAAGTTTCTACAGGAAAAGGACTAGTAGTTAGTAGGAGCTATTGTATTGCTAATGTAACTAACATTTGATCAGATATAACTTTAAAAGAAGTGCTTGCTACTAGCTCATTAAAGAATTTGATATTAGAATTTGATCTTAGATCCTACCACATAGCCCATGTATAGTAGCACTAATATTGTAACCTAGATGCATTTGGAAGTTGCGAGGTTCTAGTTGGTTCATCCTTCGCAGACACTTTTCTTTGCAGGAAGATACTTAACAAAAGACAGAGTAAAATTTTAACTCAAGTTTAAATAGCCTCTACAGAGTTTGTTTCATGAACTCTTAGACTCGCTTTAGCCAACATGGCCATCAAACAATGAGGCCATTTTTGTTTTGCCTTTTTAGCTTGGCTATATTTTGTTGATTCCCCTTCCTATCTCAAGCCCCAGTTGGTACCTGAGGAAATTATCAGTGCACACTACTGCACTTACAATTAATCAAACATTTAAAAATCTGTCTGACAGGGAAATGTGGTTCTGTGTCTTGTGAATATCACTGCACTGAAATTTTCTTTTCCTCTTCTGCACCTACAGGCTGCCTTGCAGTTTCTAGAGGGCTATGCAAGAGAAGATATAACTCGAGCAGACCTGGAGGGAAATTCAAACTCTTTGTGGACCATCAGCCCTCCCAGCAGAAATAAAATGATACAGGGACTTAGAGACTTAAATGCTGATTTCACTTTAGTTATTTCATGGACCATTCAGAGGTAATTAAACACAGTTATTATGAGGTGGATGGATCATTTGCCAAGCATTAGCTCAGTAGAACAGGTCCACATTGCATTTTTGGTTTGGTTGTTTAGCAAATTCTATTGTATGGCAGAGCAAAAAAACAGAGTAGGAGGGAGAGAGCCAGAGAGAAGTCAGTTTTGTTACCTATGAAAACATTTGTTGCCTGCAGTTGTCAAAAAATAAAGAAGTGGAGCCACTAGCAAATAGATTATTTAAAATGTCCAGGTGGAATTTTCAATGGGATTTGACAGTAAGGAAGAAAAAGCAATAATTTTTTATCCAGTTTTAGGTGGGGATGTTCCAATTAACTGCCCTTAACAACAACCTTGCTAACATTTATGGAAAGTGTATTCACTTAGACCTAGTTAAGGCAGAAAACCTATGAGGAAATACAAACAGAAGTTCTTCATCCTCTTATTAAGGGAGTCCGGAAGTGACACCAACAATTTTTATGTGCAAATACCATAACAATGGCACAGATCCATTTTGTTAAGACCTTTGCTCATGTGAGCTTTCTTTGGCCCCAGTGAACTGACTTTACAATGAAGTTCTTGAAAGAGACAGCCTGGGGTATAAAGTTTTTGCACTCAGGCTAGAGCACACCCAGTCACCAAGGTCATTTGCTGGCTACTGTCTGCCAGATGGGGTTCCTGTACATTACTGGATTAAATTGGAGTTAAGTCATCACTCTGTGGAATCCAAGTTCCTTTGCACCCTCCTTATTTACATGTTTCCTTGGAAGTAGAAGCTGGATTGTTGAAAGACTATGCACAAGAAGCAAGTCAGTCTATTTGCTGTGGGAGCTCTGGACATGCTGGCTCCGTTCTTCCACAGTCAGAAATAGGCTTGTAATGAATTTAATGCAACTTTAGTTGACATCCCCCACCCCGCGCCCCCTTATTTCCCTAGAATCAGTGGCTATTAACTAGTGAATTACATCACTCCATCATTTCTGAGCCTCACATTAATTTTTAGTTCTGCTACTGAGTTTGCCCATATGCTTCCATGGCTACAAGCATTCATACACTAGTGCAAGGCGACATTTTTCACCCTCAAATTGTATCTTGTGGGATACGCTGTGAACGCGAATGACTGAAAATGTTCTGGGCTTACCACAGTGACCTTCTGCCTGACTGCTCCCTTTCTTCTAGGCCAGGAGGCCATGAGCAGCAGTAAGGTGGTCCTGTTGTGTCACAGAGGCAGCATACATTTTTACAAAGGCTTTCTGCCATTGCACATCATCTGCCACGGGTGTTTCTCTGCAGCCCGCAGCAGCTGCCTCACCCATCTTAGGTTATGCTCTCATTGTAGGTTCTCAATGTGTTTTCCCTTTTACTTACAACAGGAATCTCTCCCTTGGTGCCAAGTCTGAAATAGCATCAGATAAACTTACCTTCCCACTAAAAACACATACCAGAATAGATATTGCTAACATGATGGCTGAAAATCAACCGGAACAGGTGTAAGTTATTTTCTTTTTCTATTTATATGCAAACTTTCCCCTTTGAAGCCTGATGTCCCAAGGTGGCCAAGCTTGTGCAAATGTTTCATTTGTCTGCCCATCTATCCCCCTCTAATAACAGATGCCAACAGCACTGAAACCAAGTAATAGTAATATTAAAGGTGAAAACTTGTTTCCTATTATAAATATAGGCTGAGAGGACCCAGAACAAAGGATCATCAACAACAAGCATGGTGAATCTGTTAGTAACTTTTCTTTGATTTTTTGGATAAGCACAAGTTCAGTATATTCTTAGTTCAACTCATCTTTGAGTTACATAAGTCCAACTTGATCTGAGGATGTTGTATTGAAGATTTTTTTTTCTAAATAAATATCCAGACTGTATCTCACATTGTTACCCCTGAATAGTACTAGATTGGCAAGGAAGTGTTAAATCACTGCAGTCAAAGGGTAACATCTGCAGTCATTTCTGACATCAGACCTTTTCCTGTGATGGAAATGCACAAGGCATGCACTTCATATAAATATCAAACATTATTCTACAGATATATCCTTATAGCATTAACCATAGTGGTGACTTCTTTTAGATCTGAAAAGAGTCTGGCTCTTCCTCTTCCACCTTCTCACTGGGGATTACATTACAGCAGTGGCTTCTAAGTACTGCTAAGCCAACACATCATCCCTGAAGGCCACTTGATCTGATTTGTGGCCAAAGGAGTTGAAAAGTTTAAGCTGAGACCAACTGAGATTGTGAAAACTCTGAGGGGTTCTGATCTGTTAGTAGGTAGAAATTAGATTTGCCTTTCCTGTGCACAGCTGTTTTTCTGCACCCACACACACTCATACATACAGACTGCTATTGCACATGTGATCATTGCAATTAAAAATACTGCATGCCTCTTTTCTGCTGTGTGAAGATACAGCAATATTTCCTGAGGTGATGCAGGGCCACAGAGGGTAGATTTTTCTCATTTGTGGGAAGAATTTATTAATTCATAATTCTCTCTTTGCAAAAGGCAAGCAGTAACGTAGACAATATAGCTGCATTTGCCTGTCTTGCAGTAGTTTTGTAGATTTAAGGTTTTTTTACTTGGTCATAAAGGAGAAATGGTTGTGATAGCTATTAGCCATTCAGATGCTTCTGCAGGAGGCTTTCTGCCACCTCTGCTGGGACAATTCAGCTGCTGACCTTTTCTTGGGCCTGTTGGAGTGATCAGAAGGGATTTTCAATTGCCACCCTTTTCTTCCTCAGCCTGGTGTATGCAATGTAGCCAAGTGTCACAGGATTTATCTGAGAGCTCCTCTTCCCTGGAATTTTTCAGAATTTCCCTGGAATTTGAGGAAAATGTTAGGACAGTGTCTCTGCTTTTAATGAAACGTGTCTCCCTCTAGATACTGGTAATTTGTTCCCATTCAAGATTATTTGATTTTGAGTCCAGTAGAAGAACTTTTACAAACATCTTTCTTTAGATGTTTGAAATCCGCCTAAAAGCTGTGAAAATATTTCCCAATGAAAAATTCTGGCAAAAATTCTCATTCTTTTCAGGTGTTATTATTAAAACACCACCTTGCAATTCTGAAATAATAGCTGTGCTCACAACATATTTTTCTAGCTTGTTTACTACTGGCAATATGCTGCCTTTATTATATACTTTATTGCTGACTGTAAAAGCAGCTTTGTTTAAACAAAATATAAAGTCTGCATTCCATGCAAACACACGTGCCCCAGCTATGTGGAATTCATGGTGTGTGAATGGTGGCGTTATGGACAGAACTCTCTGCTGAAGTTCTGAAAAAACATAGCTGAAAAATCCAGTTAATTTTCAGATGTGACACCTGAACACTATAAAGTCATAACTTAAGAATCACTGGGAACTCTGTATAGCACTGTTAGGTGTTTCTAAATTATTTTAGAGGTATAAAAATATGAAATATTTGATTTCTCACTTTTTTCCAGAACATTAGAGGAAGTTTATCCATACTACATCAAGGCTCCGAGTGATTCTCTGGCAAAACCCATAAAGCAGCTATTGAAAGGTATGTCTCCAGACCATGGAAAACAGAGTATGGTTTAAAGAAGTGCAAGGCAGCACTCACACTTGTATATTCACAGCTGCTATGGGGCACCTCAGTGTTGAATGCACTTAAAATGGTTTTTACTTGGTGTCTGCAAGCTTGAGGACAGATAAGGTAATAATACAGTATAAGGCAGAAATGCATGTCCACGTATTCTAGCTTGAATTTAACAGTAATGACTCTAAGGATGAAGTCCATCTTCTTCAAGTCTATTTTAGGAACTCTTTTCCTTTGTTTTATGTGTAAGTGATTACAAGTTCACTTCTCCACATCTCCCTGCTACCTTACTGTGAACAGTCAGTAGTTTTGTATGTCTGCAAATGCAGCTCCTCAGCTTAAATAATAACACTGCATTATTTTTATGGATTTCCAAGCTATTCCTTCCTTATTGGCTACAAAGAATCCACTTTAAATAACTCATTGAAATTCAGAATTCATCCAGGTACTCACAGACATACAGAATACGTGCACCCATGCACATACATACATGTGAAAAACCTTTTGGGTTGGAATAGTAGGAACAAGTCTTTATCCAAGAGCAATTTTCTCAACAGAGGCTACATTTGGAGTTTGGATGTAATAGTAGTAGTGCTATGTAGTATGTTCTTGTCAAGGTTCACCAAGAAAAATAATTCTGAACTCAGCTCTGTGAGTAGAAATAAGTTATTTCTTCTAGAGTGCTTCACTGTCATTGTTCAGGTCCCTAATCAGAGTTTCTTTGAAAGGGCTTTAATGTATACACTGCTAATGCACTCTCAGGAGGACCAGAGTTCATCTCCTGTCTGTGTGATCAGTATGCATAAAACAGGATATCACCCTTTTGTTGGCACAAGAGAATAATATCTTTTATATCAGACACAAATGGTTTATGGTGATAGCTTCCCTTTAAGACACAAAAGCTAACTGCTACCCTTCCAGGTTCAATGTGTTTCTGTAAGTATGAAATGCAGAAGTGATGAGTGCTATTGATATTTTGGCCTGAAAATACCAAAATTATTTGACAGTTGTACAGAAGAGTATGTAGGTGATATGAAACATTTTACATATTTAATGCAGATTCAGATCAGATTTGCAGAAGAAAAACCACAGAAGTCTGGGTTTTATAGTTTTGTATACAGAAATAATGTAAAATGGAGTTGAAGAATTTTGCTTCTGCATTGTTCAGTCATTTTATAATGCAGATGTTTGAAGTATCTTTCTCAAAATTTTTGATTTTTTCAATTTTTGTTGTGTATATATTAACACTTTTTTTTCAATAGACTGCAAGTGGGAAAATATTACAGTTTCCCTTGTCAAAAATGCATCTGAAGAATGGTGGGTTTTGAATCAGCTTGGAAAAAGACATAAAACACCTCATGAGAGTCTTGAACTCTTCATATTCAGTGATAAAGTCAGTCCACCAAGCCTTGGATTCTTGGCTGGTTATGGGTAAGAGGAAATCTTTACCTAAAATTAAATAAATCACATAAGATAGAAGTAGAAGTGACTATTTGCTGGTTTGGGGGTATATTGTTTGTCGTTGTTGTAGTGTTTGAACATTACAACATTTTGAAAAGGGGTTTTGTGAGATTTTCAAATCCATGTCTATTAATATTATCTGTAGAAGGATTAATATTTGCAAGGTTAGTATTACCCCTGATAACTGCTCTCCAGTGGGAATAAAAACAGAAGCACCCTTCACACCAATTTCCTACTGAAGAGAAAAACCTCAAAATATGTTAGTTCAGCTGCAGGTCAAGTTCTGCCTGAACTCTGGCTGGTTTTGGTGCCTTCCCAATCTTGTAGCCAGGACCCTGGGTGTGAAAGAGTTATGAAATACATCTCCACAGACAGAGGAAGGCATGAGACTAAGCATTCCCAGGAGATACACTCTTCTGGTAGGATCTTGGAGAAGTCCCCATAGAAAGATTATCAGGGTAAATGTTAGTTTGTCACCAGCTACATATACCTTAATAAAAAATATTTGAATCAGCTTGGAAAAAGACAAAAAACACATTTAATAAAAAATATTAAATATTAAACGTGACAGATTATTTGCTTTTAGCTGCTGTCAGATTTCCAATTGTGACTTCCAAGCTGTAGCAGGCAGGACATGTGACCATCAGCAACTGAGGTCAAAGAATTTTAGTCAGCCGCTAAACAGCAGTCAGCTGTTTATGATTCCAGATTTGTGAGATGTTTGAAGAGATCTTATTTTCCTTCATCCTGTGGCACAGCAGAAACATGACCCTAATTAGAAATTGACGTTCAGCCCACTGACAGACTACAGTTAGCCGTGTGGATGAGCTTCCTCACACCTGGCTGCCCTTTCATGAGGCACAATTTGAACTCTTCCTTTCTTTCTTTTCAGCATTATGGGATTGTATGCCTCAGTTGTCCTGGTGATAGGGAAGTTTGTCCGTGAATTCTTCAGTGGGATCTCTCACTCCATCATGTTTGAGGAGCTGCCCAATGTAGACCGAATCCTGAAGCTGTGCACTGACATTTTCCTGGTGCGAGAGACTGGAGAACTGGAACTAGAGGAAGACCTGTACGCCAAACTAATATTCCTGTACCGCTCACCAGAGACTATGATCAAGTGGACTAGGGAAAAAACTAATTGATCTCTTTGGCATCACACTGCAAATCAAGTTGGTTAAATCTGAATTTTAAAGGAAAAAGAAAAAAAGCACAATATTCTCTTAAGAGTTAAGCCTTTTATAGCTGGGTAGCAATGATTTTTCACTGAAGGAATCCTGGAAGCTACGGCCTTAGGAATCCATGCTGCCTTTCAAATTAAGGATCAACAGTGAAGAAGGTTGAATGATTTGTTGTTTTTAATGTGCCACTCCTCTACAATCTGGGGACTGCTTTGTAATTTAATCAGCAAAAAGTTTGCATCTTTGTCTGGCTAATTTAATTTTCCAGACAACCATTACACCTTAGAGAGAAACAAAAGGAGTGAACCCACAGATGACTCCAGTGTACCTTCTTAATCCTCTCTGGAGCCTCACAGTTTGGATTGTGCAATATGCTGTTGTACATCACTGACTTTCAAGCTACAGTAATGGGACACTGACGAGCCTTCAGGACACCCAGCACCCAGGGCCACAATGGGAACTGAAGACATTCTAGCCATACCCATTTGTAGAAAAGTAGAGGTTTTGATGTACAAAGGACACTGTGGACAAGCCTCTGTCAGCAAAAAAAGTAAAAACAAGTCAGAAAACAAGTAACAGTCTCTTGAAATGCCTTATTTTATTTGTACAGATCACATGAGACATTTCCACCAAACATAATGACTTTTCTCAGGAAAAAGCAACTGAAACTTGACACTTTGTCAAGATTAACTAATGGCTAGAATAATTATTGAATTCTGGGGTGTTCTGCTGGGCCATTCTCTTCAGCATTACTGCTTTCCATTGGATGAGAAAAGAAAGTGAAATCAATGACCTAATGTGCTACTTCATTTCTTATAACCCTTTAAAGACTGAGTAGTGTGTGCTTCTCTCTGCTCCCCATGACATGCTTTTTCCCATTTCGATGATTTAAGGCAACTCTTGTTTTGCTGTTAGCTGATACTCTTCTTCCAGTGTTTCAGGTATACAAAAATGTTTACATGTTCCAAGTCACATTTTTACATCTGAGACGGTTTTTTTTTTTAAGTTCCCAAATACAGACATACATATGAGCTTGAGAAATGCCCTTTTTTTTTTAATTGCTATTATTAGTGAAGCAAATGGCTCATTGCAGCATGAAAATTTACAATTGCAATGTAGGTTTCTTTCCATGTCAAAAAAAAAAAAAAACCTGAGAAAAAAAGTAATTGAGTGGGTAGGGTATGTTAAAAGGATACACTTGTAGTTTTGATTCAGTAATGACTTAAAGCACATGTTGCAAAGTCATTTTAGAAGTATTTTTTCCTCTGCCTTTTTACATGAAATGGGAAAAATTTGACATTCTTCTTAATCTGTGACAAATAAATCTCTTTCTTGTAGTTAGCTGCTATTTATTATATGAATGATTAGTTAATCACCAGAAAGAAACTAACATAATTTGCTGGCACATTTTACTGCAGAACTTCATAAAACAGCACAACTAAATGAAGTTGAAACATACTCTGCTGAGTGCTTCCATGACAAATGCTGTCACATCCATTCTATACTGTGAAAACTAACACTTTGAGCACCTTGACGTGCACAAAATAAAATCTGCTTCATGATATTGTAACAATAAAATAATTTGATGACTGGAACTCACTGGAAGACAACCTGATTTCCTCTGAAGTGAAAAGGTGGCTGCTCATGTACCCAGGCAGCATTCCCCCCTGCAAAGTTTTGCTCCATTTCTTCCATAGGTCCTGTGAATGAAAATTGAAATATACAGGGCAGCCCTGACATAGCACTCGGGGATGCTAAAATGTCTTTTATAGTTGGATGGATCCTCACCTGGGTGTTCAGTGATTTTAAGGAGATGAACACTGGAAGGAGAAGTGTGAAGGATGCAGTGTGTTTCTAAAGGTACCAGCCAGCCAGAACCATGCTGGCCACAGTTGGTCCCAGCTCCCTTCCTGGTTCCTTCTCTTCAACAGGCACTTCCTTTTTGTTGGGAAAAATCTGTCTTCAGAACGAGCTGTACAGTTATTTGGGCTTTGCAAAAAATGTGCTGCTCTTTCTTTCATGGATTGATCAAACTTTGAAAATAAAAGGATTCTTCTGTTGTTTTTTTTTTTTTTTTTTTTAATTTATTTCTTTTTAAAACAGCCTATAGTCAAATCACTGATCTGGACTGGGTAGCTACCTGCAAAGGGTGAGGAGTGTACCAGACCATCCTTTGAGCCCAGCTGTCCAGAAAAAGTTGAACTGGCAGCCAATTTCCAGGGGCATTCTAGGTGGTCAGTACTGGGACCAGTACCATCTAACATCTTTATTAACATCCTGGAGGACACAGCAGAGTGCCCTTTCAGCAGTGGGGACTTCACTGAACCTCGGTCTGGGGAGGTTTTCAATGACATGAGTGTGTCAGCTCTCTCCCGGGGCATGGGCTGGGCAGCTGCAACAACAGGGGCAGGACTTCCTCGAAAGGCAGATCTCAGGATGCTGCAGAAATTATCTGCCAGGTACTTCATGAACTCGGGCAAATGCAGAAAAATCCTGCCTCTGAGGCAGACTGACCCTTACAGCAATGCAGATTAGGTAGATGTGTTGGGAACAGCTTTAGAATAAAAAGAGACAAGACCAGGGGTGGGAATTGCAGTGTGCTCTTGAGGCAAAGGAAGCCAACAGCATGGGCTGTACTTACAGGATCACAGATGAAAGTCAAGGAAATTTATTAGTCCCCTCTATTTCACACTTGTGAGACCACACCTGGAGAAGTGCATGGAGCTTTGGGGGCTCCAGTGCAAGAAAGATATCGACATACTGGACTGAGCAGGCAGCTGAGAGCACAACACGCAAAGAGAGGCTGCAGGAGCTGGGCTTGCTCAGCCTTACAACAAAGAAGTCCCATGGAAAAGCTTATTGGTGCCTACAGCTGCCTGATGGTGAGATACAGAAAAGCCAATCTCTGCAGAGCCGCATGATAGATCTGATTAAATAAAAGGAAAATTATTTTTACCATGAGGCAATCAAACACTGGAGCAAGGGCCCAGAGAAGCTGTGAGATCCTCAGCCTTGGCTGATCAAGCCCCAAGCATCCTGTTGTAAGTGGCCATGCTTTGGATTGTAGGTTTGATCTCAAATCTCCTGATGTCCCTTGCAATCTGAATTATGTCACGATTTTAAGATCCTGTCAGAGATGCAAAGTAACCTGCTGGTGTGCTTTCCCAGTCTGTGGATGCATTAGCTCCCTCGTTCTGCCCATCAGTAGTCCAGACATAACTCCTTAAAGCAGGAGGAGAAGCAAATTTCAGCTGCAGTTATGTTTTCCTTGGCTCTATTTAGAAACCTGCATGTGCTTACGCAGGCAGTGGTGTGAGTTTGTAAGTCAGAGCAAGGACAAGTGCTTTGACAACACACCCAGCTGCACCACCAGGCATCCCAGAACTCTCACATGCCTGTGTGACAGGGCAAAAGGTTCAGCTTGCACTGCTTGTGTAATTAAAGATTTCACAGTTTTCCCTGATTTGGTAAACTGGTTAATCCCTGGGTAGTTAATACAGATAGATGATAGACAGATGGATAGATGGATAGATAGATGGATAGATGGATGGATAGATAGATAGATAGATAGATAGATAGATAGATAGATAGATAGATAGATAGATAGATAGATAGAGACTGTGGCTGCTCTGCCTGGCATTATGTGATATTTAAACAGAATTTCTACTCTGGGTGCATATGGGCTATTTTAGATCAGACTTTGTTGCTTCCTTCTTGAGGAAGGAAACCAGAGGAAATCCAATGCTTTATTAAAAGCCTGGGGAGAACAAGAGAAAGGCAACCTGTGAGCATGCAATAGGAAAGGCAAATTCCTGTTCAGCAACCAAGGGAGCAGGACCTGCAAGTGCAGTACGACCCTGACCCACTGTACTGAAGGGCTACAGGTGTTTTTAGGTTATATTAAGAGTTAAGGTGGATACTTAAGACAGTAGAAAAAGAGCTGGAGAAGAAATAAGTATTCAGAATCATTCAGTGGGAATGATTCATCCTTCAATCCTGTGTTTCAAGTTGATAAAGTTCTTGGTATGAGAAATCATTCATATCTTAGCTTCAAGATTTGTCTCAGGAATGTGCTGTACAAGTAGCAAGCCATGGAAGGGACCAGCAAACATCTCTCCTTGCCTCTCCTGGCCTGACAGGTACTTCCCAAGGCCAGTTCCACTGACTGCCATTTAGAGCTCTTATTAAAACAGAAATCTAATGAAAAATATCTTCTGCTATGAAGAAAACTAGTTGGACACTGGCTGATGACCAGGGAGACTGCAGACTTCCCTCTTGAAAGGAAAGGACTTTCGTCTTAAGATTAACTGGAGGAGTATTCATGTATGAAGGAAACTATCCCTCTTCAATGTGCAGAAGTTACTGATATGCTTAACAAAATGCACAAAATGAAAACACTAACCCTGTATTAGTCCCAGGCTCTGGACTCAGCAGATCATAAGCTCAAACAGGATTGTTTATCTAGAGGGACACACATCACACACAGAGCTCAGATGCACCGTGACCATCTCTTTCTGCCTCTCCTCACCAGCAAGATCACACACAATCACTTCCCTGGCGTGGGGGGGCCACAAATGCACCCACGAGGATCCCCTCCTGGCATAAAGCTCTCAGTGCTGTGGTTCCAACCCAAACCTCCTTCAAAGGCTTTCATGAGGTCATATAATTTTTCAGAGGGAACCTGGTCTTGGTGTGAGGAATCTGACACCTCCACAGGGCCTGAGGGAGCCCAGCTGTGCTGGATGTGCTGCATTGCTGGACACCAGCTAATGCCTGCTCTGCAACTTAGCACCTTGCCTTGCACATTCAAATACATCAAACACACCCATACACATGGACAGTGTGCATCTGGGCATGTCTGTCTCTCTCTCTCTCTGTTTTTTGAGAGCACAATTTTGCTGTATTAAGTCTCATTAATATTTCAAGCTGTTGTCTCCTGCAGCTCGTGCTGGGGCAGAAGAGGGAGCTGCCAGCAGACACAGACGTGACCGTCAGACTCCTGCCGCAAACATTCAGGGAAAGCACATTTTTAATGTTATGGCAGCAAGAATGAGGTAATGCAGTTAAAATATTTATGAAGCCTTTCAGCTGACATCTCCAAATACCTTGTAGAGCCCAAACTTTGGAGGTCAAGGCAGTGTATTAACTAGATATTCATCCAGCTATAAAAAAAATTTCCCTGTTTTAAACAATGCTGGGGACAGGAGGGAGGGAGAGAGGGCTGAATCACAGAGAGAAAATAGTTGTAAAGTTCATCACATATCAAAAGGAAACACATGGAACTTTTGGACAAAAATTGAACTGTACTTTTCTCCTTTTCACAGAAAGCCTTCTAAAATTATCTTTTAAAGTTTCAAAATATTCTTCTTCAAAAAGGGTCACAAAATAAGGATGAACTCCAGGCTTGATACAACACCATGTTACCTGGCCTGAAAAAAGGCAAGTGGGATCTGCAAAAGATGCCAATTTTTTATATTCTTATTCCATAACTCACCATCAGTTGAGCAGAACTATGGTGCTTAAAGCTGATAGCTTGAGAGATGAGCAGCTGCTTGTGGTCTTGTTATTCAAAGGGGAAGGAAAAAAAAAGAAAACAGATAAAGAAACAAATAGTTGGATGAGAAAAAAACTCAGGAAATGCTTCTATCTACCAATTTCTCTGACGGACACATAAGCAAAATAAATCTCTTCAGATTGTTTCAATGGGGCCCCTGGAGGTCAAAAATCACCATTTTTGCATGGTTGAACACTGCCTGCTCTCTTCCTTGTGCCTACTGTGACCAAGGTGGCTTTTTCTGCTGGGCCCCATCCCTTGCCATCAGGTCTCACGTGTGCCACATCACAGATCCCCTTCCCTGTCCCTGAAAAATCTGCACAAGTTCAGAGCTGCCAGGGCTCTGACCCAGAGATCCCAGTGCCAGCCAGCCCTGCCTCCTCCCCAGGCTCCAGCTCAAGCCCAGCCTCAAGCTCTCTCTTGCACAGGCTGACTCCCACTCCTGCACAAGCACAAGGCACGGGGAGGCACCAAAGTCTGGCCTCTGGAATGGCACAGTTGGACTCCCACCCGAATAAAAAACACAATGAAAGAACTAAGGAAATCTAGCAGAGCTGAAAGTACCTCATTGCAAAACAAAATGACTGAAGGTTATTTGTGAGCAAGGAGACAAAATGCATTTTCAGATGGCTTTTTGAATCATTCTATCTATCAGATGTTTATCTGAGCTGTTTCTTTTACAGTACTCAGCCAGCCCATCTGGTGCTTAGCTCATGATGTATGGATTCAAAACATATTCTGAGTACTTTGTTGATGAAGTAATATTTCTCCTGCTTGTTTTTCTTAGACAAGACTCCACAGCCATTCCACCAGGTCTGTGAGATTTATGTAGCTACTTCAACTGCTTTCAGAAAAAAAAAAAAAAAAAAAGAAAAAAAAAAAGAAAAAAAAAATGGTGGTCTTTTTTGGGGTCCAAAGGAGAGGAAGGGCACTGGTCTCCATCAGGGTTTCTGACAGATTCTGAGTCTGCTGTGCTGGAGCAAAAGGCAGATGCATTTCTCATTTTCCCTGCTCCAGCCATCCCTTTCCTTCTCAGCTGATCGAGCAGAGATTCAGATGTCCCCAGGTCTCCTTCCAAATACATCCAGGGAGGTGCTCCCTATGCTGAACACTTCCCCACGTCTCCTGGGCAGAGCTAGAGTCACCAACCAAAGTGGCCAGCCCCAAACAGAGTGTGCCACCTTCCACTGAACCCTGTAGGGAGCACCTCTGAGCCAAATGTCCTGGCTGCAGCCTGGGGAAGCCAATTCCAACATCTGCAGTCTAAGGCAGAGTGCCTTTTTTCCTGTGGCCAGGCTTTTTGATACCCATGCACTGAGCTCAAATAAAGAGCAGGGCATGCAGAGCAGTGAAAAGGGCATTTTCCCAGCCAGCAGCCTCTGAGGGATACACTGGAGCATTTCCCTGCAGCCCAGCACAGCTCACTGAGGTGTCCTCCACTTCCAGTTACAAGAATGTGAACTACAGGAATAAGGATTAAAGGATTTGGGGAAGCATGTTGTCTACACAAACCTATCCTAGGGCTCAGTGACTCAGGAAAGAGCTTCTCTGCCTTTCAGGTCAGGAGCTGAATAAGTGCAATGAAACAGACAGAGGAATTAACTTCTCTAAAAGGGATCTGTAGAGGATGTACCCATTTGAAGTTTTTCCTTATTAGTCATGCACTGGGTCCCACCAGAACTATTCAACATGTAAATCGTTTTAAGCCTTCTTTACTAGAACTTTTCATCTTGCAGTATTGATATGGATCACACATGCAAGAGAAGACAATTCTGCTTGCATTTGGGGCTGCAGTCCAACATGATATCTGGAAGATAAAGAAAAACACACACATACACATATAAATTTTGATGGCCACTTGTTGAAGAGAAGCTTTAGTCATTTGGCAGCAGCAAAGAACAATTTAATATTCATTTTCATGCTTCCTATATGGTTGAGGGCAAAGAAGAACATGCATACCCTGAACTGGGGCATCTCTTTCCACTGGACCATGCAAGGGGCCAAAGGTTTGAACAGGGGAGCTAAAAGATAGATCTAAAGCTGAGCACGTGAATATATTCTCCCAAATACAGTTCCCAGCCCTACTAGTTTTAGACATCTGGTGAAGTTTTCCATTATATTCTCATTGTGCAACTTAAAGGTAAACACAGAGCAATGTGCGATTTCACTCATCTCAAATCACATTGGCACAACTTCTGGAATACTATGGCAACAGGTAATATGGAAAAATGATGCAAGGGTGACCAGACATGAGGGATTGTTAAAGAAAAACCACCAGTTTTAAGTCTGAGAAATAAATGCAACCAGTGGTGTTTACAGAAATGTGTTTTCAGTTTCACCTGGCAACACCTACTTCCAAAACCATTCCTCCTTCACTATTACAAATTCATCTGGAAGGCCCACAAAGCAGAGAGGTTAGCCAGCTCTCAGTGCACTGCATCTTGCTGCTGACTAGGAGCTGAACCTTTTACTTTCCTTCATCAGTTTTCCCAGCCTGTACTTATGAAACCTATCAGGATGGATCAAAATAGATCAAGGACTGCTGTAGCTAATCAACAGCACAATCTGGCTGCATTTCACCAAGATTCAGACACTGTGACTCAGCCTGAGCCAACACTCTGGTTTATGACTTTGAAAAACCTGCTTCCCATGGCTGAGTTTAACCTACAAATGAAACCCACCCTTTTTTGCCTGTATAACTCCTAACTCACACAAGCCCCACAAAAATAAGGCAGCAGTAAAGAGGAAATTAGAGCGGGACAGTTTTAGAGAGGGTGGGTTAGGGATGACTATTAGAGGTGACAAATGCAGCTGCACCTACAGGTAGCTGACAAGGGCTCTACACTGCACCTGTTCCTTTTTAACCCTACACATGCTGTGGATGGAAGGGTGGTGTATAACTTTGCTGTGGCAGCCGATCACTGCCACAAAGGCTCCAAGACTGATGGAAGGCACACCTGTGTCCAAGTGCACCTGACTTTCACAAAGGCAGATACTACCAGATTCAGTCCTTTATGCCATTTAAAAAGCCATCCATACATGCTTATGCTGTTGATATAGCAATTAAAACATTTGCTTGCAGGTGTTTACAGCCTCTTTCAATTTATAAATAGAATGGAATAGTCAGATTGAGAAATGAGATTCACAGAAGTTAAAAAGTCCAAAGTATGGATTCCCAAAGTAATTGTAACTTATATCCCATTTTCATATGAAATGAAGGAGAATTGGTTTGGATGTCAAGAGCAGTAGCACCCAAGTTTTCATGTTCTTTGTTTTTAAGTAGACTCTTTCAGCCAGTGGAATAGGAACTGAACTCTGAATCGTGGTGCAAGCATCTGATTATTTCCGTTTCTGGAAAGTATGCCTTTATCTTCACCCTCTCTCACAAACAGTTACCAGCCAGCAAACAAGAGGGGCAAATTTCCAGTATCTTCTGCACCAGCCCATGCCCCCTGCACAGGACCACCTCCTGCAGCTGCAGAGAAACAGTTAACAAAAGGATCAGAAACCACACTGAGCCATTGCCAGTGAGTGAACCATTTCTGCTGGTACACTACCATACAGCTGGCCCTCCATCATGCACACTTCCTGACAAACATCCACACCAGGGAAAAAAAAGAAACTCTCTACAGAAAGGATGGCTATGAGATATGACTGTACTGCATTTACTAAGAATGTTTTATAAAGCATAAAATCTGACTCCTTCCGGCAGTGATCACTAGCACAAGTTTCCAGACTTTTACTATCAAGATTAAGTGCCATTCAATTCCAAACCATAGGAAATGTTTATGCTGATCAATCCAGAGGCCTAAAACAGGAGTCACCACACATTCCCTATGACATCCTTCCTCCCACAAGCTCTCTTTCCACTTCTGGCATTTTCTGTGCTCCTCAGTGGGATACAGCTTGTGGGACAAACCTACACTTAATGCTGTGTCCTAACCCCAGTTCTGGTCTCTGGAAGCAATATAAAACATTAAACAGTGTTAGGAAACAAGTAAGAATAGGCAGAAAGATTTGGGGTGTATAAAGGGAGTTCTCATCTTCAACTGCCTAAAATGTAGCTTTAGAGAGGATGGAACCAGACTCTTCTCCAAGGTGCACTGTGATGGAACGAGAGGCTGCATTCACAAGTCCCAACACAAATTCCCATTAGATATGAGAAATATTTTTTTTTAACTACAAGGGATAAAGAAACTTGTGGGGGTCTCTGTCCTTAGACACATTAAAGTCCAGCACCTTGCCGTGAAACTCTTCTACTTCCCTCTCCTTGACCACATCAGACTCTGTTCTTAAAGATGTCTGCAACACACATGATCACCATCTCCTGGGGAAAGGTTATTTCTTCAACCTTTATTCCTGTGGAGAGTGCTGGTGGCATTTAGGATGTAGCTATTACTTCTTCAATCCATCTGTGTGCTTATTACAGCTGATAAAATGTCCGAGGGTGGTTTTGAAATTGAGTTCCAGTCCTGTCAAAAACAACTCTGGGGTGAAATTTATTACTGACTGAATGCTTCAGGGCTCAGCAACCAAAGCAGATGCTGCAGCCCACCCCAAAAGTTTTACAGGCACTGCTCTTTCTGACAGTCTTCTCATGCCTCTCCCTTCCTTTCCCCACCCTTTGTGAATATTGGCTTGGAAGGTGGGATGTGAAAAGAGGGAGAGGGGAAAAGTTATTTTTGGCTGTCAACTTTTTATGGCATGCCTGTCCCATAAAACTCTCCAGAGCTGTGCATCTCGCCCTGGGTCAGAAGAAAACCAGGTCTGAAATGGCAGAGAAATTTCTTTGTGAGACACAAGCTGTCCAGCTGCCAGCCAGTAGCAATAATGTCCCCAAGCACTGACCTGCTCGGGGCCTTGAGCCAGCAAAACACAGGCACGGAGAGCCCAGGGATATAAAGTGCTTGCAAACCCACTGGATGCTTAAGCCCACGTTCGTCTCTGAGGCGAAATTCCCTCAACAGGAACTTTCCTTGACTTGAAAGGGCTGAGCTCAGCGCTTGCCCCTTGCAGGGCAGCAGTCTAGACATTGTGGCTGGGCGGTGGGGAGGGGGCTGGCAGGGGAAGAGGAGAACTCAGAGCTGACACGGGAGCCTGAATGAAGTGTAATTAACAGGGTCACATGACTGCATAGCACATCAGGAATTGTCTCTCTCTTCACATCTTCAGTGCCTGTCAAAGGCAAGATCAAGGCTCCTAAAAAACTCTTTGGAGGCAGTTATGGCACTGATTGTCAACACATTGTTTAAAAGCTTGCTTACCTAAAGTATCTAACACAGGTGGAAGACCCTGAACAGAAATGGATTTTAGGGACCAGGTCTGTGATGTAATTCCTCCTTTTTTAGTTTTTTTTTTTTGCTCTTTTTTCAAACAGAGCCATTCAAGTTAACTGAATTAGCACATATGCCTCTCCAGACACCATTCAGCACCTAATCAAGTGGTAGGATTACAAATACCATGTGCTGCAGCAGTGTCTGAACCTCAGTTGCTGAAGGTTAGATTGTCTTTACAGCTTTGCACCGCTGGGACAAAAAAATTGCATCAGGTAAGCAGTGATTTCATTGCATCAGGCAAATGCCACACAGAAAATAAAGTTTACAGAAAATGTGGAACATGTGAGTCATGCAAAACAACCTTTCTGCTCTGCTACTTCAGTAAATTAAGGCAGCAGTTACCTCTGAACTGCTGAATTACAAGTGAAATGAAGAGGTGGCATTTCAAGGTAAGCAGATCCCTGCCTAGGTAAAGCTGACTGTCCCTTGCTGGAGGCAGATGCAGCCTCTCCAAGCCACAGATCAACTTTCCCAATTGAATGAGTAGGAGATGTTAGAGGGAGGCAGAGGGAAAAGTGGATATGGATTTTACCTGTGATGGCTGCATGCTCTTGAAATAACCTTGACAGAATAATTAAATATAATTTAGAGAGGGAAATTATTATTTATGGATCTATTACAATAACTAGGGGAATAGCAGATCATCAGCATTCTGAAGATAGGCAACTCCCCAAAAGAGGAATGAGTGAACAACAGGGAAATGAAACATTGCTGGATGATGTGTCTCCTTATTTTCAAGTGGATCCAAGAGATCACCCAGCTGAGTTACAGATCACTCCCTGGATTTCTAGGGCCTCAACAAAAAGGCTGTGCCTGTGAAGAGATGCCCAGATCTCCTTTTTGGACAAGCATTTTTCCAGGGCTAGTAGAGGCAGGTAGTTGCCCACTCTGCTGGCTCACTTAACTTTCAGGCTTACTCCCAGAGCCAACAAGTCTGTGCAGCCAAGTCTCTGTGCTCACTACTAGCAAACTGTTTATTTGCAGCTGTCGTGCTCTCAGTGAGATAAAAAAATATCAGAAAGGCTCATGTGAAGGTGAAATAGTAGAGCTGCTCCTAGCTCAAGCTAACTGAATGGGCTAGCCCAATGCCTGCATGAAGCAACCGGCATTGTCTTGTAGGGAAACAGGGAAAGTGATCCAAGCACCAGGCAGACCTTCCCACAAAACACACCCATCAGTGGGAGCACAAGACATGCACACACAGAAGGAAAGACAAAGAAAGGGTGGAGGAATGGAATCAGCCAAGATCAGAAGGCAATGGCACAAACCAGTACTTTTGAAAGGCAAAAAATGAATGCAGATTTGAGAAGGTTACAAAGAGATTTTGTTTTTTAAGTCCTGTCATAGAATCATAAACCCAGTTCATTTGGGAAAGACCTTTACTATCATCAAGTCCAACCACTAACCCAGAACTGCCAAATCCACCACTAAACCATGTCCTCAAGGGCCATGTCTATGCATTGTTTTGAACACTTCCAGGGATGATGACTCCACCACTTCCTTGGGCATCCTATTCCAATGCCTGACAACCCCAATTTTTCCTAATATCCAATTCAAGCTTCCCCTGGCACAACTTGAGACTGTTCTCTCTTGTCCTGTCACTTGTTACCGAGGAGAAGAGACTGACCCCCAGCTCACCACAACCTTCTTTCAGGTAGTTGAAAACACAAACACCTCTGAAGAAGTTGCACTGTACAGTCTGGTAATTGATATTTCAGTGAGTTTTAGCCCATGAACTTCTGTATTTTGGATCTCTCTCCACTGTCATGTACTGCTTTGACTGCACATTTGCACATTCCAGCAGCTGTTATATTTTCTTTAGCATTCAGCCCTCTTCAGCTTTCATCACAAGGATCTGTAGTCTGTTTTAGAGCTGATCTGGCAAAGAAATCCACAATGAAAAACTCTGTGCAAGAGTGCCCTAAGATCTCCAGGTCTTACGAGTTTGGAGGACTTCCAGCCCTCTCCCAGGGAATTCCCAGTTCACACTCAACGAATTTTCAGACAATTGGACTGACATTAAATAAAATTTAACTCCCTAAATCCCCAGGGGCTGGAATAAAAAGGGAAAAATACTTATAGGTTTAGGCAGATGAATACTTATACAACATAGAGAGAAGAGCACTGGAGGAGTAGTGGAATTTGCTGCTGTCACAGCAGGATGGCTGAGCCCAGCTCAGCTGTGGCCATAAGCAGCTTGCTGGGCCTCAAGGTGCTTACAGGAGAAACCACAACACTTGCTGTAGGAACCTTGAGCTCTCAGATAATTTGGAGGGGTGGTGGGGAAGTGTCACTTCAGATTTAAATCTCTCTTCTGAGGGAAGAAGTGTTAACAGCAGTCTTAATTAGGAAAAAAGGCAACAATATGGGAGCCTTCAGCAGTGAAATCCCCCTCCAAAGAATTGCCTGTGTAGCAGAGTCTGTGCAATCTCCCCCATTAGATACTGTATGTAGCCAGGAGGAAACAAGATTCACAGCCATGTAGCTCAGCTGGAAAAAAACACATTTAAAACTTACTCATATGCATCATCCCATGTCATATAGAAGTGATCCTGCATTAAGCAATTGTTGTATCAGCTAATGCAATGCATATATTATTATATTTTACATATAACCAAATACATTGAATAGATAACTGTGCATAGATTCATTACATTAGCAGCTTATCAGTATGGGATTTTTTCAGCAAAAGCAGGCCTTTAAGTAATTTGTGATTAAAAGAAACCAAACTCAGATGCTCCCCCAAGGTAGATTGCTTAGGACATACTTAAGAACATCATGGATGGGCTGAGTCTACTTGGTAGCTGGCACCTTTTGTTGGGAGAATCCCAAACAGGAGAGTTTTAGAGCAGACCCTGCTCCAGTGACCTGTGTCAGCAGCAAAGAGCTGGTTCTGCCCAGACCAGCAAAGCAAGATCCAGGTGATGCTCTGAAAGATTGCAAGCTTGCAGAGTCCCACATCTGCTCCTTTTCCAAAAGTTGCAGATACCACAGAGACACAGAGATCACTCATTAATAGAGACAAAAGATTCAATCTCCAAGGTCAACTCCACAAGCCTGCGTGGAGCCATCTCTGCCTGGAGTGCCCAGCCCCGCAGCTTCTGGTGCCCACAAAGCAGTAACAAGGACTCTGCACAAGAACTCCAAAACCTCCCATCAGACCTGCTTCCCTTCCTCCCTGTCAGTCCGTGCACAGAAACAGATCTCTATGGGTCTGTGCCATGCAAGGAAGGCATCGTGGCCTCTCCTCCAGCCTGGTTCAGCCCTGCCACGATCCAGCTGCAGAGAGCTGTGACACTTCTACAACCAAGCACAGTGCAGAGCAGATCAGCACAGCCTTGGACCCAGCAAGCACAGCAGCCAACTTTCCAGATGGCGCCAGGTTTAACAGGAGGCACTGCAGCTGCTAGGAAGGGCTTGCCTGCTGAGTAAAAGAATATGATGCTTGGCTTAAAAGAAGTCAGCTGAAGCAGGGTGATGAAGGCAGCCTGTGCAATAGTGAGAGGCTGCAGCACAGCTCAGAACTGATGGATTGCAGGTCTGTTTTCATCAGCCTCGTGGCTCTGCACAATACAGGATAAAAGAATACTTGGTTGCAAACATCACTGCAAATGGGAATTTCACTGGAGAGTGCTGCCTTGTTCTTGGTCACATCATAACCAAGACTGCTGTTAACACATTTTCCCTCAGAAGAAAACAAGGAAAAAAAACCAAAAAAAGCAAATCTTAAATAATTCCAGTGTTATTACTTTAATTTAATGCAGAACTAGAAACCACATTCAGACAGTAATAGCACACAAATCGAAATGATATTGAAATGCAGGAGCTTGTCAACAAACAGCAATTCATACAGAAGCTTTAGCTTTTAGTTTTTACAATAATAGGCTGTAGTGACTAACATCTCCAGGTTTAAAAGCCTAAATGATGATAAATAAATCATCTCAAATAAAATAAGCCTGTTAATCTGGAGAATGAAGTACATCAATTTAGCTTCCTACATGAAACTACAATCTATGTGCACTGTAGCCCTCTAGCAGAAACGACTGCATAGTCATGTCCCTAAATGAGTGGAAAGGACCTCTTACATTACAAAATACATTCATGATATCAGCATACACTCTCTATTAAGTGGCTAGTGCAGGGATGTTTTGCTAAAACATTTTCAATAAAATATTTCAGTAGGTAAAAACTTAATTTCCACCTTTACCATATAATTGACTACTCCAAAGGCTCATTTAACATTGATAAGGACTTAATCAGTTTGGAAATTAGAACCCTAGGCTCTAAAAATAATAATAAAAGAGCTCTAACTACCCACAAAAAAAGATGCTGAAGATCCTGTACGAGAAAGCAGGCATTGAAAGAGTATAAGGCTGCTGACAGAAGTCTGCACAAAGGCAGCTCCACATGCTTCATGTAATCCGCAAGATTTGAAGATCAGAAATGTAACTAAGATTCAAAATGATCAGTGAACATCCAAAGCAATGCTGAACTACAGACTGTACTTTTGATCACATGACTAAATTATTTTGTGCAACTAAATCAAAGTGCTTTAAAGAATTCCTTCCCACCTCAAAACAATTCTCCTGGTATTACATGGCTATGAGAGACTCTTAGAAGAAAATCTTGTTAAGTGTTGCTTACTGCAAGGTATCACAGAGCTCTCTGGGGACTCCTCTTTGCAGTGAAATGCAAATGTCTGTTTTCCTGTTAGTGGTGTGCCCACAGCAGAATCACTGTAGTTCAGATCTGCAGCACAGATCCCTCTTACCAAACTCTAACTTGTGTTATGAAGTGGTTTTGTAGCACATTGTCTGAATCCTTTCCCTCTGAATCTAACACAGAGGGTGCTCTGCAGCTGCATATTAAATGTGCTATAACCTCTTACAGGCAATTCAGCCCATGGGACCAGATTCCTTTTGTCTTCAGCCCTTTCCTGCTGGGGAGATGTGATGGGGTAGTAATGGAGAGGTACAGGAGATGGTGCACAGGACCAGGCAAGAGCTAGATCACTGTAAAATACCCAAATCACACATGACATCAGTGTTAGAACCCTGGTACTGACAGTTTATCCCACTGATGTGTCCTTTCTGTCCCATCCTGTTCACAGGTGTGGACAGGAGGCAATAGGAGTTTTCAGATATTATTTAAGAACGTTGTCTCCTCAAAGCAAAAGGTTGAAATTATGGTCCTGCTCCAGCCTTTGGCCTCTGCACATTTTCATTTCTCTGGTTCTTATTCACTTCATCCCCACTGCCTCTATTTCCTCTCCCAGAATCCAGCACAGGGTCTTACAGATCACCAACACAGTGATGGGTCAGTGTGACTGAAAATGGGGAGATCCACTGTCCTTTCCTTGGAGGAGAGTCCCAGAATGCCCCTTCCTAGTGCTGTAGCACATCAGAGGGAAGGCAAAGCCCAGCTTCCCCTGAAGCCAAGGCTTGTTTTATTTTGGTGCTAGAAGGAAGTTCAGGCACAGTACTTTAATTTTTCAAGCTGTCCAATTAAGCCCTAGGGAGCAGTGATACATGGGCATTAAAACATATGCTTTCATCAGAAGCTTTTTTTAACCCCTCAGACTACTAAACTGCCCTCAGGAGCAAATCCATTTGCTCTTCCAACAATCAGCAACATCACTCAATGGGTCAAAATACATCAGTAAATTACAGAGGCCTTAGACCAAGTCGGATTCCCTAAGAAACATCTAGAAAAGGAAAAAAAACTAGTTTCAAGCTCTCATGGCTGGAATACCTCACAGCAGTGTTATAGCTACAGCAAATTCCTCTCTAGGAGGAGAAATTTCAAGCAAAAATTAAAGACAGGATTTGATTTATAATGGAAAAAAAAATTACAACTAACAGGCCAAGTTTTGCTTACACTGAATAATACTTAGCACCTACACAGGAAAATTCCCCCTGACTGTAGTCAGAGCAGATCTGAAGCTTTAAGCATGCAGCTTCTCCTTCAGCTCCAGAATAGCAGTGCTAAAAATTAGGTGTCAGACTGGGACATGTCCTTCTGATGAGAAAGAGGGAAGAAATGGCATGCAGAGAGCCCCAGCTTTCTCCTGGGAATAACAATACCAGTGCTTTAGCCCTCAAAAGGAAACCTGACTGGGCAGGTCCGTTGAACACCTCTGGGAAAAGGGTGAGCACTTGTGACAGTGCTCAAATGGGAACAAGATTAGAGAAAGCCATCAGGGACCAGTTGAGCCAGAGTGCTCCATGGCTGTTGGGCTTAAGCCAGAACAGCTAGGAAAGGGGAAAAGTCTGCATTTTGCTGCAGGCAGAGAGGGCAGGTGTGACAGTGGTAACAAGGGTTCTTGGATGAGGGAAGAGAAAAGAATGTTGACTTCATGTTCAGAAGGCTTGATTTATTATTTTATTTTATATATATTACATTATTACTAACTAAAAAAAAAAAGAAGCAAAGGTTTCCTCAGAAGGCTAGCTAAGAATAGAATAGAAAAGAATGAATAACAAAGGTCTGTGGCTCGGACAGAGAGTCCAAGCTATCTGGTGTGTGGTTGGCCATTAATTGTAAACGTTCAAGATGGCCCAATCACAGACACACCTGATGCATTCCACAGCAGCAGATAACCATTGTTTACATTTTTTTCTGAGGCCTCATCTCCTCAGAAGAGAAAAAATCCTAATAAAGGATTTTTAGTGAAAAGGTGTCTGCGACAGGCAGGTGACTGCCAGCCTTCTGCTGTCAGCCATGTCACAGGGGCAGCTGGCATTCCCTCCCTTCCAGGCCAGGAAGGGGAGAGAGGCTGGGCCTGTGTCGCTATAGGACACAAAACAACACAAGTACACACCGCTGCTCTCAAGGGGAGTTTATTATCTGACTCCAACATTTATTGCTTTCCAAAAGGGGCAGTGGATTGAAGGGTGAAAGTGCCACCTCTTCAATGACACTGGACAAACTAACAGTCTATCAAATTTTTCCTCCCCCATAAAAGAATGCAAAACAATGAGTTATTTACAGAAAGTGTGTGAGAAAGTTCGTTAGAAGAATGTAAACATCAGAAGGCTTAGAAAATCTTAAAAAATCAGGGTGACAGGCCTGTGATCCCAGGTCACAGTCCTGCCCAGGGTGAACAAGGCCTAAAGGGAGTGAAAGTGTTTGAGCAGGCCCCAGCTCAGCTTGCCTGCCTGAAGCTGTGTCTGTTCTGCAGTGCACCGAGCAATGTCAGTGTCACGTGCACTCCGAGAGCAAAGCTGCCATTTACGTCCTCGGCGGCCAAGAACGCAGACAAACCTGAGCATCTGCATTTGCAATCTCCACTGCTCCATGAAAGACAGGGTCAGACAGAAAACATGTGTTTCATATTTGAAAATCTGAGTGATTTATTTTAGGGGAGAAGCACTGGACTGCATGCAAACTCTAGGTTGTTAAAATTTAATTTACTAACCAATTACTATCAGATGCTTGACTTCTTCAGCTGCCCCATATGAAGAGTTCAGTTTCTCACAGTATTCTGCCTTGATTTCATTGCTCTATCTCCTTACAGGGGCTGAAGAGAAATGAAATTAGGTGAGTGAGCAAAGGAAAAGGATTAGTCAGTCCCATGAGTTCATATTGTATATCCAGAGAAACCACCATGGCATTATCTCCCAAATACTGTGGGTCATCCATTTTCCATTATTTGCAGCTTTACCTGAAGTAGATGGATTAAACTGAATGTTACATCTCTCACCTCAAGAGAGAAAGCCTGGAGGAAACCGTGTCCCTAGCTGTCTGTCCTCATTCTGGCTGGATTGCTTCCCAACCATCACTCCCAGTTAAAAGCACCTTAAACATTATAAATGCATGTCTCAGAAGACATGCATTTATAAGCTAAATGAATTAGGATAAAAAGTAAAGGTAGAAGCAAGATTATTGCTGATAAGCATTCTTCCTGTTTTGTGGGTTATGAGGTACAAGTTGTGATGCACAGCTTTGGGCTGCAAGTTCACAGAAATTTCTGACCTTGGGGCAGCAATGCATGTGTGGCTTTGCAGCTCTTCTTAACACACTGAAGACACAACATCAACACTAGCATTGGCTGAACAGTTTTTCTAATGTTCTCTGTTAAAATTAACTCCATTCTGGGTTAGTAAGTCACTCCTGAAATGAACCTGGCTTCCATTTAGTGTGGTGATCAGAGACCAATAACATTTTGAAATCATGGGCGAATTGCCAGCTCTTCTCTCCAATTATGTTATCTCTCCAAAGCACTTTGAGTGGCAGGTTCCCTGGGATTAGCTTAATGTTACTACTCTTGGAATAAAAGAGGAAAATATTTCAAACTGGGGAATAATCAATCCAGTCCAAACTTTAGGATGGAGAATCATTCATATTAAGACATGAAACTCTTAGATTTTTTTTTCCCCCGACAAATACCCAGCAGGTCACAGGCAGCTGGAAAACTAACTCCACCATGGTAATTTATGAGATTGTCATATAGACAACTAGTGTGCTTTTTTTTACCTTTTTTTTTTTGTTTTTTTGAGGAGGAGGAGGACAAAAGAAGGAGGCAGGGAGGGGAGGAAGCCAACAAATGTCAGATTCCAGGTCTTATGAGTATTTAAATGCCAGCAATTAACTAAGGACTGACTGTAATAGACAGTATATCAGACTTGTGCTAAAGCTTTCAATGCATAATGTTCAGAGGTTTTTTCATATTTCTGAATGCCAGTACTTCAGGTATGTTTATACCTTTCCAGAACTCTTCATTCAGCCCTGGTTCCACTGAAGGCAGAATACAAATGCTGTTGACCTGAGGTTACCCACTCACTATAAGTGGAGAGTTACAGCAATGTTACTGTCTGGCAGATTTATTCCTACCTGGCATTACTGCTTAGGAACTGTCTAATTAAGAGTCTGTTAGACCAACAGAATGAAACATGGTAATTTCTAAGTACCAAACAGAAGGAGAATAAGCTGGTACAGGATCACTGGGTGTAACAGGGCCATGACCACAATATGAGTCAATAAATTCTCATGACAGAAGAGAAAAGCTGAACCAAGGCATGTAGCAGAAACAGAAGTGATGATGGAAGGCTAACCAGTCCAGCAATTAGTCTATACAGCATCAAATTCCTATTTTAAATCCATACTGTAGTAGTATTTAGAGACAATTATTTTTCATATTATTGCACTGTGAGGTTTCTGCATACTATTATGCTGTGGATCCTTCAACTCTGGAAACTGCTGCATTTCAGTAATAACTCAAACAGCCCCACGGAGCTCAAAGACAATCTGCCTGGAAATTAATGACCTTGACAAATGGTAGATGTTGTTTCAACCTCCAACTCATCCATGGCCTCAGTCTCTCTATCCACCTGTCTCTTCCACTCAGGGACTTGGCAAGCACGATCCAGCATTTAGAAGTCCTGACTGAAGGAGAAAGTGAGTATCATTCCCCTAAGAGAGGGTTTACCTATGCCTGGTAAACACATACAGGAGTCTCAGTCCAGCCTTTGCCTGCTATGGAGACCTGTCTGGGAGAAAGGGTGGAAAGCCAAAAGTTTGCAATTCTTCAAATGCAGGAATTTTGGCTGGTGGGTACAGTTGGCTGCCTCGAGACAGTGCACCTTGCACAGCTGAGGATCTGCTCTATTCTGTCTGTAGGCAAATACATTAACAGGAGTGAGAAAGATTGAGGGAGAGAGAGGAGAGTTTACTGCTTAATATGCACTTGGAGAACACTGGACTCCAACTTATCTCCCACACTGAGGTCCAGGGACATTCAATTGATGATCCAGATCTGAAACTAGAGCTCAGAATTTGCTTCTAGCTCTGTGATTGCAATATTGGCTATAAAAGCATCCATAATAATTTTTTAAAAAATCTGCATCACTGAAGGAATAAAAAATAAATGCCATTTCCTTACCTTAGTTACTTCTTGTCCTTTCATGAAAGTGATTTTTTTTAAGGCATATGCACTCATGGGTGCAGATGGATCTGTGCACAGACTATCACAGTGTTTCATCCTCTTGAAGCATAGTCAAAATTTTCCAGGATAGAAATCCATTTTAATTTAGGTGAAATGTACATTTTTGAGTTGAGTCTGTGGTTAGAAATCATAGTTATTTAGCCATACTGCAAGGCCTAAGCTCAGTGAAGGTACTTCAGTGAAGGACAGAGATAAAGGGGAGGAGACAGAAGATGATAGAGAGAGACAGGGACTGCTGTAAGGGCAAGTCAACCTGACCTCTGAATTCTTTCTGATAAAAAGGAACGAGTGGTAAAAGTTACACGAAACCCATAAAAATGAATATGTATGAACTTATTGTGAGATTGTATGCATATGTATTTGAGAGGGGGATAAAAGGAGATCTGAATTTCTCAGAGGTACGCATGACTTTTAAGGAGAGCAATCTCCGCATGTGTCTGGTGCTGTAATAAACACTCCAAGCTTTACAACTTTTATAAAGTTGTGAGGTTTCTTCTTTTCTCCGCAAAACACTCTCCTGCTGGTTACAAAAGTTTCACCCTTTGATTCTTTTAACTTCAGCACTGGTGGGATGTGCAGCTTCCAGGCTCTTCATGGAACCTCTCCTTCCTACCACTGAGAGATTTTTATTAAAGAGCTCAACAAGCAGAAACAAGATCGAGAATTGTCCTAGACTTCTGCTCCAAACAATTTGATTACAGCCTGACTATCAGAGTTTGAAAAAAGGTCCACAGGCTGCCAGTCATCCACCCCAAAAAAACCCAGAACACTTTGAAAGTCATGAAGTAAGACTCACATGGTTGATTTGTAATGTGGCATCCCTTAAACAAAGCAAACCATAGGGACGAATATAATATATAGATTGACAAGGTGAACAAAAATACACCACAGCTGTCTAGGAATAACTCAAATCTTCATTTGAAGAGAAAATCACTGCCAGATACTTCCAACCATTCATACAGAAATCAGGAATATCAAAGACTTTAAAAACTACTTAGAAATGAAGTTTAGGAAAATCAGGAAGAGAGCCAAAGACAAATAACTACACAAAAATAACTTAGAGGACTGACAAAGACCATACCATTCCTATTTTAAGCAATTACTTCACATTTAGCCCAGCTGTCTCAAATTCTATAATTCTGTATCATACGGCGTGTGCTATATTAGTGAGCTACACCACTAACTTAACTTCTTTAAGTTAACTTGAAAAAGTATGAATTCCACACTCAAAAGAAAAAGAGTTTGGTGACAAATGACAGCCCCTAAAAATCTGCTTCAGGGTGGTAAAATAATTTGTACATTGGAAATTCAAGACTTCATTTTATCTACCACAACTGTCAACATGGGCATGGCCTAAATCTAATGATTTTGTGTCATATTCACCCATTATTTACATTTTGTCAAAGATAAAATGGAAAACAGTGACAAGATGCCAGCCTTTCTGCCACTAACACAGCACATCCTGGATTCCTGACAAAGACTATGAGTTTTTCCATCTGCTCCAGATCCATGGTAGTACATTAACTCTACTGAGAAACTACTGTTTCTTATCAGTGGATGCAAACCAAGTTCAGCACTTTTAAATTAAAAAGTAAGGATTTTAATAAGATGCTGAGAATCGAACAAAAAAATGGTCAAAAGGGTGAAAATGTACTGGAATATCCACCTAAAGCAAAGGTTTGGTTTCTCTTCAGCCCAAACAAAAAAAAAAACAGAACAAAAAACCAAAACAAAAAAACCCCAACAAATAAAAAAAACCCCAAAACAAAACAACCCACCCTGCAAAAGATATACAGCAAAGCCTTCAAGGAAGACTCCTGCTCCTACAGCAAAGACAAAATGTACACAACTAAAAAGGAAAGGAAATAATGCAGCAAACAGGATACTTTTTATTGTACTCTCTATTCAGTTGCTGTGCATCTGGGAACTCTACTGAATAAATGCATTAGAACAGAATAGTATAAATTTGATATTAATTGAAGGGACATCATACAAAATGCTTTCCCCTGCTGCCTTGCATCAGACCTATGCTCAAACTACCTTCAAGTGTCTAATAAAAATGGTGATTTCTGTGATTTACACAAGCTATCTGATGTGTGATTCATGCTGTTCCATTATTTGTCAAACAACAAATGTATTTTGTCTCCAGTTGTTCCTTCACCCTTATTCTACGATCAGGAAATGATAAAAGGGCACAAGTATTCAGCACTGGACTGGAATCCTCCTTGGTTTCCTCTCTTTAAGTTCACTCCTTTCCGTCACACATTGCCTCCTAGCCTCTTTCTACATTTCAGTCATAGTGAATGTATTGATTAATATCGCCCATATTCTGGTTCATAAATATCAAAGTCCTAGTAGCAGCAGTACCTATATTTTAAAGTGGCAATTTTTTTTATTATAGCAATACAATACTACACATAGTCATCAGTGGAATTATCCACAACACAAACTCAGAAAGGGAAAACCCAACAGGCATTATTCCTGAAATACCCTGAAGAAAGTTACTCTGAATTCTCCCCTTCAACATTTTTAACAAACTATTTCAAAGTCCAGTGAAGTGATCATAGATGTGGAGTGTTTTCCCATACCTGCAAAACAGATACATAGAAATTTATCCTGGAAACAGAAACCACCCTGAAAGTGTTGAAGTAATTAATGTATAGCCCAAATTACAGTAAATTTCAAGTCATCCCATTACTGCACTTCAGTCATGTGAACAAACGCTACTTCTGAAATAGGATTTCTGATTTAGATATCCATGACCTTCTAAAACAAAAATGATCATGCTATAAATGCCAGTAGTGAAATGCATAAAGCATGTGTGTGCATCCAGGCTGCTACTTGCACTTACTACCTTGGTTGCATGTCATTAATACCAGATTTTGTTTGGCCATGAGGTATTCACACCCGTTCCAAGGTGTGAACTTTTCCAATCATCTCCAGGGAAAAGAGGTAGCAAAACCACATAAGATGTGAACCCATAAGACAGCCTCTCCATGAAGAGATCACAAGTAGCTCTGTGTTAGCACACCCAGAACCAAAAAGTGAGTAGTGTGTGCAGTCACATGCATACTTTCACTCTTGATTTGTCCCTGTCCCCATCTCAGTCACAAGAAATCTGCTCCCTGTTGGCTGCAGGATGACAAATACAGAAAAACAACTATCTAAAGATCTAAAGGGAAAAAAAACCCCAAAGCCTGAATCAACAGAAAACAAGGGTGTTTACTTTCACTTTCCAATGTTTCTCAGCAGCACGGCCTTTCACCAAAGTGCATCAGGATTAGACTGAAGTATTTCAAAGTGGTGAGAAATAACTCTTTGATGTTGGTTCAAAGAAAATGGCTTCTCAGGAATTCCCACAAGGTGCAGAATCTGGTACGTTTGGGAAGATAAACATTAAAGCAGTAGCAGAAGTTACCTGATCATGTCTTACTTAAAGGAGAATTTCGAAATAAACTACTCTTTCTGCAGCTCTGCTATTAAAGCTTTGCAATACTTTGCTCAGTCTGTGCTGCTACACAGCTGCCTTAGCCCCCAATTCCACCCAGCTTTAAGCACTCACTCCTTACACACCCAACCTGTGCTCTGGGCTCCAGTGCAGCTGAGAGGATCCTCATTCTTCCTCCAGTCATTCAGCCTGGAAAATCACACATTGACACAAAAGAGGAGCCAAAAAATGACTGGATGGTGGCCAATTAAATAAAATAATTGGCACCCATAAAACACATGGGGTACCATAGGTCTTTACACCTCATGAAATCTCTGCTCTATTATTACCAAGACAATTACTCTGGGACATTTGTTGAGCAGTCCATCACAGCAAGAGTTGGCTAGAAAGTTGTCAGCTACACACACAAAGAAGTCCCTGTCTGCAGCTATAAAGTTTTACCTTTCATTCCTGAATTCCAGTCAGTTAGTGACAGGCAAAGGATGTAATGTGTCTGTGTTCAGACTGCCTCACGTGGCACACTGCAGCAGAACCTCTCCCCAGCATGCAGAGAGCAGTCATGCCAGTCCTCATCCTTCCCTCCCTGCCTCTGTGGATGAATCAGGAAGTGGCATATTTTTCTTAAGCAAACTCATTTCAACAAATTACAGCAGGAGCTCTCTGTTCCACCCATCAACATACCATTGCCTGATGACCAGCTTCCTCACTCCTTCCATTTTGTTAATTTCCCTGCCCCCTATACTTGTTCATGTCTGTGCACGAGGCATTTCATAAAATTTTGTGGCTGTACTAAAAATTTCTTTTAACAGGTTATAGTGCACACTGGCTACTGCTTTCCTTGCCCACCCACCCACTATCCACAACCTGGCTCTTAATCACCCAATTTCCCGGGCCTATTCTGACAAGTGAAAACACAACAACCTAAGCTGTCTTCCTAAGCTGACTTCTAGGACTTCGGGCAGGTGTTTCAAGCCACGACAAGCAGCAGCAAGGGCAGGTCCCCGTGTGGATATTTCTAACCAAACCAACGCTCCAGCTGAGCATATTTAAAGGCAGAAGCCGCTCTGGACACGGGGCAGAGGCTCCTGGCAGCGGAGGAAAGGCCGGTGCCAGCTCTGCGGCACCATCTAGCGCTGAGAGGGAGCAACGCTCTTGGGATAACACACACACTCCGGGTTACTCAGAGCTCAGAAACAACGCAAAATAAAGACACGTGAATACAAATGGAAAACAAGGCAACTTCTGGTAACCCATTTTCACTGTGCACATGCTGGGGCCCGCTTCTGTCACTCTAGGACTGGAACACTTCTGTGGCACAGTCCACACTGGTCGCACACCAGTGGAGATGCTGGCAGTGCGCACTGCGCAGCCCAGCCACGCTCGTTACCCCGATTCCCACGGGACTCAGCAGATGAATCACAACAGCCACATGTTCTGGAAACGTACGTGCAGCCTTGCAGCTGCCTCCCGCTCCTGTTCCAGGCTGACAGCCACTCTGGAAATCGCGGCAGAAGGGCAGCGGCTCTGGAACAAAGAGCGGCCAGCCCCGCGGAAGGCAGTCTCTGCACATCCTCCCCTACAGGCAGAGGAGAGGAGAGCCCAGCTCCTGGGCACGCTGGCACCTACACACCATTAACTCGGAGATTCATGGCCCTGCTCAGACTCAAACCGCAGATCCCAAGTGGTTCCCTCCTGCTCTCTAAAGTTACATCTACTTCCTCCAATTTTATTACCACTACTAGTCATAGAGGTTGGGGTCGCTTCTTTTTTCCATTTCCTGCATCCAAAAAAGTTCACTACTTATTATAAATCTAGATGACATGGCTTTTTTTTTTTTTTTTTGTTCTCCCGAGAGCAGCTTAGTTCTTATAATTTTATACAGCTGCATATTTGCAGCATCTAAGGAACAATTCCTGCTACACTGGAAGAACTTCAGTGCCAGATTCTTCAAGCTTCAAATATTCCAGCAAGTTTCAGTTTAAAATAGTAGAAAAGGTGATTTTTCTACTATTATGAAGTCTCCAAAGAATTACAGAATTCACATCCTTAAGCTGTGTGAAATCTAGCTGTTTTTCAAACTCCCATTGATATCAACTCTCCACTGATTCCAATCGTTTATTCTCATGCCAAAAAAACACTTTGAAAATCTACCCCAGTGACAAATTAAATATAATTAACATTAATTTTCAAATGGTGGCCCTCAGCAGGACCTGATCAACAACAGAGAAAGCTACCACACATGCATTAATTTCAAGTTTTATTCTTCATGTTGGTGAAACACACAGCCTCAAGAGGCAGCATCTGTAGAGCTGTTGCAAACACATTTTGTACTCTATTACACCACAGATTTGGGGAAAAAAAACAAATAAAGCACAGGTTTAACACTGCACTTGATCATCTGACTATTAAGTTACAGATAATTTAGAAATCTTCTGATTTTACATAAACATTGCATCAGCCATTGCTCAGCCTCCATGCACAATTTATTTTTTTATTACAGTCAACACTGGTTTTGGAAACTCTCTTGCTGTAAATGTTATATTTTCCATTTTAGATCACTTAAATGGTATTTACATAAGTGTGCAAATTGCTTTGAAAGATAGAAACAAACACTAACACATAATATACAGACAGTTTCTTCTATAGTTAAACATTTACTAAAAGGCAGTTAACATTCCTAACACACTTTCACTGTCTAAAATAGGAGAATAAGTTATATAAAATAGACCATCTTATTTTCAGATGCTTCCATTTCTGCAGATTTGGTCTTTGCAGCAACATTGCAATTAAAGATTAAGATTCTACTACTAAGAATAAGAAATGTCAATTAATGGCAGCTTAACATGTTTAGTACCAGTCACTTTTGTCCCAGATTTTCCACACTTGGCACAGAACAAAGAAACAACTTGAGGAGGGAGGAAGACAGCTTTGCACTTTTTTTTGTCATATGGAAAGTATGTCTTTAAGATGCAACAGAAATTTTAAATTTTCTTTTAAGGGCCTGTTAGTGTTACAAGCACAGTTTAAATAAATCTGAAAATTCTTCCACAGAAGCACACACAGTTCCCAGTTTTCTTATGCACCTCATCATTTCAGATACATGCAACTGTTCACACACACAAAAAGCATACTCCTTGGGCTCACACAATAAAACTGATTTCACAACTAGAAGGAGCAGGAAATGCTTGAAGAAAACAACTTAGTGTCCCCTGAGTTCCTACATGTGCAATTTTTCTACCTGTGATGAAGACTCACCATAGAAAGTGTTATGTTCCACTTGATTTGAATCCAGAAGGCAGAAGTTAAACTCCAGTTAAACTGCAGCGAGTTCCTCCAACAGCAAAAATTCTAGAAGAGTTCTAGAATTCTAGGAAAGTCTTCAAAACCATCTTTCATGTATAACTGCAAGCATTCTCAGAGAAAAGCAACTCACTTCCTAAAATTTTACAGAGCCAAAACTTTTACATACATCATCAGAAACAAACCGAAATTACCTATCAGATAGTGAAGACCTACAGGTGCATCTTAAATAGCTTTAAAACTCATGGTTATTATTACACAAGACAAAGACAAAAAACTAGTTTCTGAACACCCATTAAATTGAATAATGTGACCTTCTAATGTGACAGCAAGTTGTACTGCAGTTTGTGCTCCTATCTCAATGTTACTGAGTGCTATTCACCCCAAGCAAAGTGAGCATTAGCACTCTAAAATGTGAACCTCCATCACAATTACGCCTGACACAATTTTGTCACACATGTGGTTGATATTTTTGTTCACACCCAATTCTTTAATATGGCAGAAACTATCTCAACACTTTAGACTGTGCTTTGGGTCTCTTGTTAACAGATCTTTGGGCATCACATACAAATCCCTGCTGGATTCCAAGTGGCATCACCCTAGTGCAGACTTTGCTTAGGTCCTGCTGAAAAAACAAGCCACAGGTTCAACTTCTAGACTCAACAACTTTTAAGCATAAAATGGTGAAAAAAATTCAGGACACTAATGAAGCTTGCAAAACATACGATGACTTGAAACCAAATATAAATAGGATGCATTAAAATTTGGTTACCTTGGATTCCAAGCAAGTTTGAAAAATGTTACTTATAGGAGACACCTGTTCAATGTTTTGAAAATATGAAAGAATCAAATGTCTTCATACATGCTAATGTATGAAGACATTTGATTCTTTCATATTTTCAGCATACTGATTAGCTAATAAATACCTAGGACACTTATGAACTCAAACATATAATTGAAACATTCCATGTAAGTTTTTGTTAAACATTTTTCTTCAGAAGTTTATATTCAGTGCACGTTACCTGCTAACTTCAGTTTCCTTTTTTGGTTATGGCATGCTTCAAAAACACTGCTAAGAATGGTTGTTCACTTCTTCCTTTTCTAAGGTGCACATTACAAACACTATGGACACATTTATTTCCAAGTTCTTTTAAGCTTGCAAGATAACTTCAAACTAGTTGACTTTGTGTTTTTCATACTCATGTGGATACTGTAAAAATAAGGTATTAAAATAATATTCCCCAGTGCAGTAAAAACATGTTGAAAACAAACTGAATGCTCCCCCTAGTGCTTACACAAGTAAAAATCCTGCCTGGCACAGTCTGCCTCAAATGGCCTTAAACAGCAGATAAACAGCCAGATGAATGATGATATATTTGACTCTGAAGACAACTGCAAACATCTTACCGGGACCAGAAGTGTCAGTTGTTGAAATCCAGCATTTAAAATTTTTTACTACTCCCTCTCCAGTGCTTCTGAAGTTTTGGTTTCTTTTAAACTGTGCTTTTAGTAAAACTCTCCTCAATTTTTCCCATCAGCTAAAGGCAGGGCCCTAAGGAAGCTCCTGCCAGGTAAGAGATGAAGTCCAAAGATGTTTCAGGATGATGGGTACAATCATGCTTTTTCTCCTGCACTGCACCCAGAAGCTGCCAAGTTAATATTAGGATTCCCATATCACAATTGCAATGAAGCTCTGGTAAATCTGGTACCTTTGGATATGCTCAGCATCACAAGTCAGTCAGATATGACAACCTAGTCTTTAGCTAGCACAGTCCACCAGAATATTCATCCTCTTCCTCATCAGCATGGGAGCCCGCTGCAGCTGGTCCTCTGGCTTTGTCCTGGGCAGTGTTTGGTGATTTCTTCTTCATTCCACCTCCTGGGACCACCAAGGTAA
The DNA here is from genome assembly GCF_027887145.1 of Ammospiza caudacuta. Classification (NCBI taxonomy): domain Eukaryota; kingdom Metazoa; phylum Chordata; class Aves; order Passeriformes; family Passerellidae; genus Ammospiza; species Ammospiza caudacuta. The sequence goes on from NC_080593.1 coordinate 102,880,991, forward strand.
GACCAAGCTTGGCATACTGACAATAAAAGGCAAGTTTAATTTCTGTACTATCACAGAATTGACTGATGCTCACAATAAGCAAGCAGGCAACATGCAGTACAAAAACAGGGTGATGATGCTCTCAGCTTGGAATAGACATAACATTGGTCCAATTTTCTCTTTCTCAAATACTCTGAGAATGGGATATAAGATCTGTATTGATGCTGCTTATTATCAAATAAATTGGCCACATTTTGAACCTCCTTTAACCTCCTCTGGTTCAAGCTTTATGTAGAAAAGAAATAATTCTGTATGTAGCTTTTCATACATTATCTACTATTAGATCATGTAAACAGTTTTACAAGTGTTGTTCAGCAAGACTAGTAATTCAATTTTTACTATTCAATGAAGTGAAATTAGCCAATACTGCTACAGGGTTTGGTAGGGATGGATGTTTCCATTACTTCACACCTTTTTTATCTTATACTTCCTACAATTTACAAATTCAATTAAATAAAAAATGGTGGGGAAAGAGACACAACTACTGGTTCCAAATTCAAAATGAGTTCCTGAATGAGTACTTACTAAGAATAAGTAATGGAAAAAATCATTCAATGACGCCATCCTGTATGCATCCTGCTCTGTTCATATTTATGCATATTCATCTGCTGCAAGGTATTTCTGAGAAAAAGCAGAAGCAGCAGACTGTTCTTGCTCTTATGGAAGCAAACAGAAGAGGCCTGAATTTTGGTCTACTCATTAAACAAATTAAGCAAATCCTTAACAAGCTGTTCTTTCACATAACTCTCTGCACCATCTGAAAGGTAGGCAGCACCACCACTGGCAGGCAAAGTAAAAGAATGCAGGAAGCTCACAACCAAAGGGCAGCATGACAGGAAGTCACAATAAATGCACAGACTGTGCTCTTATTTTCCTCTACTAGGAAAAAATCCCCACCCTCTTAACCTGAAAAAATCCCCCAATCACAGGATCTGTCTACTTACATCATTATCCATGTATTTGAAGAGTGGAGAATTACAGACTTCAGAAACTTGGTCCTGATCTTGCTGATCATACCCTTCTAAAAGTTGCTCCAGTGCTGCACAGTCTTCACTTCCATTAAATCCTGGTATACTGAAGGAAATTAAGAGTTGATTTCTTTAGGTACATGAATCATATTCATAAAAATTAAACTTTAAGTAATATTAGTTTGCACAATGCAAATAAGACCACAATCATAGTTAAGACGAAACAAGAATATTTGATTTTTTTTTTTTTTCCTGATAAGCCAATAAACTCTTTCTCCACTTCACATACAAAAATAATTCTGTCGTGAGTTTCTGTATATAAAATTTGAGATCTGGAAAACATAAGCAAGATGTTTAAAGACTGACCTTGAAAGATTATTTCTAAAGGTAAAGTACTACAATCTAACTTATACATATGTTCACTTCACTAAAAACACAGTTTAAGTAAAAACATGTTGTTTTGAGATTTTGCTACTGAAGTTCCAATGAAAGTAGAAATGAAGAACTGCCACGGTTAAACACTAATCCATATTTTGACACCAAAATTTTCTCCTGTAACGTGGCAAGAACTTTTGATTTCCATCTCATTTCCCCTATCACACATAACTAGTTCTTTATGACTCTCTATTTTAGGTTTGTTAAGAAGAATCACTGTAGCCACTATAGCTAAATTGTTATGTGTGAAAACGATTCCTGATAGCCATACACAAGGGGACATTATTATTGTATTGTAAGTCAACAGAAGTGCAGGTTGAAAATTTATGAAAGAAAAATGTCAAGCAAGATAGATCTACACTAGTGAAACAATCAGTTTAAAATCATAGGACACAAAGTAGACTTACCTGTAGCTTTCCCTCACACATCTTTCTGCAGCAACATAATCATTTCTATGAAGATGAACTAAGACTTGAGCAATAGTTTTCTAAACAAAAAAAAAAAAAAAAAATAAAAACAAGCCTTACGATTCTTTAGAAATTGCCAATAAAATATGAGAAAAATAGTAGACTGTTAATATCTAGTATGAGAAAGGTCATTACAATCCACAACCATCCTGACACAACAACTGAGTCAGAACAATCTACAGAAAAAGCAGAAAGCCATAATCTCAGCTGGTATGAAATAGGTTATGTCCTATAACATTTTAATGGATTGCTGTCCCAAGTAACAGTTTTTGTAGTTTGTTTTATTGATAACATCTTTATTTTTTATGTGTTGTTTAGTTTTGACAGCTCCTGTAGATAATGGCATCTTAAAACTTACAAAAGCACAGCTGAAGTTTGGGGAAACACCACTACCACAAACTCTCATCATTCAGCAAGGAACTTATTGCTGAATCAAGAGGTGCCCATCATCTGTCAGATGTCAGTAACAACAAAAATTAGAAAATTGAAATGTATTATCAAAAGTTCTCTCTTAGACTTTACCTTATAGCAAGTGGGGTAGTTTTCAATTTCCTTATAAATACTTTTTTCCTTTTGAAGAGACAGTGCAGCCTCATCTAATCTAAAACCAAAAAAACAGGAGTATCAGTGCCAAGAATACAACACAGTGAACCCAAGGCTAATTACAAAGTGTTTAGTTAATACAGTGGCAAGTCTACTTGAATAAACAGCAACACAACTAAAAATCAGCAGTAGATTTTACTAACAGATAAGGTAAATATATAGTCAGCAATTCCTTTTGTCTACGTGCTAGGAACACCTCTGGTATTTATTCAGAGAAACCTTGGTTTTTGTAACACCGTACAAGACAAATGCTTTGTTATACACACTAACACATTTCTATATGTCCTGAGGTTACTATAAGCTACCAGTAAGTCAGATATCCATGAACTAGCAATATAGTTCTTAAAGGACCTAAGTGTTTCAGTGAAGGAAGTCTAAGATGAACGGAAGGTCAAATTTGGTATAAGTAATTTACAACCAAACTTGTCTCACTGAGACTCCAATATTCACTTTTTTTTAAGAAGTCCACAACCAGACCACTGCAGATTTCATTCTTCAGGCAGTCCTAATTTCTCTGCTTTATATCCCACAGCTATAGAAGATTTTCAAGTACTTTCTACATATTAATGTTGGAAAAAAAACCCCAAAAAATCCTGAAGTAGTTTAAGAATTAATGAAAACTGGTGTTTTCACAGAGCAAAAGTCTTTCAGCTCACATTCTCCCAGCTCAGAACAGAAAATCAGGTGGTTCCTGGATGAATATGGCATATCCCACAGAAACTGGACCTTAGTTTGAAGTGAGTCTCAAATAAGAATAAATAGTACATAAAAAACCAAACAACACCAAGACAAAAAAACCCACAATCAAAATCACATTTTAAGATTCAAAAACATTAGAAGAAGAAAAAGGGATAAAGCTATACCTGCGTCCTCTGACCAGAAGTCTTGATGCCTTCCCTAGCATTTCTAACGCCTGCCGTAAACGTTCTTCATTCTAGAGAGGAAAAAAAAGAATTCAGACATTCTTATTTCACTTGCACAGAATAAAGACCACTAGACCTTAATCTAAGTGTATCACCTGTAACCTAGAATAACTGTTAGCTATTAGATCAGCAATTCATACACTCAAGGGAAACATAAAGTGTATTGGTGCTCCACAGCCAGCTACTGTATGGATCTGCTCAGCAGAGGAATGTCAATGCAAATTTGCTAATCTGAAAAACCCACAATAACTGACAATAGAAAATTACATAAAAGCCACTTGTAAAAAGGCAAATCACTGTCTCATGTAATGGGTGGAGCATCAAGCAAAATCTATCCTTCTGTGCCTTCAGGGATTTCAAATTATTTTGGGTTCAAGTACTCATCAGCTGATATGTACTCTACCCTCTGTTCTGCCCAAGAGGCAGAACACTTGAACTACAAAATTCAGATTCTGTCAAGTCCTAAACTGAGAAAAAGGCAAAGCAAACTGACTCCTAACTTTTGTCATCTCCTTCTCTAGAGCATGAGAAGCCTTCAGCTTCATTACTCAGCCACTGATATAAAATGAAGGAAACATAATTTAGAACCTAATCTTAGGCTTCTTCTTTACTTTATAGCTGAAAGAAAATAACTCAGCAAACTAAAAACACAAATAAAAATCCCCCACTTACTTCAAACACTGATGCTGCTTGCTGATAGAGCTGCACAGCCTTCTCTGGACTCACATTTTCTATTAACCTGTAATAAATATCAATACTTTCTCTTTAGATGAAAGAAAAATATTTTTTACCTGAAAGCATCAAAAAGACATAGAAGAAAAGCACAGACATACCCAGGCCCTGCACAGATTCTAGCCACCAATAAGTCAGACTCACTTTCCAGCCCGTTCCAGGGCAATGGCTGCTGTGTCTGGTGTCCCATTCTCCAGGTACATCATACTGGCTTTCTCGATCAGCTGAACTGCTTCAGGGAGCCTCTGCATCTCCTACAAGGCAACAGCCACAGGAACACTGCTGTCAGGAAAGGAGTTCACATGCAAGGACACAAATCAAAGCAAATTGCAATAACTTCTTTATTAAGATTCTAATTTTTATTTACAAACTTGTAGGGCTAGTGAAAGTTAACCACCAACTCTACAAAATTCACTTTTAAGTACTAAACTTTTCTGTAAATCATGAGTTTGTGGTAGTTTAGAGTAAAAGCAGCACCACTCTTCTGTTACCCTCTGACATGAGGAACTCTTCTTTTCTTTTACAAAAGAAAAACTATTTTTTACCCCAAATACAAATGTTGCTTTTCTAATCTACTGAAGGCAGAGATGGGGACTACAAGTCAACAAAAAATTTCACTTCAATATGCAATTTGCTTACATATATTTGTAAAACAGTACACTGCACAATATTTGTCATTATAAAATAGAACTTAAAAATAAAAACTAGTAAATGAGAATACCTTTAGCATCATGCCAGCTTGTTCATAAGCTCTGCAGAGAAAAAAAAATGTACAATTTGGTCAGAGATGGTGTATTACAACAAGCTGTAGTTATGAAGAAAAAGTTAGCATGCACTATCTAACATCTTCACAGTTAATATTTAATGCTTTGAAGATGTTTCAAGTGTTTTATTTAAGGGCACAGCACATATGTAACTTTATCTTCAAAATTCAACCACACCTCCCAGTAAAAACCTATTCTAACCCAATCCCCAGGTAATATTTGGATTATTGTCATCTCTGAAATACTCTTTAATTAAAAATTTCTTAATTAGCTCAGCAGTGTAGAACTCCAAAATTACAAGAAGTTCATCTAAGAAAAAATATTTGCTAGCAAAGGTGCTAAAGAATGTCAAAATCATAATTTCTTCAGGTGGCCATTACATGTTTTCAAACTTTCCTAGCTCACACTTCCATTGAACCAATTATGAAACAGCAAAATTACTTGAATCAAAACACTTACTATGAGATCAAAATGTACTGTATGTTAAAAAATCTGTTTCATATTACTTAGCATGTCTGTACTTACTTGGCAGCATGAAAGAGCCTAGACATGAAATTGCTGAAGTCAAGGACAAAAGCCACAAAAACATAATGCAGCAAAAATATTATTGCATAAGATCTTACACAACTACTAATTTCAAAGCAAGGAACCCCATAAAGGCAAATCAAACCTACTACAACTACAGGCAAGTTGTCAAAAATAAATAATTCCAAGTACTGAATAAATGCAATATACCAATGTAAAACTACATAAAAAGTTGTAAAAAGCGCACTTACTTAAAATATGTTCCTGCTTACTAAACAGCACTACAAGTACTGTAATAATGTCAGAGCTTCATTAAGTTTATACGATGCATTAATAGATAATTAAAAACCAATTAAATTTCTGAAGCAGTACCTTGGTATCTCAGGCACCTGTTAACTGTTATTTGGGACAACACTAACTTTCTCACCAGCTCTTCAGCTTTCTCACCCAGAGCACACAGGAACAGACTTTTAAAAAGCAATTCTGTTACACTGCCAAATGTGCAAATGTATCAAATAACCTGCTACCAACCCCCATTACTCCAATCTAAGTAGCAACTAGTCAGCTTCTGGGAAAGAAAGAACCTCAGTCAGTGAAAAGATACGCTTTATTGTTTTCATGTGCCTCAGCTTCCCGTAAACAGGCTTCCCTGGCCTGGTCAAACTGCTTGGCATTCTTAAAAGCAACAGCTGCAAAAAAGCAAATAAAGATTTTATTTACAACTTGACATTGTCTTCATTTTTACCACTGCTGCTCAAGAGTTTAGCTACCTAGAGATGCAAACAGGCTCTTTAAATGCATGGTTACAATTTACCAACCTCTTCCCAAAAATCCCAGACAGTTCTCCTTGTTTCATTAGTTACTAGTTACCATTAAAGACATTTATTATCAACACCACTTCCATACCACCACAGTATCATACACAACTCTCAATGTGTTTAACTGGACTTTGAGAGTCACTCATGCTGGATTTTAATTACAGACATGGAGAAATGCATATTTATATCATTTTAATCATTAGAAGTTATACAAGGTCAGAAATGTGCCACCAACAAAGGTAGCATATAACTTAATCAGCACAATAATGTCAGGGTACAAATATATATTTCTATCTTGTTTAACTAATAAAATATAAAGTAAGATTTAAAATAAATTTCAATTTATAAATTCTCCAGTTGTTCTTCCAAGTTTGTATTTTTGTATTCAGTCTTAGGTGAATAAGCAAGAATGCCTTGAGTAAAAAGCCAAAAGACCACAACAAATTACTACCATGAGAAAGAAGAAAAAGCTTAAGAACAAAAATAAATCAACAAGTAAGGATTTTATACTCAATGTGTCACTTGGCAGTGGAAAAAGGGAGGGACAAGACCTTACTGTGCCTGAAAAAAAAACCCAAGCTGGCAGCATCTCACCTTACTGAGACAGTCTTCGACAGGACATATTTCATAAGATGATGATAAAGCAAAATTTTAAAACCAGCTTGAACGTCTGTTGTTTTGTAGATTAAGTCACAGGATTTGGGGGTGGACAAGTGAAAGAAGGAAAGAAAGCTTTATTTTTGTCACATATAGCAATACAAAAAATAGAAGTTGTAAGCTTGAAAAAAAAATTGGTTTTGGAGACTGTTCTAGATCTCCAAAAACAACCTGAAATTTATTTTACAGTGCTACCAAGAGGATCTCTTGTTGCTTCATCTTACATTTAGTCTTCACAACAGTTTTACTTACACAGTAATGCAGTAAAAATACATAAAACATTATAGGGGACTAAGCTTGATGAATACTTTGAAATATATATGGCCATATTTACTGACACATACCTGCCTTCCCATATTCAGTAGCTGCACTGTCATAATCTGGTTTCCACTTTAAGAATCCAGTTTTCAGGCTACAACACAAGAAACAATTAGTAAAGATATTATGTTTTACTATCAAGGCACTTCAGATACATTTCAAACTTTAGAACAGCCCTGGAAATGAGCAATTACCTATGTGCCAATACTATGGTGGCATCACTACTCTAAAAACAAATGCCAGCACTGTTAAGAATTGCATAAAGCATTGCAATTATCTCCCATAGTTACAACTCTCACCCTAACATGCTCCTACTGTTCCCAGAGAGTCTTCCCAAGTCCATCTTCTCAGCAGAAGAAAAATACTTCCTCCTACACCAACATGATATCTCCAGATTTCTCATACCACGACACGTGACAATATTTTTTTCACACATCAGGAAGTTTCCAGCATTCCTTTACAGGATTGTTTTTTTTGCTTCTGAGAATTATCAATGATTCTCCAATGCATACACAAATAAAAGAATTTATTTACCAACACAAAGACTCACATGTCATTTATATGTCTAAAATAGATCACAACACTAAAAGGTGCCACACATGGGCATAAATACATAGGGAAAAATAAACATTGGAAAATTAGGTGAGTCATTAGGCAATTTGGAATTCAATATGCTGGCTTCCTCATTTTTAAAAGAAATTAAAATATTACCATAACTTTACAGTCTGCTTACATATTTGTTATAGGCCAACACATCAGATGCAATACATTCTTTACTTGGCAAAACAGTTGTATGTGGATACTAAGGTGATCTTGTTGTCTTACTTGGATGACGACCAGAGTGTGTAACTCTAACACAAGCCTTTATACTGTGTTATTTTTATCACAGAGTCCCAAACGCATCAAACTGAAATACACAATGCACTCAATCTACACACAATTTAAGGTCTTAGTGCCTTTTATTTTAAGTGCTCTCCAGATAAGCTTAAAACTAATTCTGAAGGAGGGCACTTTCAATCAAGTAACTTGAGTAAGAGATGCTGGGTTTTTTTGATTTTAAAGTTTTCCCTCTAAGCCAATTTATACATTTGATCTATGATTTCCAGAGGACCTCTCACTACTCTTACTGAAAGTATGGCATCCTTGGATTAGTCAGCTCTGTTACATGTATACCATACTCTGCAATTCAGCAAAATGGCTATATTCAGTGTTAAAATGCACAGTTACAGACTATCATAGATGTTAAGCTCTCCAAGACAAACGGAAGTACAGGCCTTTGAAGCCACCTGAGAAGCACCAATCACGCATTTCTCACAGACAGGAAAAAAACACACACCACCTCAGCAAAGTCAAGCCCTTTTATCTAACATAGTCTTCATATCTCTTTTCTCCCACTTGTCTCTAGCCTTAAGATGTGCCAGGGGAGATTTAGGATGGACATTTGGAAGAAATTCATCACAGAAAGGGTTATTAGATATTGGAGTGGGCTGCCCAGGAGGTGATAGACTCAACCATCCCCAGAGGTGTTTAAGGAAAGACTGGATATGGCACTCAGTGTCCTGGTCTAGTTGACAGAGTGGTGTTGTGTCACGGGTTGGATACGATCATCTCAGACACCTTTTCCAACCTGATTCTGTGACTTGTCTTCCTCCCACTGACTTTAGCGGAAGGGCAGAAGTGACAGCCCTCGCTTTGCCGTCAGGGTCGGAGCAACAGAGGCCACAAGGCCCTAAAGGAAACTGCTCGGGCTCCAGGCCTCTGAGCCGCTCGGCCTCACCGACCGCACTGTTTGGTCTTAGGGCCGCTGTACCGTCCCTGTTCGGGGCAGCAGGCCCTCCAGAGCACCCAGCCCCGTAGGGAGGCTCCCCTCAGGCAGAGGAGGGGTGGAGCAGCCATGCCCCCCATCCCTCCGCGCCGGCCCCCGCGGCCCCGCCACCTCCCTCCCCTTCTCCCGAAGTGCGGCCGCCTGCCACACGGAGTCTCCTCAGCCCCCCTGCCCGGCCAGGAGGGGACACGCCGCGTCCATGGGGCAGGAGCGCCGGGCGGCCCGGACAGCGCGGGTGCCGAGCTGGCAGCTGCTTGGCAGCGGCTCACCAGCTCCCCCCAGCCCGCACCCTCCGCCCCGCTGCCCTCCGCTCACTATTTCTCCGCTTTCGCGATGTGCTCCAGCGCCTCGTTAATCTTCTGCGCCGCCATCTCCCCAGCGCGGCGGGCCGGGTTCGGCCACGCTCCTCCGCCTCCCTGCGCTGCGGCTACGGAACGGCGCAGGGCTCACGGGCACCGGGAGGAGCGGCCCGGGCCCCGCCTGCTCCCCGCGCCTGCGCCAGTGCCGCGGCCGGAGTGCCCCGGGTGCCCGGAGCGCCCCGAGTGCCCGGAGCTCTCCGAGTGCCCCGGAGTGCCCGAGTGCCGGGAGTGCCGCGGGCCGGCCCTGGGCGCGGAGCCGCCGGCGTGGCCTGTGTGGGCAGGGGTGCCCAGCGCTGGGCTGTGCCGCGCTCTGGGGGCGACGAGCACCTCCCGTCCACAGCCCCGTCCTGTGCTAGGCCGACAGAAGGGTTTTAAAATACAGAATCACACAGAATCCCAGAATCGTTAGGCTTGGAAGGGACCTCTGGAGATCATCTGCTCCACTCCTAGAGTAGGTGACGCAGGAACGCGTCGACATGGGGTTTGAATGTCTCCAGAGGGAGGCTCTACGACCACCCTGGGCAGCCTGTTCCAGCGCTCTGCCACCCTCAGTGGCAGTTCTTCCTCATGCTGAGGTGAAACTCCTGCATTTTATTTTGTGACCATTGCTCCTTGTCCTGTCACTAAACACCACAAAAAAGAGCCTGGCACCATCCTCTTGACAGCCTCCTTTGAGACATTTATATGTAGTCATGGGATCCCCTCTCAGTTTTCAGACTGAACAGGCCCAGCTCCCAACCTCTCCTCCTAAGAGAGATGCTCAGTCTTTGTGGCCTCTGCTGGACCATCTGCAGTAGCGCCTTGTCTTTCCTGTACTGAGGAGCCCAGAACTGGACACAGCCCAGAACAGCAATGAGCAAGACCTGCGTTTCCCAGGGTTTTTAAAAGGAGGCCAGTTTTTATCAGTGCACAACTCAGAGGCCAAAATCTGAGCAACACTGCATGCCCTGCCTTCAGGAAGCCTCCAGACGCAGCTCTGCTGAGGCATGACCTTCTGACTCAGTGTTGGTGAAAACGAGAGGGTGTCTCCAGCCGGGCTGGCACAGAGATCTGATGCAGAAGGTGTAAGTGGTGGCTGAGCACACCAGAGTTGCTGACACAGGCCACACAATCATGCAAGATACCCAAATTATACACTCAGTAATTAAGTCAAAAATGCTAAAGTCTCTGTTATTGCTCATATGTACAGCTTCCTTGATGACTTAGTTTGTTTTGTTAATGTGAAACAACCCTGAGGAAAAGAAGATCAGTCATGGAGCCCAGGAAGGTATTTTTTTCTCCAACCTTGGACATCATTATTTTATTCCAATCTGAATAAGTGAAGTATTTATGAACACCAGAAAGAGAGAGCAAAGCAAGAACCTAGTTAAATTTGCAGAACTTCCCAGAGCATAGAAGTCATTGAAACGAACCTTATGGGTCCCTTCCAACTCAGTATTCCGTGATTCTCTGAAAGTCCATACCCTGTACAGGAATCAGAGCTTTACAAGTTTCTACCTCAAACTGGGAAAAGAAGCAATATTTACGTGATTTCTTTTACTCTAGGTAGTCATAAAACTCACCAGTCTAAATTGCTTTCCCTTCCTTTTCCCACATTCCCTTGATGACATGGACACTTAATTTTCTGACTTTGGTTCTTGCATTGCACTTGAGAGGTTATCATCTATTGCAGATGGTGGAAAATTCCTACTAAATCTTAAATACTATTATTCTGTGTCTTAGATCAAAGTAGGGAAAAAGGTTGTAGAGAGGTTTTCTGCTTTGAAAAGCAGATGAGTTGTCACAGGAGTACTGGGAGAAAATAGCTAGTCTTGCATAATACATGCACAAAAAAGGTTTTTGGCAAGTGCTCGGTGGTAGCAGGTATAAAGCAGAGGAAGCTATGATCAGAAAGATTCCTGTGTCATCGTGTCTCTTTTTTTTTTTCCCTCGTAATGTCAGCCAGGATAGATCTGGCCAGCTAACTATGAGCTTGCTGCAGTGCCTTTCAAATAAATTTGTGTTAACCAGGAAAATTAAATCCTAGACAGCAGCACTGAATGACAGAATAATCTGACTGTTGTTCTGAAGCACCAAACTTATGACTCCTAGTTTGTGTGTTTGTTTTTGCTAGGGTTTCTGGCCTGCTCTGTCCCCTGGGTTGTAAATATCTGTTCACTTTCTAGTGAAACTGCACATGTGCACTGTCTGGTTACACTTTATACTGGAATGACCAGACTAAAGATTTCCAAGACTAGTATTAAATGAAATAGGATATTCTTGGGTAGCTTTTATTTCGTAGACATGGATCCTCTGGAGATTTTACATCTGGGAAGGATCATATCACAGCATCTGGTGCTTGGCTGTGAATTAGAATTTGGTGCTGAAAAATGACCAGGTAAAATGTGAAAAAAAAAATTTGCAGGGATAATAGTTGGAGTGACAAAGATGTGAACTCTGTAGATAGCTGTATTAGTAGAAGTCATTGATCATTAGCCAGTCCTCATCTGCCCATCACTACACCTTGCAGAGAGCTTCTGTCCTCTATCTAAGCATTTCTTCATTTGCACCATTGCAATTAAAGGAATCAAGCTGTGAGAAACAAGGTGCATATGCTTTACAATTAATTTTTCTTAAACAGGTTAAAAAGCACCTGTGTGAGACTTCATGGGGATAACCTCTGGCTAAAGGCTGTAGGCAAGCAGCTGGAGACAGCACCTTCCACCACTATGGCTGGATCCCCCCACAGCCCTGGCATCAGAGCAGCCTGGGTGTCCTTCAGAGTTGTTAGTTATATGAAAGTATTAGTACAACCATAGCTAAAATTTGTTTCTCAATGAACTGTAACTTTTCTATAAATCTGTTGTGTTCTTTCAGAAAGTCAGGACTGACTGCAGCAAAATGTACTTTAAGTCAGCTGCTGAATCCTATCTGCTACTCCAGTGGATCTGGAAGGTGAATTTAAGTTTTCCTAGATCTGGATTTCTCACCTCTGTCTGGTACCCTTTTATGGCAGCAGAACATGGAAAGTTCTGCCTTGTAATTTATTAGTGTCTGAAATTGGAGTCATAACTACAATATTCCACCACCGTGCTGAGGAAATTATCTGGGAGGAAGGGAGAGGGATCTGCATATTTCTTCTCCCAGAAAGACTGGGCCATCACTAATGGTCTAATGTACATTTGGGTCAGACAAATTTTGGGCCCATAATATACACAGAAATGTGCTCTGTGATCACTCCAACCCAGTGCCAGCACCTCAGTGCTCTGGTATCTTTCCTTTTCCTGTCTTCAGCATTAAATCCATGTAACTTATTTGTCTTTCAGACATTACTGTCTTTGTGGATATGGCAGAAAGCAAATGAATAACTGAGGAAAGTTAATAAAGACTGGTTTTCTGTAGATTGATACTGATTGTCTTTAATTAAATAGCAGAGGACTGCAGTGTGAGCGTGCCTTTTATTAGCTGTCAGAGAATAAAGAGAGAGGTGTTATAAATATCACAGCTGGTGCAAGGTGGTAATGTCTACTTGGATTTCCAGATTCATTGGACATGAGAGAGGAGGAGGATGTTCTGGTAGGATGAGCCAATGTGAATCATTCATAATGCCTTCCACATGATTTGTTGAACATACATAATTTGCATGCTCCTATTGAAGGTTAAGTAAGGTGGCCTGTCCACATAGGTAAGGCAGGTTGATTTTGTCAGAAAGCAGCAAGATAGATGATGCATCATGACTATCAAGACCCTTTGAGTCAATCCCTACCATTCCCCTGGTCTCCCTTGCTTCCAAAAATAATCCATTTCCCTCAGTCACGACAACCCTCAAATTGTAATTTATTTAAAGTCAAATTAATTTTGTACAATACTTAATGTATGACTCACAAATAAATGTACAGTATTTACAGATGTGAAAAAGAGCTCTACTGGAGGAAAGTTGAGTCACCTATTTCTGCTGGGTTTTTGAGAGCCCAGGGTTGGATAATTGGCACCACACCACTTCCCACATGCTCCAATGGGAATCTGACCAATTCAGTACCTTTGGCATTTATCACCCCCTAGTCTTACTCCTTGATATTTCCTCATCTTCTCAGCCACTGCATTCACAAGTGATGATAATTTGTTTTCATACCTGATGGGTGTGTGCACCACCAGTGCCTTACCCACCCTTAACAAATGCTTGGAGAGCTTGTTTTGGTGGTCTCAGAGAAGTTGCTATTTTCTGTTTTCCACTGGTGGCAATTCCACAGCCCTGACAATCTGTTCCAATTAAAAATATCTTCATTCTGCTGGTTACTAGGTCTTGGAAAGATGACCTTTGGAGCAAAAATTTCCCATTCTGAGACTGAGATCTCACTGCAAAACCACTTCTGGAATCACCTTGACTCCTTCAGGATGCCAGTTAGTTACTGGGGTAGGCTCATGGTTTGTTGGCTGGGCTCTTCCTAGCTGGCTCTTTTCCCTCTGGCAATTTACCAAGCAGTCACACCTGCACGAAGAGGGGGCAGGAATATAAGTTGCAGGCATGAATTGCCTAAGTCAATTGAAGTACCACATTATAAATGTGTAATCATAGCTTTATTTTAGCTTCTCTTTCTCTTGATGAGGTAACTTGTTCAAGATAGAGCACATACATAATTTAAAAACGTGACACCTTTTCTGCTCCGGCTTTGCAATTCCAGAACCTCTGGACACCTCTCCTGTTTTTCTTCATTCTCCCTTCTTTCTGAATTGTTCTCTACAGAAAACTCTCACATCAGATTCTCCTGGTGTTAAGCCAGCTATTCCTCCCGCAGAATCCACACAGTATTAATGGCTTTCCATGGATCTTCCATTGCTTTGCAGCAGTTTAACAACAAGATGCTCAGTGACTCATTGAATGACATGTAGCATTGCTCCGCAAATCAAGAGGCATTCATAACTTGACATGAGCACATATCCTTCAATTTTTCACTGAAGTACTATTTGAAATAGATCCCAAAACAGAGGCAGGAAAACATAACTGTTTTCGTCAGCTTTGAAAGCATAATTAGATTTTTCCACTTTTCTATAGGATTGCCAAATTTGATCATGACTGATTCTTTCAGGTGCCACCTTCTACTCTGCACCCATGAACAGGGCAGTGAGATCACTAATACCCAATAAAATCAATAAGGCTGTCCTTATTCGAGGATATCAGTAAGCTTTTGTTCACTTTTATTGACAGCATAGTTTTGCACACCTGAAGCAAGATTTACAGAGAAGGGATAACTTTTTAGTTTGTTTTTAATTGGCTTAACCTTCTTCTACATTGTTTTCCTTAGTCTGCTTCAGAAGAGCATTGTGGAGATCTTCTAGCCTCCTAGGCAGAACCAGGAATGCAAGCCTGGACAGAAGCTGCTACACAGTGCTCTCCTCATTAGGACTATGGATGAGACACAATACAGAGTCACAGTTGCTAGGTTTTGTTTCACATGGCAGCATGGAGTTTATGAAAGCATCTGCTGCATTCCCCCAATGTTTTACTCCTCAGCATAAAATGTTTTCTGAGACTAATTGCTTTGGTCATGTATCTGAACATCCTACCTCATGACACCATTGATTAGATAATACCAAAGTCTATTTCCCCCTGTAGAGGAGTCAGTTCTGCCACTCTGAATTGTCATTTACATCCTCTATTATCATGCTGCAGCAGTACATGTCTGCAGCAGCCCAAACTATGCACTTTTGTAAGTCTTTTCCAACGACCTGATTATCCAAGCTGGTGAGGCAGCCACGTGGGGGTGCAGCTGAAGGCCTCCCAAGGTACTGAACTCAGTTCCATGGGCCGCTCAGTGACTGAGAAGTGAGGCAGTGTTGTTCTCCATGTAAACATCAGAAGTAAAGAAAATAAATCTTCCAGTTCATTTAGCACTGTTAAAGCTGGTGATTCTTACTCTCAAACATAACAGTGAGCTACTTTCTAAATGTTTAAAGGAGAATTTGATAGTAGGATTCCATTTGATTGAGTGGCCCAAAGACTCGTTACCCCTACAGGGACTACATCTGTACATTAGGTCTAGGTCTTTAGATAAAGGTAGCAAAAATCTCCTTTAGAATTTAATCTGTGACTGGAGTCACTATAGTGAGGGAAATTTCTATTCTCTAATAAAAAAATCAAACATCTCTAGCACCTCTGTGTGCTATTCAAAGTTCTAAGAGTTCAGTGGGCTGCTTCACACAGATATACTCTGATGTCCAATTTGGGTTCATTGGTCATTAGGAACTTTTGAAAATCTATTTGGAAGTGTTAAACAAGACATTCAAAAAATGCATTCCCATTAGTCTTAACTGTAGCCTGGTTTAAGATTTTCATTCATTTCTTTCCAGAACAAAAAGAAAATTATGTCCATAAAAGCCTAGACAAACATTAGGCATTTCATGTCATTGTCCCACCAGAGCTTAGATTTCTCTTCCAGTAGGCCATAGTAATTAAATATTATTGTATTGTAAACAGCCCTTTTGAGTTAATGAAAAACATTTAGAAGAGAGTGAATATCTTAGTTCGTTCAGAATAGTTAGCTATGGCCCATTCATGATTTTCCCTTGAAATATGGAAATAAATCTTGAAATAAACTTAAGTAAACATGATTTCCTTTTCTATAGTCCTAAGTCACATTTTCCCATAATTAATTAAACCTTTGTATTTTGCCCTAATCCTGTAGACCAGAATAATTTAAATTAATTTTGTTTAAATAATCCACCATTTCTTTTATCTGACTTATTTTGATAAAAAACTCTAACTTAATTTTCTGATCCAGAATAGACCATTTATGGCTGTAGTGTATGTAGGACAGAACTCAGAGGTGTTTTTCTCATGAAAAGAAAATGTTTGGTATTTTGTGAAAAAAAATGTTAATATCCTATCCTTGGGCTGTCCAAAGATACATAGTTAAATTTTTTCTCATATGCTAAAATCATGTGAGCATAATGAATTCTCTTAAATGTAATTACCATTAATGCCATATCCTCTGAAAACACTAGTGAGAAAATTTCCATCCAGGTGAATCAAAACCTCCTTTTAAAATTTGTATTCTTTATGTTTGCTTGTAGTGTGAGAAATTAATGTATGGAAATGGGGTTACTTCTCCACTTTTATTTTGAAGAACTATAGGGTAAATCAACTACAAAATCTTTCTTTTAACCTGCAAAATGCATCTTCTTGTCTCTAAACTTGCTTCACAAAGAGCAATTACTGAACTTACAGATCTGCTTCCCCTGCACAAATAATCAATGATGACTACAGACTGACCTGCAGAGAAGGAAAGGTAACTCAAGGTAGCATTTTCCTTCAGTTCTGCATGCCAGGTCTTCCTTGCAATGGATATGCTTCTTACATGCCATTCTGCCTTTCAGTGTTGCAGAGCACAGCGTCATGCCCAGCTTCTTTGTGTTTGCTTTCTACCTCCTACATTTTTTACACTGTTCTCTCTTTCTTTTCCCACCTGTCCTCTGCTCCTCTGCTCAGCTCTGGTGAGACCCCGCATGCAGTGCTGCATCCAGCTCTGGGGTCCCCAGCGTAGGAAAGACAACAAGCCATTGGAGCAAGGGCACAAAGATGACAAGAGGGATGGAGCACCTCACCCATGAGGAAAGGTTGAGAGAATTGAGATTGTTCAGCCTGGAGAATAAAAGGCTTTAGAGTGACTTAATTGTGGCTTTCCAGTACCTGAAGGAGGCCTACAGGAAAGATGGAGAGGGACTTTTTAGTCACAAGGGTGTGTACTGACAGGACTAGGGGGAATGGATTCAAACTGAAAAATATTAGGTTTAGATAAGAGATTAAGAAGAACATTTTCCCTTTGAGGGTGGTGAGGCACTGGAACAGGTTGCCCAGAGAAGTTGTGGCTGCCCCATCCCTGGAAGTGTTCAAAGCCAGGTTGGGTGGGGATCTAAGCATCCTGGTCTGGTGAAAAGTGTCTCTCCCCCATGGCCAGGGGGCTGTAATTAGATGATGTTGAATCTCTTCCAGCCATTCTATGATTATGTGATAAAAATCATAAGCAATACTTGTAACAACAAATAAAATACTGATATTTATGATACCTATCACTGAAAAATGGTGTAACTAGGAGCTAGTGACAGATTCTCACTTGTCACCTTTTGGAGCTTGATACAGTATTTGGCAAGTGGAATTCAACAGTCCATGCTGTTTAAATGTGAGAGGACAGGAGCTTGGCACTCACTTCTGGAGCTCAGTCATGTCCATGTAGGTCAATAAATTGTCCGTCAGATGTAATGGCTGTTGTAATGAAACCTAGCAAACACAGGAGGGCTCTATGTGAACACATATTAAGAACTGTTTAGGTTGGTGCCAGACAGGAGTGGTATGTTCTGGTGTTACATAACCTTAAGTTAATTTGCAATGTCATTTAAAGTCGTAAAAGATTTTGCTATGAAATTGTAATCTTGTTTTGGATATGTATGGGTTTATACCTAAGCATTGTCTCTGTGCTGGAGCATAAAAATATAAAAATAAATCCTATAATCTCCGGCTGAAGGCGACTATTATGAAACAAAATAAAATTCCCGATTTTGACATTTCTGCTAAATGTATCTGTTCTTTATGGAACAGATTTAGGTTTAGCTGTCATAGATATATTTCAATATATCACAAACTGGCTTCTGACAGGAAAAAATGGTCTCTCTCCTTGATTTTACATTACAAATCCTAATTTTGCCATACTGCTACTATGGAAACAAATGGGGAGTAAAGACAGTAAACGGAACAAACAGCCACTATTGCATAATGGGGTTTGATCATTCCTCCACAGAGACAAACAGGCTTTCACAAAGGACTCTGCTGCAGCACAGCCCTGTCACTGCGAGTCCCTTGGGGCAGGGACTGGGCCTGCCTGTGCCAGTGTGCAGCTCATGGTAAACTGCTTGTGGCGAGGCCTCTGGCTCTTTTTGAGGAGTGGGGCTGTGCAATGATTCAGAATCAGCTGTGTCACATGAGCCAAAGGAATGGGTCTCATATCAGGCAGTGCCCTGAGAAAGGGTGGGTATCTCCTCTCTGTCTGGCATCCCTTGCCCACCACCTCCTTCACAGAACAATTCTGGGAAAACAAACAGAGAGTAAATAAAATCTGCCAATAAAGTGGCAGCCCCTGCATGAAGAAGGACCTCTCCAATTCCCATGAGAGCAGTGTGGGTGATGATCACCAATGACAGTAATAGCAAGGAAAAGGAAGCCACAGATTTCTTATCTTTCTGCAGATGCTCACCTGTGAAGGAATGTTGCTTTCCTAGGGCCAGGGTGCTGCTCTGGACTTTACACAGGAGGCTTGTTCCCTCATAGGCTTGTTCCTTCCCCTTATCCATGACTGTCTACATAAGGTAAGGAGTTTCGTTCCAACATTTATTATTGTCAAAAGAAAAACACTGTATGTGAAGCATATAGGCACTAAGTTGGATTTTTCCTACTCAAATTTGAACATCTTGCTGGACATCCCATGGTAGGAGTTCCTGAACCCTGAGTTGTAGCTCAGCTACCTTACAGGTGCACCATCTCATCTGTTGTTCAACAGAGACTTCTAGTAATGTAGATGTTAAAAATCAGATTATGTAGATCCAAGCTGCTTATAATGAAGGTGGTCTATTGACAGAAACCTCAAGATCAAACTGTCTGGAAGAATCCATGAAGAGGACAAGTTCATTATTAAATCAGAAATCAAAGGTAAAGTTACTCCAGTAGGATGAAAAATTGTACAAGACTCTTGGATTAATCCTTTAGGACTTAATTAGCTCGGTTCAGCTGTACACTAAAATTGCACGTGAGTGCCTCAGGTAAGCAATACCAGTTGTCAAGCCCATCACATTCCCATTGTAATGCTAGTTGACTTTAATGTTTAAATCTGTCATGTTAAGACCACCTCCAGCAGGCTGGTGGTTGAGGTTAGATTTTATTATAACTGGGAGTTTTGCTATTTTGTTTTCCAAGACTTTTCTTTTGCCAACAAGTATGAACCTACACAGACACAGCAAATGATGTATTAATTTACAAACCCTTTGGGAAGGAAAGTACATTACAAAGGATTTCTGGAATGTAATTTTTAACTGAGATAACCAAGTTTTCCTTCTGAAAAAAATTACTTTTATTTAGTAGATATTGTTAATTGCCACTAGTAATCTTAAGTATTTTCTTTTTCTTCTCCATTCAGTGATAAAGATATTAAATAAATATATTTCTAAAGGGACATGTAACAGTTCTTCTAGGGATCAGTGGAACAAAGTACAGTTAATCAGCATGAAGAGATTAATTTCTTGTGTTATAGACTTGCTTTTCTTGACAAGCAAGTTATCACTTCTTTACAGCAAGCTGTGTTATAAAAATAATTCAAGGCACACTTACACATGTACAAACAGAGTACCCAGGCAATGATGGATCTTCAATCACTGACCCAAGCTTTGAAATTGGAATTTATGAAAAGATTGTTGCTCACTGAATGTGTGAATTTGGCTGATTACAAAAACAGGTCACAACCTGCAAACTTCTGACCTAAATTTGGATGAAAATATCCTCCAACTTCAGCAAAGTTTGGATCAGGTTCTGGGTTAAGTCTTAATTCAGATCACCATATGTTCTTTCATTAGGATTACCAGGAAAAATGTTGGCTCGATACCAGGTTTTCCCTCTCAGATATTTGTTGCAAGGTCTGCTGAAGTATTCCAGATTGACTGCTGTACCTACATAATGGAAAAGACCATATATTCTCTTCATGTGACTACCCAGGAAGACAGGAAGAAAATGAGTGTTACTGCAGTACAGCTGTGGGTTTGCTAAGCAAATCTGGCCCACAGACGCGTTTATGTAGCAGATCCTCCAATCGCTGCTTCCATTTAGATCAACCACAAATATCTTGGCATTTTAATCTCTCCACAGTATATTAATTTCAGTTTTGGGGGGGATAAAAAAAGGAGAGAAACAGTGAAAACAGTGTACAAATGATTGCCTTCTTCCATTCCATCATTTGATGCTTGCTCTGTTCCTCCAGAAAGGAAGATGAAGGGAAGTAGTAACACATTTGTGGTGTAACACAGACAGAAAATCTCTTTAACTAAATGTTTTCAAAGGATAGTCACCCTATATAATGAATTTTCTGCCACTACTAGATTCTGCTCACTTTAGCTATCCTGTGGGGATGGGAATCAGAGAAGAATCTTTTATCAGGTAGTGAGAAAAATAATGCAGGTTTATCAGAGGAAAGTCTAGGCAGGCAGCAGAAGCCATTACAAACGACAGAAATATATTTGAGAAGGAACATTCTTAAGGAGAAAAATAGAAGAAAGACTATACCAGTAAAGGCTTGATCAGATGATATACAGGCGCCACAGGTACTGTCCAACATATTAAAGACTTTTCTGCCTCTAGCAGATCAAGCAGCCACATTTATACTGGTTCTGCAACCTTCTGTTAGTTTACTGTTCTTCTCTGCCTTCACAGACAGAAATCACACATCCATCTGAAAATGTTTCATCTGCCATTATTATACATGCCTATTTCTTTCACATAAAACAGTTATTCAGTTACTCTCTCATTTTCCTTTTTTTGGTGGGAGAAATTGACACTACAGTTTGTTAAATCAGTTGCACTTGAGACCCAGTCAGTGAGGGTCTCTTATTTTATTTTTATCTGAAACCTCTTCCTTTATATGCTTTATAATAAAGCAAGCAGGAAAAATCTCACAGTTTTGCATTATAATTTCTCTTTGAGGCCTTTATCTTTTTAATGATTCTTTAATGTTACACTGTAACTCAAAGACTGATTAATTTTTTCTCTACAAAATAAAATAAGGGATTGTTTGCTTTGAAGTCTTTCATGTTTGACAAATCTGAGGCTGAGGATTGTCAGAAGCTAAGAGGAGTCACACCTGGTTGGACAATAGAACCATCTCTTACAGTCTTCTACTCTTCAAGAGTAGCCAAAATGGCTAGAAAATTATGTAGGAAGGCAATAATATGGGATGCTTCCACTTGTATTCTCCTATCTTCCAAATACTTTCATTTTGTGGACTTTCTAAGTGGAATTTACTTTTTATATTTCATAAGCCATGGTTGGTTTTTCTTACTTGAGTTTGTCCAGTGTTCCTTCACACCCATTTAAAATTTCCTCTTCTACAGTATCAGAAGAGGTGTTCCACAGCTTATCTACCTGGTGTAATAACAATCAACTTCTTTGATTTATTTTGAACCTGGAATTTTAGCAGCTTTATTTGATTCCCTTGGAAGAGACATTGAACAGCATCCCCCTTTCTTCTCTGACTGTGACAGCTGGGATTTTATGGACCTACTAGTTTCCTGTAAAAAGCCCTGAGAGTAGGTGTGACATGCTTATACTTGGCAATGCTTGAATGTATTATCATGGCAGTACCTGGTGGAATCAGTATACATGCTCGAAGCCAAATTCTAGCTGAAATAATTGATAGATATGTTTCTCAGGAAAGATTCTGATACAGAGATACTTAGCATAGATAATGGAAAGAGTTCACTCTTAGCAGCCTTTCAATCTTCAAAGAGAACCTTCATATACGGTTTATCCCTTGTCGCTGTGAACAGATTGAATCACATATTCTGATCTCTCCAGATGTGAAATTACTTTTATGCCAAAATCAGGTCTATACATTCCTTAAATCTTCTTATACAAGCCTGAAGTACACATATATTTTAAGGATTTGGTTTAAGTGATGTGCTCACATTTTGCTAGCCTATTGCACAACTTTGAAATTTGACCACTGTAGGTAGGTTTAAGTCATATTAAGGCTTCATACTGAGATTGCAGCTCATTCAGGTTTCTTTCATGAATATCACTCCTGTACACATTAGAAGCAGACATCAAGATCCTGTTTGTTCCTCCGATGTGCCTGGCTGTATGCATGCATACAACTGATGTGCCCTTCTGTGAGGAACTAGGTGCAAGTGTGTTCGATGCTCAATGAATTGTTTCCCTTACAAGCATCTGCCCAGTGCTAATCTGGTACATTTCAAAGACTTTTAGAAGTCTTTTTGAGGACATTACCAGCTTTACCATCTTTCTGAAGAACAGTACAATAAGATAAGAAAAACTAAAAGGCAACAGTCTTTTAAACCTGTCTTTTATATGAGGGAAGTCACTTAAGGCCAAGCCTGCTTCTCTGCTGTCTCACTACAGTTTCTCTTTTTGGCTCATGTCACTTCTAGTCTATCACCACAGTAAGCCCAGATCTCTGTCCTGTACAGCTGCAGCTTGGCTGGACTCTTCATTCAGCACTACTTTGAATGGCAGCTAACTGCCCTTACAATGCTGTGTTTGACAGCAAACGCTGACCAGTGAAGAAGAAAATGCAAGCAACAAGAAAGACACTTTTCACAGAGCTATGCCACTAAGATTTGGAATTCTTCCAGAGGCCACGGGCAAAGAAACTTGCTTTCTATCTATTAAAAAATGCTTTCAGCAACCTTCTTTGAAAAGGAAGTCTGCCTAGTAAGCAAAAGGGGAAATGAGATATAGGATCAGAATATGACAGACTGCCACAGATATTCTTCTTTGGCCTTCAACATGCATCTGGAAGGATAATGTCAGAATTATTTGTTGTAAATAACAACTGGGAATTCAGTTGGTGGAAATGAGATCAGCCTTCCTTTTTAAACTAAATAAACTTGATAGAAGGTTAAATCTGGATGTTAAAAAGATAAAACTTGAAGGCTTATTAAGCTGATTAAAAGAGCACTGTTATCATTGTGCTAGAAAAAGCCCATTCCCCTTGATTTACCAGGGTCTGTTCTTTGGGGCTTATGTGAACAAGTAGAACAAGGTTCTGCCCCTCTTATTTGCCTTAAAAAACTTGTAATTTCAATATACAAACTGTACTTGGGCCTAGCCTAACAAAACCATTCAGCTGTATCGCCTGCCCAGTTCATGCGCTGGTCTGTATTTAGGAGGGCAGGTTTCTAATGTTTTATTTTTGTGTAGATTCTGAGTCATCCTTCCAAGATCTTTGTTGGAGCATCTCTCTGTTTTCCATTAATCTCAGAGTTGCTTACAAACTTATGTCAGATTAATAAGACTGATCAAAGACTTCAACCAAGGCAACAGTCCCTAGGTGACTTTAGACCAAAGTGGTAAAGATCAAGCTGTTTCATCTTGCAGGATTATTTGTGACCTGTGTGAAGCTCATAGCTTGTCTTAAGGTTATTCATCCTAAGAAACATTTTCCATCAAAAGAAAAAAAGAAATAAAAAAAGGACATGGGCTCCTGGACACTGCTGCTAAACAGGGGTCAAGAATTTAATGGGCCTGGGGACAAACTATCCTCTCATTTCTGAATGTTTTCTTGTAATCCATACTAATGAGGCACATTGGTGGGACAGTAGTAAGACACTGTCTCTTATTATACTGTATTCACTTTTTCCCAGCCTCCAGATTTTTTGCTTTCTCTGAATTTATGTGGTTTCAATCCCAGGATACCTAGGAGCAGTTGTTAGTTGATTTATTCTCACTATAGCCTTCTCACTTACTAAATTTTACTGATAGTGAAGGGAAATGTTTATAAGGTTTGCCAGATTTCTCCTGGGAAGTCCACAGTAGGGAAAGAACTTGGCTTTGGTGTCTTAACTGAACAAGTTTCTTACTCTGGAGTGCCTTTCAAACACTTTGTTCAATTAAAGCTGGTGGGAGGAAGGAGAAAATGTGTGTACAAGTTACTAATTTGAAAATGAATTGCCTTCCTCAAGAAGCAAGTTCTCAGATCTGCAGAGCTTCTGCTGATAAATACACAGAAGCACAGCAGTTGTCCAGTGCTGTTAAGCTGGAATTGTGCATCCTAATTAGACTGCAAATTACCAGAATAGTGTCATATGAACCAGGCTGGGATGGATGGCTGCTGGACTCAAGATACAAAAGGTTAGAAAGGGAAAGGTGGGGCTGGTTGTAGAGATGAGTCTTCTGATGTCTTTGTAGGGGACAACTGTGTGGTAATGGTGTTGAAAACATGCAGGTATAGGTACAAAATACAGAATTGCAAGCTACAGGTAAAAGATATTAATGTTAAGAAAAAAATTATGTTAAGGGGACTTGTAGTAAGTTGCAGATACTAAATACAAGATGCATTGGGGCTTAGTCTAGAATTGGAATTAACAGTTGAGAAGGCTGGAAGAGGGAAAGAACTAAATAAATTTTGCTTTTATTGCCAAATAAGATCACAAATACAGGATGGCCTCGGTTTATTTTAGGGTTTTGAAAACATTTGACCTTGGGCATAGGACAACTCTTATCTGTACTTTTGTTCTCTCTCTGTACTCTGGTATCCTCACCCCTTCCAAAAAACCACACACACACACACAGATTGTCAAAACAGGGCTGTGAGGAGCCTTTCTGCAGAAGCTCATTACTCCAAGCCTCTGCTACCTGCAGCTTCAGTCATCAGTGTCTTGTTCTCAGCTGCACATCTTTGAAACAGGAGCAGAGGCCTTGATGATGGATGAATTTCAGCACAGCAGAACAGGTAAAGGATGGTGAATGTTGGGCAGATATGGCACAAGCTACCACAATTCCACTTTTGGGTTTTGGTTTGTGTAACTCTCTCCCTGTGGCTCCTGTAGGAGAGGATGCCCTTGTTGGTAAACTGACCCTTGTTTTCTTCACTCTATGGAAAACACAGTCCTCTGTTGGTAGAAAATTAAAATTCCCTTTTCTAGAACTTTTGTCCAGCAAGTGAGCTCTGACAGCCTTCCTGTATTTTATTAACACTGTAGATGGTATTCACTGAACAGGATATATATTTGCTGAAATATTTTCTCCTGAAAGGTTTATTGTTCTCTGATATTTTCTTTCTGTTGGGTCACCAGAAGTTTATTCCTATATACTCTTTCATTAGGGTACTAGGGCTTTGTAAAATTTTATTTAGGTTTTTAGGGTTAAGGGCTTTCTAAGGTCTCCTAGTTTAACTGGAAGCTGTCAGGACAATACTATAGTTCTTGTAAATTGAAGGATAATGCTTTGAAATGCAAAAGGTGACCAGAATATACAAAGAGAGTAATTAGGTTACTGAAGTGGCTATCAGTGTCAACATTTCAACTGACTGAGGAAAGACACTGTCAAAGAAATACATTAAGAAAACCACACACCCAAGACATGATTTTCACAGGGGAGAACTACCATCTTTTTCACTGCAGATCTTAGCCATTATTTTATATTAGTTGTGCATTTTATTTTTTTAGTTTGTGGAAGATATTTTGTCACTTCCACTGCATTCCCAGTTGAAAACATTGGTGTCATGGTTTAACCCCATCTAGTGGGGAGAAGAATCAGAAAAAAAAGATAAATCTTGTGGATTGAGATAAGAACAGTTTAATAATTGAAAGAAAATAATAATAATTGTAAGAGGAGAGAGAGAGAAAGTAGTATAAAATCCAAGCAAAACAAATGGTGCACAATACAGCTGCTCACCACCTGCTGACTGATACCCAGTCTGTCCCTGAGCAGCAATCAGCATCCCCTAATCAACTTCCCCCAGTTTATACACTAAGCAGGACATTCTGTGGTATAGAATATTCCTTTGGCCAGTTTGGTTTTTCCCACCAGCTTCTTGTGCACCTGCTTCACTGCAGAGCATGAGACACTGAAAAGACCTTGATTTAGGGTAAGCACTTCTTAAAAGCAACCAGAACATCAATGTGTTATCAACATTTTTCTCATACTAAATCCAAATCACAGCACTGTACCAACTAATAGGAAGAAAATTAACATTATCCCAGATGAAACCAGTGTAGTCAGTAATTTAAAGTGTCATGCTATCATACAACCATGTGGTTCAAAAGCATTTCAAGAAGTTTTATCCCTTGGATGTGTTGATTCAATTTTTTACCCCAATGAGTTCAGTAGCTTGGACTCCATATGCAGCAAGGTTTGAACATATCCCTGCAGTGTGTAGTGTTGAATGCAAAACCAGACCTGTGACCAGTGGATTGCCATGTTCAAACAGTTGTTTTTCCAGCACAGGGGTCAGTAGAAAGAAACAGAAAAAGAACACCAATCGGAAACCCACAGTCGGGTTATACAGACATCCTGGTCAAACAGGAGCTCCCAGTTTGACTGACTGATAGAAAGACCAAAGCACAGGAAGCCTCTATCACCAGGCTGCAGGTGTTTCCAGGGCAGATACTGTAGTTTTATGGGTCTGCTGTAGAAATGTCTGCTACACTGATTTTTCTAGGTGTTACCATAACACAGATAATAACATTTAACACCAATGGTAAAGGCAGAGGCAGGAGCTGGACTTGAATCACCTGATTTGCAGTCCCAGAAATTCTTAGCTAGTTTATTATGCCTTATCTAATAAGAGATACCTTATTATCTCTTCAGATCAACTGAAAGTGATGGTATTTTTCTTGGAGGATAGAGAATGACAAGAAATAGCTAAAAAGGAGAGCCAGGAGGTAATGTTCTGATATCTTATTTGTTGGCCAAACTCCCTTTAGACTATTTCATTTTATTAATGCTCTTTATTCCTTTTATTGTCTTTTTCAGTAGAGCATTATAAATTCTGGCCATTTTTCTTTGAAACTATTCCTAATCCACGTTTCTTGTTTAGGAAAATCAAGTGTATTTGAAGGTAAAGTTAGCGTTTTCCTAATATTTCCGTTGCTTTGTTGTTGTTACTGCTCTGATGTGGGAAGATCTGTTGGCCACAGACATAACTCCCTCTTTACACACAGCTGGCAAATGAAAACAATATCAGAACATCTCCATGACACACAAGCCTTTTATACAGTGATGTTTCAGACTTTACTGCAGTTTCCTTTGGAAATGCTTAAAACAACTACATCTGTTTCCTTTCATTGGGATTTTGTGTTCTTTAAGCCAAAAGGAGGGGATAAAACTCATTAATTCTGAACAATAATTGCAATGTCCTATGTAAATATTTTTTAGACTGCAGGGTTGTTGTTTTTTTCTTTCCACTAAAAATATAAAATAGCTTGTCTGTTCAATGTAATGAGAGTTCCTGGATACTTCTGCACTGCTGTGTTATGCACAAATACTTGAACTAGATTTAAACAATCTGGCTTGGTTGTTGGTATCAAGCTAGCAGTGACTACACAAAAAGCAGTGCAGAGCCATTCTCCTAACAGCAGGAGAGGGCACGGCATGGGTTTAATTTACCGTGTTTCTGAAGTGCATTTGGCATCCTACAGTGCCTGCCAGCCTGTTATAGCTAGACTGTTACCAGTCTGAGCACATCCTTCCTGAAAATGCAGTAGAGACCCACCTCCTACAGCAGATGTCTCAAGCTAGGCTCAGAGAGTGCCTGGCAATCTCCTGTGGCACCACACAGAAAAGATTCTGAACGTGGGCATAAGCCAAGTACAGCTTTTTGAAGGAGACCTACAAAAAGGTAGGTCTCTCCTACTAATAGAGAGGGGTAATAATTATTCGTGCAAGCTACAACATATAATCCAAACAAAAAAAAATCAGTGTCATCTCTCCCCTAATCTGGGGACCAGCTCTATCTCTGAATTCATTTGTGATTCTCAGAGTAGTGCTCTTCTAACAGATACATACAGCTGTTGTATAATGCTCCCTGCTTAAGAAATTATTTATTTTTCATCTCTCTCTAAATCCCAATTAATCCAGGCCAAGATAAAGTGAAAATCAAAGTGCTTATAACATTTTGAGTGGATGATAAATTAAAAAATATTTACAAATAAAAGCTTAAAAGAAAAGAAAACAAACCCATGCAGATGAGGCAGCCTCTCAGACATCAAGTCTGCTCACCAAGCTTGTCACCTGCTTGAATGTCTGCCTGCTTGCTCTTGGTTCCAGGAAGGCAACCTTTTCTCTCCTGACCAGAATGACACTAGTGATAAAGTGCTATCTTGTCTGTGACATTTCTGCTGTGCTGGGTAGCTCTCTGCTATTCTCTGTTACTGGAAATACTGCAGATATTTCTGGTTAATTCTTTCTTGGGTTCACACTTCTGAAGTCCACTTCTTTCTCTGAGCTACCTGGAAAATTCCCATAAGAAAATGTGAGCCTGTATCTTCATATTTTTCCTCTGCAACTTCCCATTGTAGCTGTTTTCTAATTTACAGCATGCATGCTTTGGGATGGCTCCCACTATTTGAACTCCAGTGTGTTCTGTAGTGTGCTGGAAGAAAAGGCATGGGATTGTGGTCGCAAGAGGAGTACAACAGTGTCCTCGGGACTTCAGCTCTCTCAGCATTTCCTTGCCTTAATTCCTGTTAGAGCTTTAGAAGGCAGGAAAGTCTCTGCTTCCACAGGATAAACCTCTGAGTACACACAGAAGAAGAAACAGTATTGGAGAGAGTACAACAGCTTTGTACTCAGCCCTCAATAGACACAATACCTGGAGACTTAGCTCCTGTTCCAACTAACAATCCCAAATCATCCACTGTGTTATGTGATAGCTGCTTCCTCCAATCTTGAGGGGCACTAGATCTCTTGGCAAAGGTACAAGGAAGAAATATTTGCATTCAAGTTCTGCAGCTCAGTCACCTCAAGGCACATGGAGCCATCAACCTCACCCCAAGCTCACCACAGCTACCAAAGGCTACAGAATTTGGTGCCTTTATGTCCTCTTTAATCTATCACTCAGCTTCACCTATGGCAATAAGAGCTGCTACTTAAAAAGTACTGTCTCAAACCACCCATTTGATTTTGGAGTACAAATTGAGAGACTTTTAATATGGACATAAAAGACAAAATTCACAGGGTAATTAAAACACAGGCAAGGAGTGGACTTTGTTCACAGGAAAAAATAAAGGTTTTTCTGAGACATCAGGATTGGGAATATCATAACACTGTCATATGTGAAGAAGGAGTAATCTGTGCTAGAAATACTGCTGCAGATAACAGAGAAGACATGACATTATAAAGATTTCCCAAAGCAATGAAACCCAGAATGAGCCTCAGAGTAATTCCAATCTGTGATATTAGGCCTGGGATTAAGTTATTTTACTTGAAATGAACAGAAATAAAAAAAAAAATTTAAAATAATTTATTGGTCAACTAGTCAGTTTTTTCATCTTAGCATACTCATCCTTTATCACTTTATGTCTCTCCCTCTTTAACAATTTAGCACTGTGCACCCTTTTTCACTGCAGTCTGTGCAGATGCACCAACCACAGAAATAGCCACAGAAAACACATGTGCAATCATTGCTCTGTACCTGAAATGAAAACTTAACTTATTGGGAATGAATGACATCAGTAGAAGTAGGCCATTTGGCATTTACTTCTTTCTGGTATTAAACAAGATTAAAAAGTGAAGAGTTAGATATGGCTTACTATATGCAGAAAGGGGAGAAGGAAGAACATAACATTACAGCTGGTACCATATGGTAAAAATAATTCCTTAAGATGGTCCATTTGCTTTCAATTTAACAGTTAATAAAATACTTTTGTTTGATTTTCCCCATTTAGATCTGTAGTAGTTTAGATTCACATATGTGAGGAAACTTCCATTCTATTATCTTTCAGAAATAGTGTCTTTAAATACTTCTCTTCCCACTTTCCTAAATTTTTATTTTTAGATATTTTGAATTTTCTCCCTTCATCTCTAGCTATGACACTGAGACAGGGAGCTGTACTGTGCCAAGAAGTAAATGAGTCATTGCTGTTCACACAAAGTTATTAAAGGTGTGAGATATCTATGATTGATAATCTTGTCAAAGGATGTGCTCTCTTTTTATAAATCTAACATGAAGTCTTACTATAACTTCAAGGTTCGGGTGCAAAAAGAAACAATAATTTAAGACTTGTGGGTTGCTATTTTTAAGCTTAAATGTCCCTTGCCAAGACTCTTATATTCAAAGACCTTCTTTAAGATTACTATAATCTGCTTTGGAATGTTTCTTGGGAATATTCATAAAACCTGTTCTAGCACAAAGACATTGAAAAATTCACCAGTTTCAGTGCTGATGTAGAAATCTCCAATAATTTGGCTCTGATCATGTTGCAGCAGATCTGTAAGAAGATTTCTTTCATCCAAAGTACTGCACAGAGCCTCTCCTTAGTCTGATATCCTGAACTGCACATTGTTAAAGGCAGGATGCCAGAATCCATGGAACAAGGTTGCTACTGTCTTTGGAGACAGAGCTGAAGAGCTTCTTTTCCTCAAACTTTGCTGAGTATAATAAACATGAAAATACACTAGACAGGAGTAGACAGCTTATGCTCTGTAGCACCTGGAGAGAACTGAGGTTGTAGGGAAAAAACATGTTGAGAATCCTAGAAACTCCAACTGATTCTTGAAGATATGAGAAGCTGTCAGGGTGAAAATGCTGTAGTAACTGGGAATTTCAGCTACCCTACTGCAGATGAGGTAAATATCCCGCAAGAGGAGGCGGATCTAAATTATAAATAATGAAAATATTAGCAATTTCAAAAAAATAAAATGAAAGATCCAAAGAGGTGAAGCTCTTGGATTAGGCCTGATGAGTGAGCAGGAGCTGATTCACAATGTGTTAATTCAGAAAGATTCTGAAATGCAGACCCTCGGCACTGAGTCTCAGAAAAGCCAGTGAAAGATAAGGCAAAGTTAATCAGGTTGAGTAACTAACAGGGTAAGTTAACATTTGAGAGAATGAGAGCAAGAAGAAGGTTTAGGGTCACTATATTGAAAGACAAAATATTTTCTACTAGTTAAAAATTTTGGTCATTAAACAAAGAAACCAATGCAGCTAAAACAACAACAACAATAAAAGCTAACAGGTGTAATATTTCATTCTTCAGAACTGGGGGTTATTTTTAAGAGGAAAATAGAAGAAATCATAAACATTGGCAAGATAAACATAAAGGAAGGACAATATGAAGCACGCAATTTACCAAAGGTATTAAAAAACTAATAATAGAAACTTTTCAAACATCAAAAGCAGGACACATGCCAGAGAATCAGTGAGCCTGAAAAATGATCTATGCGTAAAAGCTAATGTTGATGCCAAGGCTTCACTCTTTGTTGCAGAGAAGTTTATGGAGTTTCCCATACCAGGACTGTCCTTTACAGAGGAAGAGTCCAAAGATTTATCTCAAACTGAAGTGTTGATACAAGGACTTTTGTGCCTAGACAAAAATGCAAACCACACAATAATTGTTAATCAGGACCATGTGGTGTTTACCTAAATGGTCCAGAGGAGCTTGCTGTGAAGGCTACAACTGAGCTGTGGTGCGTGATATACTGCTTAAATCAGCCCATGCACAAGAGAAATACAAGGTGATAAATACAATGGAAAAGCTAAAAAAAACCAGTTAGTGCACACATGGATAATCACGACATATCTAGGAAAGACTTGAAGAGGAGAGTAAAGCCTTTTAGAGGAAAAGTACTATCTATCTCAGTTCTTTGATCCAGTCACTGAACTTGTAAGTAACATTGATTCAATTGATACAGTGATTTTATCAGCAAGCATTTGACATCTTTTAACAGAAATGCTTAACAGGAACTAAGGTGTCATGGGAGTGGTCACATAGATTATTAATTTTTTAGAAAATAAAGGATAAGAGTAAATAGTTGCCTTGTTAATTTGAAGGAGGTTACCAGTGAGGTCCATATGAGGAGCTATACTGACTTGCAGGTCATTGAATGAACTGGGAAGGGACTGAAGGATGAGGTGATTAAGTCAGCAACAATACAGAATTATTCAGACTAGCTAAAACTAAAGCACACAGCAGGGAGTTGTAGCAGGGTCTCATGATACTTGCTTCAGAGAAAATAAATAGGGAAAATTAACTGTAAGAATTTATTGGCAACTAATTAAATTATGAGACAAGCAGTTCAAAGCAAACAAAATTAAGTATTCTTTCTGCAAATAATTAAAATGGGGAGCTCATTGTCACAGGATGCTTTGGAGCCCAAAATTACTTTTATAAAATAATTAAGACAGATTCATGGAAAAAAACTGATGCAACATGGCTAAACACAACAATGTAGATTCAGCCTGTGACTTAAGGAGCCCCTAAACAAATTAGTACTGGAATCTGGGAGGTAAAGCAATGGGAAGGTCATTCTGTAATTGCACTATTCTTACATTCATCCCCTAAGCATTCGCTTCCACCTGTATTATGGATACACGAATAAAGAGTTTTGAGCACTGACTCCTAAGAACTGGGAATATCCTGTTTGATTTCTTTATTTTTTTTTTATCTTAGCCATCTGTTTATATTTGTCATATCTTGTAGGTTTGGGACAAGGACATCTATGTTTAGAGAGCCGTTAGTGCAATTAGGCTCAACAGCATTTTAATTCTAGCTCTGAGCTTCTAGGTGTTATTATAATATGAATGTTGAGCTGACATTCACAGGAAAGACTTGGTGTATTACCAAAACAAACAAAAACCTCTGTTGAAGAAAATTGAATTGCAATCTCAAGCTCTTCAGAGTTCAGAAAGATGTAATTTAAAGCTCTCCAAGCAAGATTTAACCTTTGCAGTCCTAGCCTGGCAAATCTATATGCAAGTGGAAATAACTACAAAGAGGAGAAGCAATCCAGTGTAGGTGCCATGTTTTACTTGATCTTTTTATGTATTTATTTATGGTTTTATACAAACATTCCACTCATATACACACAAAAAGTCATAAAACCTAGTGTTGTAACTGGGACCTTCATTTTACAGTTTCAGCATGAGTAATGGAAGAATTCTATATGAAAGAAATCTGAAATGAGAAATCTGTGAATCAGAAATGTAAAATAAAAGGGAAGAAGGTGAAGCTTGAGGGAATATCACTTGTAGAAGTGACATGCTTTCTACTGATTAGCAAAGAACTTGTGTTATTAGTGAGACAAACTTAGGTAATTATTTTCAATAATGGAAGTGCATTTGGGACGCTGGCTTGGATACAAGTGTTCCAGAACTGAACAGGATCCTCTATTGAGTAAGTTGTTGTAGGATTTCCTTCATGATCAAATACAGATATAATAAGGAAAAAAAATATTTATACAATTAAAAAAAAAGCAAGCATTAAAACATGTGTATGCATCTATTTTGGATGCGAAAAATGAAGGCTGGGAAGTTTAGTTCCTGAAAAAGTGAAGAGGAGTTTCCGTGTTGGTGATTTGCCAGAGAAAGCAGAATCCAGAGCAGCATTATGTCAGAGAAGCAAAAGACAAATTTGAGTGGTGTGGAAACAGCAGATAGCCCAGGTACTCTGTTTCTCTCTGGTGTCTTTCTTCTTTGCAAACTTCTTATTTTAAACTTCAATCTCTTTGCATCAGGGCTGTCTAGTTACTAAATGCCACTTTTGGGGTGCTGTTCACCTTATTTCTACTACAGTTGTCCTTACCCATCTCTGTACTGATGGCATGATCTGCTAAGGCTATATAAATTAACACTATCTGAAGTGGAGACCAGTGCCTGAAAGTCTTCATTCTTGAAGATTGTTTTTCCTATGGAGTCAAAGTACTGAACAAATTTTGGCATAAGAGCTGGGCTGTGCATACAGCCTGGGTGTCCACCTGTGGGGGCTACAAAAACTCCTGTGGAATGTGGTCAGCTTCATTTGACACACTGGCTGTTTCCATTTGTGTCCTATTCAGCAGGGAGCTGCAGGACACTGTGCTGGGCAAGTTGGGATGATTCTTACATTCCCATTGGGAGGCATCATTTTGTCATTGACCAACACCAGAGGAGGTGCCAAGGACCATGAACAATCTTCTCCCAGCCTCAGACTCACTCTTAGGAGAATAAGAAGGGTACCTATAGTTATGCCAGCGAGGCTAGAAGAAGATGAGGCTCACCAATTGTCATGCTTCTGGGCATAAGCTGAGTTCAGAAAGGTTTATCTTCTTGCTGTGTTAGAGTGTTGGCCTGTACTGTGAGTAAAAAGCATCTAAGATAGACTGATTCCAGTCTGCTTACCAGCTGATACCACAAAAGCTAACAGTAAGTTACACCTTCAGGGTAACATTGCTCTTCTTTGAGATCATGATTCATACTGCTTCTAGATACCTGTACTGTCTCTTGCTGCATCAAATGAAAGCTATTACATCTCTCTATTCATGAACTGACAGGAAAGGGGGCTGTTGCATCATTTTAAGTCCCTTACTGTGTGTACAGATCTGCTGTTGACCTGCTCAAGGGTAAATGAGCTAAGGTTTCCTGCTTGTTCCTAAGTAGCCTGTCAGCAAATCCCCAGTCATGGTGGCTCATGAAAGTAGATAAGCAGATTTTTGCTGCCCCAACAACTGATGTTTGGCCTTCAGACCATGCAGAGCAGGTTCCAGGCAGGCAAGGACAGATGAATTTTTTCAAGGACCATCAGCTGCTTCCAGGCTCCATACACCCCTGGATCCCTCTTTATCATATAGGGACATAGGCCAAAGGGGCAGGACAGATGAATGAGAGGTCTCTAAGTACATCCTTTGAAGAGCTGAGCTACCACAGCTCCCATTAACTCCCAGTATCCCTAACGAGTGAATTACTAAGTAGGTCTTTTGATCTGCATCATTGTTTACTTTGCCATTGTAGTGTTTCAGACATCTTGCTATCCTTATTTAAAATCTTAGGAAGGAAACATACAGTGAAAACCAATTCCTGTCACATCCCCAGGCGTTCTGAATAACAGCATAGGCTGTTCAGGATCATTTCTCAATGAAAAACATATCTTGGCTGCTCACTGAAATACACAAAAGTTAGCACCAAGCATTCCACAGGCACCTTGTGAGAATGAAACCTTGAAAATATTACAGTCTCCTAGTTTCTCACAGTAGTGAGAAACAAGGAGAGGGATACACATGACTGAAACAGGTTTTACTTCAAGGAGTTTTCTCTCTTATCCTTCAAGACACAGTTTGGGCTGTAGCAATCTTTGTAGAGTCACAAAAAATCTCTATGAGGATCAAGTTCCCCCAGATCCAAATAGGAATTAGGTGCTCACGTTTCTAACATGCTTAGTAAATGATGTGGAGAGCTCATCACTGAACCTCAAGAGGATGTAGTATTATACAACTCCTAGGGAAATTCCCAAATATTGCATTACATTATTTGCATTATCCTCTCTCAGCTGGGATGGGCATATTCTGTCAAACACAAAATTCCAGCAGGCCTATGTGTGATTCTAAACTATTATCTTTGAGTAGTACATCCTGATATGTATACACCCCTGTACAATGGGGATGAAAACATGTCCTGGATTTATAAACTCCATGCTTGCTTTAAAAACAAAGTCAACATATTAGCTTTTAAACACATGACCAGCAATCTGAGCAAAGCATAACCTCATAAAAGTCAAAAAAATGTGTGCAAGTTTGTAGACTAACCAAAGACATTTACAAATCACAAGCAGCTTACGCAAAGCTGTTGTGTTGATATTTCTTTGTGCCATTCATCATTATTTTTAGAAACAGCTAACACAGATATTATGCTGAATTTTAATTTGCAATTGTTTTTACATGTACTCTAATTAGTACAAGGTCAAAAGGAAGGCTTTTGAAAGGAGATATGAGGCCTTTGTTGTCACCAGATGACAGCACGCTGAAAAGTTACCAAAACGCTATGGCAGAATAAAAAGGGATTTGGGGTTTTGTTTTGCTCC
Organism: Ammospiza caudacuta; assembly: GCF_027887145.1. NCBI lineage: Eukaryota > Metazoa > Chordata > Aves > Passeriformes > Passerellidae > Ammospiza > Ammospiza caudacuta. Next base: position 102,916,944 of record NC_080593.1, read on the forward strand.
TTAACATGAATTGCTGAGCATTCAGGATTTCTTTGGATCAGGGCTCAGTCATCGCTTTCAGAGTGAAGAAATTACTCTTTGACAGGAAAGGGCAAACTGGATTCTTGTTTTCCTACAATTGTATCAACATTTACGGTGGTCTGAACTATCCCCATTGTAGTTTAAACCCACAGGAAGAGGCTCTGGAGAAAAAAAATCTTTGTGTGTAAATACCCTTACACATCCTCTAAGGGATTTTAGTTGTTCTTTTCACCAAAGAGCAGACTTCAGGTGCTATGTCCTCAGATTCTAAACCAGGAAAAAGTCCTTTAAGCTGTCTGTCAGCTTTTCATCCAACATGGTTGCAGTATAATTCCCCTGAAGGCTAGGAATGGGAGATTGGGATGCCTCTTTATCTTTGAAAGTCTGAGGGGAATACAGGGGAGCTTCAAAGGGGAACAGCACATTGTCCCTCTCTGACTTTCTTGTAAGTTCCCTTTAGATATTGGAAGGTTGCTGTTAGGTTTACCTGGAGCCTATCTCAGCCTGTCTTCACAGGAGAGGTGTTACAGCCCTTTGGTCATTGTTGTGGCCCTCCTCTGAATCCACTCCAAGAACCCTATGTTCTTCTTTCCTTAGGGGTCCCAGACCAAGACACAGCACCCAAGGTGGTGTCTCACCAGAGCAGAGCAGAGGGGCAGAATCCCCTCCTCGCCCTGCTGGCCACACTGCTTGACCTATTGGAGAAGGACCTGGGAGCCTTGGTGCATGATCAGCTGCCCATGAGCTGGCAATGCCCTTACAGCCAGGAGGGCCAAGAGTATCCTGGGTGCATTGAGAAGAGTGTGGCCAAAGGTGGTGGGAGGTGATCCTGCCCCTCAGCCCTGGTGAGGGGTTGTGTCCAGCTCTGGGCTCCTCAGTACAAGAAAGACGTTCAAATATCTCAAAGGTAGGTGCCAAGAGGATGGTGCCAGACTCTTCTCAGTGGTGCCCGGTGACAGGACATGGAGCAATGGCCATAAACTAAAAACTTCACTTCAACATGAGGAACAACTTTTATGTGCTGAGGGTGGCAGAGCACTGTAACAGGTTGCCCAGGGAGGTCATGGGGTCTCCCTGTCCGGAGACATTCAAACCCCATCCTGTGTAACCAGCTCTAGGTGACCCTGCCTTGGCTACCCTGTGTAACCAGCTCTAGGTGACCCTGCCTTGGCAGGGGGTTTGGACCAGATGATCTTTAGAGGTCCCTTCCAACCCTAAGTATTCTGTGATTCTGTGAAGTCTTTCATCTCAGGTCTGCTCTCAATCCATTCTCCTCCCAGCCTGTGTTTGTGCTTGTGATTGCCCTGAGGCAACATGAAGTAATGTGACCAGTAACTGCTTTGCCTTTGGTTCCACTTAGGAGCCATTTGTTCACATATTTTTGGAAATTTTAGATGGACCTTTGCAGGCCTAACTTAAAGAAGCTTCACGTAACCCTCTCACTGTGTTTGCCTAAGTAAGGATTCCAGGACATGGCAAGAAATTTTACTAAAGTGAAACCTTTTTCAGTGTTTTCTGTATCCCAGTGGTTTTTTGGGTTTTCTGTAATACATCAGAAAAATATGCTCGTGATTAATAGATGTATACATTTTTTTCCTTCGGATTTAGTTTTGTAATGAAAAAATATTTAATATATTTTAAATGTTGGAGCTATGAAATATGCTGCTTTATTTAAAATAATGACACTGTCACCAGTTTTGAAATATTGAGGACCAGTTTTGTCCTAGAGGACTTTCTCATTTCTTATTATTTGCACAATACTCCTCTTTAAACTACTGTACTCAGTTAAAGCACAGAAGAAATATTCAAGACTTGGACATTAAAATATAAAACCTCCAGATTTTCATCAAAAGATATGAGACAGAGTTTGTTAAGGACCCCAAAATTCCTGGATGAAATTCAGCATGTGTCAGTAAAAACAACACCATTTCCTGCAAGCTGAATTTGGTGATTGCCATCCTATTACCTGTATCTTTAACTGCCTGCGTCTCAGATAATACTGATATTGATATTAATCCACATTGTACCAGAGTCAAGGGATAATGCCAGCAAGCCTGACTTGTACCTCATGGGATCCAGTAGGAAATACATCATACATCTCAAAAGTGACCCTGTAACAGGTATCCAGTCACTGGGTGCTGGGCTTCTCCCAAGGATAGATCAGAGCGTGGTGGTGAATGAAATGAGCTGTCTCTGCTCAGCTGCTCTTTGCCCTGAGGCCAACAAGCACAGCACAGCTATAGGGTAAGCTAAACTGCCTTATTGTCTAAACAGTGTGCTTGCACCCAAAATGCCTTTTGGTCCTTGTCCTGTGCTAATTCCCAGCTGTAGCTGGGCAGTGTTTGGAGGCCTTTGACAGGTATTTTTTGAGTTTAGGGCAAAACACTGCCAGACCTGTGCAGAGAGAACTGCACAGGTACAGATGAGTTCCTGGTTCTGGCTGTGCTCCTTTACCTGTGGCAAATTCATTTCCCTCTTTGGGTTTACTAACCAGCATGCAAGACAAGATCACTGAGCTGATTTGCCCTTGCACTCTTCCAACTCCCATATGTAAGACAGAGAGCTAGATCCCCAGAAGGAACAGCACTTGCTCCCTTCTATGGTGTGCATAACACATGCTGGAAAACAGTGGGGAATGTTTCAGCAGCACATGGTTTCATCTGTAGGCACTACCATTCTGGCAGAAACTGCAGACTGACTTCTCATGCTTTGCTTTAGGATATGTTAATGGGAGAAAGCTGAATGTTGGCAGCCCAGTCTGTGCATCAAGGCCACAGGTGACTGTAGGCCCTCCATTCTCCAGTGCCGGTGAGCACTAAAGCCAACAAGAAACCTCAAGGTATAAAACATTTTCTTTTCTTAAATAGTCCATTTAGCTGTAAGAAAATATGGGCTCAACTTCTCAAGAGCATATATCCTCTTGTCGGCAGTCCCCTGTACATCTACTGGGGAAAGAGTAACTTTGTAATGTCTGCTTCTTAAAAGAACAGCAATTACAAAAAGAACTAGCCACTAACAACAGTGTCTCTACTTTTATCTTCAAACAACAGATGGTGTTAATCTGGAATTTTGCATTCCTAAAAGTGCTGGAATAATAAAACTACTTGCTTCGAGCAGGACCCTGAAACACAATGTATTGCTGGGGAAAACAGTCAAAATGAGTGATCAGAGCAAAATATGCCTGCTGTCAAACAGACTTCACGTGAAATTTTTGTCTTTTCACAAGACATCACCCAGATGAGGTTTGTGGGTCTCATTCTGTTTTCTGACATTGCTTAGTCACAATGGTTAAATCAGGAGTGAGTCTCCCAAATCTGGAGTAGCTTCTAGTGACTGATACACTTCATGACAGGACAAGACTTAAAAGATCACAGTTGTGTTTGCATGCCAGTTCTGCACTGGAATAAATAGGCAATCCTCTGCAAGTAGGTCACATTTCAGCAGAGTTACTTCAGATTTACTTCACTGTTAGCAAGATCAGAATCAGTGACTGCCTGGGATGAAAAGTTAAGGTGACACTGAGGCAATTTCTTTTGTAATTCATGTGGGGAAAGCTAAAATAAATAACACGAAAGGCCCCCACATTATTAGCTAGTGTGTTTGAAAGAATCCTGCCGTTGTGTTTTATCTTTTCTTAACTGCAAGCCAGAACATTTAAGATTTAATTATTTAGAGAAAGGGGGAGGGGAAGTGTGCCTTTTGAAGAAAGTTCCACAGGTTTCCAAACACTTCAACATTTCATCGTGGCAATCAGCCAGATGCCAAACAAAATGCAGCTTTCCACCAGGGATCTGACAGGTGGCCTTTCCAAAGTTTACACACTGAAGTGAGAGCTGATGTTCTGCTGCTTATTTTTCTGCCTTTTAAGTTATTCCTTTATTGAAGCCAGACTGCAGACATCTTTCCATGCAACAAAAGATAATATCTTTCCCCGAATATTTGGTGATTTTAGTATGCTTTTATATTACGCATATCTACTCAGGGGATTATTATTCACACATTCAAATGAAGAAATGTTGGGCTGGCAAGGAGGGCAAACACATAGGCAAAAGATAAGCTATTTGAAGCTTTGTTGATAACACAGAGCCAGATACTACTGAGGTACAACACAGGGAAAAATCCCATCTTTCCCTCGAGGTGTTTCCCCTGTCTCTGGCTGTGGTGAAGATTGGCATGCCAGCCTCACTCATCCCTTGGCTTATTCTCTGGAGCATCTCCACCCAGCTCCATCTGCCTGGGGCTCTCCACCTGCCACTGCACCAAAGAGGCTCCTTCAGGGAGGAATAAATGCAGTCTGTGGCTGCACAGCACTTCCCTTTACCACGTCTTTGTTGTCTCTGGGTTTTCAAATGTCTTGTCAGAATTTTGAATGCTCCTGAAAATCCTCTAAATTGACAAAATATCAGGGGAGACAAAGTGCAGGGTAAATTTGGAAGTATGATAACTCTAGGTTGTACATCTCACTTTCCTTGCTTCCTTCAGGTATGGTGTCTCTCAGAGCAAGGTCCAGGTGAAGAGGTAAGAGAAACTAAAAGTTCTTCTGTAGAAACAAATTTCTTGAAGAAACCACAACCACAACTGATCCCATGGAATTGTTTATGGCAGATAGCAAAGTTAGTGAAGCTCATGTCTGATTCAGTTTAACTCAGTTCTGGGACCAGATTCTCATAGCACACAGGAGAAAACTTGAAGTGTGCCCTTGCCCTCACTTATATCCCATTTGACTGTCATGAAGCCAAAGGAGATGTGTGTATTAGAAAATTAAGTATGTAACCAAAATTATTAGCATTTAAGAGGGAGATTCCAGCAAAGAAAGGCCTAAGTCCTGACCAAATGTTTAGCTTGCTGTCAGCAAGAATCAGCGGGAAATATTTCCTCCTGTTGTGTTCATGTTCCAGTATTGCACTTTACTGTAGCCTTTGAGCACTTTCTGAGAGCCTCCCATGTGACTAAGACTTGGCCCATATCATCTGTTTGTTCACCATTCCTCAGGGAAGACAGGCATGAGCAGTGAAATTCATTGGGTTATATTATTTTTGAGGGGTTACTTTAAATTGTGGTTATTTATGTTGATACATATCTATACTACAGAAGACAAGCCTGAAAAAGTCACTTTGCACTTGCAGCAGGCAGGCAGACAGCGCTAAGTCTGTGCAGGACCTCAGTTCCTGGGGGCATTTATTCCACTGGCTGAAAGCAGCACACATAACCCTTAGTTTTATGGAAAAGAGTCCTCTTCTGCCAAATGGGCAAGGTTGTAGCCCATAGCACTTCTCTTATATACAAGAATGTGTGTGTGTATATGATAGAAGTCTAGACATCAGACAGGAGCCCTTGAAAATTATGTCTGAGTTGGAGTTGTTTTACTATGCCAGAAGGCTGTAAAGGGACCTTTCCAATTAAACAAATAAAAACCAAAATATATGAGCAAGTATGCCAATCAACAGATTTACTATATGCTATAAGTATTTCGTGCAGAGACAGATCACAGAACAAAGTTCTTTGTCCTTTGTACAGGGGAAATGAAAATATGGTACAATCATGCTGAATTGTCTGTCCTTAATCATAATCCTCATGTTTTGACCAGTTCTTCTCATCCAGCCCTTTGTTTTCCAAAAATGAGAGAATGGCACCAATGAGCCTATCTGCAGATTTAAGAAAGGGGAAGTACACTTCAGCATCACATTTTTGTTTAAGATCACAGTTTCCATCCATTCATGACAATAGCAAAACTACTAAGGGCTTCAGTCATGCAGTTCAAGCAGATTGCAAAATAAGCATAAAATTATTTGCAATTGTTAGCAACATTCCACAATGCTTAGAGCAGGCACAGAAATGCTTGAACTCCTCTGTGAGTAGTAAATAAGCCCATATGGTCTTGTCATCTCTCCTCCCACTCCACACCCTAAAGAACACACACACAAAAAAAAAAGAGGGTGAAGAAGAAGAATAAAAGTAACTCAACAAAGCAGGCAATTCCTTCGGAATTTAGTTGTATTCAAAATGTCTTTGAAATTATCCAGCAACTAAACCACAGGCTGCCTCATCCTTTTGGTCTCACAAAACAACTACAGAGCATCTTCTGTGCTCAGATGCAGTAATTACAGACAACATGCACAAAGAAAAGCAAATAGAATAATTTCAATTGCCAGAGCCAACTATATAATTGTGCATCTATAAAGGTAATTACAAACCAAAAGATCAGTTATGGTTCTGGTTTCTTCAAATTACTGTTTTGCCCTGAAGAAAAACAATTATCACGTAAGTAATTCTAATAATGTTAACATTTGTTTTGCATATCAGGATCAAATCTGAATGAATACCTTTTTTTTTTTTAAAGTATGTGTTCTGAGCCAAACATTGTGTCTCTAACTTCTAATTCAGGAAAGCCTTGGTCCAAAAAGCCACTAGTGGCAATGGAAAAACTCATGGAGTTTTTCACTGCTGATTCAGATGTTTTTTTACTCTTCTTATCTATTTTTAAGTCACTCATCTCTCTTGCCAAAAGCCATTGTAAATATAAGGAGCACAAAGCTGAGAGACAGGTAAATATCAAAAGCTGATGTATTGTACTATTGCTTTTCAGTTTTTCTGTTTATATATAGGAAATTTCTTAATTTGTGGTTAATTTCTTTATTCATGGTTAAGCACCTGGTCAATAGTTTTGTATAGAGTAATCAAATACCCCAAACCCTTGACCCGAGTCATTGGAGGATGGCATCTAGTTACCACTTTCAGTGTGGGTTGACCCTGCAGAGATCCAAGTTTGTGTAGAGAAAAGCACATGCTCTACTGCATAAGTATTTGAGCAAAATACCTCAGAAAAAACCAACCTACTGCCATCTACAGACCTTGATGAAGAATCTCGTTAAAGAAATTAAAAACACTAAAGAAACGCCTTTGTCAATGTGATATTTGGAGTATGTTCAACCTTTGGAAGTATTCACCATGCATTCCACACCTCTCTAATCCTGTGATGTTTTGTGCAGGGGAGAAGCAGCCACAAATGAAAGCAGACCTGGCTGCTTTCAGGAGCATTAGCTCTCAGGAGCCAGATCACAGCTGAAAACAGAAATTAGTGTTATAACATCAGTGGGAGTGATCTTGATAAAACCTTGAAAGGTGGCCTCATTTCAGGGGCAGTGAGGGGAGATCAGGTCAGGCTTTTCTGCTTTTTACCCAATGGACAAGCCAATCCCACAGTGAACCCAGCTCACACATTCTGTCAAGGATGAGCTGTTGAGCCAATGAAGGAGCAGGCCAGGCTCGTGCTTGATGCCTCGTTTGGGCTCAGCTCAGCATCCACTTGTAGATCCAGGCCAAAAGAACCAAAGCCAGCAGGGATATTTGGCACCTTTTCCTGGCGGCCACAGTGATCTTACATATCTATTATTATTTTCTCCTTTTTTCATACTTCGCATATTTAGTCAGCCTTGTTGGCTGATGTCTGGTTTTTTGGCGTGTTTCACTATGGCTTGGCTGTACCTTTGATCACTTGGCTTGCCCAAGTCTAGTATCACTCGATTTGTAAAACTGCTGCACTTTCTTAACTGAACAGTTATAGACTGGAATCCATTTATGAAAGTTTTAGGTTAGCATTTCATGCCACATATTAACTATTTTTTCATTCATTCATTCGTTCATTCATACATTCACTCATTCATTCAGCTTGCTGAATACAGAGCAGGAGCATAAACATAAATTTGGGGAGAAGGCTGAGGGTGAAGACTATGATTTGTAAATGTCATGAACCTTCCTCACAACAGTACCGTTAGCAACTCTGCACAGGATTTTTAAGGTGACACACATCATCTCGTTTTATGATATATATTTTCCTTTCCTCTGTAACTGTTAACCTCTCTTTCCAAAGGACACACTCATACTGTCTTTCCACACCTTAGCTGTAGGCAACAGCTTTTACTTGAGAGAAAGCTCTCAACAGGTCTAGCAATGCAAAGAACTTTGCACAACATCTGCATCTCACCCTGTCTCTAGCAAAGAGAAGCTACCAATACTGCAGCACCCTCCAGCCCCCTCGTTCCCACACTGTGCTCAGAATTCTACATGACAGAGCAGTACCCAAAATAGCTGAGAATCATGCAGTCACAGAGGCATGCAATCACAGAGGCAGGTAAGGTTCCTGGCCTGGGGAACCTGCAGACTAGAAAGGATCACTTCTTATTTCTACCTCCTCTCTCCTTTCTCAATACTCTTCTGTTTGACCCTCCTATTTCTGCCTTCATTTTCCCCTTTCTCATGCCAGGCAGGCTTCTAGCTCTGCCTTCTTCATCTGTTCTTCCTCTCTTCTCTGTGGTCATTTCCACCTCCGTGCCTGGCCCTTATCCCCTCAAGCAGATGGAGGAGGGGAGAGGAGGAGCATGAAAGCACCTGTGAAGATTTTCAAGCCACAACATTGGGCTGCTTGGCAGCTCACTAGAGGCACTCCTTGTGCTCATCAGCAAAGTCAAATGTAATGCAGCGGGGCACAACAGGTTAAGTAAGGAGAAGAGTCCTCACTAAGAATCACATTAATGTATTGCAAAAAAACTTGAAAAGCCCAGAGCTTTCTCCTGCTCTGTTATGTGCTCTGTGGTGAAATCTTTCTCAACCAAAGAAGTGCAGGAGCAGCACAAGTGTGAATGCCTCCTCCCTCACTGCCCCCAAAATGTCTCAAGGCCGCTTCAGGACTGTTGTCATGCTAGCAAATGCAAGCACACGCCATGAGCACATTCCACAGGCCAGGCTGCCTCTCATGATTTCCTCCATGTGAATTTGGGGACCGAGCAGAGGCTACTTTACCTTGACACTCTTGTTTCAGCCCCAACAAGCAGACAATTCCTGGGGCAGGTGCAGGGAGTAGTTGGTGTGTGAGTGGTCACCCGCAAAGCCCTGGCTGCTAATAAGTCACTGAGTCAGGGAGGGCTTTCTGCGGCAGCAGACAGGCTGTGGGGCATTGCAGGAGTTGTCTCTGTCCCAGGGAAAGGACTGCATGGCTTTTTCTTTTGAATTGCAAGTGAGATGTGGTCACAGGCAGGAAAAAACCAAGAGAAAAAACCTGACAAAAAGCCTAGTGGCTTGTGAGAGAGCGATTCTACAGGAGATGCTCTTCTGCCTCATGCAGTTGGAAAGACCTACCATAAAAGAAATTTCACTGCCTGTCTTCCTCTGGGGCTAGGGCTTGATCCTGACTACCCTGGAGAAACAGCACACAACACGTAGCAGAAACTCCTCAATGCTTAGAAGATTGAATTTGGATTTGCAGCCTTTTATTTTTGGAGCATTTTTTTAAAAAATGACTCTTCTATTGTGCCAGCAGCCTTTTTGCCTACTGTGCTGATCAAAGCCCTCAGCTGTGCCATAATCATAATGACAATAACAGATCTGTTTGAAACCATCCTAGTGTTGTCTTGTACAGAGCAGCCGTGTTGAAAGATGTTTGTGTAAGGATGAAATACCTAAGAATGGTTACATTACTCTTTGACCACAGGTTGCATTTGTTGCTCTGCATGTAAAAACTCTGCCCAGAAAAAGAGGCATTAGGCCAACTGTGCCTCCACTCAAAATCTGTCAACTAGAAAAACATAGCAGTTCATGTTCAAGACCACCAGCATTTCTCTGATGGTTGCTGAGCTCAGTTGAGCAGTGTAATGGGAGGAAGACTATCTCGATCAGTTCCAATGTTCAATAAATTATATAATGCTTTTGTGTATCTCTCTCTCTGGTAATATAAGGACAGGGAAAGTGGCCTCAGAAAAATAATCATTTTTGGTATGGAACATGAAAACCACCTTCTTAAGTATATTTGGGGGAATAAATTCTATAAAAGAAACAGACATAATTCTGCAGGAAGGTTTGGCATGAGAAAGAGCATGGTAAAAAAGCTGTGCAATAATTGAAGTTAATTTTGATTGATTATTACTATCATATGAACAATTTGGGAAGAATTCTAGCCTTGGGAAGAAATGTGGAGGAAACTGCCTACCTTATTTTAAGGTAACAAGTGCTATTGAGTAGCACAGATGTCCTTAACAGCTCACAGATGTCCTTAACAGCTGTGAACTTAGTACAGAAGAATACAGTGGATGAATGTTCTCTGAGACTTGCCCCCAGCACTTCTTATAGCAATTCAAGATACTGAAAACTAAATCCATTTACTGTCCCTTCCAGATAATAAAAGACTTGAGCATTGTTCAATAATACTGAGCAGACCAATAGCAAAATTTCACAACACAGAGAAGCAACACCATCAGGATAAAATACTGTGACTTCTTTAAACACCATTACCTTCCTAGAAACTACACAAGACACTTTCCAGGGTGCTGGTCACTGGCAAGGCTATAATGAAAAAGATTAATGGAGCCTATAGTTTGGACATCCTCTGAGTTCTAGAATTATATGAAATGGGAATGGAGAAGGAAAAAATTGACATGGAGCTTCCACAAAACACAAGTTCATTCTAGGGAAGACCATACTCTGCCTGAATGTCCTCTCTGATTGCTCACAGCTACACAGATACCCAGCCCACTGGCAAAATGGGTAGTGTTGGCAGTAGTAATAATAAATCAGCTGATTCATACACACTTTAGTGAACAAAAATGGGCCTAAATTGGCCAACCAGCTCAACTTGGTAGTGGAAATTGCATCAGTGGAAAAAACGTATATACTGCTTTGTGGTGGTTTAACTCCAGCTATCAGCTGAGCTGCCATGAAGCTGCTGGCTCACACACACTCACCTCCCAGTGGGGAGTAGAATAGGAAAAACAAGTAAAACTCATGGGTCAAGAAAAGAACAGATTAATAATTCAAAAATAAAATATACTACTAATACTAATGATAATAGTAGTGATGATGATAATAATAGTAAGAACTGTAATGAAAAAGAGACACAGAGAGAGGATAAAACCCAAGAAAGACAAGTGATGCACAATACAGTTGCTCACTATCCACTGATCAATACCCAGTCCAACCCCAAGCAGTGACAGGTGGCTCCTGCCAAATCCCCCCAGTTTATAAACTGAGTATGACCTTCTCTGGTATGGGGTATGCCTTTGGCTAGTTCAGGTCAGCTGTTTTGGCCATGCTACACCCTAAATTGCCATGTTCCTGCTCACTGGCAGAGCATGAGACCATGGAAGTCCTTGATTTAGGGTAACCACTGCTTAGCAGCATCTAAAACATCAGTGTGCCATCAACATTATTCTCATACTAAATCCAAAGCACAGCACTGTACCAACTGCTAAGAAGAAAATTAACTCTATCACAGCCAAGCCCAGGGCATTCATGACAAGTTATTAAAAAGTGGATGTATTGTGACCACATTAGTCTAACTGTGGTATGTATCACAGGATATTAGAAATGCCACTTTACTAACAGCCTTTAATTAAGTTTGGTCTGCATAGTATTCATGTAGTTATCATGTAGCCTGCTCACAACAGGCTGACATAGACCCAATTATACCTGGGGAATGTGGTCAAAGATTGATGGATTCCAGTGGTTCTGAGGTCAGGAGTTGAGTGTTCAAATTTAAGGAAACACAAAATTTAAAAAATTCAGAAAAACTCCCCCATAAGACATAAGAATATATGAACAAAATGGTATCAGTGTCACTGAAATGGAAATGCTGGTGTGTTACTGAGTTCCATTACTATGAAGCTAAAGGTCTGGAAACCAGCAACCTCCTCTTAAAAGTCTCCATTTTCTAAACAGCCTTAGTGCAGAGGACTATTTGAGATAACTGGATATAGCTAATCAGAGCTGCACAGCTTGCCTATTGTAAAAATTCTGAATTTTCTGTCAAATGACAAGAGCAAACACATGTTGTTGGCAATCCTGCTGCAAATGTAGTCTTCTTCATTATAGCTCTGCCATTGCCAATGTAAGAGCTAAATATATTAACAGCTTAGTTCACAGCTAGTCTAAAATAACCAAAGCAAGATAAATTGTTAAAGCATTTAATTTTTTTTTTTTTGGTTACATAAAGTATTCAGAGTTTATATACACAAGAGAACATAAGTGGAATAAGCTGGATCAGACAACATATAGGTATTACTTGTAATGTATGAAATTTAAATGAGATAAAGTAACTCACCTTGGAACAAGGAATGTTTGAAATGTAAGAACATCCTACAACAAAGACCAATGCTCTTAGTGAGAAACGAAATTTTTGGGAAAACACATCACCCAGCTTAAAGCCAACATTTGATATTCAGTTCAGCCTGCCCTGATTTCAGTGTGAGACTGGACTATCTGCTAGCTCTTTCCATGGCTCCCTCCAAGTCACGACTGAGGAACAGAGGTTCATTTAGTCTGGTTAGCTCCAGCCCTGCCATTGTGTCAGCTCCTCCTGGTTTCTAGATCAATGGCAGCTTCCAGTTATTACCCAGTGGCCTCAGTCCAAGGCTGGACTTTCCAGAGGCTGAAGCATAAAAGAGCAGAAGTCTGATGCTGGTGATGAGCCAGAACACTTGGTTTCCAAATCAAGATAAAACAGCAATAATACTTTTTTTTTCCTCCTGTGTGAAAGATCCTGTTTTTTGATCTGTCCAGTGTAGATCTCATCAGTAAAGGGCTTTTACACACATTTTCATACACCACTGCCATTGTCCTTTGTTCCAGAGCTAAGTGTTGGCAGAATACGCCCAGTCATCACAAAATGTATTATTATTATGTGCAGACACACTATTGAATAAAGTCAGTCTTGGTCAAAACAGAACTGTCTGAACACAGCTCGGTGCTTTTTCATTCTGGGATTAATTAAGACTGAGGAAAACACTGCTGAATCCTCTTCTGGAAGACCAAATCCAAGCACTTTTGAAAACACATCATGAACATTTGCTCCTACATGTTATTTCTGTGTTTCCTAGCAGAAACTCATTAGCAATTCCGTGGTGAAGGAATTACTCCGTATAGCTGGTAGCAATACGGAGCTGAAAACCACATAAGAGTTCCAAAGGAGGCTTTTATCTGTATTGTGAATGCCAGATAAAGGACAAAGGCAAAAACATAGCAAAGGCTTGAAAGTCTTGACCTAAGTGTTGTTCTTTCAGTCAAAATAATTTTTGTGAAAAACCTCAAAAATACTTGGGGTCAGCTCTCACAGAGAATGAATGAATATCTAAGGTTTGCATGTAGGAAGGGCAGGTCCACAAGTAAGCAGCAGAAAAACTTCCCCAGGCTTGGCACTGCAGCAAGAACACGTGCAGATCAGATACTCCTATTGCCAGAAGTGCTTTGCGTGTGCTCTGCTGCAATAATTACATGAGATATTGCACATGTAGTTACATCTTTATAAAGGAAGAACCCAAAACACAGACAGATGACAGCTGCCCACAATGGATCCTTGGGTAGTGCAGGAGCTCATGTTCATTCCGCTTTCAGACACTGTTAAAACAACACGTTTCTAAGTGTTTAGTCAGTGTCCTGATACTATATATTTGTAAAATGCTATAAAAACTCACAGGGCCATACTTCACTGAAAAGTGTTTAGATACCCTTCACTGGACTTCTTAGTGTTCAGCTCAAAAGAGAGCACCTGACCTACTTAAATTGCCATAAATCTGTCTAGATGCTTATATGACCCATTTTTATCAACTCAAAGCCCCTTATTTCAAAATGTTATCACAGATGAAAATTTAAAACTAAGTGACCATATCTACACTGTTTTCATTATCAGTGCACACAGTATTTTGAAATCCCTTAGTATGGATTTGGACAAAAGATTAAGAAATGCTGATCCAGCTAAACTTCAGCTAAACAGCATCCTCCAGTATTCTGGGATTGCTTTTTTTTGTCATCTAGGAAGTCAGAATGTACCTTAAGAGTGATGGGGGGGGGCGGGGGGGGAGGTGCAGAGAAACACAAGGTGAGAGGTTAGGATTCAATTCCCATCTCAAGAAAAAGCCCTCTGGCTTTGTGTAATCTTACTTGACACAAAGCTAGAGGAGACTCCTCTTGTGCCATGGAGTCCAGACCCCAGAATCCATAGTAAGAAGCATGATATATATACATGCATGCCTAGTACAGCTGCTGTACAGTGAGGGTCATGGTGGGACAGGACTTGAACCACTGCATCAGACAGGACCTGCTGCTGCACATGCGTGACCACTGGCTTCAGGAGATGAGTTTCAGCAATGGTGTCATTTGTCAGTGCTTTATGCAATTATGCTGAGCCACAGCTCTCTGCTGCCCTGCAACAGACAAAGTTCCTCAGCCAGTGAGTAGGGAATCATTATAGAAAGAAACCCTAAGTGATAGCTTCATTTAAGGTAGCAATTGCTTCCCCTGTTTTTACCTCTGAGCTCCACCTGCCCACAGTGGAATTTCAAGGATTTCTGGGTTAAAAGCTCAGGCAATTGTGACTGCTTAGTAGAGCTGCCTTCCCTCTTCATCAGAAGGTGAATGGCCAAGAGCTCCTTCTTCAGGAGAGATTTTTTCCTTTCTCAGTGAGAAGGCAGATGTTGATTGATCTTTACCTTGGCAGCTGGTAGGTGGAGCAGACTCCTCCCAGAAGCAGTAGGTGGGAGCTGCCAGCCCTCCAGCTGTGCAGCTGGGCTAAGGTTTGCAGCCACTGGACAGACTTGCAGTGAAACCTCATCGGTGCAATGCAGCAAAAAAACCATACATAAACCTGTCTGGCTCCAAGGAACAGCACAGCTGACTTTGCACCAGTCCACAGTCCCTTTAATCTAGATGAGAGTGCTGCCCTAGCATGACCTACAAGCTGAAGAATTAGTTAATTTTCCCCTCTGATTAATAGCTCATGTAAAATTAGTAGGAAGGAAAAAAGATGTGCTAGTTAACCACCACATCTTTCTTGGCGGGAGGATGTAAATGTTGAAGGCAGAGATAATATTACCTCCCCTGGGCATTAGACACTTGGTGGTTTGGAGCACATGCCTTTGATAATCAACATCAGTATCTCTTTCATGTCACTGAACAGAAAATAGGGCCTCTTCAAAGAGACTAACTCAGAAAAGAAACTGTTAAACAGGCTTGACTGGGTTGAGCAATGCTGGAAATTAAGTACCCTGGAGGGGCAGGATTAGAAATGAGGTCAGCACTCTCAGACAGGGCAAGGGAGTGCATTAATAGCCCTCTGTACTGCCTCTGAAGTTCAGATGGTTGTCACTGAATATCCATGCAGCCCTCTCATTCTCCCCCTCCATATGCTGTTCTGTTAATTAGCATTCTGCCTTCTTGTCATAAAATACATGAATTAGCTGGTGGCCAGGAGCTTACTGGCCTAAGCTTTTGAACTTCTATGCAGTTTCAATTACACAGCCTCACTGAAAATTATTTATTTTTTTTTAATCCTGACTTTTTCATAATGTTAATCCACTAGTAGATACTTGTCCTTTATCTAAGACACCAAGGCGTTCAGCAAATGCACATGAAAGAATAAGGCTTTGTTCCTTCACCATCCGGACTCCTGTTTCATGTGTGCTTCAAATAAAGAAATTATTCCTTTCTAATGACTCAGAGTTTTCTTTGCTTTAACCCTTCTAGAGGCAAATTTCTAGCTGTACACTGATGACATAATTTCTCTCCTGGATGGTAACTAATGCAAAATTAACCTTTCAGCAGAAGCACCTTTAGAGAAGCACATCTGTTTTTAGCCTGGGAATTTCAAAGATTCTTAATAAAACTGGGTTTTCAGTAGCAATGTTCTTGGCTATAGAAGGTGCCTTGCAATATTCTATTATTCTGGACTGTCAAAGCAGCTCAAGGCCAGGTCCCCAAGTGAGGTTTGTCTGTCCCTCTGTCGCTGGGCCATTTGGAAACACAGAGCCCTTGGGGCCACATGCAGGGAGTAATGCAGCCTGACAGCACACCCTGTGTCAGGGCAGGCTGGCTGGCCTGGGCAGGGAGCAGTGCTTGTGCATTTCTGCTGCTTGCTGACCCACAGCTCTGAGTCACGGAAACCAGGGGATCTTGGCAAGATACTTCATTGTAAAAATTCAAAGATACCTCCTGATAAAAGCAAAAGGAAACAAGAGATTTTGTTTAGGTGACCTAAGGGACCGTCCTTCTTTGAGTCCAGGCTCTTTGTCACAACTATTTTTATGCACAGTTCTTTCTAACAAGGGGTTAGTTTCTGTCCAGTATAAACATGTATAAACCAATTAATTACTGCCTGCTCTGGCCAAGAAACATTGTTAAGCACGTTGCTAGCAGGCCTGGTATTCAAGCACAGATGAAACTGGTAGTTTGGATTCTGGAGTCAGTAGCATCTGAAAGAGTTTGGCATTGTCAGCAGAGGTCTGTACATTTTGAACCAAATGCCAGCAATTTGCTTCTCAAGTTGATAAAGAAAAATGGGAACACTTGACAACAAATCTTCCACCATCCACTGTTCAATGCTTAAACTGCTCTGGCTTAAATTGCTTTGCACATTCTCTCCACCGATGTACTCGAATGTATTATTTCTTTCCATTTTCACTTCTTTCCAGGAGCAGGTTTTTACACTTTACCTCCTAAATTACTTCAACAGCCAACCCTGAAAGCTTAGCTGCAGAGGACCTTAAGACCTGATGCAGATATTTTTTTCCAAGTAACAGGGAGTTAAGCTCTTGAGAGGCTCACGAACTGAGTGCTGTTTCTATTGAACTAGAGAGCAGAGCCTGGTAAGCAGGGTCCTCCCAAGGCTATACAAAAAGGCCAGATGCATAAATGACTTGAATGCTTTTCCTGTGTGCCCAGCTAGCAGGAGTGCCAAGGGAAACAGGAGAGATTAAAACTTTATCTCACACAACAGACTCTGCCTCCCCACAGTTTCTGCTGCAGCTTTGAGATTTAAGTTACATTTGGGAGGGTGGTGAGCCAGCATACCCAAAACACATCTGGGCCTGCCCCTAAATCAGCTCTACCAAAATGCTCAGGAGGCGTTACTGGCACCCTGGTACAGCAGCAGTCTCTGTAGAAGACCAGTGAACCAGAAAATAAGAGACAACATTTGTGTCAGGACTCCTCTCTCAGCTCAAAGATCACTGCATTGGCCACATTCACCATTTAAACTAATCCCTGCTTCATTGTGCAGATGCAGATCTTCAAGGGGATCTTCTCTCCAAAACTCCCCCCAAGAATTTTAAAGCAATTAAATTTCACAGGGTCTTTTTGAGGACAGTAGTGCTGAGTGTGGATTTTTGGCATTTTTAAAGTAAAAGACACTGAGGCATGATGAAATTAGGAGTCTCAGAAAGCCAGAGTGGAATCAGAAACAGACCAATCTCAAATTTCTGGTGTGTGCCATCACACGCTCATTTCTTTGTGATGCAATATAGGGGATCCAACAGGCAAAGCTTGGATGCTATTCTAAATTCCCAAATGTAGAGGAAGTTGGTCACCCTAGTTATCTAGTCCTATTTCTGATTCTCTGAATTCTCAGTCTCAATCAACTGGCATCCTGTTCAGTGGTATCTGTATAGGTCCACGAGGTTAGCAAAAATGTACAGCTGTAGGTTATTCTTATTTTTTTAAAAAGGGAAAAAAACTATATGTGAAAAATTCAGTCAAAGATCAGCAAAACTCCTTGGATATTCCTTTTTTTTCTACAGAATGGATAGAGTACATTCTAATGCAGCTTTGAAATAAGATTTAGCGCTTTGTTTATGCCAGGTTTAAGAATTTGTATGTATTTTGTATAAATAACTCCAAATCAGTAAATTCTATTCAAAATGAACTTCCACTATCACTTGTTTAGTTGAGAAACATTTTGCTGAAAAGCCACAATAATAAGTGTGACAGTCTGCTCAACAATCTCCTTTATCTCTTGCTTTGCAGAGAAAAAACATTGGGACACTGCTGACCCTTTCCTTTTTTGATCCTGCTTCAGCCAGGGATATCAAAAGATGCAGGTACAAACTGGATGCATACACTTGGGACAGTAACATATGTTCAGCAGTACCAATGAGAACAGTGCAATTAAGAGGAAGTTTGATTTATAGAAAGTAGGCTGATTAAATCCAAAATATGCAGACATACAAATAGGTATTTAGTCACTACCATTATTCCATGTCAAAATGGGGTAATGGCTTTTTTTTTTTTTAATTTCTTTCAAAGAGGCAAATACATAGAATTCAAAGCCACATTCTCCTTCATGGTGCACTTGTTACTACAAACAATACTTGTAAAGGGGTCTCTGTTGACAGTGACAGGCCTGAATAAACACTCAGCTGGCACACACAGGTTTCCATTAGCACAAGTTTACATGCCTTGTCATGCTTCTCCAGCCATCATTTGTCACCATGCTTTGCACAAGATCAGCAAACACTATTCTCTCTCAAACTTTCCCCCATTACTTTCTTAAGAAGAGAGGAAGAAAAAATAGAAAAAGGGTGAGGGGTTAGAAGGGCAGCATAATCACTTCTTAAGCAGAGCACTCAAGCTTTGCATGGAAGGGCAGCTTCAAGCCTTCTCTCCACAGACCAAGGGCAGTGCCCTGGGCTCAGCAATCTCTGAGGCAGCTCTCCTGGCACAAGGCTCGGCTCCTTGACAGCACAGCAGAGCCAGAGCCACAGAGTGAAGCACAGCCAGGCTTGGGGCTTGTTTCAGTAGTACTTAACTGGCCACAGCTTCTTGGTGCTACCAGCAGATCTGGAAGCCAATGAATTGTCAGAAATCATCTGTTTTCAGCTTTCACTGACATTAAAGACATATAGAAGTTTCTTTGCTCATGCTGGACTACTGAGTGCTCAGATATATTACTCACAGAGGCTGGGCACATCAGGCAGCTTCCGGTACACACAAACAATGAGTACACACAAACACAAAAAACCCCCCACAAAATATATAAGGACTTTGACATAAAACCCTCATCTAAAGAAAAGCAGTCCGCTCAGGGGCATGTTCATAAATGTACTGCAGAGACTGACCCTCACACACAGTAAACCTGGAGCTCAGGCTGTGGGCTCATGATCAACATCTGGGGAAGAGTCAAGAGGACATGTTGTCATTGCTTCCCCCAGCAGAAACACAACCCTCAACTCAGTCTGGTTCCAGTTTAGAAGCAGTGACATTTAGTGAGTCAAAGTGACCTCAGCTTCATTGAAGCTCCCTGACTGCTATTAAACAGCCAGCAGGGATTTAAGGGAATACCAGGAACCAGATGGAAAAGCACCAGGTCTGGGGACAGTGAAGCTACGGACCCAAAGGTCATTAGTGCTCCATGGGGACTGCCTGAGCCACATGCATGCTAGTCCAGCCCTCAGGCTCAGTAGTGACTGCAGAGCTCGGCAGCCTGGGGAAAAAAACTCTTTCCCTTCCCATCCAGCCTTAGGCCCCAGCCCTCCCCTGGCTGCATCTGCTGCCATGGGCCTTTAACCAGTAAAAGCACCTGGAAGTCAGGCAGGCTGTGTGTGTTTGTTTTTACGAGGTGGGGCAAGGGGTCAGCCAGCAAAACAGAGAGAGAAAAGCAGACAACAAGCTGGTTTTGTGCCTCCCTGGCAGTGAGAGCTGCCACCTCTCTGCAAAGCCCAGGTGGCTGCACAACTCCAGCTACCCACAAGGCATCCATCAGGGGCAGGGAGAGGGCAGAGCAGCAGTGGTCTTCCCAGCAGTATTGCTTTTTAGAAAGGACAGGAAAATAAGACAGTTAAGCTTTTTTGCTGCTTTCTTCACAGTTAGGAGCGTAGGGCAGATTCAGGCATGCTCCAGAGGAACACCATTCCTGTGAGCCACACGCTCCCCCTGCTACACTTCTATTAAACAGGTAAGGCTGAATGCCAGACACTGAAGGGATGGGTTTCACACTCAGCTGCCCCAAGCACTGGGGGAGCAAGCCCAAGGCCTTCCAATGCCTGCTGTCACCCTGCCACTACATGCCACTGCCATCTCCCAGTATCCACTCAGGCCAGCACAATTGGGTTTGTCCATACAAACAATCTACACTCTTTCCCCATGATGTCACCTGACTCTACGAGCGGCTGTTCAAACAGCATCAAAACTCCCACTCCCACACTTCAGGGACAGGTACTTCCCTGCTGCCTTTTCTCCTCTGCCACTAATAATCCTCTCTGCCAAAGCATGCATTCAAATGTGTGGAAATGAAACAGCTGGGGTGCTGCAAAGAGCTAGACCTAGGCAGCCTAGCCCTCAAGGGCAAACTGACCCTGGCAAGGGGGTGCTAGGAAATCCCAAGATAAGTCTGTGAAAGTAGCCTTCAAGCAGGATTTGGTGCCCAGCCTGTTCATCCTTAGATGTTACTGCCCCTTTGAGCAGGACGAGTATCAACACAGGGGGTGGGGGACCTTTGTCATGCAGCAGGAATGTTAACATCCTCCAGACTTAAACGGCGCCATCTGAAGAGCAGTTAATATTCTGAACTTAATTTTTCATGTGTACATCATGAGGTCCTAATAAAAATGTTGAAAACTGCCTTTGTTGTCATCCGGTCCCTACAGGACTCACTTCTCCTTTGGCATTTCTCATTGTTGTCATCTGTAGACAACAAGATTGTTGTTAAAGTTATGGTACCAGCTTTACAAAATGAAAAGGATTAAAAAAAAAAAAAAAAGAAAGGGGGAAAACCAAAAAAGAGATGAAACAAAACAAAACCAGAAAGAAGATGGGAAGAGGGGAGGGGGAAGTGGGGGAAGAGAAATGTGCCAGGAAGCAATACAAAAAAAGCAGGCACTTTTGATGTTTTCTTTTCCCGCCTCCTTCATTCTTGGCTGAATTATAGGGCGTAGCATAGTATTTTCAGAGCATCTTTTACAAACTTTATTTAGTTCAGTGATTCACATTTCCCGAGCAAGGTTAACCAAAGAAAAGGGTGTTTCTCCCTTTGCCTCTAACTGCTCCCCAAATTTCAAATAAATTGTATCACATTGTTAAAAAGAATTGTCAGAAAGGAACTTTTCCTGATCTCCTCCAATGGCATTGTTTTCCCTAACAATGATCAGGATGGTTCATTACTTATTCACTTTAGAAAGTAATTTTAAAATACTTCACACAACCTTGAGCCTCAGATTTGATAAGACATAGATAGGCACATGGTTAAGATTGAGAAATTCATGGTCACTGCTCTCCTAAGCCTGTCATTTTCTTCCAAACACATGTGCCTAGTCTGAAAAAGCAAAAGGTTACATATGTAAGTCAGCTGACTTTCTTCCCTGGACAGAGTTGAGCACTCTCTGGGGAAAGCTGGAGCTGAAATCAGATGCCCAGAGAAGACATCAGAGCTTATCTGGGACTTCAAGGCCTGCACTGCCAGCACCTGAACCTGCAGGCTCCAGGAACTGCCCTGAGCAGCACAGGCTGCAAGCTGATGCCATGTTTGCCTCTCTCTGATCCCCAAGACCATAAAAGTGCCAGAGTGATGACCCCTCATCAGCTGGCAGAATTTATTGCCTCTGTTTCCTATGCAATAACTGTGCAGCACTTGCAGCTCGACTCCCAGCCCATGACCCCTGCAGCTGGGGGAACATCTCCAAGAATTCGTGCAAGGCTGTGTGAGGGGCTTGCAGACCTTACTTCATTAGTGCTGTCCACTCTGTGCATGGCTTCTCATCCTTTCTGGCTGTGCATTAGAGGGAACAGCAGCAGCCACATCAGGGCTCCAGAAGAGGGAACACATGTACAGTGGCTGGGGGTTGCCAGATACTCTGTTAAAGCAACAAGGAGTTAAGTGCATAAAGCATGACAAGCAAAGCAGCCTTGTCAATAAGAAAAAAGATTTGAAAAACCCTGTGTCCATCAAGGAATATCCGAATTATAAAAAAAAAAAAAAGTCAGCATAGGAAAATTTTACCCTTTCCTGTTTGCTTTTTTCTGGCTCAAAGAAGCTTCTACTGTCCTCACAAGAAACAACTGTAAGGTCAGATTTCTTTGAAAGGAATAGAGAGGAGAGCCTCTGGTTTCTTTCCAAAAAGCTATTTATTTTAGCTTCACCAAAGGTCAGGAAGCATAAATTGGAATGGATACTCTTCCCGTGTAGCCAAACATATTTCCAAGCAGAACCATGACGTTATAAGGAAACAAACAAGTAAATACAAGGAGGCCAAAGAAAAACTCAACCTGTAAACATTTCTGACTGTATAATGATATCACTCTCACATTTAAATGTGGGGGCTGAAGGGGGGTCAGAAGTGGTAGATGTGACTTAGATAAGCATAGAGGATCAGTTTTGGAGGACAGTTACACATCATAAGAATCATCCCAGCAGTGAATGAAACTCCACCAGCTTGGCTTTGCCTTGTTTTTATATCATAATCCTTTATGCAACCATAGAAAATGTGCATCAGCCAGAAAACTCATAACTCTGCTGGAAAATGTTGAATGCACACAGCAGTATGAGCAGTCTGTTATCTACAGTAAATGAGGTTTGTTTAGGTCTCCAGCCCAACCTCCATGCTCCTAACAGCACCACATTTTGCTGTTTGGATGCTTTTATTCCCACATGGCTCCCTTCTAGTTACATGTAGCTCCATTTCAGCAAATGATGGAGAAAAAAAAAGCAAAGGATTACCTGGAGAACACTGCTTAGCTTGTAAACCAAGACTATCATACTTTTGTGGGCTTAGTCCACTAGGTATTTAGTGGATATATTCTCCAGCCCACAAAAATTAATGAGATACAGATCCTACAAGGGGAAAAAACTACTGGATAGGTTTATATTATTGCCTATTGATATCCCTAGTGCTAAGGAAGCCTAAGAAGTGGAAACAATATGGCAGTGTCTCCAGAGGGCCCTGTCCATTTAATTGTGCTTAACACTGAGCTGGATTTTCACTTGAGTCAGCACAGGCTCCTAGGAGCCCTGCCTGAACATTTGTGGAGGATGTCTACTGCCTCCCTGAAAATGGTCTGTGGCCAAGGAGGCCAGAGCCCTCTGCTCCAAGCACCAGGAAATGGAACCAGACTTTCTGGCTTGTGCTCACACAGTGCCCAACATGGGGCATCACAGACTGTCCATTTTCCATCCCACAGCCATACCAAAGCAATAACAACTGTGTTGCTGAGTTTCTAGGTAATAAAGACAAACTTTTCTCTAGCTGCCATGGCCACTGACAGTTTATGTGAATCAAAGTGACACCAGTATAAAGTGCTGGGCTGCCAGACTAGAAAGCATTTTACCCTCAGCTGTTTCTGATATGTTTGTGTGCACAGTTCAGTTTACCATTAGGAAGGGCAAATAATGACCCATCAGTAATTTATGGCTGGGTCCCTTAAATAATAAATTGAAAGTCAATGTTTAAACAAAGAGACACCACTACAAATTCAGCATGACACTCTCCAGAAAAAGGGTCATTAGGCAGCAGAGGCCAGACAAACTTCATCTGCCCCCTAGGAGTTTTCTGCTGTATTTGAATGACCACCAAAGATACCATTCATCTTTACTGATTCCTGTTCCTAACCATACAAGGGTCTCAGGAAGTCAAGACAGTTACTGGGTGTAGGTGTGTGATGGGTTCTACATGCCTTTTTTGCAAACCATCACACAGACATGCAGCCTGAGCAGCCCACCAAGCAACCTGCCATGCAGCAAAGGATGCATTTTGCACAGCAAGGCCCAGTGAAGAAAAAACTGTGGCTCTGTGACAATCTGACGGGTGGGAAGGGACCTAAAGTACACCAGCGGAGCCCTTCCAGTGCTGATTCACACAAGTAAGCATGGCCTGTGGCATCACAGAGCATCAGCAGTTCTTTCACTGTCATTTGGGAATGAGGGGTGTGAAATACTGCTGAAAGATTAATAAAACCTTCTCCCTACCTGTCCCCTCCATAATCTTGGGGCAGAATGGCAAAAAATTGAATAGGATTTTCATCAGGTAAGATGATGCAGCCATGCGCCTGTTCCTACAGATATGAAGATCAACTATCCATATCAGAGCTGCTAGGTGCTTGGATAATCTTCCAGCTTAAAAGACTGTTTACTATTTTCGATAATCTTCCAGTTTAAAAGACTGTTTACTATTTTCTCCACCCCTTTAAGGTTTCTGTCAACCCTGATAAATCCCTTCTAGGACATGAAAAACATTAAAAGTGGTTCCACTCAACAGTAATAAAATTATTTTTTAAGAACTTGTAAAATCTAAACAGCTCTTTCATTACACTCTTCCAGCAAAAGCCAGTAATGTTTCCTGATAGACAAGAAAGAGCTGTCTATGGAAAAAGACATTTGAAAGATAGACTTACTTCCCCTACAGAGCATTCAAAAGCAGACAATTTTCACATTAAAAAAAAAGGGGGAGGGGGGGAACCTTAATAATATATATTCTCCTAGAGTTTTGGTTCTGCTTCAAAAGTGCAGAAGAGGATGGGAATTCACTGAGTGTCAGCACAATACAGTCAAAGTGATGGAATAATGCCTGGTACATAATCAAAATTTTTATTTTAGGATATGTCCAGATGCTTCTTGCTGTCCTGAGATATAGTTCTTAAAGTTTTCCTTTTCTTTTCTGTACTTGGAGTAGGAACCTACGCAGTCAGCTGCCTGGGTGAATGAAAAATAAGTCTTCATTCCAGAGCACACAGTTGTATGCAAATATTCCAATTAAAATCCCTGTCTCAAATTTAACCTCTCAGCAGTCCTGCAGACCAATATGTTCAGTCTCCTCTAAACTGTAAAACCTAATGAGAAAATGCTCCCACAAGCTGTGTGTGACCCTGAAGTAGAAGGGCTCGGTTAACCGCACAAACCTTGAATGTGCAAATGAAGACTCCTCCCTGCCAGATGCTGTTGCTCCTGACAAACCTCATCCTCAAACAGCGGCAAGCATATGCAGCCCGGTGGGTGAGTGCTGCAGGGACAGGTGGCCTGGTTGGTATTTCACTTAGTTTTTTCTTTAATTTTTATAAGTTTGGTTTTTTAGCTCCTTGGGCCCTTTCAGAGCAATAGCTGTAGAGACTGAGTGATTTTACAGGTTAAATGATAGGATGATTGCACCTACAGCTGTTTGTTGTTTCTTTTTTTTACAACCTGCCTCACTTCAGTGCAACAACAAAGATGTTCATGCACAGGAACAGGTCAGCAAGGGACAAACTTTGTCACTTGACATCCTGATTCAGTGACGAATTATAGGACATATTTAGTTGCCAACTTGTTTTGGCTATACACCTGCAGAAAAAAGGTACAAGCTGAAGTGCCCTGCATAACTTGGTCACACAGCAATGTAAAAATCATTATGGGAACTCCAATTCAAAAGGTTTTGATTTTAAAAGCCCAACCAGTGATGTGTTTGATGAGAAAATGAGAGCTGCCATGCTTAAATGAGCACATCTGGTCAACTTTATTTTTAACAGGACAAAGACTCTTTTCTCTGAGGCCAAGATACTAGCTCTTTAATCTTTTTCCATATTTCTCATGCTTATCACATATGAGCTTATCGTAAAGATGTCTTTATCACTTCTTCCTTTTGATTAAAGGCTATGAGTAATGCTAGCCAATATCAATAACAATGCCCTAAAAATAAAATTATCATCAAACCAGAACTTTGCAGGGAACAGTGTGTGTCTCACTAGTCCCTCATGTATAGATCAGACAGTGCACTCAGAGGGAAAAAAAACTCACCACATGTGAAGAGCAAGTCTCCAACTACATTATGTTTGGAGAGTATAATTCATCTTACAGACAGTGAAATCCAGGGTGATCTTTATTTTACATTAATCACACTGTTAAATGGCTCAGGTATTAGGCAGGCAGGTTGGGGGAGGAGAGAGGGGGAAGAGAGAGAAGGGGAAAAAAGAAAAAGTTGGCTCAAAACTTCATTCTAAACAGAAACCAAATGTTAGTCACTTTGAAGTACAATAATTTTTTTAAAGATTTGAGTCAAAAGAAACAGTGAAAGTAATTAGTCTTGCAACACATTCAGCGATCCTCAAACTAAAAATCAGTGTCACACATATGCATATAAACACATAAACAGAAATACACATTGGTCCAAAATATGGGCAAGATGTATCATCCATGTGAAAAGTGAGACTACAACTAAACAAAAAAAATCCCATAAGAGGCATTGATTGCCAACCAAGTTATTACAGACAATTGGTATATATATGTGGAATGGTAATGATAAGGACATTTAATCATCCTAAAGGAAACAACAATTGTGGGAAATCATTTTAATACTACTTAGAAAGATTATAAAGTCCCAGTTCCATGTCATTCTACAAAAGACTAGTGTTTTCCCATAAATTATAGCAGATTTCAAGGAAAAGGGGGTAATGGTAAAAAAATCAAAGACATACGAAAGTTTTCCGATTTAGAATGACATTGCTCATTATGAAGTATGTGCTTTTAATTACCTTCTTCCTAAGACCATTAAAGGTACATGTTGAAGGTACTTTTCCATATGTGCTGAAAGATCTTATAAAATTTCAATCAACAGCAGCAATATTATTTGCAAACTGGCTGAATTTTCATTAAGAGAATGAAATTAGGAAACAGTCCAAAGATGACATTTCTGTCCTTCACTGCCACAATCAACTGCTGAAGAAAAGCCAGACTGTAACAATACTTTTAATACAAACCTCCCCACTTCATGTGGACCTTCACACCAAAACCGTCTCACCTTGCAAGCTAAGGCTCTGTATTACTCATTTTGCATGAGAATTTTCCTTCTAACTTAAAGTAACATCTCAGTTTTATACCTTAATAATGCTCTTCAAGCAAGTAACAACTCATAAAATGAATTTTTTCAATATACTGGTTTGTCAGTTTTTTAATGCACATCATAACTAGCAGTTAATTTGTGTATGTACATATTTATGTCCTGGAATTCACAGACTGTGATGTTCCTTTACAGAGATTTTAGGGGGAAAAAAAGACGAAAAGCATTAATAAAGTTAAGCAAATGCTATGAATTATTCTGGTTTTGAACATGTTTGAGCAAGATAGAATGAGGCATTTGACCTGCTTTTGATCATTCACTTTCACAAAATATTTCAACCAGGCATCTGATCTGCATGCGCTGTTGATTTTTTTTGAACAGTGACAAATCAAAACATGTGCAGAGCTAAAGCACAATCAGTTATGTGGAGGTTAATAAAATGTCCTGAACTGGAATTCCTTCAACACATCTGAATTTAAGCCTTCTGTACATATGTTGGCTTTGGGTGTATTTGAAGTTGGAGTTCATTAATGAATAAAATTGCTGGAAGATCTGCAAGTCTGCTCGGCACCTGCTATTTTTGTTTGTTTTGGAATCCAAAAATGACATTGGGATCTGTCCATCTAGTCATGTTAATTGGACAGAATCACTGGAAAAACAGAGATAATGGTAAAAAAAAAAAATATTCCCCTGGTTGTTCCTGACTGCAAACCGTGCAGATACCTGATTTGCATTTTCTTTTGGTGGAGTAGTGGTGTTTCAGTTCTGAATCAGCAGCATGGTACCTTCCAGGAAAATAAAAGCTATTTTCTGCTTTGAGATATCATATAACTGGGGTGTGTGGTCTAAATGCAGATTTTTGAAGGCAAATGCTTTTTTTCATAACAATTTTGGGTGCCCCCTTACCTGACTGAGCAGCTCATTTATCCTACAAAAATGCTGGTGTCTCAGATCAGCTCCCACACTCTGCCAGGTTTCCAGAGCTTCACACTGTACTTTCTAAGCTGTACCTCCTGCCCAAAAATCTCAGCTATAAACTATAGCAAGAAGGTAGCACTTAAGGAGAGGGGAGATATGGAAACAAAATGAACAGTGCAGGATGGAAAATCTCTGATATTCCTACAGATCTCTATAGGAAGATGTCTGATATTCCTACAATCTCTGAATTCCTACAACTCCTATATTCTGCATCCTTGAAAGGGAAAAGGTTCTTTTAAAAATACTATTGGAACCTCCACCAAAAAAAATTCATAGTCCTTGTGTGTGACTGACAATGAGCTATAATGCACATTTCTTTTTTTCACCCTTGATTTATTCCTTATAACACGTTCTGCCCAACACACATAAAACTGAACAAATAAAGTTTATAATATTCTTGCAAGTGTCCATAAGCCTATGCATTGGCACCTGCCTAAAGACCTATAGATTTATGTTTCCCAGTTAGTGTTTTATGCAGTTAGATGTCACATGGGCAGCAGAAATGAGCACAACAGGAAAATTCCTCTATCCAGAGCACACAATGTGGCTCTGCTTCAGGTCCAGCCCAGACCATCCTCAGACACCCAGGATTAGCTCAGGGAGTACCCTTGCGCTTTTACAACCTCTCTGCCATGAAATATGGGGCATTTCTCCCTTGATGAAGAAGATTTTGATTTGTGGCCTGTGAAAATATGTTCTTGTTAAAGAAGATGTATTTGCAGCTCCAGACAGAAAGGAGCTGTTTGGAAAAAGGGGTCAGCTTGTTTCAAGAGAGACATATGACATAGATCAGAGCCACCCCCTGTTCTTGAAGGTGTGTCTTTTAAATGGCTGACAGACTCCTTAGAGTGGTCCCACATTCAGGGGTCCGGAGATTTCACACTTTCTTCTCAGCTAGGGATTTAGCATCAGGAAGTAGGCCTTCATTACTTACAACTGAGGGATTGCTCTTCTCCAGGTACCTCGGGATGCTTACTAGAAACCTGAAGATGCATCAGGCTTTCAACAGGTGCATTTTGCCTCCCTTGTAAGTGTGGCTGTCTGGGAGTCCATCACTCAGGTGGGAGTGGGCAGAGCCCAATTTTCTGATGTGGGGAAGAGAGGGGCTTGGGCATCCAAAGGGAGCCTCGCAAGTGACCCCTTGTGATTGAATGAGATTAAGAGGGAGGCAAGCAGCTACCAGCACCCAGAGGTAGATCCTCAGGACTTGGATATTCCACACTGATGGGGGAAAGGCTCTTGGCAGTGAGGACCTCCCTACCATAAGAAACCAAGGAGTAAGCGAAACCCATCATGTAAACCCCATCTCTGTGTCCATGAATCTCAGCTAACCCTCCATGATCTGCTGCAGTAACCCTGCATGGGTTGTTCACCCTTTCTGTGCCCCAGTTCTCCCTTCTGCTAAACCAGGGCCAAGTTACTGGCTTACCAAATGCCACAGGAAAGCAGCATCCTAGGAAAATATCAAGATAAACTTAACTAGACTTATAAATTATTTTGATATTCCCAGATGAAAGTTCCCTGCATGTGTAAAGTTTTATTATTATTTCAGCTGCTCCCTTCCATAGCGTAATTGCAAAAAAAAAAAAAAAAAAAAAAAGATTTAGAAAAGCCTCAGATTAAGCATAATGCTTTTCTTGTTAATGACTAGCAAAACATCATAGTTGTAACATATGGGACACAAGTGCTTGATTTCTGTTTAGGGCACAGCATTTAAGAACTAAAGCAAGTTTCACTCCATGTCTTACTGAAATCTGACGTAATTTTCTCTTGGAAAACGTGTTGGGGACTGTCCGGCTGTGCTTCTTTGCAACTTATACAATTTCAAATATAATTTATATAGAGACTAACCTAAGGTCAATTATTATTACCATCTTGGAGAAGTGATTGTAAACTGGGAATAGCTTTTGCTTTAATCATTTCTTTTGCTCTACTAAGCAAAATAGAAATAGTTTGTAGTGAAAAACGTGTCTTCCAGTGTAAGCATTCAATGTCAAAAGAAATCATAAGTCTAAAAATGATAGCTTTCAGCTGTTGCTCAGTGAGCAGTCAGTGTTTCTTCTCTTCTGGAAAGCTGATACTCCCTCTTCAGGGGAATTTAAATGAACAAAATAGGAATGGGAGAGTACCAGGGACTTAATGAGACTGCAGTCTGTCTCATGATTCTCTGTGTAGGAGATGTTTAACATCATGTTCACTACCCACAGCTGCCACATGTGGGTTGAGCCTGAAGTGGCCATAGCTAATCTCTGCTGGAACACACCATGGGGAGGTTTGGTGACAGGCCTTGATTATGTGTGTACAGAATGGATTTCTTCCAACACCACAGTTCAAATGCAAGGTAAACCAAGAAGGGTCAACCAGTCTTTATCAGAAAGCAAGAGGAGAAAGTTCAGGACAAGTTTTGCCATTCTGCCTGGAGAATATCCATGAGCTGCAGTTAGAAACAGAAGACTTCTGCAAGAATTTGCTAGTACTTTTCAAAACCACATCAGACAGAAAATCCAGAACTACAGGCTGGAAAGAAGATATGCAGTGTACCCAGCTGGGACTGAGAACAGCTCATCACTGGATACCAGCACCCGTGCAGGGTTTAGTCAGAATCTGGACTTCAGACTGAAAACATGCAAAATTCCTCCAGTCCCTGTTGCTGCTGGCACCACAGCTTAGGTCAATGACATCCATTTGAAAGCCTTGCTGTGAGAAGCTGCTCCAGTTAGGCAGTTTTGTGATGCAACAGCTCATCAGCAAGCAGACTGCTCAAAAATACCATGCACAAGTTTTGCATACTGAAGACACCCAGTGTCTGATGCTTCTAAATGGGTCAAAAAAGCCCAGAAATTGCCTTCTGAAAACCAGCTGTCTTCTTCACAGGAAGATTCTCAGCTTTTACTGCAGATGCCATGGTTTAGGAATCATATTCCCCAGTTCACCCCCATGGAGACTCTCCCAAATCAGATGTTGCTCTCTTGCTTCCCCTTCCCCTCCCACTGCAGCACGATGGAGTTGAGAATTAGAGGCACAAAAGCTAAAGATCACACTTTAAATTACAGTCATCATATTTTAAATTTCAAGTACAAGCAGCCATGTTAACAAGAGAACATTCTGGACTACTTTCCATCCTAAATGTTTTTTTTCCATAGTCTGGATCAACCCAAAGGCAGTATCTGAGTTCACTGTGTTTGAGTCATGTTATTGACAGCGTTAAGCGAGGTGATCAGTTTCCAGTCAAGAAGTTATGTCTCACTAATATCCCAATTTGTACATAAATCTCACTGCACTAAGACTCCAGATTAAATAAATAAATAAATAAATAAATAAATAAAGTAGGGACTCGGACCCCACTGTTTCAGAGTGCTTTATGACAAGAACAGCAGGATGCTGGCTTCTTTGGGAAAGGCCAGGAAGTATGGCATTTTTGTAAAAGGCAGTGCTGTAGGAATCAGAGAAATGAATGGTATTCTGTCATTAATGGCTGAACAAAGTAGACAGGTACTTTGGCATGCTGAGGAGGTGTGATGCTTACAGAATGCCGGCCTAGAAGGAGCCCTGAAATGTAGGGAGAGGAAATTTTAAATTAAGCAGAAAAAATTGGGGGATGCAAAGCAAAGTGGTAGGAAGAGAATTTTGACTGTGCTCTGAGTAGTAATTGGGTGTCCTACTAATGTTAGTCACACATTATCCAGAGGAGGAATTAACAACTGTTTACTCAAGGATAAGTAGATCATGGCAGACATCCCAAGGACTGTGATCCTATTGCCTGAAGGCAAGGGCTCAGTGCTGAACAGGTGTATGCCTGCAGTCCATAAGTTTGTTTCAGTGAGCTTCCCCACAGTAATGAGAGGATGTCTGCACACCTCTGTGTCTCGTGGCTGTTGGTATTTTATTCTTCCTGTGCCTTTCCCACAGCACAGGGCACTGGCAGAACCAGCCATCTGCTCTTCCTCACAAGTAGCACAAGCCTGAAAGACGAATCTGAAAAGCACATAAATCAGTGCTTCATCAGCACTTCTAGCACCTTCCCAATCCCAAACTTGCTCTGTGTCCCTATTCCAAGTGCTGACATTTTCCAGCATTGCCTCTGCATTGAGCTGTCATCTGCTGAGCACCTAAATTGCTGCGAGCAGGCAGCCACTTGACCAAACTGCAGAAAATATGAGCAATGGCAACGTTTCTGTGAGCTGCTGAGGAGCTGAGCTGATGGAGAGTTCTCTCTTGTGGCAGTTCTAGCCAGTTTTGCTTTGTCTGCAATTCTGTGACAGTAACATTAATAAGAAAAAGTCTGAGGACAATGTTCTCAAGGACTCAAATTATTTTATAACTAGTTTTTCTTAAAGTTTAGGTCTCCACATTGATTTTGGTGACACAAGCTCATGAATATCTGCATTACTTTGAAGTAGGCCACTTTTTTCTTTTGAAATTGGGATGTGCTGAGGAACATTGCTGCAATGTCAGCATCCATGCAACAAATTAGACTTTGTGCCAGAAAATTATATGCTTACCCAAGAAAAACATGAGAGAGGAAACAGGAGCACTGTAAGATTGGTCAACCTTATGTGAGTTTTAAAATCTTCATTTCTGCAGATGGTATTTGGACTGATCTGACTTGCCCAATTTTCTGGGATGATTTCCTTAGAGACAAACTGATCTGTTTACAGTCATGTGACTCAACTGGAAGCAGATAATAAGCTAAACTAAAACCAGAAATGTATTAAATACTCAAACTGCACTAGGTGGGCTCTGGCTTGAAGGATCTTAGCATGGCTGTGGCAAATATGTACTTTACATCCCAAGATCCTTTAACATGCCTTTATGTTGGACACATAGGTTTGGAAATCCTTAGATGATGTCACAGCAGAGTAGGTTACCACCAGCCAGCAGCCACCCAGCACTTCCCAGTCCCTTGGAACAGGATTCCTGGCATGGAGTCAACTCCCAACATCCTATTCCTGGGCACACCACTCAGCTCTATTTCATCCCAAGCCAAGGCAGCACTGGAGAGCAATAGCTGCTCATCTACCTGTGAGTCAGGGCCAGTTTTGGCACAAGGTGAAGCCCCCACACACCCACCCCCATTCTCATCCCAGGACAGCAAAGCTGTTGGGAGCTGCCAGCTGGCAGGATGTGGTTCCCCATGCACCGATTTAAGTGCACATAGACCTCAGCATGAAGCCAATATAGAATTCTTAAATAAGGCTTAAATGTGAAGAAAAAAAAAAAAAAGAAATTCTGGAACATAATTCTTTATAACTTTCTAGTGAACCTAGTAAAAAGTCAAATTGTCCAGCATTTAAATTCCAAGTATAAGAAGTAATATACTATTGGTAGGCAGCCTTAGGTTACAGCACATTTAAAAGCTGCAGCAGCATGATACAGGCATAGACTGCAACAGAGCTTATCTAGCAAGTTCCAGCCTTGTTAAGCTGAAAAAGCCATGTCCTGCCAAGAGCATGCTTTTAATTGGCTCCTCTAAAACACAGAACCACAATAGAAAAATACTTTAAAGGGAACAAACTATCACCACCATATGAAGATGTTCCATCCCAAGACATAACCACCTTAGTGTGAGCCTTCTTAAAAGGCCAGATGGAGCAGGGTAGAACATGTAAACTGGATCTCTCTCCTAGAGTTTATACCCATAAATCTGCAGATGAAATACTGGGAAAAGGAAGTGAGCTAGACCTCGCTATTTAAACTCATGATTAGGAGTTTAAATGGTCAAGTTATATGCCTATTTTTATAGATGTCTGTCTTTATATATATGAACTGTTCTTTCTTCAGCTAAACTTTCCCACATGTGAAGTGTTTTGGATCAACAGTTATTGCAGTAACTATGTTTTCTTTGAAATAACCTGAGCAAACTTCATATTGGGGCTTTTCTCTGTAGATATTGTATTTTTAATGGTATCAGGTTTTTTCTAGATTTTTTCATTTTAAAAAATGGTGACAACTACTCAAAGCACAAGTTACAAACTAAATTTTTATATTAAGCCAACTGAAACCCATACAGTTGAATTGCTGATGAAAACTGCAAAAATATAATTATCAATGTATCTTTTACTTTGAGAAAGCTTAAATGGGGATGAGGAGGGGCAGAAGCAGTCCCACCTTGTACAGATTACCAGATCACTGCTTGCTACTGTGATTCTGCTTTTTGTCATGGGATACTCATAATTCCCAGTGACAGGCTTGGATTATGTGCATAGCATCCACAAGGCTGCCAGTCCCAGGATTATGTACATATTTATGTATGTCCCTACTACTTAACAAAGCTTTAAGGAAAGGATGTTCCACAAAGAAGTGCTGTCAGGAGAACACTTAAAAACAGGAAAACAGGATAATTTTGGGAGTCTTTAATAAAAGATGGGCTTGATCTTACAAAACTCAGTCAGGATTTGCATAGACAGATCTGTGGCCAGCACATGGGATAAACCAGGCTCATCCACACCACATGCTGGCACCCCAAGCTAGATCCAGGCTGTGGAAGAATGTGCAAGCTCCACACAGAGACTTTGAGTGGAAATAATTGTACCTTGCAAACATAGGTGAGGGCCACTAGCTCAGCACAGGGATGATTTACGCTTTTTGGCAAGGATTTTTAAAGGCTTCTGATCAATTCACTAGAACAGTTTCCCAGTGGCCTCCTAAACATCTGTGCAGCCCAACCAAGGTGGGGAGGAAGAGGAGGAGTAGGCTATGTGGATGTAAATAGAACTCTGTGGATGAGAAGAGAGTAGGAAGTTCTTAAAATGTTATTTTCATCAAAAGTTAGATGTACAAGGAGACGTTACCTGGCATGAATTTTTCACAATCTACACCAAGTACCCACCTCCTCTGCTATTGGTAATTTATTCCTATTCCTCCTACCTACTGTTCTTCCCCCCTCTACAACACAGACTGCATTACTTGTTACAAGTATCCTGATTTAGAGTGGGAGTTCACAGTGTAATTTTTAAGGGCTGGAAACCACTTTCTGTCCTTTTATTATCAAAGCAATTGTTCTCATCCCATTCTTAACCTGATGTTCCTGCTTCTAATTTTCAGATGAAGATTTTCTTGGATAACCCAAAAAGCCTGTAATTTTATGGCTTCTCTCCTTTCAGTTCTTTCCATTGCTCAATTGGGGAAAAAAAAGTTCCTATCTTCAAACTGCATCTCACTTAAAGGTCTTTGAAGGGATTTAAGATGTTTTTGTACATGACTAGAAAACAGTCATGGAAATTAGTGTATTTGTGACACTTTACAGAATGCTACAAGAGACTGTCTGGAAAGCTGGTGGCTACAAGCCCTCAATGCCACATCCCCCTCACCTTACCAATAGTGTTTGCTAGGCACAGATATTCCAAAGTATTTTTTAACCTATGTTAATATATTGCTAACTGCTCGCCATCCTTCTCCAAGCCCCAAGAATTTGAAATACAGCTGTCTGCAGCACTAAAATAACTTTGGGCCTAAAACACTAGTATCACCACAAATCCCTGGTGAATGGTCCCAAAGTTTTGCAGTGACAGACCTTCAAAATCACTGTACTGAGAATAAGCATTGCTTCCTCAGGTGAGCTGTTGATGCATTGACGAATAAAAGTATTTGCTGTCAAGCACCAGCACTTCAGTAGCAACAAAGTTTTATGTGTCTTAGAGTGTTTTATGTTGGTCCATTGCAGCTGGTACAAACTCCTCCAGACTACACTCACTGCAGATGGGAACATCTGCAGAAAGAGGTAGGAGGTTACCTGCTCCCAGCCTTGTACTTGGGCACAACACAGAGGTCTAGATTGATCTCCCACTGCAGACAAAGCTGTGAAAGCACCAACATATCTCTTGTGGTTCCTCCTGGGCTTATTCTGTGCACAGCATCCTTGCAGCTTGGCTGCCTGGGCTTAACATGCTTTGTGTGTTTGCCCTTCTGTTTCCAGGAGCATACACTTAAGTCTTGTCTTCCTTGGATGCTTCAGGGACAACTGCTGGGACAGTTCCCAAAGCTGGTGCATCATTGCCAATATCATGCATTTCTTATCATAGGTGTGAAGACAGCCACAGGGGATCCATAAGTCTGTGTCCAACTCCAGCATTGTATCTTTTGTACATGTGGCTTGTGCTGCCAAAAAATTATGGCAAGAGACCAATCTCACTCCAATACCGGCAAAAACACAGATAATTTCACACTGATTGCCAGCCCCGACTGACCAGAAGTCCAAGTTCTGTCAGAAAGAGTTATAGACAAGAAAAATCCACAACTGCCTGCACGGAAAGACTGCTACATTAAGTAATTAAACTGGCTCATTTGCACCTGCTCATTTCAGGAAAGCCCAGCTAATTACAAGTGTTTCTCTCAGGAGGCAGTTTTCAAGAATTAAGTTTTGATAGGCACTGAATATGAGCTTCTATCAGCTAAGGCAGAGGGATGGCTTCCACCAGCCATGCACACCTTGAAAAGCATTCGCTGTCTCAAGAGCTCCAAAAGAAAATGCCAGAAACTGCAACATTTTTCTACAGGTATTTTACCAGCATTCACAGGTAACAAAAAAGTGTGCTGTTTTTGTCTTGGGCAGGAAAGGACAATCAATCTTATTAAAATTAAGGGTTTCTTCAACAAGACAGAGAGCCTTCCTTCGGTGGAAGGTGGCACTGCTGTACTGCATGGCCTTACATATCAAACTGCATCTCAAGCCATGCTGGAATCAGCATCAACCAAATACCATCCCTTGCTTCCCCAAGGAGAAGACTTTCTTTTTTCCACATAGCAGACACTATGGCTATTCATTT
Source organism: Ammospiza caudacuta (assembly GCF_027887145.1). Taxonomy (NCBI): domain Eukaryota; kingdom Metazoa; phylum Chordata; class Aves; order Passeriformes; family Passerellidae; genus Ammospiza; species Ammospiza caudacuta. The sequence goes on from NC_080593.1 coordinate 102,953,254, forward strand.
GAGGATCATAGTAGCACATACTTACAGAGGTACACACAGGCTGAGCAATTTATCTACGTGCCTAAGCACAAAAGTTCACATGTGCAAAGAGCTAAAGGAGAAAACCTTCCAGTCACGGTGGGAATGTCCAGCCACCCCTTCCAAAAAGCAGCATGAACCACAGGCAGCACCCACCAACACAGCCAGGTTGAGGCTCACTCATTTAATCCTGTTCCATGGGACCTCTCACTGGCTTCCACTAACAGTCCTTTATCTTCACAGTTCTTTCCTCTCTTCTTTACTTACAAACCTTCCAACTAATGAGTAGGTTATCTAGCAATTTATCACTTGCTGGCAATTTATCACCTGGCCACCACCCTCAGCTCATCAGCATGTATATAATGAAGCACAAAAAGGGGTAACACACACAATATGAATCCCTTTGAAAGGTCAGACCTCAGCATGAAAGGCTTCCTGAATCAAATAACATTCAGGAGGGACAGCTGGAGTCACAGCTGTAGCTGTTGAATGAAAAACAACTTTCAACTCACAGCACTTTGGAAAAATCACAATCCCAGGAAGGGTTTTATACATGCACAATGTTTCTTTCTTGTAGACGCTTATACATTTTTTTTTTTTTAATTTACTGAACCTGAGCTCCGTTGTCATTTTTACATGGCTCCAAAATCAACAGATATTTATGATGACGTTTCTTTGGGATTTAGCACTATATACTACCTGGCCTTGTACACAACCCTTGTGTCACCTTTGTTTCTGGGAAGATAGGAAATCTGTAGCTGTATCCAGTATGGAAAATATCCTGGAACTACACCTGAAAGATATTTTTAAGGGATCTTTTATCTGTGTGGAAAAAAAAGAAAGTACACCGAGACTTATCCCTACCAGTGCTGATTCATGGGTGGTACACAGTGTTTATGAGCCCAGGTGCACATCACTGCCATGAAAGGCTCACAACAAATCCTCAGAGCATTTGCAAAGTGAGGTGGCAGTTTCTGAGCAGAGTTAACAGGGACATGGCCCTCCCAGCAGGCATGACACTTGCTCCCATGTAGCCCAGCTCCTGGCCTTGCAGGCCAGCCTTTAACCACTCTGTGTGCTTGTTGTGTCTCTCTGTCACCAGCACAGCTCTTGGATGATGACCCTGAGAGGGCAGCAGGACAGCCTGCCCCTCACACAAACTTCCAGAACATTGTCTGAAGCAGCCTCCAAAACTGGGAAGGAACTTCCCCAATCCTTCCACTGGGTAATTTGATGGCTCTCTAGCTAAATTGCCCAGCCCTACAGATTATTTCATCTATAACCCATGTTCCCACCTCCTTCCCCTGCCCTAGGCTTCTCTCCCTTTCTTTAGGCTTGAGAATTAAATGCAACCATAAAACCATGTTGCTTAGTGCCAATTATAACAGGAAAGAAACCAGGTAATTATGGCAGCTCTCCTTTTCTGAAAAGGAGTAATCAGGATGCAATGCCAGGCTCAGAAATGGTTGTCTGGGGAAGATTCCTGTGTCTGCCTTGGCACCCACATTGCCTTGCTTCAGTCCAAGCTAAGGAATTGTAAAAGGCCTTTGAAGTACACTCAGCATGTCATCTGCATATGTTTGCAGCTGGTTTACTGTTAGTGTGGCCAGAGCAGATAAATGATTATGTGTATCTGACCCATATTTGTTGATATTAGCCTTTTTTCTTGGAAGCTGTATTTGTACACTGTCCAACCCTTGTCTGGCTGCTTGCAGTGTCACTTTTTTCATCAATTCCAAAAAAGTGCCACACCACCAACTTGCAGAGGACTTCTAGAAATGCTTCTAAGAAAACACGTTCTGCAAAGAGCTGATGGGACAGCTAGCACAAGTTACTCGGTCAGCTGTAATTCCCATCCATCCTGGAGAGTCAGCATCAACCTCAGGTGAGTGTGGGCTCCTGCATGGAGAGAAGAGTCGTGGTGCTTCCAGAGACAATTCCTTTGGTCCATCTGCCACCAGCATTGCCACAAAATACCCACTGCAGCTGCTCAGCTGCCACGCTGTTCCTGCAGGTCACTTTGATTCCCTGCCATATCTCACTGAGCACCAGGCCCAAACCCACAAAGGCATTGCTGTGCCTAATTTTAACTGAAGTGAAGGGGAGGAAGGTATCTAGATACTCTTACTCATTTGACAAGGCTTACCTCCCCAGCAGGACAAGGACAGCACGAAATGGCATTCAGGGGAGTAGGTAAGGTACAATGCTGTCAGCTCATAACTTTTAAAAGATCCATAAAGGGATTCAGAGTATTCAGCCACCCACACTGGCTTAAATTATGAGTTTCTCCCACACTGTGTAGCCTTTGAATGTGTTATGGGCTCTCTTTACCTAAGGATAGTGTTGCTTCATATTCTCTAGACAAAAAGCTCTGATGTCTGAGCTTTGCACACACAGCAATGACTGTGGTAGGTAAAGGTCTGGCCAGGTTAAACACAACAGGTGAAAAATACCTACCCTTCCACCAGTTCTGTATCAGCAAAATTTGGGTGTATTCACTGGCATTATTCTGGGTTTATAACACTGTAAGACCTTGAAGAATTAGTATTCAAAAATTTTATTATTATTTCCATATCTAAATATCAAATAGCATCTGGTATTTTTAAAATTCAGCTACAATGAAAGTTTTAACATTTTTAGCCTTTTCCTCAGGCAAGCTGGTGAAAGAACACTTCTGCATTTTGTTGTAGTAAACCATTTCCTGCCAGTTTCATATCTGGGATCAAGTATAGCAGCTTTGTGTTGATAAGATACTGGTTATACATTTAAAGAACTACATCCAGTCAAATTTACAAAAGGAAAATACAATAGGGCTATTTTTGCTAATCTTATCTTTTACTAAGTCTGTCCCTCTGAAATCTAAATTCTGGTGCAAATTTGATTTTACGTCTTGAATGTCACAATCTCTTGTAAAAGGCAGAATTAAAAAGAAAAAGGCATGTATTTCACTTTATTAATACGTATATAACATTCAGCAATATCTGATGGGTTTGGAAAGCTGTGCTATAGTGATTAACATATCCACAGAAGCATCCACAGAAGGCAGGCAGGGTACACTGCTCCAAGAGTGCCAAAGTCTGTCACTCTACATCTTGGCAATCTGGATGAGAAAGAATTTTCCAAGTAATTAAAGTGCTGTGAAAATGAAGTTAGCAGTTTAGATACATTTGCAAAAACAAAGGCTGGTGATTACAAAGCTGGAATGGATGTGGACTGTGTTTACATCTGCTTCCTGGAAGTCAAAACGTAATCAGAGGAAGCAAAAAATAATTAGCTTTCAAGATACTCTTTTTTAGTTTTGGGGTCTTGTCAGTAGGAGTTTTTTTCTTATGGCAGGATAATACGGAAGATTTCTGTGCTGTTATTCCATGGAGTGATTTGATGAGACAGCTGGTGTACCCCATGCCGGAACAACATCTGGGAATGGTCATGTAATGTTTCTGGACAGTATAACACAAGCCAGTAATCTCTGTCTCTCAGCTATCAGTCACCTTCCTTTCAATTAGTTTCAGATGCAGTGTCTAAATAGGCAGTGAAATGTCAGAAGTCCCAAGCTCTGAAACAGAGCTTCCTCAGACCCCAGGTAGAGCTTGATTGGTTTTATTGCTGCAGACCACTGACCTTTGAAGAGTGAAATTCCCAGTCATGCTCAAGGAGCTTTTTTCAAAGGACACATCTAATAAATGCTAGCCTTAACACAGTGGCATTTGAAACCTTGCAGAAAAAGGCCTTAAACCTACTGCCAAAACCCGCTTTAATCAGGATCAGTCTCACTCAAGTAAGATTAACTGAACTTAGAAAGAAACTAGTCATCCAACACGAGGCAGCTGTCTGGACTCCCTGGGAAATGAGATGGGAAATGAGAAATAAAAGGTAGCTGGAGATGGTGATTCATCTGTCCTTTTGGATACCTGTCTTAGGGTGGGTGGTGTGCCCTCCACGCCACTGATTTCTGGGAGATTTCTAGAGCCTCTGTTTTCCGAGAGTTAAAGTTAAATGACCTAAAGCCTACTCATAGTTTCTACAGCTTTGCAGACTTTTCACTGCTGTGAAGAACAGAAGGAAAACTGTAAAATGTCAGACTGAAGGTCCTTCTATCCTACTTCCCACCACACCAACAGCAGATGCCTAGTGAACAGGCATATATGAAAATTCCCTGTAAGACTCTCCCAATTTTCTGATATTTTCAGAACAAGAACCTCTTGATGAGGCTGTGGTTTCTATGTGGTTAATACTCCCAGGGCATCATTCTTGTGTTAATCTCTAGTCTGTCCTTGAAATCCTAAAAACTTTAGCACCCACACCATCCTTTGTCAAGGAGATCCATGGGTCAGCTGACTGAGATGTTTTGTTTGGAACCCTACTATTTTATTAGCTTAATCTGATGTCTCCCACCTCATGTACTGTAAATGAGTTAAAAAAAAAAAAATCTATTCATTCTCTCCATGCCACTCAATATTTTATTTTGTAAATTTATCACCTCCTCCTCCTTTATCTCCTTTCCATATACAAAAGTCCTAGCTTAGTCATCCTTCACACAGAGCCTTTCTGTACCTCCGATCATCTTTGTTGCCCACCTCTAGACCTTTTCCAGGCTGCGTTGTAAATTTCTTGTAATGGAGGGATCGGGACCTTCTAAGCTCATTAGAACAGACAAGTTCACACCCACCATCTCAAATTTGTTGCAGTGCTACTTACTCAGGATCACAATGCCTGTCAGCATTGTGATAAGCGAGCACAGTGATAAGCAAGCTGCAGGCAGCAGCTGAGAGCCTCAGCAGCGTTACTGAAAATGAAGCAATAGGAGCAGACTTAGTCAGGTCTTCCCATCTCATCCTCTTCCACTACAAGTGGCACATGTGAGAGGTGGGAAGTCCCAGCTCAGGGTGGCAGAGCCAGTGCAGGTGCAGGAACTGCAGTGCAGGACCAACAGGGACACGGACACCTGGAGTGTGGAGCCTCCTGAAACAGAGCAGGCAGGAGCAGTTCATGCTGCCTTCACCGCCTTTCTCCCAGATCCCTTTGGTGCCTGAGCCATAACATCAGGACACTGGAGGAGGGGCTGATTTTCCCAGCTCTTCAGTCAAAAGGCAACCCTCACTTGCCAAGCAGAAGTGAAAACATGAAGAACCATTCCCTTGGGTCCCTGCCTTTACATGTTCGTGTAGAGAGGGCAGTAGTCCCCATCAGGTTTCATCATCTAACACTGAAAGTAAACCAGTCTTGCAAATAGTCAACAGGCAGAGGTTGTGGGAAGGCCATTCATGAGAACATTCCCTTGATTTAATGGCACTCTCATGACTAAGGGAGGTCTTATGGATGATATGTAGGTCCAAAGCCTTCTCAGTAATCTGCAGTCCTTGCACATGAGATGGGGCTGGTCTTTATCTTCCTGCCTGCAGGCCAGTAGCTGAAGAAGTGGGAGAGCAGGCTGTCCTCAAGTTAAAAAGAGGCCAGCTTTAACCCAGACATCCTCAGAAGCTCTGTTCAAAGCCATGTGGGTTGAAGCAACCCAAAAGCTTTAAAGAACAGCTTTGAGAGAGGCACTCTGGGAGGCTTTGCTTTCAGTGCACCTCATTGATATGCTTACTTTGTGAGTAACTTTTTAAGCATTGAACCCTTGCTTATGGGTGTCTTGATCCCAAGGCTTAAGAGGCCTTGCAGATGGCCCCTTGATTCTCACCACAAATGTTTTATTACTACCTCAACCAAAATCTCATAAGAAAGAAAGAAAGAAAGAAAGAAAGAAAGAAAGAAAGAAAGAAAGAAAGAAAGAAAGAAAGAAAGAAAGAAAGAAAGAAAGAAAGAAAGAAAGAAAGAAAGAAAGAAAGAAAGAAAGAAAGAAAGAAAGAAAGAAAGAAAGAAAGAAAGAAAGAAAGAAAGAAAGAAAGAAAGAAAGAAAGAAAGAAAGAAAGAAAGAAAGAAAGAAAGAAAGAAAGAAAGAAAGAAAGAAAGAGTTTGCTTAGCTTCCAGATAGACAACCTTAAAAAAACCACAAAAACAAACAAACAAAAAAAAAGTACAAAGAGGAAAGAAAGCAGAAGGTGGAAACATGGAGGAAAAAGGAAAAGGAACTGGATTCTTGATAGCCAAGTGATTATTTATCCAAAGGTGCTACCACTTTTTAACTCTTTGCCACTAGAGTAATGGTCGCATAGTTGGGGTGAAGAAAACAAAGCTGATCATACACTTAAATAAAACTAACAAATTCTGGATTGCAGTGGCTGAGAATCCATTTTCATTTGTGTTATTGTCTTTTCCTAAGGATGATACAAACCTTTTCATACAATATCAGACCTGATTAAAATAAGTGATATACAGCGTTCAGACTCCAAGGTTAGGAAAACATATTTTCAAAACACAGTATCATCATCATCATCATCATCATCATCATCATCATCATCATCATCGTTATTATTATTATTATTATTATTACTATTATTATTACTATTATTATTAGCTATTATTAAATATCAGCCAAGGGAAGTATTTTTGTCTTCAGAAAAATGTTGAATTCCCAGTAGGGTGGAATGCAGCTGACATTCCTAGTGGTTTGCTGTCATGTTTGAAGCACCATGTGCTTAACAGCTAAAGGGCAGAAATGCTTGCTACTGCAGAATTGCAGTCACCTCAATAAAATGCATGGCCTAGAGCATTTTGTAATTCAGCCAGAGCAGAAATGCAAAGGCAAAGAACAGTAGGAAGAAGAGATAATTTACTTTAGATTATTGCTATTGGTGTGGTGTCACTGCTACTTGTTAATCTCAATTTGTACTGAAGCTTTTGCACAATATTGGTGACAGTGCAGTATTAAATATGGCAAGGCAGCTTCACCATGAAAAACCAAAAAATGGGATTTACTTTAACTCCTACAGAGTCACATTTCTGCAATAAAAACAATTTCTTACTGCTTCAGATCCAGGAAGACTTTATTTTTGATCTTTCTGAAAAACTACAGTGATAAGTGAGCGCCTGTACGAGGAAGGGAAAATAGAGCTGATTCCATAAAGCTTTCACCCTTTTCATCACACACATGTGCTACCTCTTCCCTCAGAGCTCAGTGGGCTGCCAAGAGCCTTGAAATCTCAGAGCCTAGGTCCAGGAGGATCAATGGGTCACGAGGAAACAACTGGGAAAGGAAGCTACAGTGATTATTGCTTGAGTTAAGAAGGACACAACCACAGGCTTTCCAGCAGGTCTTTTTAACAGGTCTTTTTCCTCTTTCTCATCTTGGAGGCAATCCTGAAGCAAACACCATGCCAGAGATTCATGAAGTGCATGAAGTCCAGTAACTTGATCTTCTCCAGTAATGTGATTTGGCTCTTTTTTAATGAGGAGATTTCATACTTTCACCCCACCCTGCAAAGGTATGAATGACAGACTGTTTTAAGGTCTTAATTTCTAGGAACCCTTATCAAATGTAATGCAACTATAGACTTGATGCAAAGGCCACACACATTAGTCTGTGCACAAAAACCCCATGTGTCTCCAAAATGCTACACAAAGAAACCATCCCACACTGCAAATTTTTTGGGTCCTATTGCACTGGTGGAACTATGGTAGTCATAATCAATTGCCAATTTTCCCCTGTATGCTTTTCCTATATTGAAAAAAAATGCATAGTAATCCATAAGACTTTGGTTTAATCACAAACAAGTGAGGCATTTTTTTTCTGTTCTGTAACATGAGACTCTAGGGGGTTCCCCCCCCCTTTTTTATATGCATTAAGTCAGTATTTAGTAAACCAACTTTTACTATGAAGAATTCAAAGCATCTCCTCTAAGCAAGTCAGCATCTTCATCTTTTAAAAGTTTTGGCAAGACATTGAGGCCTCTTCTGGTTTTGTTAAAGTCTATGCAAAATTTGCTTTTAACTTCAAACTGAAGCAGAAGTTTATCTTTAGGGTAAAATTCAGAGAAATTTGGAGAAGACCAAATAATGGAGAAACAGTATGAGCACTAAGAAAACAAAGAGAATTACTAGGGTTTTGGGCTTTTTTCTTCTTTCTTTGTTTAATTACAAGTCCATTGAGCAAACAAAGTAAAATCTTTCATACCAGGCCCGAAGTAAAGATAGGCAATAAATCACATTAGGTTTTTATCTTTTGATAGATCAGATGATAAATGCTGACTATTGCCATATTTACAGGTCCTTTCTGTATTTGAACACAGAAAGGCAAAGTGCACAACTGATCCTGACTCATGCCCTACAAGGCTAGATGTTCAAGATGGATGGAGAAACATAATGACCTCAAGTGTCACAGCGACTAAAACAACCTTTTTCTTTCTCAGTGTTGGGCCTGTACAAAACAACTAATTGATGTCATCTGCTGCCTCATAGAGAGCTTGGCAACTGTACAGCTCTATGCAGTTTGTAAAGTAAGCACTACCACCATTAACAATTTCACTGGAGGGAAATGGAGGCAAAGACAGCAAGTGTCTGGTCCTAAATCACCCAGCGTGTCGGTGTCAAGCGCACAATCAGGGACATGGTAACGACCCCCCAAGGCCTGAGCCAGCCTAAAGCTGCTCTTCCAGGAACCCCCTTTCCACACAAGCCAGCTGGCTGAGAGACCAAAGCATCAGAGCTGCAAATAATAAACAAACTAGGAGGGATGGGACCTAGTTCCCAATGGCAAATACCTCCAAGATTTCAACTGCTGTCAGCAAAACATATATCCCAACAAAGGCATTACTGTCAGCAATAACATAATACCATTGTCTCTTGCTCTCTTAATGCAAAGATTCTTAAGAAGAAATCAGATGTTGGGTGGTAATACTTAACTTTGTCATGCTTGATTCCCCTCACCCACGTTGCTCAGTGTTACCTCTCCAACCTACTCCTGCTGCTCCCTGGATAGTCATAACTCATGTGGCAGAAAGAGTGGGGAGAGAGGAAAAGCTCAGGCCCTGTCATGGTTTTACCCATAATTTGAGAGCCACAGGACTGAAATCACTGTTACTCGTGTCCTAACAAGATGTAATTTAACAGAGTATAGCTGGGAGAGCTGAAAATAAAAGCTTAATTTATCCAACCTCTCTAGATTACCATTGTTGGGGTTTTTTTCTGTCCTGAAAGTATTCAATAAGAAATTCTAATTCTGAGCTGAAAACTAATTGCTCAACCCTGCAGTTATCAAGGTCCCTCCTTGGTTTGTGAGGGATACTATTACTCCTGGAGTTTTGCTAATTGGTTGGGTTTTTCCAAAGTCATGGTGCCTGACCCTGCTAGAGCACTTTCTCTGACTTCTTACCAGGCAGCAGTGTTGTCAGGCTGTACCACCCTTATACAAAGTGAATAAATGATGAGTCCAAGAGCTGAATGTAAATCCATTATTGTTAAAATTGTGGATACAGAGAAGCAGGGATCAGCCCTTCTATTTATGATTTTTACTTTATTTGATGCACAAGAACTGATGTATGGGACTTAGATATGAAGTAGGTAAGAACAATAGCTCAGTTCCCCCTCCTTCCAAAAAGTGATGTAATTTGCCTTTCTTTCCTCCTTTAATGGGAAAACAAGCAATACAAACTGGAAAGCAGATAAACAAATGCTGACTCCACATGGAAGGACTGACCTCTACCCAAGGGCCAGGGAAAGCTTCACATCCTGGAGGCTGGGGCAAATGGAAAATACCAAAGGTTTGGCTCTATTTGCAGCCAGGCAATGTCATCTCTCCTGGGCCAGGACATCTCTGGTTTGGGATTGTTCATCACCAGACTGAATAAAAGAAAGAAGTCACACTCTCAGAAATGTTTCATAATCCATGTTTATTTCCGGGTAAATGTGTCTAACATTGTCTCAGGTGGCTTGAGGTGATGCTTTTTGAAGTCAGTGGAAAGATTCCTGCTGACCTTAGTGCTCCTTGGGCTGCTATTGCTCTTGGTGCATAAATCACACACCAATTTGGCCATGGCTGTTGCCTGGGAAGTGGGATGCAGAATTTTGCATCATTTTCTGGTTTAGACTACACCCCACACAGAACATATTGGAGTAGTTAGCCAATGTTTACTGGGGCGGATCACATCAGCTGGTGTTGCTTTGGAAAGAACAGGCAAAAATGTAAACCAGTTCTTCTGTTACACAAGTGTCCCATAGCAAAGTGGAGCCCACTAAGACATGAAAGAAAGCCACATCATAAAGGGCAGGTATAACTTTGCATCAGTCATCTGCACCTCCTTCTTTTCTTCTCCTTGCTAATTAGGCCAAGTCACCAGAAGGACGGATTTCCAGCATCCGTCATGTTACTTACACAGCATTTTACCACAACTACACTCAAATGTATCAGTATTCTGCACAAAAAAAAAAAAAGTGACCAGCCACCCAAACAACCATACAATCTTGACCCACCAAATATCAGACAAAGCTGACAGAGCCTTATATATGTGGCACCTTTCCTGTTGCGTGCATTATATTGTCCTTTCCATTCAATTTCCAGTGGTACTTAGGTCTCTCAAAAGCCTGTTTCTACCTCCATCACTACGGACCAATAACTTCCTGGAGCAAACAGGTCTGTGGTAACAAAAGACTCTGCAGGATTGCACACCTACATAATTATTTTTATGTTCAAACCCTTCCAACTCACTGGTATGTTCAGAAATTATGTCATCTGAATTAATGTTTTCACATTAAAGCAGTGGTGACGTGAGAGCAAATTCAGGCCTCTGACTCTTTTGAAGTATTTATGATACTTTACATCTTTGCAGTGCAACTGAAATGAAGAGTTAGAATCCATAGGAATAAGTAAGTAGTTTTCATTAAACTCTTTCCTCCTTTAGGTCCCTGAAAATCATTGTATGCCATTGCTGGAGTTGTTCAACTAAGGATAGCGCAAATGTTGGTGGAAAGTGTATTCAGAAACATAAGACATAGATTTCAGCTAGCTGTCTCCTGAAGAAACAAAAAACCTGTCTGTTGCAACATCAGCAAAAATGAGGAACAGGCCTGAGGTTCTACAGGAAGAAAAGCAGTCTGGAAGAGAAAGGGGGAGAACAAGTCTCGCCTGCTAACGATAACAGCTTTAAAGGACATACAGTGTTAGATCTTCTGAGGAAACCCTGGCCCCTTTATTTTATTACTAGTCGTGTCTTGAAACAGCCATTTATAGAAGAGATCCACTCTGCTCGTTGTCAATTATTAACATATGTCCCACACTTGGCAAACCAGACAACTCGGGAATGACATTTCGCGAATAATCAACAACATCACCCAAAAGTGGCTGTGCCTTTTCTTTGGGCTTAATAAAATACATTTTCCCCAAACAAGATAGCTTTCTTACAATGGTGCCAAATGGAACATATTAAGCTTTAATGATGGCTGAAAACACTGTGCACCGAAGAGGCAGGGATGGGGCTGTGAGAGCTTGTCCTGGACCTTAGGACAAACAGCTGCAAATGTACCAGCCACAGATGCTGCTCTGCACAAAGGGGCCTCTGGGCATTGTTACAGCACAAACAAATAATGCACTAAAAGGGCAACCTTTGGCAAACTGACTGTGGGACTTTCCAGAGGTCTGGGATTCAATAACAAAACACTACACAGGATGTAATCCTCACAGGAAGCAGCAAAAAATATGGACAGCAAGGGTGAGACAGGACATGGAAACTGCCAGCTTGTTGCAGAAATATGTATGGCCTAGTAAGGAACCCCAAACATACAGACAGCTGTCACATACATGCATGCAAACAGTGACTACAGGAATAATGATGAACAATTTACCTGAAGTGCTAAGGATTATGCTTGGGCTTCACCTCATTTAACTTTCAGCTTCCAAATGTTTATTTTGTAGTCCACATTCATTGTTCAGGCTATCTTTATCAAAACTCCTAGGGAGCAGCTCAGCTTTTACAGTTCAGACTGCCTGCCTCTTTCCAGGGACTTTAACAAAACTCAGAAAAATGTCTTTGGGTGCTGTTTCACGGCTAATGTGTCTGGAAAAAGACAAGTTTCCTCTATCCTTCCCTCCTTTCATACTCTTCTATCCTTTCAGGGAATCTCCCAGTGCTGCGCCACCTTCCTTTGGGTCAGCTCCATCTTCATCAGATACTTCCCTGAGCCATTTTTTCTGTGTTAGTCCTCTGCCATATTTGGAATGAAATCATGTAAAGTAGTGTTCCATAAACCCAGACATGGTAAGCAGCAGGAGCTTACAGTCAGGAGACAGCAAAGGCAATACAAAGATGGTGAGATGGGGCAGTGGAAGGGACTCTTGTCCACTGGTGATGTGACACCAAACTGACTCACTGCCTCCCATGAGACTGCAGCCCCAGAAGGGCCACCTATGTCCAAGACAGGGAATGGTAGAAGACAGGAATGCCAGAATCCAGTACGGAAAGACTGATACTCAAAATGAAGTTGGGACACTTTTTTTCTCTGTTTAGTTCTACAATCATTATAAAATGAACTCTTGCCATGAATGTATTGATATACAAGGGTCCAGGTCCCTCAGCAGCCATCCCTACGGAGAGGAGCAGACATTTAGCAGCAAACCTATGCTAAGGTCATGAGGAAAGCCTTGCCCCCATCATCATGTGCACACTGCCCTTTCCTGGCTTTTCACAAGCTGACTTATTCTCTCTCATATCCTTCTTAATGTTTCTGAGACACTTTGTGTAGCCTGATTTTTATCTCAGGTGTACATTAGCAATCCTTTCCCTGAGATGAGAGCTGACTAACGAGTCCTCATTCAGTGTGAGTGATGTCATGAAGAGTGGGCGAGCAGTTCCCAGCTCTGAACCAGTGACTTATTATGGTTGGAAAAAAAACAGTCTTCACTCTCAAAAACTAATTAATTGTTACCATATTGCATCCTGTGATTAAGGAAGCACTTCAGGCACATAACATCTCTCCTGCTGGGGATGAGAATCCTGTGGTCTTTCCCACACAGACCTAGAGCTAGTGGCCCTTGCTTGTGTAGAGCAAGGTGAAAACCCCAAGTACCAGCACAGGCTGGGGGCTGACAGCTGCCCATGCATGGGTGACCAGCTGCCCATGAGCTGGCAATGCCCTTACAGCCAGGAGGCCCAAGAGTATCCAGGGGTGCATTGGGAAGATTGTGGCCAAAGGCGGAGGGAGGTGATCCTGCCCCTCAGCTCCAGTGATGCCACATCTGCAGCGCTGTGTCCAGTTCTGGGCTCCTCAGTACAGGAAAGACAAGGAGCTACTGCAGAGGGTCCAGCAGAGGCCACAAAGACTGAGCATCTCTCATGAGGAGGGGCTGAGGGAGCTGGGCCTGTTCAGTCTAGAGAAGAGAGGACTGAGAGGGGATCTCATTAGTGGAGGTAAATACCCCAAAGGCAGGTGCCAATAGGGTGGTTCCAGACTCTTTTCTGTCGTGGCCAGTGACAGCACAAGGAGCAGTGGCCATAAACTGAAACACAAGAAGTTCTACTTCAATATGAGGAAGAACTTTTTTACCTTGAGGGTGGCAGAGCGCTGGAACAGGCTGCTCAGAGAGGCCATGGAATCTGCCTCTGGAGACATTCAAAACCCACCCAAAGACTTCCTGTGTAACCTGCTGCAGGTGACCCTGCCTTGGCAGGGGGGTTGCACTAGGTGATCTCCAGGGAACCCTTCCAACCCTAAAAATTTCATGATTCAGACCTGCTACAGATTGGATATGGTGGTTGCTGAATAGCCAGGCTGGTTTTAAAACTTACCTCAGGAAGATACACTATTATCTCAATTCACCACAGAGTGCAGAAAGACAGAGATGATCTGTAGGCCACTTCTAGAGCATAATTAGTTTTGTCTAGTTGTGACTTGTTGTTGCTTTGGGTTTTTGTTGTTTGGGGTTTTTTTCTTCAGTCTTAAAAATAATCACTTTCATTAGAAATGCCTATTATCTCTTCAGTGCATGTGCACTGTGCAGTGCAATGTGCATCATCCACATTTAGCTCTCCTTTATTTTCAATCAATTCCTAAACCCTGAGGAGATCTAGCAGCCTTCAAAGCTTAGATCTGACAAAAGATGAAAAGTCATTTAGCACCATGCACACACACACATATGCATGTATCAATATCACCCTAATGCATTGCAAGCTCACAGTGGTTTTGCTGTGCTTTAATTCTCCCAAAATGATTTTCAGAGAGGAAAAAGTGCATTCCCCTGAAAAGTTCTCCCTTACCTCAGTTCCCACACATTTAAGTAAAAATAACATTCCCTTTTTAAAATCAGGGCTCCATTTAGCAGGAAATGAGGGTCTTCCACTGTTGCTCATGTGAATGCTGCCAACAGCTTAAAAGGTTTTGCTCTGGTGGGACGAAGATGGGCCATGATTGAAGGACTATGATTGCAGCACTGCTGTTATCTACTTAGCTGAAGTATGTTGAAATAATTTCTCCCAACCACCCCCTTTAAATCACTGACTTTCCTATTTCATCAAGATTCTTAACAGCTCCAAATCAGAGAGATCCCTGTAGACATCCAATTTACTCTGCACTGTTTTCAGCTGTTTTCTCTCTATTTCCTGCTCTGTGCCTCCTTCTTTGAGCTTTTACTCCTGTCTGGAATTTTGCTGTTTCTATCACTGCTGTAGGTACAGCTCTTCACATTCAGACCTATCCTCTTCATTATACAACATAAAAATTGCATGTAAATGTAAAAAAAAAATGAACAGAGGACTGGAAAACCTGGTGCTGTTAATGACATCAAAGGGCTTTGAGAACAAAGCTCAAAGGACAGGCCCTAATAATTCACCTGTGACCATTTTTCTAAATTCTTATACACTCTAGTGTGAAATGACTGTATTTTATTGTGTTACACTTAACACTTAGACTCTGGCCTTTGGTATTAGTGGGAATGTCCTTCAACTAGAGCTGCTTTTTGTTCCTTTTCTTTGATTCATTAGTTGTTTACTGCAGGCTATTAACTATCCTAGTACTAGCTTTAATCCACAGCCAGAGCCTTTAAATATAATACATCATCAACAGGTAATTGTTCACTTTGAAGTCTTTCCTTCTTTTTTCCTTAGCTGTTTGAGGTGATATCTGAGGCTTTAAAGTCTGGTAACAGAGCACTTCTATCAAAGCACTAAAATTAGTAATGCAAATGTCAAGAAGTTAATTTTCATGCTTTAAATATAAGGATGGCCTATCTTTTCTTTTTCTCTCGTTCTTTCCTTTTTTGTTCTTTCTTTCTTTTATTTGTTTTTACTTTTTTTTTTTTCTTCTTGGAGATCTCCACACTCCAGCTAGAATTTTGGAAAGCTTTTGATGCTTTTGCAACAGTGATCATTTGAGTTTGGATTTGGGTAACTGTGCTATATATAATTGACACCATAAATTCACTAGAATTGGTAGAGTTTTACTTCAGTAGTCCCTCTAGTAGTCAGCTCAGAAATCCAGATCTATAATTCCAGGTGAGAGCCTCTGAACAGACCCTGGCATAAGCACAGGTTTGTGGTGCTGTGCTGATTTCAGAGGTCTTTGACTCAGGTTCTTTGGCTTCATTTCAGGCAGGTCCTTAAGACCCTGATTAAGTGTTCCTATATTTAAGACTTTCCTAAGTGCTGTCTGATACTGTTACACATTTCCCAGAACTAGGAATTTTGTGTGCAAACTTGCAGCAACTCCTGGGCCAATCTCAGATACACTGAGAAATACAGGAATAACACATATAGGACAACTTGACTCTACAGAACCACAGCAGATGAGCCTGGGATCTCTCTCAGAGAGTGTTCATTCATTTGAAGGACTTCTAGGTCTTGAAAATTGAAATACATAGTATCATGGTGAACAGCTGAGATAGTTTTTCTTTTACTTATTCTGTTTCAATCTGTCATGCAGCATTTTATAACTTTGGTCTGTACACAGCCTTGGAAATAACTTCTGAGAAAGAGCTGGCCCATAAATGCAAGTCAGTTGTATTTATTGAGATATAGGGTGTGACATGCTCTGATTATCCATATATCTCTCATTATGTTTTTTTGGGGTGCTCTGACATGTGGCTTCTAGCAGAGGTGTCACCAGGCATGTGGATTATTTTTGTTATTATTATTGTTGTTGATGATGTTGTTATTGTTGTTGTTGTTGTTTTGCTGTTTTACCTTTATTTCTGTTCACAGGCAGCAGTAATCACACACACCACATGTAACAGGCAGAGTGCTGCTCTCCCAGCTCCCAGTTAGCAGTAGAATGAGTGGGGTGACTGAGGCAGTCAGCATGTGGACCCATCTGCTTTGATCATGACACACTCCTGGAAAGCACAGAAAGCGAAGAGCATCCACTTCCCTGCAGATGAAGGAGCTAAGAGCCAAGTTTCAGCCTCATTTCACTGAGGCTTTCATTGTTAAGATGGTAAGTAAATTATGGAAGGAATGTCAAGCCACTGACACCATCACTGTCTGGCTCAGCACAAGAGAAAGAATCAATCCAGCACATGAATTTGGAATAGTGGGGTGCCCTGTGCAGTCCCAGCTGCAGGAAGGGAAGTGTGAGCCTGCTTTGTCTTCCCCTGGTAAGTAATCTGCAGTATCATGAGAGAAATGCACACACACTGAAGAGTTAACATGATGAAAATGAAGTGAACAATATCCTTGCTTTTGGGGAAGATCTAAAAGCTTCTCAAAGGGAAAGTAACAGTTAAAGAGGCTTTATCTTTGCAAGCATTATAAAAAAGGTCGTAAGCTGTATACACTACAAAGGCACTGCCTTTGCCCCTCCATCTCTGTGATTTCTTTAGATTGAAGAAACCTGTTGGCTTGAGTTCTAAAACCCCAGATAAAAGCTTTGATTTGTTAATTAAATTTTTACTGCTATCTGCATTTGATATCTCAGTCAAATTGTATCCGCTTGCAACAACAGAAAAAGTCACATCAAAGGAGAGCTCCACCTCCATGACCTATAATTACAGAATTTACTGCAGTGTGACAGTGGCTGCAAGATGCACCTGCCAGGCAGACCCAGCTTACTATCTGCACCTAAAACAAAGCCATTTCATTCAGCTGGGGTGAGCCAACACATGCTGAACAAAAGGGCTATGTTTTGTCAGGAGCCAGTCTAGCGTAGTGCTTGTCCTGAGACAGACAGGAGCTTCTGAAAACAAGGGGATTTTTCTGTGTTATCACACTAAATCAGGGATAAGGATGAGCTCCCACAGAGAAAGGCAGAAGCAGGAAAAAAAAGGAAACTAAATTGGAATGGGAAGATAAAGGGAATTAAAAAAGAAAAGGAAGAAAAAGGAAAGAAAATTAAAATCCATCTTGGTGGTTGAAACAAAACAAAAATGGAAAAAGCTACTCATAAACAAAACACTGACAAAATATAAGGAGACACAGAGAAAGACAGAGTAGCAGAGAGAAAACAGAAAGGAAAACAAACTAGGTACTATGCATGTATACTAACACATTCACTGGAGTCAAACTTCAGAATGCAGTGTTCTCCCCGTTAAACACCCACACAGGTATGGCAGAAATCCCCAATTTGTGTCGATGCATTCTTTGGCCCTCAGTTGTTTTGCACTATATTTTCAAACAAGCAGAAATGTAATATGGCAAAGACTCACAACATCAGCTTTATTAAACTTGGGAGTCTCCTTGTGAGCCTTAGAAATTACTGTTAATATTTACATTTGGAAAACAAAACACAAAGAAGGAAAATATTAAGGCATTGAATAGACTTGCTGGGTAGGAATTTTTTCTGGAATGATTAATATGCATAAAATATCCATATCACAGAACAGGCATTTTCAGCAGGAGAATAATAATTTTGTTGAAAAAAATTTTTTAGGGAAAACCAATGTGAAAAATCCATGTCTTTCCATTCAGGAGACAATTGTTACTACTGCTTCAGTGATGCAGGGATTTCCAGGCTGGCCATCAAAAAAATAGTTCTCAGTTTGTTTCTCTCCCATGGATTAATGTCCAAGACAACCCTTCCTGCAAAAATAAATGAATAATTTAAAAATAATTCCTCACACATGATGCTTATTTCATTTAGGGGTTTTGTCAGAGGTTCTTGTTTTCTGACCAGAATTCTTTTTGGGTGGTTTTTTGATTTTTGGGGTTTTTTTGTTGTCTTGTTTGTTGTTTTTTTTTAATGAGAGAAAGGGAGAAACCAAAATAGCTCTCTTTGACTTATTTCAGCATGCACCTGGCCTCACTGTAACAGGGAAAAGTTTTCTACTGACTTCAGTGGGCCTAAGATTTTGCACCTTGTATCCCTTTGGCCTCAGCGAGCACTGACTAAACAATGTTGCTGAAAAGCATGGGGTGAGATGTGTGGTGGGATAAAGGGTCTGTAGACATCAAAGGTTTTCTCTGTTTTCATTGGAACTTCAAAACACTGTTGAAATATTTACTAAACCAAACTGATGTGATGTCTCTGAAAGCTTGGATGAAAAGCACCCACTATGGCAAGCTGGGGTTTTAAGCCTGGAGCACTGCCAGGGCATTCCTTCCAACGGCCATGCCCCAAAATTTGGCATCGCCCTTCCTTTTGTCCAATAGTCTGTCCTTCTGTTGTGCTATCAGAGCCATTCTCAGTAGTTATCCACTGATGCAGTGTGGCTTTCCTCTGCTGAGAATAGCAGGAATGCAGTCCCAGCTGAGGACCTGCTCAAATCCCACCATCATCCTCAAACTTTTCAGATGCTGTTTCAGAAATTACAGCCCTCCAAGCCTGGGCTGTAGTCACTCCCTGGCTTTCATCACCACCTAGCAAAACAAGGAGTAACTGGGGAAGACTCTCAGGGATAACTGGGAACACAACAGACTGATCTGTCAGCATCACAAAACAGGTCAGGGCTAAGTCAGAGTTAAAAACTCTTCACCCTTGTTAAATGACTGGTGTTATTTCTGGAGTTGCTCTATATAATAATTTAATCTCGGGAAGACCAGGAGGCAGGCTACAGTCACAGGTCAAGTCTTCACAGCTCCAGCATCAAAGTTGTTCCTGACTCCATGACCTCCACCTTCTCTCAGCCTGGAGAAAAGCTGCCTCAAGAGCTGTTTCCCCCTCCTGAGAATAGAGAGAGTTTCTGGAAAGGATAGGGCAGCAGGCAGCTTTTAGAATCTGTTAGGTTGTGTGTGTCCCAGCTGATCCCCTTACATGGAAAAATTTTTCAGCCTAGTGCCTGTTCCCTCTGCTTCTTCCCTCCTTCCAACCCAGTCCTTTTGGCTTTTACCTGGAAGAAGGCCAAAACTCACTATTTTCAAAAGGTGACTATGAAACTCAGCACAAACCCCATAGGGTACAAAATTAATGTGAGACCAAAAGCAGAGGATTACCACAGCCCACAGCAAATGGCTCTTCTGTCCAAAATCCTCGTGTTACACCAAATTCACAGGCAGTAAGCAGCATGATACCCTGCTGCTGTGAATTCCTGCTGTCAGCATCCTTCACACCCTGGTTGAGGGAGCCTCAGAGTTGGGAGGACTGACACTGCCCGGGTCCTGAGAGCTTCCCCAGAGCAGAAAGAGTTGCACATGAGTGAGAACTGACCTGGTATTCAAGCTGCTGATTCACCATGACAATGAAGGCTGTGGGGCTGGGCTGAGGGGCTGCTGCCCTGTCAGGCATGCAGGGAGCTGGATTTTGGGGGGTGAAGGCAGGATAAGATGCTTCCCAGGGAGGAAGGGGGATGGAGTAGACCCACAGGAGGACAGCAGCAATCTAGTTGTGGAATGGGCAGGTGTGAGATTAAAGACGTGGTGTCAAGGTATTTTGTTTTCAGGTAAAGCTAGAAGCACTCATGAAGCATCTTGCAGAAATAAATACAAATTTGCCTTAGCTGGATTCAGTCTGAGGTCTTGAAGTGGATCTTGATCAGTAAGCCTGAGGACTCCTGCAAAAAATTACCAAAGGACATCTGAAGTGCATAATTTTGCAAGAGTGGTAAAATATTTTTCATTTCCACAAAGACCAAAGGAGCAGAAACACAAACATTGAGTTTTCAAATACTGAGAGTAACATCAAAGGGCAGTCACTAACAGAGAGCATTAAAAGGCACTTTACCCAAACTGTGTGGAGAGTCTTGGATCACATTGTACTGCACAGGTAAGAACTGGTCTATAATTTCTAGAGAGGTCACTGTGCAGCAACCCTCAGGTTTCTGGGGCTCTGTGTGGAGGTGAAACAACAGAGACCATGTCTCTCATCTCTTCATAAACCATGTCCAAGAACAAGTTTACTTTTGTTTGATGTGTGGGTCAAGCTGGTAACAACAAGGCAAGAGCCAAGGGGCAGAGCCTGAGTCCATACTGTACTGCTGGGTTTCCACACCAGGCAAGCCAATCTCCTTGCACCTGGAGCAAGCCAACATGTGAGCAGCATCGATGGCTGAGCACCTCAGAGTGATGATGAAATCATAGCTAAGAAAACAGAGCCAGGCAGACACATCAGAAACTGGAGTAAAATAGCTTCAGAGACAGAGAAATTCCACAGGTGCTATCTGGACATGGAAAAGAGCTATATCTCTTTTGACTGCCCAAATCAAAACAAGGGGAAAATCACCCTAGATTACCTTCCATGGATGTCAATAGTCACACAACATTTAAAAAGCTATGTGTAAAAGAAATGAAAAGCAGTGAGAGCTATTACACACTTTTAAAGTCATTCAACTTCAGTTTTGAAAATATATCCACAATCTATTTGCCTGAAAGCGGAGTGCTGTGATCCTTGTTTACCAAGTAAAACAAACACTCTGTACGGCACGGGTAAATGACCCACAAATGCAAGCCTTTACAAGCCTCCTCGTTACAGTGAGATCAGAGTGTGCCATGTGTGGCTATCATTTTCTCAGGGCTTTTTCTTCTCCTCTTCCTGCTTTTTGTCAAAGCTCCTGGCTTCCCGTCTGCTTTCTATTTGCAGTGGTTAAAGGGAGGAACAAACGCACACACAATTAGTTTGGAGTGGGGCAGAAAAGCGGATTAAAGTGCAAATAAATATTAACCAGATGAATTGCTCTCTCCAACGCACGTCTTCATGAAAAGACCACGAAGGATACACAATTATGTAGGTACCTCAATTGTATCTAGTTTTGCAGAAAAAACTTTGCCATAGACCATAAGACCCATATATAGACATTAATTTTCTTGGTTCTCCTTGCAAAGAAGCAAAAAAGTTGATACAGGGCACAATTTTAGAATATTTTCTTCTCATCAAGAAAACATCAATTTTTCAGTTGTGCCAACTCTGCCCCATGACCCTTAGGACACTTGTGCCTGTCCAGGTATGGTTCTTGGTTTGTATTTTTTCTTTCTCAAAATTCTTAATCAGTAACATATTACAGCGGCCTGAGTGGGTCGCTGCTGGTGAAAGAGAGACGGTGAATCTTGTATCTTGATCAGAAGGCTGAATTTATTAATATATGATATATACATTATAGTTATACTAAAAAGAATATAGAGAGAGGTTTGCAGAGCAGCTAGCTAAGCTGAGAAGAGATAGAAAAGAATCCACAACAAAGTTGTGTCCAGGGACTCAGTCCCCTGGCTTGCACTGATGATTGGCCCTTAATTATAAACATAGAAAATGAGCCAATCAAGGTGAATCCTATTGCATTCCACAGCAGCTGATAATAATTGTTTACCTTCTCTTCGGGGGCCTCTGGCTCCCGAAGACACAGAAATATGAAAGAAAAGGATTTCTGTGGAGAAATGTCTGCGACATCTCACCTTTCTAAATTGTATAAAAATAAAAGAAAAATGCTGATGTGGAATGAACAGGAAATTCCTTCACCTATAAAATATAGAATACTAATAATTCACTAAAACAATCCTACAGTATAAGAAAATTGCAAGAAACAATGTAAAGAGAATTCAAGTCCATGCAGCTGAGTTTCAGGAACAGTCCATCAGCTGAAGTTGTTTCTTTTGGACATCTGAGAGTCCTTTTTGGTCCTGAAACAGCATAACACAATTTTAAATAATTTGAAACAATTTGAACAATTTTTAGAATGTCCTTTTCTGGCCCTTCAGTGCTTCAGCACTTCAGAGCTGCTGCCCGCCTATTTTCAATCTTTTTTATTTAATTTTTAAATTTTTTTTTTTTTTTTTTTTTTTTTTTTTTTTTTTTTTTTTTTTTTGATCCAAAAGCAAAAGAGCAGCAAAAGAGCAGAGCAATGCCAGAGAAGGAAAGGCCCTGGGGGCCCTGGCCCATACTGGACCAGGAACCCCAAAACTGGCTCACACAGGGGGACCCGGACCGGTAGGACAAACCAGAACTCCTAGAAACACAAGGAGGCCAAATGATGGCCCTGGCCCAGGAACCTCCTGAGCCCAGCATCCCAGGCCAAACTCATGAGGAAGGCTCTGCATTCCTGCTGCAGGCCTGAACCCGGCTGCTAGCACAATGGCAGCACGGGTAGTGAGACGCTTCCTTTCCCCTAAACCACTGAGGCATGCCAGCAGCAGGGAAATAGAAGCTGCCCCGAGAATCTTCATCTCGGGTCTGGGAATGTTTGTTTCCCACAGCATCACGGCACCACCCCCACTGGGCTGGGGACCAAAGGCAAAACTTTCGGGAGCCCCCTCCCCCTCGCCGCTAGGGCACAAGAGAGGCGGCGGCCTCCATGGGACAATCCCCGAAAAACCACCCCCCAAACCGCCGAGCTTGAAAGCTGGCAGCCGGACTGCCACAACAGTGAGCTGGCGGGCAGCCCCTGCTCCACTGAAGGAGAGACCAGCCTCCAGGGCGGCTGCTGGGACGTCCGGTGGAAGCATCGGGGAGGGAGCCGGAACCGGGGGGGGAACCGCGCTGAGCGTGGGATCCGCCGCGGACTGCTCCGAGGGTCCCGCGGGCTCAACTCCGTTTTCTGCTGCTGACTCTGGGGTCTGCTGTGGAGGCGGCGGGGACACGCGGGAACACGCTGGTGCTGCGTCCTTGGGCTCTGAAAACGGCGGCGGGCACGGCACGGGCACCAGCGGAGCTGGGAGGAGCGGCGAAGCGTCGCTGTTGCTTAGCAACAGGTCAATCGGCGGAAGTGCTGTCTCTTCGGCCTTCTCCGACACAGGCTCTGGCGGGGGCAGGGAGGCCGGTGCAACCGCGGGCGGGACCTCCTGGAGAGGCGGAGACGGGATCTCCTGGAGTGACGGCTCTAGCAGGGCCGTGGAGGAAACCTCGGAGACCGGTGCCGCCCCCGTTTCTGAAGGTGGAGTCTGAGAGGCCGGCGCTGGCTTGAGCGGCCGCTCCCATCCCCCCGGAGAGAGAGAAGGGGGGGAAGGAGACGACTCCATCTGAGCATGCTCCGGAGCAAGAGTAAAAAAAACTTCTTCGCGCCGCGAAGTTTCGCCCCCCCCCGCCGTGAAGCAGGGGGGGCTGGGAAGAAAAATGTCCTCCCCCACCGCGTCTTCTGCCAAAGGTGGTGGAAACGGAGCTTGGCCATAACAATTAGAGATCCACTGAAAACAAGCTGCTCTGCGTTTCAGGACAGGGAAAAGCTTTATCAATGCTGGGTAGATAGAAGGCAACACGCGTCCCTTACTGAAGACACGCTGGATAATCGAGTCCATGCACTCCCAGACAAAAGCATCTAAAGCATATAAGACATCAGCAAAGAACCCAAAAAGCTTTGCCCATCGAAAGAATTCATAGATATCTGTTTTTGACAAAAAGAAACCGTCTTCCCTGCACCAATGTTTCCAGAGGGCTATTATTTTCTCCTCTGAAGGGGAGAATTGAATCTCTTCTGGCAAGGCATGGGTCTGCCATACAAACAGCCACAAGCTACGAAGGGCTGGTTCATCAGGGATAGAAAAGTGAACAGTACCTTTTGAAAGAGTCCAGCTTGCTCTGGCCAGCTCCACAGGTCTGCTGCTCTTTTCCATCATCTTTCCTGATGGTTTTCCAGAAGAAAGATTCTCTTGTGGTCAGCCTTGGCTGTGAACTCTGTCCAAATCAGGATCTTCGGTTCTTTAGCTCCTGGGTTGAATCCACTTTCTGAGGTCACTTCAAAGCAACCCTCAAATGCTACACATACAGGATTTTTACCCAGTGCAGCAATTTTGCTCCTCTGGTCTTATCAGATTAATTTTTGCTCTGACACGAGGGGTCACCAGATATTACAGCAGCCTGAGTGGGTCGCTGCT
The DNA here is from genome assembly GCF_027887145.1 of Ammospiza caudacuta. Taxonomy (NCBI): domain Eukaryota; kingdom Metazoa; phylum Chordata; class Aves; order Passeriformes; family Passerellidae; genus Ammospiza; species Ammospiza caudacuta. The sequence goes on from NC_080593.1 coordinate 102,977,298, forward strand.
GGTGAAAGAGAGACGGTGAATCTTGTATCTTGATCAGAAGGCTGAATTTATTAATATATGATATATACATTATAGTTATACTAAAAAGAATATAGAGAGAGGTTTGCAGAGCAGCTAGCTAAGCTGAGAAGAGATAGAAAAGAATCCACAACAAAGTTGTGTCCAGGGACTCAGTCCCCTGGCTTGCACTGATGATTGGCCCTTAATTATAAACATAGAAAATGAGCCAATCAAGGTGAATCCTATTGCATTCCACAGCAGCTGATAATAATTGTTTACCTTCTCTTCGGGGGCCTCTGGCTCCCGAAGACACAGAAATATGAAAGAAAAGGATTTCTGTGGAGAAATGTCTGCGACAGTAACACTCTAATCAAAATCTCTCAGCAGCTTCCCCTTTGCACTGATGGTCTTCTCCTTCCCCCAGCTCCTGCATCAACAGTGATATTCTTCCTTCAAAAGCCTCCTGTTCTGAGATGTCAAATGCTGGCTCAGCATTCCTGCACACCTTCACCAAGGCAGCCCTCAGCACTTCAGTTCTCCCCTGAAGAGAGTGGATCTCATCTTCCTCCCTGAATGCCCACTTGCCTTCAGACTCCAATCCCCACCATGTACTCCCTCTTATCCACCTCAAATATCCCCTGGTCACAGCAGGACACTCGCCATTTCATCTAGTCTGTGGTGTACTGGCACAAATAAAGCTCTGTTTCAGGATTTGAGAGAACAGATGTAAACAAGCAGGTGAGATTTTCTGTCCAGTCCCTTTTCTACTATTGCATCCTTGAGAGAAAAGCAGCAGTGGGTAAAACAGTAATTTGGCATATGTACTTCATTGCTTATCAGCTCGTTTGCTCAACAACAAAGACAGGAAAATGCTGTGGGGGTCATTACACCAGGAGAAGGCTCAGAAAACCTGGAAGTCTGTGATGAAAATCATTTAAATGGCATAGTCAATGATTAGAATGAGTGTCTGTTGCAGTAAATGGGAACATATTAAAGTGGCATGGGAAGTTTAATCGGTGATTGATCTCCCAACAATTACCTTGCTTTCTAAATCCCTCCATATCATTTAACGAGGTGATTTCAATGTTCTAATAAAATGTGGCAGGGGAATGTTTCCAGATGTCCAGTGTGTAGGGAAATAAATGCTTCTCTGAAACCATAATCTGTGCATTAAACCAACCAACATTGTCCTCTGATTGAGTTACACTTCTGTCTCAATTACAGAGGAAGGAGTCACTGAAAAGTCATTAGATTTTTTTAAATCCTTTCAAATTATGTCAATTTTATACAAAACAAAAATCCTCCCTTTCTCTTGATTTCTTGGCAGATAGCACCATCATTTCACAAGTGCTGAAATATCTGCTTTTACAATATTTCCCTAAAACGGGTTGCTTTTTCGTCCATTAGAAATGGGAAACATTGGTACTTGTGATTGAGTCCTTTATCTCTGATCACTGCTAAAATGAGACCAATATGAATAAGCTCAGCTGTCAAACTACACTTTGAGAACTGAGGAAAAGGTTGTGATGAAAAGTCCAGGACATCAGGAATCTCACCAGATCAGTCTGCTTGTCAAACATGCCCTGCAGCTGACACTGGGAGGTCACTAGTGCTCCCAGCCCACTGCACAGCACTTCTCCAGCATGAAGATTGACTCTTTTAGAAAATTGTTTTTCATTTACAAGGGTGCCTTCTACAACTGCAGGTCTAATTTCCGTACTTCAAAGAGCTCCTGCTGAGGTGTTCACATGACACATCACCAGACTGATGCTGGTGTACAACACGCAGAGCAGCCATTGCACTGTGACAGAGGATGTCTGTGAGCAGTGCTGACTTCTCATACACCCCTGGGTAACTGTAGGGGATGACCCATGGCTGCAGCATTTGCCCCGGGTTTTCCAGACCTGTCCCCCACAAATTAATATCCTTCAGCCAACACTTAGGGTCAACTTCATGTTCTTTAGAGTATTTTGATACCAAACATCTCAGAGGAGTTCTGGTCTGTGTACATATCTGTCAAAAGCAACTCAATGCCTTCATGGTTGAGGGCAAAACTAACCCCCTCACTCTTTTGCCTCTCTCTTCACTACCTGCATTTTTGGGCAGTGACACATAAATACTGCTGTGCACAGGATCCATGTCTATTTTCCATCCACTTGAGACTGGATAGTTTGTCTTTGTCTGCATTCACCCATCAAAACCAAGTAAAAACCCAACTAATCCATCCAACTAAGCTGAGGTCACACCACGTCTTAATTTCAGAGAGTGCAAACAGAGCCCTCTTAGCAGAGAGAAAAGAAGAAAATAGTGGCACACTTAACCCCCTCTGCCCTGTAAATAGTTTTGTTAGCTCTCAGCTATCACAAAAGCATATCCCACATTGCATATGGCAAATATTAACCAGGTATTGAGTGCAGTTCTATTCAGAGGACAGTAAGTAGTGCATTAGGTACTCCAGGTTAGCTGTGCTTGGATGTGAGAGTCTATATTGACCTGTTAAAGATTGTGAAGGAGGAAGAGAATACTTTCAATGGTCTAGCAGGTCAGTGAGTGCTTAGTGCCACAGCTAAGAGCTCAAGGGGGATAATTAATTCCATTACTTTGAATGGTATCTCAGTTGAACAAACTGAAATGTGCAACTGAGTTTATTTTAGAAATGATAAAAAATTATGCTGAAAGCAAACTTTTTGCGTGAAGTATCTATCATATCCAGGGAGCCTGAAATTATAGAATATATTTACACAGATTGTTCACTTTAATATGCTGTCAAACAGTGTGAAGGCCAAGATGTAGATAAAATTTCCCTTTCTCTTCCCTTCCTATGATACAGTGATATGAACCAAATGATAATACATGAAGGAAAACTTCTTGAATTTGCCTACCCACATCATTCATTTGCTTAACTTTGTGATTAATAATTTCAGTCATTAGTGAATACTCAACAAATAAGAATGTTGTGAAATCTGATCTTTTGAAACTGAGGTCCCTGAGCATTCTTTTTCAGTGTGTAAGAGGATGCAGTACTGCCTGATCTTCAAAGTCAAAAGCCAATTAAGCTACAATCTGTGCATTTTGTTTCTACAAAGCTAATTCCTTCATAGACCTTTTTTGGTGTATAGCAGTCTTACTACCATTAGCTATTGCTGATAGACAATACTTGAGCTATATCTGTTTTCTGTTCATTAACTTGGGCTAAGTAATTCGTAGTGAGCATTTTTCTCTATCCTGGAGGGTGGGGGAAGAAGGATTAAGGGTTAAAAACAGTTACATCAATGCACTTTGTTTCTCACCAAAAAAAAAGGAAGCATGACACTCTGCAATATTATCTGCATTTCTAAGACCAAACTAGAATGTCCCCACCTGAGAGTGGGGACAGTGTCTTGTTCTTGCAAGCAACTAAACCTCTCACTGGTCTTTCTCAAGAACATTTAGCAGAAGAAACTCTGTAAACACCAAATTTCCATAGATATAACACCAGGTTGTGTGCAACCCACACCCCCACCAGTGTACTGTATACCCTCCAGTCATGCTAAATTTTTCCTACCCTTTCATATCTGTGAGGACTATCTGGAGATGTATATTTTATTCATTTACAGGTTTAATCCAAAAAAGAGGACTCTTAAAGAGGTGGAATTTACCTCAAACTGGGCCACACCTTTTAGAAATGGCAGCCTTGCTTGTGGAAGTACACTCTTTCACTCGCTATGCAGAGGTCCCAAACCTACAACTTTGTCAGTTCCAGGCTCCATTTCTCCATTCCTAGATACAATATCTTTTCATGAGCTTGTTTAGGCACCAGTTCATTCTATTACTGCTGCCCAGTTGCCTTCTGCTATAGCTCCCTGCTATAGCAAGAGGCAGAACAGCAATGTAAAAGCAGCGATGTATCTCAGGAAGCAAGAGAAAATGAAGAGAAAACAGATTAAAAATATATCAATTAAAGCAGGAATTCAAAACAACATTGAAAAAATGTTATAAAAATGGTTCCACTTAAAGAAATTGTTTATCTCAATTTGCATGGATGGGAGCCACTCTCTTAATTTGCAGGTAATGAAAAATCAGTTAACTATAAAGTACATGTGGAAGACATTTAAAGTTCAGGGAGCAAAATAAGAAATACTGCTGTCAGAAGTGAGGCAAAGGTAGAGACTGGAGTCAATCAAACTGAAATTATTCACAAGATTACAAAGCAGTATATAGCTGTTATGTTGGACAATTTTCACAACATTTCAGTCACAAGGGAGTACACATTTCAAATTTGTCACTTCAGGAGACAATGGCTACATGGAATAGCCCAGCAAAAATCCTGATGTAAGAGGAAGAGTTTTATTAATGTGAAACAGTCCAGAGTCCTCTGCTGATCATAACAAGTACAATTAAAAGTTATTCCACTGATGAATAAAATGCTTCTTTCACTTCAAAACAGGCTACTCTAAGGGAAACTGTGCACTGAGTAGACATTCATCCTCAGTGTTTTGCTTTATTAAAAGCTCAACATGAAAAACTCTAAAGAATTGCAATAAAATAATTTGGAAATCTTCAGGGATATCTTAAGCCATGCTTCAAACAAGACCCCAGGGCAAAAAAATTAGAAAACATTAAGATTGATGAGATAAGAGTGATCCCACAATTATACAACACCTCAGGAGAGGTGCACATTTCACAGAGCACAGTTGCAAGATCTATCGTTGCATCAAAGAGAGCTGCATATAATAGCAAGACCAGAGAACTCCAAACAAAACTGAGAGCCATACAGGAAAAGTGGCAGTGTGATAAAGCAGAGGAAATCCAGCTGTATGCTGATAAGCATGAAAGGGTTTCACGAGTCAACACGAAGAGGCCCTGCTCCAGTGGCTCTGGTCTAATAATGAGCAAATTGCTCGCAACTTTCAGTCCTCTGTAGGACAACTGGAAGAAAAGGCTGGAAGGCTCTTGTTTGCTGCAGCTTGTGTTTGCACTGCCAACACACAGCCCAGTTGCTAAATATTCACCTCAAAGTCTCTGCCATGTTTCAGAGGGTTGTAAGAACTTTGATATTAGTATTTGTTTCAACAAGATGAAAGTCATGTCCCCAGCTGCCCCTGCTAAGCTGCAAGAGCCTCTGGCATTGCTGTTGATGGATAATCACAGTGTGCAATGCGGAAAGACAAGCAAACCCAAAGTTAAAGGGAGCCACCACCTTCAAAGAAACGGCATTTCTATCTTCAGCTCAAATACTCACTGTGGGTGAAAGGCATGAAGATTGCCAATGAATTTTACTAGCATTTAAAGAGACACAGGGATTATTATTGATACTTTTTGAGTTATTTTATCTCTGACATGTTAAAATTTGTGATTAGTCTTAGGACTGCGAGCTGGCAGCAAAGTGCATTAACTTTCAATGGCTAAAAGATAGATCTAAAATTCAAAGTGGAAATAAATGGAGTCAATTATGCATTGGAAAAAGACATTAAGGGAAGTGGTAAATTTTTCATATCTTTGGTCTCTAAATCATTGTTTAATAACTTCCTGAAAGAGGTGTTGCAATTTAACAAAAACTTGCTGGATTCACTAATGGAATTATGTGACGATGTTCCTTGGTCTGTGAAAGCTTAAAAGAAAACAACTTGTTGGCCAGTAAAAGTGTTTCCAAACTCAAATTTAAATGTTTCCACTAAGCGAAACCTTCTGCCAACCCCCATCCCACAGAAGTTCTCAGAACTGCGTCGAAATGCAGCTTGCATTGCATGGAGGTCTTCTGCTGGCCCTCTGCGGTAGGGAGCAGTGGATCCTGATCCATCAGGGAAGGCAGAGGTCAGGACTGGCAGCTACTAATCCCAAGGACACATGCATCTAGCCAGGCTTTGGTGTGTGCACATGGAAGTCTGCTTCATTACATCACTCTCTGGAAGCACAAAAGGGATATTGCTTTGACTCTGAGTCACTGGGGTAAGCAAAATCTCGACTTTATAAAACGATAACTCTTCCGTACAGGGGAATGTTTTCCATATGCTGTGGGATTAAAACTACAGCATCATATAACAAAGAGTCATTTGGATAGATACATCCTGCAAAAAACCTTATTTCTATGAAGAGCTACATAAAAAATTAAAGAGAGGGAGACCTTTTGGTCTGCATTCAACCCTTAATACCTTGAAATAAAACCTTAAATTCTTTTGGCAACTTCAAGTGTTTCTGATGAGAGATGGAAAAAAAGTAATGATTTTTTTAAGGAATACTCACACTTTTACAACTAAGGCCAAAAATAATTATTGTATTGATTTAATTGAAGCATGTCCTTATCAACAATACGCCCCCACACCCCTTCCCCATAATATCATGGAATAATCCATGATATATTTGCAGGAGATAAAATATTTGGGTTGAATGACAAATCATGTCTCAACAAGAAAATTTTGCCATTTAGAAATGTAAACCTGGTAAAACAGCTACCTAATTTTTACACTTTGTATTCCTCTGCATCATCCTTTAGCTTCTAAATGCTCCACCATTGCCTCACAAGTCAAAAAGCCCACTGTTACTGGCTGCATTCTCCATATGCAATGCAGGGTACAACCACACCATTCCCTAAATTGTAAACTTATTCTCATCAATACACTATAAAATCTGGACTCCTTAAATCATTCATTTTATAACTTAAATCGAGGGCTCAAAAAGCTCTTTTTATAAATTTGCCAATATGCTTTAAAAATAAAAAAAAGGTAATATTAAGTTACAAATTCCTAGTTTTGCAGTGGTATTATGAATGCTACTAACAGTCTAACTCTGATATCTATGTCAGCATCATAGCAGTTCATTTCAGCCACTACATCACAACCAGAACTTTTTTCAGAATCATTGTTCCCTAGTATAAATCTCACATACTATAAAAATGACCTAATTTTTCTACTGCTAGACATAAAACTTAATCAAATAAAAGCACTTCCAAGGCATCAGTCTCTAGGATATACCTGATCTGCAGTAGGACTATTAATTAGCATTCGTCAGAGAGCAGATTCCTGCAAGACATTCCTACACATAAAAACTTCCTTGGTCATTCAGAATTCTTTATTTTCCTTTATTTTGCTTACAATTTATTGTTTAAAATTCAATGCTAGTCCTATGCCCTTCTTGCCTTAATCCTTCATTAGCTTTCCTTTGGAAGAGTTCTGCCCTTCCAGGCATCTCAGGACACCAGGAACAGGTGAATATCACCAACATATTTTACAGCTCAGTAAACTAAGAAACACAGCTGCTTGCTCAGGGGTTTTACAAATAAGAAGATAAAATGAGATTTAAGGCAGAAAGAGATCCTAGTCATAAAATTGTGAGTACAACTCCAGTTTCCAGATTCCTTTCCTCCAAGCCAATGCAAAAAAAAAAAAAAAAAAAAAAAAAGGTACAAGATTTGAGGCTATGGATTAAGATTCAAATATCTCTTCAAACTAGAGTATTTCAAATTTACAACACAGAGGTATTAAACTGACACAATTTCTCTATGTAGACTCCAATTACCCTGTATTCAAGAAGGAGAGAGTTTCTCTGGTCCTATCTGTTGTTAACAAGATGTCATGTTTTGAAAAATTATGCTTCTTCATGTTTTTTTTAAATAAAGAAAAAAATTCAAACCAAGTACATTTAAAATCCAAAACTGACAGAAATTGAGAAGGGAGATTACATTTGTGCAGAGAGAAGCTCATTCCTCTTGACTGATTTTTGTTAATATTGATCACAGTGCTTGTGAATTTGCTAACAGCTTAAAAATATATATATTATAAAATATTCTAAGTCTCCTAAAACTCTTTACAAATACTAGGAGACATGAAAAACCAGGGTTTAAGAAGACTTCAGTAACAATGTGGGAAGAAGAGCTAGAGTCGGCATCAGTAAGATGATGCTTATTTCCTCCACCTCACTGGTGGTTCACCTTATGGGGGAGGCTCTGGTTACTGAGTGAAAGAAGTAAATATCTTGTTTGGTTCATCTCCTGTAGGCTTCATACAAACATTGGGAAGGGAAACTTGAAGAAGCAGAGCTCTGAGTGACCAGGAAGCTTTGCAGGCCACCCTGAGGAGGCTGCAGCTCTCCAAGTGGCTCATGACAGGCATGATTAATGTAAGTGGAGAACTAAAAAGCTAAAGCTGTTTGCTTGAAAGGACAATACATTAGAGACTTCCTGGCTTCTAATGGGTCCTTATCCACTACTGTAGTGTACCTTCTGGAGCCCTGGAAGAATGTGTCCTGTCATTCCCAGCAGCCTGTGGCACATGGAGGGTCTGTATTTAACCTGCAAGAGAGGGCATACACAGTGAGCTGAGGAAACCAAAGGGATGGGAGGGACAAGTGAAAAGAGGACATGGCATGTGAAATTTGAGGACAGTTGCTTGCACATTTTACACATTCTGGGGATATATTTCATAAATCAAAAGCAGCCTGTGTGCAAGTTTTCCTCATCAGCATAATCCACAAGTGTGACAGTGACTCTAGAAATGTCATCCCAAAGTCAGTGTTTTTATCAGCAGCAGGTGTTTGCTGGTACAGACCTCCTTGCCTGCTTATAACCATCACAAAAGACATACTCCAAGACTCATTTTAAACTGAAGATAATGCCCAACTAATACACTGGCTCCAAACAGCCTTGGAATTTGGTTAAGTGTCAGTTCAGCTCTGAACACCCAGTTGCTAAGAGCATATTCTCACTGGAAAATTTTAAGGGCTTCTCTAGGTGTTTGGTGCCCTGTAGTTGGCATAATTTCAGTGGTTACTGAAAATACAATGAAGGTAATAAGAAATATTACTGCCTGAAGACCTGTAGAAAGCGAAGGGAGACAAACATCCTTTGATCAGCATCGAACTCCAATTTATTGATCCAAAAGGCATGTTTTTATAACTGTGTTAATTAAGTTCATACATATTGCAAAACCCAAGCTCACCATAGGCTACAGATCAAACACTAACCCCTCCCTTTGTTTTCAATACCTGTGGTTTATTTATTGAAACCAAGATTTGTGTTCTCACCCTGATATGAAGGGTTTTCAAAACCTCCATGTCTGTTCCCAAAACAGCCAAGGACAGAATGTTTACCTGTTATGAGAAGACTGCCTGAGAATTCTGCTGTTTACAGAAACATGCCTGGGAAACAGGCTTGAGAATTAGCTGCTTACAGCTGCCTTTTACTTTTCCATCAGCTGTATATTTCCATGGCCTTTCTTCCTTCAAGGCATGTCCGAGCAAAATTCTCCAACAAAGACCACACAGCTCATACCAGGTGGGCTGTGCAACACAACAAGATCATTTACAGCAGAGAGCAGAAACTTCATTTCAGCCTTTAGGCTTGTGACTTGGGAGAAGCTGTGATGTGCATATATGCAGTGGAATTTGGGTTTACAGTACAAAGCCCAAAGATGGTCAGTGGCAGTCAGCAGCACCAAGCAGTTCTGTCTGCAGGTTCCTGATCTCCCCCCTTTGAGTGTTTCATCCTTCCCCAGGCTGCCATTCTCTCAGTTCAGCCCAAAAAGTAGTTGTTGGAGCCAGCAACTGTAAAGCCAGTGAGCCATCACTGTAAAGTGATAAAGCTTTACAGTGAGCCATCATTGTAAAGAGAGGGTGATGAAATTGTTCTTATTACAACAACTCTCTCTTACACACACACTGAAAAAAAAAAAAGGTTTACGGGACAACCACTTACAGACTACAGCCATACAGCCAATCAACAGGGTAGCAAATGGTGGTGAGGTGAAGGTGGGAGCAAGTTGTCAAAACTTCCTCTCTACCAGCACCGTCAGCAAAGCCAATACAGTCCTGAATTTACATCTTAAATCTTCTAGAGCATGATCTGACTGACAGAAAAGCTGGTCTATGCTTAAATGCCTGAATGAAAGAGACCTTAATCTCTTTCTCTCTTAGTTGTGACTTGGAATAATAAAAACATTTTAGACAGAAGCATGATTGTTATGTTGATGATGTCCCTTCAAGTATTTACAGAAGTTGTGCCAAGATACCACAAGAAAGGCCGAGCATAAAGTATTTCCAGCACATCAAAAAGCAGGAAGCATGGGAAATCTTGCCACTAGAAAAGCCTGATCTCATGGGATTTCCAGCTCAGTTGCTTAACTCTTGCTGTCCCAGCAGCTCAGAAAGTAGATTTGCCTCAAATCTGCAATCTCAGTGATTCACAGTAAAGCTGACAGAGAAGTGGTGGAAATCATGATGTTGAGAGAGTTTGAGTCTTTTCACTGTTTGAGCTCAAGGAAAGCCACAGATATAGTTGTTTAATTCAACTGCCAATGTGAGTTGCTCTCTCACAAACTGGGGCTTGGGGTAATTAAATCTTTACAGCTTGATGAGGGTGTGCATTTTGCTGTGCTCTGATGGTCTGTATGCCAGGGGAAGAGGCCAGTGCAGGCCTGGATGGCAAGCAAACAAAACTACATACAAAAGTGCCTGTGGTTTGTCCCACAAATCACATCATACAGGAACTACTTTCATGTCTGCTTTTGGAGCTTCTGGGAAAACTGGCACTGCTTCAGAGCCATCTACATGGGGTAAAGCAGCCAGTACAGCTGCCTTGGGACAAGCCCTGCAACAGGGTGCAAGGAAAGAGATAGAGGGCAGCAATTTCCACTTTGCAGGGTTTGCACCAATTAAATCTTCCATTTAAACAGGAGGTAATAACCTATAGATAGTTTGTAGAAAGAGTATATCAGCTGCTGGGAATAATGATGTCTTTTAGCAGCTTAGTTGACAGCCTGGTAACCCAGCTACAAGCTCCTGACAGATCAGGAACATCTGAGTTCCCATGGGACCTTGTCCCCTGACCTCCACCTGCCTTGCTGATGGGGAAATCCTGCAGCAGACTCCTGATCCACTACCTGCCTAGCAGTTAACAGGGACTGCTTCAACCAGCCTAAGTCTCCAAAGCTTTCAAATTCCCTTGGGAACCTTGTCTAGCAATACAAGGGAAAGGAGCCTTTCTCATACAAAATACCTTGTATCAAAACAAAACTGTGCAAACAACATGTCCTCTTCAATGGCTGTGTGCTGGTCTCCTACCTTCCACCCTCCAATCTCCAGCTGCTAGGTGACCAAATCCCATTAGACAATTCTCTCCATGCTTCAGCAGGAACTTCCTTAGAAGACTGTCAGTAAATTCTTATTTCTGTATGGCAAATCAAAGAGGGCTATTTGCATTACCTTAGATAGGCAACTAAGTAATGTAATTTGTTTTGGGAAATCAGACCCTTACACAGCAGGTCTTTAATTTCAGTTCGACCTTTTAGGGTTGACTTATGAGAAAAGTGAATTCCAGTGCTCTCACATCCCTTTTCTCCTCCTCTTCCTCGCTGCAATGGGCTAAGCAACAGCATTGGGAGCAGAGCTGTTGCGCACCTCAGATGCAGGTGTTACCCCCAGCAAAGAAATCAGTGAATTCTCAGGCCATGAATACACAGGCAGACCTGTGTATTCAGACCCCTTATTCTAGGAAGCATTCCTAGAATAAGGGGTAATGGAAATGAGTTAAGATTTTCCTTTCTACATGATCTCAGCTAATGTGCACAGGGAGAAGAAGAAACCTCTCATACTTGCATGTACCTCCCATGTTTCTCAATGGTCTGTAAGGCAGATGCCCTTTATTAACATGAAAAAGACACTGACCTGTTTTCATTTCTTCAATTATTCCTCCTGTCTCTGCTTTCTACTGTGGTTGAGCTGTCTTTGGCTAGTTGACCAATCTGAAGCATTCACATAAATATTGTCAGGCTTGTAATTTTTTACCTCAGCGTGTGCAGACCCCTCATTTTTTTTGTTACTCATAAATCTGGTCATCAGTTCTCATGATGTCTTAAAGGTATCTCATGTCTTAGGGTTTTTTTAAGTCTTTAACTCATATTATCTATTTGCCTTTGACAAAAACTCCATGTTACTGATGGACTTGCATCAGAATGGAAAGGAAAACTATTGAATTAATGAGGAAAAAATCAGAACCAGAGGTTTTAGCTAATATTTCAGAGCTAACTTTTTAGGTCTATTTTAGCTAACATTTCTATTCAGGTTATTGCTTCAGCCATCAAAATAATCCCTACATAAGGTAAATCCTGAGACTGAGATATTTGTTTCATGGACATGATAAGTAAGTAAACTTAACTATATGAGTTTAACATCCTAATGAAGCTGCATCTATTGAAATTGAGGTCTGAGCTGGATAATCCGTGAATGACTGAATATAACAGTGTCCAAGAGGTTTACAGCAAAGGGTTAGTAGAACATGCAGACTCAAGCTGCTGAACATCTGAGGTGATTAAAAGTGTGTGTTGAGGTTGAAGCCATCTCCAGATCACATAATTTTACAGAGCCATTTAGGAGCAATGAAAGAACAGGTTACACAGACTGCAAGATGAGGGGATGGACAACAAAGGAGCAGACTATAGGAATGCAGGGAATAGTTATCTCCTAACCTGGAGCAGAGCAAAGGCATGCTGCTGTGCCTTTAGACACAGCCCCTTCAAGAGACAGGCTGGTGTAATCTGGCGTGCTCCAGAGCAAGGGCAGGACTAATCCTCTTTCAGCTTGACTCAGTCTCACTGCAGACTCAGTTGCTGAAAGAAAATTTATTGAATGGCTGTAATGTCACCAAGTATCTCAGCCCCAAGGCTCAATGGGTTTAAAATTAACTGAAGCAAGCTGCTCCTAAATCAAACTAAGGATTCACACCACATTAAGATTTGTTTGAAGTTAAAAGTGTCAGAAAAGCCCCATGTTTCAGCAAACAAAGATGCCCTATGAGAATACAGTAGATTTTTGCTGTGCATTGTGTAGTATGGTACTCAAGACATTGCTTGGGTGTAGGCATGTACATGCTGATATGTAGGTACAAAGACTTGTGTACTAACATCTTTATGTGTTTGATAATTGCCTTAATTTTTGCCTTGCTGAAGATTATTTTAATTAATATGGAGACAGTCCTAATTACAGCACATGCAGGGCAAAACAGACTAAGCCAAGCAAATGTTGCTTCCCTGCCTGATAGAGAACTTCTACCACAAGACACTCTGGTCAAAGAGAACACACCCAAAATGTCATCCAGTATCCAAACCACATGCTCTTCTCAGAGAAGAGCATAGTCATGAGAATATAACTACAGAATAGTACATTGAAAGTTGCATGACCATGATATTCACAGAGATACAGCTGGGCATAAGCTTCATACTTTCAGCAGAAATTTTCAAGCCATTCAAGGCAGGATTTTGCCAAGAAAATGAGGGCACAGCACAAACCATTATTAGGCCTTGTTGAATGCAAATATACGTTTCCAAGAATAAAAAGTGACCAGAAAGTCTGGAAAGAAAGTATTGGTACAACATAAAACACACAGCACAAGAATGCCTGTGATGTGAGGGACAGAAGGTTAAGTCAATCTTACTGCAGTTAGAAAAGCGATAAGAGGTACCACAGGCATTGGGGAAAGTAGGAATCTTAAGAAATCATCAAATCACAGGACTGGGGATTGTTACTCGATTCCTTGAATAATCATCAGGATCCTTTTCAATTTCTGAAGCAGCATAAAGGAAGAGGCAGGTGAGATGATGCCAATGTCTGTAATTAAGTGAGGATTCATTCATACTCAGAAACAAAAGCATTTTTCATCCATTTAAAGGTGAGCTCAGTAGCACCTGAGCCACCTGAGTAATGCCAAAACCCTGAAATAACAAATCCCTCAGTACTTTACATACACATAAAATAGACCCTATATGCGTATGCACCTGTGCATGTTAGAGGCACAGAATTTTACCAGGGTTTTCCAGGCATGTGCAGCAGAAGTATGGAAATGGTAAACTGCCTTCTTGGAAAGAACAGCTACACTCAATACATACAGTAAGGATTACCAAATTATTCCATTATTACTTTTGCTTATCCACATCAGAAGATCACTTAAGTGCACAGTCAATGTCTAAAAGCCACTTTGAGACTGACAAGCCTCTCTTGTTGCTTCAGTTCTACACAGCTTCTTGTTAAAATAGTGGTGGATAAATGCATAAATATAAGCAGCAAGTTTTCCCTTCCTATCTTTATTTTCAGCTATTTATTTTGATGAAAATATTGCTATCCTATCTTTCCTGCTTCAGCAGCAGTTCTTGTTGTTTAAACATTAACAGGATGGAACCTCCTGACTCCCAATTAAGCTGTCCGAATAGTTAAGCTATGGATTTTCTATGTCTAGCAGTACTATGGAAAGCCCTAGAAATGTTCTCCCCAGCCAAAGATAAGGGGCAAAATATGCTTCAAATATATGGTGGGCATGTCAATAACTTTTATGACAGCATCAGAGAGAGCAAAGATGCAATTTGCCATGCCAGCATGTTATCTCACAGCCAGAGAAATACAGGAGTTGGTTTAGAGCACACAAAGAGGTTTAAGAGAAGTTCCTGAAAGGACTCAAACCTCAGGGACCCAGGTTCACAGGCTAGAAAAATGGGGCTGGCTCCTTGTTTACAGGGTGTACACAGCTGCAGAGGAGGGAGCAAAGCAGTTGTCTGTGTTTTTCAGACAGACCAGGGCTACTCAGACTTGGCCTGCATGACAGATTCAACTGCTCTTTCCCTTGAGCCCAGAAATAATAATGGTCTGTTTCCCTTTTTTTAATGTCCTTTCAACCGTGCTGCTATTTTTATGCTTCACTTGCTAGCACATGGATCAATCACTGTAGGACCTGATTTACAACCTGTATTCCAGACACTGCTGCTAGCAAGGGGGGAGAGGGACAAGTGTGTTTAAACACTCATTGTGCAGTGTCTCGATTCGGCTCCAGGAGATATTTGGAAATATATGGTGAAGGAAAGAGGCTGGATCCTCTATCATTTATACCAATTAACTTCTGAGCAGTGAATCAGCCTGACTGTTTCCATAGAGTGAGCCCAAGACTTTCAGCCCTTGTCAGTGAGTTCCTCCTAAAAAGGCTGTTTTGTTTCCCAGGATGTATAGCACAGTCCCCCAACTCATTATGGATGGCTCTTCTAGATTAAAAGGAAGAAAGGATTGTTTTATTGGAGAAAACTAAACAAATCTGACATCCCAAACCATTTATTGACCCCATCTGAGAAGCCTTTAGTTTAAAGCCAACACATGACCTTCATCTCCCTTGACACATGGCACACAAGCAATAATACTTGTTTTGACGACTGAGAACTGATTTTAGGTGTAGCCACATAAATCCCATTTCTGTTAGAGTCCATTTAAGAGAAGATACAGAAGACAGACTTTCCCCTAAGGAGGAAAGAGTGGCAGACACAATGTGTGATGAACTGACTGCAGCTCCCATTCCCAACCCTCTCTGAGCCACCTGGGGAGGAGGAATAGACAACTGGGGGTAAAGTTGAGCCTGAGAAGAACAGGGAGGTGGGGTGAAGGTGTTTTAAGTTTTATTTTTACTTCTCATTATCCTACCCTGATCTCATACCTAATAAATTAAATTAATTTAAATAATAAATTATTATTTTAAATTTATTAATTTAAATTATTTATAAGTAAATAATATTATTTAAGTAATAAATTAATTTCCCAGATTTGAACCTGCTTTGCCTATGACATTATTTGCTGAAAGATTTCTCCCTGTTGCTATCTGAACCCACGAGCTTTTAGCTATATTCCCCTCTCTGCCCAGCTTAGGTGGGCAGTGCTAGAGCAGCTTTGGTGGGCACTCAGCATTTAGCCACAGTCAAACCACCACACCAACCTAAAATTCATTTAAATACATGTGAATTTTTGTGTTCTCTTCTGCACATCTTGCCTTGGATTTATGAAATAGTGATGGGCAATGCAACTGACTGCACACCACTGATGTAGCATATACCCTCTTTTTAGTCTCTGGATATTGGGAGGACTGTGAGCCACTGCAGCAATATACCAACCCCAGCATGCTTATATACTTTTCAGCATATGTATCTACATTCCAGCCAGTGTTAAAACTATGAAGAGCTTTACCTACAAAAATTGAGACAGCTACTATAATTGTAAACAGTCTCAAGTAATCCTAAATTAAACCAAACCAACCTTTCTTAAAGTTTATTTCTGGTTCATCAGGTTTTGCAGTAACATTTGATGTTAAACACAGGTTGACAACCATTGCTTTGCACCTTATTCCACAGGAATTTATTTTTTTTTGTCACTGAGTCATCACAGTAAAGGCCAGATCTGCAGGGGTCCTTAGGTACCTGGTTCCCACTCAGTGGGAGTTTAGCAGAGCCTTTGTGGATGTGATAATCACCATTTTGGAATAGAAAAACATCTTTTCACACATTAGCCAGGCAGGGATTTGACTTGCAAATCCTAAACCTGGATTTATGGTGTTTACAAGAGGGGTTTACCTCCCTATCAGAGCTGCTGCTGAGGGCCCACCAGCTGTTAAACATCAGTGTCCTTATCAGCTCTTAGAGCCCAAGACAAGGTTGGAACAAGTGCAACGCAGCAGGGAAGCCCAGCTTTGTCTCTCAGGGAGGAGTCGTGGCATGGTGCAGGAACAAAGAGCAGTGCTCCTGCCACAGGAAGGAGAAGAGGCTGACCAACAAACTCCTGTCAAGTATCATATCCCAAAGTGTGAGAAAGGTTCCTGTGCTGCATGGCAGCTAGCAGTGTAACAAAAGAACCACCCTATGTTGCACATTTCCTCTTCATCAATTGTCCCTGCCCACATGGCCTCACCTACATCTCTCTCAGTCAAGTGAAAGAAAGATGCTCCCCATGTCTGTGCCAACACCCATTGCACAGCTGAGGGGTCGCTCACAATGCAAGCAAAGAACTAAATAAAAATGAAACTTCACTGTAGTCTGTAAAGCCTCTCACCAGCAGCACTTCATCTTAACTAAACACCAAAAACAAATATGAGAAAAATTGTTTTCAGACTAGAATGCAACCAATCAGTAACACTGCTCCTTCAAACAGGCAAGGCACTGGTTACCACCCATGGGAATACCTCTGCAATGGGTCAACCAACAAATACCTCTCTGTGCTTCCCCACACTCCCTAGAAGAAACAATGTGAGAAAAATGGTCTTACCATGTTTTCTTCTGGTGTTTCTGATGTAAAGGCTGAGAGATCATGGAAGACAATGCAGCAAGGTGTGGATGGTTCATTCAGTCTCTTGACTCCATCTGTGCCCAGAAGGGGAAAGCTCTTTGCCTTTACACTGAGAGGTTTTTTATAGTCCCATGAGCTGTACATACCCATGCCTAGATAATGAAGTTGCTCCTGGAAAGATACTTTAAGACAAAATAGCAAGAGTCAGCTTTGGTAAGGTTTAGTTTGGGCCTAATCCTTGCAGAAACAGAAATTAAGCAAAGAATCTCCTCTATCACAGAGAAGCACGAACCAAATGCCTCCCTATAGGGCAAACAGGTATTCAGAGGAGACATTTGAGTGATGGAGCTGCATGGCCACTTTGCTCCCTGCACACACAAAAGTTGGTTACAGAGAGCAACATCTTCCTCAACTC
Source organism: Ammospiza caudacuta (assembly GCF_027887145.1). Lineage (NCBI taxonomy): Eukaryota > Metazoa > Chordata > Aves > Passeriformes > Passerellidae > Ammospiza > Ammospiza caudacuta. The sequence continues at coordinate 102,994,762 of NC_080593.1, forward strand.
TGAACTATTTTATAGATGTGGGAGAGACTTTTGGGGTACTGAAAGCAGAATGACTACAAAGCAGACTGACTTGACCACTTTCATTGCTGTGATTTGACTAATTCCAGTAACAAATCTGCCCTCACACAGCTACATTGTGCTACTGTGGTCTGTACATATCCTTGCCAAAAATGCTGAGGCTGCTGCTGGGAACTCTAAGAAGAATTTTGCTGCTTTTGTTCTTGTCTTGATGAGCTTCATGGAAAATGATGTGCTTTGTAAGCTGTTTCCAGTGCTGACCTGTATCTAGCAAGTGGTCTTCAGCCCTGAGCATTTGCAGCTCTTTAGAATGGATTTAAGTAGGATTCCTGGCAGATGACAAACTTTCTGGAACAGAAAATTGACATTTGAAGTATTGATAAAAGATTGATATGTTTTACCGAGACACAGGTTTCAGTTAATAAGAACAGATCTGGGAATAGGTTGTTTCAGATTTGAGGGTGAAGTCAGTTTTTAAACCGGAAATCAAGGAAGAAAGCAAGGAAACTGGAGGAGCAAACTCTGGGTGAAAGTAAAAGTATCAGTTGCATCGAAATTTCTGGGAGTTCACATTTCTGGACGCCTGATAAAAATCAGAAGGAAAAAATGTATGTTCCTGTAATCAAAATCTGGTTTTGCACTCATATGATTCTCTCTGTATTCCTTCCTATTTGATGTTCCTTCTGCAGATCCCCAGAGCTACAGGAGTCCATGCATGGGGACCCTACCACAAGTGGCACCAGGCTACCCCTGCCACACCTACCCACAGTGACCCAAAAATTGAGCTGATCTTAGAGAAGGGATAAATTTGGCTCTCAGAGGGGAGAATCCACCCAGGAGTAGTCCCAGCAGGGCCCCGACACTCGGGTCTCTGGGGAGAGAAATCCTCTCCCTGCTGTGGAGACCATGGGGCCTGTGAGACCACAGAAAATCTCTGGCAGCACATTCAGAAGAGGGGAAAATTTTCACTGAACTATGGTTTTGGCCACAATTATTTCACTCTCAAGTGAGGTTATTATTATTTTTTATTATTGTTTTAGGAGGCTCTGTTCCATTAGACGCGGGAAGTCAGTGTATACAAACACTCATGTAGTAGAAAAATCAATAAACAGCCTTCTCTATTATAATAATAAAAACAATGAAAAAGACTTTTGAAATCTTGCTCTGTAAGAATAAGAATAAATAGTGCTCTAGTGAGTGAGTTCCTGTTTCTAATTAGACTTGGACAACATGCCTCATTGGGCAATGAGGCCATTGTCTTCTCCTCAGAAGTAGGAACACGATGCTTCTCAAGTGGTTTTAAGCTGATGCAGCGGTGATAAGGTTGAAACAGGGACATGTGTGTCCCCAGCATTGCTGCCCTGAAGGCAGGAATTTTCTTAATAATACCCTTGCCCAGAAACAATCTTGCAAATTTCACAGCTGTTGAGCACAAAACGGAATATGCTTTTTTGTTTGTGTTTGTGAAAAGGTATTTAGTGATTGCCAGAAAGTTATGGGACTCTGGTCAACAAAGATTTTGGCCATCAAAGTGGCAATTACAGCTAATCATGAGATTTCTGACAGCACATCATTGCACTGGAAAACACTGATTTGTGAGAGCCAGCAAATTTCATGTTAAAACATAAAACATTTCAATTAACCAACATCCAACCACACGTAGTTTTCCACTGGAAAACTGCCTGGCTTCCTGCCAGTGAACCTGGTGGTCTGCTTGGGACACAGGCATTGTGGGCTTGCTGCTTCCAAACAGGCAGGCTGGTAGTGCTGGGAGACCTGGCTGCAGTCAGCAGTCCCACAGTATAGGCTCCCATCCCCAGCCTTGTCTCATCGTGCTGCTCCGTCAGAACCAGCAGCAAGGCTGGAAAGAAGCATATCCTGGGGAGAGTATTTTATTTTGGAAATACCATGTGTCATTGTTTCCTATTCCTATTTTTTTTCCCTATAAACTTCTCTTTTGTGGGTAATTTCAAAATAACTGGCTTCGTTCCAAATCAGAACAAAACCAAATGTCAGAATTTCCCATGAACCAGGAATCTGACAATTTGGTCAGTCCTTTTGGCAATAATCCAGAAAATTTTCAATAAAATTGGATGTGCTGCTTGATGGCAAGGAGCAGTTGGATTTTCTATACAACTCTGAGTGCTTCTCAAAGAACTCTCCTGTTAAAAGGAAACTGTGATTTTGCTTTCAGCTGCCAGTAGGTGAAGGTACAAGCAGTACCTGGACCAGGACTCCTCTCCAAAGGGAGTGTCCCCCCTGCTTGGTCCTGCTGAGTCCTGCCCTGCCCTCAACACAATGTGGGACTGGGGGAGAAGCACATGCCAGGCTCCCAGTCTGTATCTTATTTAGCAATATTATAAAATGACAAGCTCTCAGAATAAAATGAGCCCATGCAGAGCTGATATACATCTGATGAGAAATAGGGTGATTTGTGTTAAGTGTCCTTCACTTACTGTTTTTTTACAGACCTTTTGAAATAATATAGAATTGGTTTGGGAGGGAGAACACAAACTGCCAGGAGTTTAACTCATGACCATGAAAAAATTAGGATGGCAGCAGTAAATTCCCTTTATATCAAGTAAATGTGGTTTCAAAACCCGTCCTGACCAGATCTGGAATCTTCATTGCTTTTTTACATCCACACAGCATCAGGCAAGGTTATCATCTCAGTAGAGATCTGAGCATGGCTCAAAGCTCCCAGAGGAAAGGCCAGACTCCAGGTTTGAAATGGGTTGTTCAGAGAGCCTGTGATTTTCTAAGCCACCACCACTGCCAAGGACTCTATCCTGCCCTGCCCAGCCCTGGTAAGGATCCCACTGATAGCAACAGGGATGCTATCCAGCATATCACATGCATACAGACACTGCCAAAGCTGCTAATGGAGATTTCTCTGCAATGGAGAGTGGCTCAGTCTGAGGTGAGCTTCGTGTTTTCCAAAGAGCTCCATCATAGCCAACACTGGGAAGGTCAGCAGCTGAGGTGAAACAGCTCTTGCTGATACCTGAAGCCATGAGCTGTGGACTGTGTAATGGGCAAACCAACCTAGTTTAGTGTGAAAATTGTCTGGTCATTATTTACTCACATGTGTTTAGGACAGACTGTATTCCTATATTTCTGTATTTCACCACTTCCCAGGACTAGACACTTAGAAATTATACAAATTTAGGAGGTGAGAGAAAAAAGAACAAGTACCAGTAGAGAGCACCCAACAATTTCTTTCCAGCAAGATAACTTGCCTTTAAGTTAATGTCTCAGTCAAAAGAAAAACAGATTTAAAAAATTTTACTCTGATTTTGCTTACAATCACTTCACTCCAGTGATGTAATCAGGGCTACACAGGATTTCTGCTTCACAGGCAACTGAATCCAGCTGAGCTGATATGTAAACTTGCTTTGGTAGATGGCCTGCAAGGACCGGAAATTATTGGTGGCTATCCAAAAGTCTACTGTCATCAAACTCAAAGCATGGAGAAAGCATTACAACCTCTGTGTGTCTGTGCTGTAGCAATCACCAAGGCCTTCTGTATGTTTGCTTCAAAATACTTCAGGGCTTACCATGGATACTGCAACGAAAGAACATCTGCTACGCTGCTTTATTTTGTCCCCAGAGAAGTCATTCTCAAGCAGCAAGAACATCAGAAAGAGCAATGTGCTCCTGGGGCTGGCCTCCAAGATCTGCTCTCTAGAGCAAGGATGACAGGGGATAGAGTCCCTAGAGCCATGCTTTTTGGGAGACACTAGGTGAGAGAGGAGACTTGTTGTTTACTTACTGTGAGGCAGGCAGATGCATGGGGCTACTTTCTTTATCTCTTTCTACACTGTTACAGAGATAAGAAAGGAGAGTCCTCTCTGCTCCACAGCTATTCCTTTCCTGAAATCCGAATAAAGGAAGGATGCTCTGTTTCCTAGACAAACCCCTGAAAAGTTATCATCCCATGATCTGAAAGGCAAAACTGGACCTGCTAATCCTTCTAGCCTATTGACCTCCAAATTCTGGTTTGAATCCCAGTTCATGGCTGGAATTCTGCAAGTCACAGGCAGGCAACAGGAAGAAAGGTTGATGTCTGTGCATCTCCGCCATTCTCTTCTGTCTCACTACACAAGGAGCCTACCATTATGAGCTTTATTCAGTTTGGGGAGTTTATAAACCATGTATTACCATCTTTCAAAGAGCAAGCAAGTAGAGATTCTGCCAGCTGGTAAATGCCCTGGCAGAAACAAAAGACATCTGAAGAAAGGCAGCTCCTAGATAAATAACACATATAGGAAAACATTATCTAACAATTTCTAGTTTTAAGCCTGGAAATCAAAAAGTACCAGTGATGCATTGCTAGGACAAACAGTTGAGAGGTGCTTGGCAACAGCCTGGCAGGAGATTCGTCTGAGGGTGGCCATCTGCCTGGTTGTTGTACACAAGGTTTGTATTTCACTTTATTAATAAGGTTAATAAGTAGAACCATGTGCTGTGCTTGTGTGTGACACACTAGGCATGTTTAATGCAATGCAGAATCTAACAGTCCATGCTTTAGAAGAGTTAAAAAAAAAAAAGCTGTCCATGAAGGTAACTCTCTTGAAGCAAACAAAAAATAAATCAAGGCCAGCAGATCAACTAAAATTCCTCCATTTTTCTGCTCATGCCCTCAAGCTAGTAACATGAACCTCAGACAACAAGATGTCAAACATTCACCTTTATCATCGATGTAGCTGATTGGTGTCAGATGATGGCACTGATTTCATCAAAGTAACAGCCATGCAGTCCGGTACCTGTTACTGCTGATTGGGAAAGCTGCACAAAGGAGATCAAAAAGACAATGGAAAAGCACAGAGAAAGGAAAAAGGAGAAAAAAGCATCAAAAATGTTATCCCTCCTCTCAAGGGATACTGTCTCCCTCTCACAGTTCTGGCACAATGAGCAAGCAAAAAGAGGTACAATGCAATTCAGTAAGTAAACAGCCTCCACAATTCAGCCTTGCCATAAGCCTTCAATTTACATCTTGAGCTTCTGCTATAAAAAGGGGTATAAATGAGTCCTAAACATACATTAGGATCTACTAACTCACAATTTAAAAGATAATTCAGTCCCCTCCACAGAATAAGTTGGATCAGATTTGTAATACACACTTTCTTCCAGCAAGAGAGTTTCTGTATTGTGCATGTGACTTTCTGTTGGTGTGCCAGACTAATCTCTGAAGCAGATCATCTGCAATTTCAGATGCATGACCAGAAATCTATCCTATATTCCTTATGTTCAATAGCTGCTGCTGCTGGTGGTGGCAGTGGTCCTTTGTTCCTCCAATATTTGTGTCGTGCACTTTCCTGACACATGGGTTCATCTTTTCAAAGGCCTGATGATTTCACATTAAAAAGGTTTTATCAGATCAATATGAGTGCCAGCAGTGGTATGTAATTTTTCTTACAGCCACAGCTGTGGATGGTTATTTCACAGGTCATTTGGCATGCGCCACACAATTTTATGGGCTTTCAAAAGCATTTTCAAGGGAAAGAAAAAGTGGAGACCTTTTCTGTAAGTACCTTTCCAGTAAGCTTTGTCCTCCCTGTTTCTACCTCTGAGCTGCCACAGACCTAGTGACATTCCATGGGTGAAGTCATTTCTTCTAAAAAGGGGCAGCACTCCAGTGCTACCATGTGCAACAGGTTGATTACAGCCTATGGGATGCATAAATCAAAATGCCATGGGCTGGTATTTGAGGACTGGTTGCCCTAATGTCAGGTCAAATCTCTTGGTAGCATGAAAGCAATTCCTTATTAAGGAATTTTGTAAATTTGTATGATGTACCCAAAGAGAGAAATGCATTAGACAAACCTCCAAGGGAAAGAAGTAAGGAGTAAAAAAACAACCATGGAAGCAGAAAATTCAACATTGACTACGAAGACTGAAGTAACTTTTACCCAACTTGCTGTGAGCAGGGAGCATTTCAGGACAGTTTCATTGTGCATGTGAGAGGATTCAGTTACAATTTTATCTCTCTGAGCTGTGATGGTGTTGATTTGGCAAGCACTGGGGCATTGTTATTCCAGCTGGGTAACTTTAATAACAATAGGAATCCGTGCTATTTGTCAGATAATTGAATTGACTAGCACTTCTTATTTTAAGGTAAGGTATAAAGAAATTTGGAAAAAGTATTTTGCAGAATCAAGGAATGGGAGACCCATTACTACTGCAAACTTTTTCTAAATGCACAGTTAGCAGAGTTTCCCATTATCTTTTTACTTTACTTTTTTCATGCAAAATAGTAGAAGCAAGCAGCTAAGCCCAATGCTTCTCTTCAATCCCTTCAGTATAACCCGTCCAATTGCACAAATATCAATGCTTCAGATATAGGATTCTTCACTTTTTCATCCTTTGTTACAGACATAACTTCAATATTTTGAGATTTCTGCCCAAAATAGTAGCCTTAACCCACATCAAGAATCTTCCTGTAGTTCACAGAGCTTGTGGCTGTTTTCTTGTTGTAAAGGATAGGTTTTAATTTCTTATATCAAAAAAAATTATGCCCTCATGTAACTCTCTATCCTGAAATATTTATGGAGGGCTGATATTTTGGGTTTGTTGTACAGGGGACACTTCAGAATCTCAACAATGCTGTGTCCAGAGTAATCCTCAGTTCAGGGTAGTCACACCACAGAGAAAAAATCCTGGGTCATTTGCTGTGAGTTTTGCCTTAAGTAATCTGAGATGTAGCAGAACTGAGTCCTGTGCCCATGGGTAAGCAGCAGGTTAATCTGCAAGGGAAACCTACACTTTACAAAGAGCCTTGGTTTTATTTTCTTCCCAAAACAACACTGTCAAGGTGAAATGTTAGACCACTGCAAGCAGCATAGTGGGACTATTGTAAATCTTTTCTGAAAACACCCTTCCAAAAAAGTGTTTCATTTACCTTTCTGGACATACATTGTTAACTCTTCGGGAAATAGTCCAAAGAACAGGTCTGGAGCAGCAATATTTTTTAAAAAGGATATTTCAAGGAGTAATCTCAGTTACTGAAATGAGCATTCCCACTTAAAAACTGTATGAGTTACTCTCCTCCTACCAGGAGGTATAATGCAGCCTGTGAGTTTAGGAAATCAGCACAGCATAACTTGAAAATCAGATACCAAATGAGGAGCTGCTTATGAATAAAACTGCACGGAGAAATATTATTTACTGAACCTTTAACAAAAAGAATCCAATCAACCAATCCCTCGCAAAACCACAGAGGTGTTTGAGCACAAGGAGGGATCACATCAAAGCATCTGAGACTTCTCTTTTAGTCCCTTTTCTGTCATATCCTTTTGTTCCCTGCCTGCAAATTTTACTCTCAGACTTTTATTTGCAGTGCTTTAAGTTCAACCTGTGGTTTCATCACTTTTATATTGAGGTGTGAGCAGGGAAGAAATGGCCAAGCTACTAAAATGCCCTGAATATCAATGAGGAAATTGATAATTCAATTCAATTAATTAAAGTTATGACCCTTTTGTCACAATAATGATTCAGGCTCACAATCCTGGTTCTTTCACACTGTCAAATGCATGCTGAACCAACATGGATGAGACCTTGGCAACATAATTTTCTTCTGGTGGTTGCAACAAGTTAGCTTCCAATTAAACAACTTTATCAGTTTGCACATGCTTCTTCCCTGGTCTTTTGAAGCAGAGTTCTATAAATCTGAAAATTATTAATTCAGTCAGCTACATCACATCCACTGTAATGTTCTCAATAAAAACTATAAAAATAAAAATTCTAGCCTGAGAATCAAATGGGCTTAGGCTTAGCTCATATGAATCCAGGGGAAAAAAATGGTAAGAGGTGTTCACAAGCCAGAACTAGTCCTAAAATGATAAATTCAATCTTCCAAGGGCTTTCTTCACAAAGAATAAAACAAAAAGGCTTTTCCATTTTTCCCCCAGAGGATTCACTTGGAAGAATCCAGAGATATGTTGTCCCAGACAGGGGTCTCAAAGGAAGATTTTCTAGCACTGAGATGCTCTGATACCCTATTAAAAGTTATGCTAATGCGCCATATCCATTAACAGGTGCTCACTCTAAAACACACTCAGAGTTATAGAGTGAAGAAGCAAGGGCTTAGTAGTCTAGGAAAAATGGCCAGGTGTATTTTTCCCCTTGAATATGGTGTCTCAGCCATGACAGGGGGAATATTTAAATCTTTTTATGCTGAGTTTGCTGTGACTACTCGTGATGAAAGTTAATAGGAGCCTAAGAAGCAGAGGTTTCTTCAGGAAGTTCAGGATAGGTGGAATTGTTTTTCTTCTGCATCTGAAGGAAATTCTTCAGAAATGTGCAAGTACTGGAATATCCTCTATTCTCATTGCAAAGTCATTCTTTTACTTACAATCTGGTTCCAAAAGCCTTTAGGGTCTTTCAGCCCCTCTGGTCACCAGTTAGTGGCTGGCAAGGTTTAAACTGGTATTTGCTTGTTCTCCCTGTTGTCTCCCCAACACCTCCCCATCATAAGAGGCTGTTGCTGTGAACTCGCCTCAGCCATCCACTGCCACAGCTCAGGAGCAATAAAAGTCTGATGAGCTACTTCCACTTAGTCAAACAAAGACTTCAGACAAATGCAGGTGCACTCCTAAAAAAAAGGGAATATGTAAATAGGTGTTGCAGTTCAGGTGCCATTGGCAAGTCCAATTTACCTACTTGAGGCCCTGAGAAAAGGCAGAAAGAACTGAAGAATTTAACTGCAAAACCAATAGGTGCCATCTGGAGATATGGTCCTTGGTGATTTGTGGTTTCGGTTTTGGTGAGATATTCTTACCTCAAAAGGATTTATTTTTTAAAAATCAATTATTATATCCCCTTATAGAACAACCATTGTCAACAAAGATAATATGTATATTTGGGATGATTTCCTTGATACAAGGAATTGAAGCTCTCCTTTTCCTTGTGTATGGACACTTTAGAGGACTTTGGTCACAGTGGGAAGAAACTGAGCCTCTCTGCTCTGACCAGGGCTCCCACATGTTGGTTGAAGTGTAAATGCTTCCCTGTGTATCCCATTCTCCCATGGCTTCTTTTTTCTCAAGTGGTCCAACAGGCCTCTTTCCTCAGAGAGGATCACAGCAGGATCTCCTTAGGCAGTCATACAAACATATGGAATTGAAAGTCAACCTTGCTGAATTGTTTTGAAATTTGCCAATGGAGCCAGGGAGGAATAGAGAGAGAGAGAGAGAGAGAGGAATGTCTTACACACAGACTCCAAGTATGTCTTATTTCCTTGCAATGTATGTGTGAATTCTTATCTCTTATTATAAATAAAGCCTAATGGTTGACCTTTTAACTCTTTTCTCATATACAAATCTCTTTTATCTTTTTCTCATACACAAATTTTTCTCTGTGTATAGACACCTAGAACTAACAATTACCCACATTTTCTTTCATCAAGAAAAAAACTTGTTGTGTTTTTCCGATATAAATAATATCTAGGTATAAACCTGCAGCTTAAAAATAACTAGCAAAAGTCCTATACAAATTTTGTATGACTTGTCTAAGCAATGGATTCAAGTTTCTGAATCCTGACTGCAACAACACACCTTTATCGTTCATGCCCAATCTATTGATAATGCTATTTGAATAAATCTATCAACTAACAGAAATACCAGTATACCAAAATTCAAGAAGGCCACAGTCAATCACTAGCTTCATGTCACCTTACTGGCTATATTGAGAGGCAGTTATCAAAGTTTACACCACAAAGACATATTGTAGTGTTTGTCTATGAGCACCGTAGAGTTGTCTAAAGTGGTTCAGATTCATGTCTTATATATTTTCTAAAAAACATGTTGGTATGAAAGCTGCTTCTAAGACATTACCTGAAAGGGAGAAAGAAAAGATATTTGTATGTTCGTTGGTTCTCTCATACCGAAGCGCTTCTGAAAAGCATTACAGGGCATGAACAGAGCAGTTTTGAAAGCAGATTTTTAGAAATCTGCCATTAAACCTACCTGTAGAAATTATAAATGAAAGCAGAAGGAATGAAATAGTGAAATAATTTGTTTCCATCGAGATTTTCTTGTCTATTCCTTTGCTTTACTAAGACTTTTGACCTAGGCTTCTTGGAAACTAAGACTACATTGCACAATATAAAATTCTAACATACAAAATTAAACTGAAAAATGTTGACTCAGGTAACTGACAGGAGAATACTACTTGCATGTAAAAGCAAAAAAAAAAAAAAAAAGTAGGTTTTGATTTATATTCAGGTAATTTTGGGCTTACGTGTGGACCACACAATGCGTGTGTTTGTTCTATACTGAAAAAAACAGACCACCAGGGAGTTTTAATCTCCAACAAAATATGGAAAAATACTCCATGCAGATGTACTTTGCAACTGAGTTCACTGAAAAACACATTGCTTTATCCACAGAAATAGAACTACTCTTTGTAACTTTGTCTTATTTATAGGTCTGGCTTCTGGGCCATGTTTCTGCTAAGCAACCAATCATCCATACATTATTTATGAAAACAGTGCCATTAACTTATAAATAACAAACACAGCATTTCTAATGCCCACTCACAAAGCCTGTCACTTGCACCTCATGATGCTGCAGCTCTGACTCTTGTACCAGCTGCTGAAGATGTCATAAAAGCTGTGGGCACAAGGATTGAAGGTCTCTCTAGGTCAAAGAATATTTTTCCCACTCATCAAGAGAGCACGTGCTTCCAAGTGCAAGACAGACTGGTAGATCCAAAGGCTGAGAAGCCAGAGGAGTAATTCCCCTCGTACCATAAAAACCCCAAGTGCCTCTCAATAAACACGAAGACAAATTTCCTGCAAAGGAGCCTGCATAGCAGTGGCAAAACCATGGATTTGGGAAGTGATCAAGGTAACATTAGCACTGAACCCCCACCATCAGAGCACTTCTGGCAGTATCCACCCCAAGTCCACATTGCTGCTCCCTACAAAGCCAGGCTGGAAGAGGCAAGTGTCTTTGGACACTTTTGGAAGGTCTTTTGGCCAAACCATGGTTTCTCTTTTTGGGAAGAGAAATGTACTGGTCCCCCAGCTAACCTGGCTGGGAATGAGCTGGGGCAAAGCAGCTCCTATCCATGCCCAAGGACAGGACATATGGAAGAAATCCTTACATCCACCTGGCCATGGGCTGCTGCAGTACCCCAGACTGAGGTCTGAGGAAGCACAAACTGTTCCATAATGGTGACCATTGTGAAGATCCCTCTTTCTTTTGCTGTTTTGGTCCATGATCCCTTCAATCCTCCAGCTGGGCATGGGTCAAGTGATTGGGAAAGCAGACCCTTGTGCAAAGCAGTCCTCCAGCTGCTTCCCCCAGTTCTGGCTCTTCTCTGCAGTAGCAGACAAGAAAAATCCTGTTATCCAAGCCCAAAATTTTGTCATAAAATTAATAATACTTAGTTATTATTTTCTCGATGCTGATTTATGCTTTACATGTTTCAAACTGAGAAAACTGTGAAAAAGTTGCCTTGCATAGACCAATCTTAATCATAAGAAACACCTTATGTTGCAAAGACACCCTACAGCTCTGAAAGCTTTTGATTTTATCTAGAATTTGAAATCTAAGTGAAAAATAGTTATGCTCAAGTTATCTTTTTCTCCTCAAAGAACACAGCATTGATATCCATGTCAGTTTTCCTGGCATTAGTAAAAGTCTAAGAGGTTATAATATTATCTTACTACCTTTCTGATAGAATAAAAATCCTTGAGGGAGGTGGAGGTTTTCCAATGTGTTTTTTAAAGCTATTGATTTTTTAGACTGCTAAATATGCTTTGATGTAACTGTGAGATGCTTTGGAAAGCATTCTGTAACGATACTGGCTGATTCTCCTCAGCCACTGCACACAAAACAGAGAAATTTGCCCTTGCTCACACAGTGTAAACATGTGAAAGATTTAAAAAGAAGAATAAGTAAAAGGGGGAAGATGAGATTTTAAGGAGGAACTCTACCCTAGATCTAAGAGCTCTGTCATCAGCTCTATCTATGCATCTGTACCAATGTGAGGTTTTAATTATTGAGTCACACTTTGCCATCTGTGTATTAAGATGCCATTATCTGTTATAAATAACAGCAGAATAAGCTATTACTTGTTAATATTATTACACCAAAGATCAAATTTACTTTCAGCCTCCTGTGCCAGAAGATCTTGGCTGTTTATTCTGCTTGGAGAACATAACAGTCAGTGCTACTTAAAAGGGATCACTTTTTATTCCATCCAAAAGATAAATGTTTTTAAACATTTAGGCGCTCAAAGCCCTGTGCTATGAGGAAGAAAAATTAATGTTGGCACTGCTGGGAGTTACTATTGTATTTAAAGCCATACTATTATGCAGCCTCCAGCTGTCTGGGAACAAAAACGAGGAAAGCACATCTAGATATTTTTACCATGTATGATGCAGAACTCACAATGCATAAAGCTGATCAGAGGGCTGTGTATAGTACCTACCAAAAATCATGTTGTTGGGTTGCTCTTGTTTTGTTTTTAAAGGGCTATTTCTAAACTACAGCTGTCAGGTTCTTACATTGTTTTCTCTTCATCATGTAAAAGCAGCATGTTCTATATTATTCTTCAGATAGTAATAAGGTAATAAAATGATAATGAAGAATCCTCCTCAGATTTGCTGCTTGCCATGGCTTGGCTTTATCTGCCCACACTAAACATGCACTGGGAAAAAGAGGTGCCAGTGTTTTAGCAACTTGCACATTAACAAATCACAGGAGCTCCTATTATAATACTGGGGCAATCAGCTGAATGAGAAGGTGTTGGTTTCAAAAAGAATGGAACCCTGAATACATGCAAACTCCTATATGACACAGCTATGAGAGAAACACCCCCAGACCTCACAGTTTAACCTGAATCTAAGGGCAAAATTACACTTGCCTAAAATTAGTGTGAAACAAGGGTTCCAAGGGTATTCTCCTTCATTGATCACTGTGAGATCCACATTGTCCCAAACTGGCCACTTAAATCAAGCAGCAGTGCTCACATAAACTTGCAGTAATTCAAATCAGAGTTCAAAACATACAAAAAAAAAGGAGAAGGGGAGCAAACAAAAAAAAAAATCAAACAAACCAACCCAAAAACAAGTGGAAAGGAAATCTTCCCTGGAGCTATGTCTAGACTGTGGGATCCAAGAGTATTTCACACTCTCAGATCCTAGGGCAGACACTTGCTGAATCCTGACTCCTTGTCTGGATAAGGTCTGGGCACATCACCCAAAAAGTCACAGACAACTGAAATTATCCTGGGAAAGGGAAGGAAAGGTCAGACTAAAATTATTGGCCTTGATGCAACCTATTACTTACTTTTTCTCTGAGGGAGAACACCTTGCCATATGATTAAGAAAATTCCTGCAGATCTTAAATTTGAAAACTTCTCTTTTTCGTATCATTTCAGTTCAGTGTAATAACTCTTTAAATCCAAAGCCTACAGAGAGTAAGAGGGCACAAGTCTCTAGTCTAGGTGTTGTTCAAAGAGCTTGGAGCTGTGATTTTTTTGCTGTTGTTCTCTTCTGTCTCAGCTCCAGTCTGTTTGTTACATCAATTGCCAGCATCAGAGCCTGGTTCTGATAGTGAAGACAGCAAATTGAGGAGGCTGTCTGTATATCTGCCTGCTGTCTCATCTTAATTGTTGAACAAGAATAACATCTCTCACACACATATATGTGTTCACTCAAAATTTACTGCTTACTATGAAAACAGAAGGAATGAGCAACTGCATCACTCTTTCAATAAAAAAAAATAATTCAATCTTACCCCAAGAAACTGAATATGTTCCCACTGCAGTCACCAGATTCAGGGTAACACAATCTGAACCAGCATGATTCCTTATTACTTTGGGAACCCCCACATAGGTGCTGATAGTTTCTGGTTATATACTTATGCTTTCCAATGGGGGAGACAAATCCTTCAGAAGGCCTGATTATCCTGGATCATCATTTGAATGGGGCAAACAGCCATGCCAGGGTGCCTCAGATTTGCAGAAGAGGATCAGCTCTGACCAGCACCAGCAGCTAAGGCATGTTTTGGTGGGGAAAGCATGCTGGTCTCTGTCAAACAATCTTTCCTCCCTCTCACATTTAACTGTCTTCATTGACTGATACGTGTTCTTCCCAGGGTGTTAGAGTGTGGAAGAGTGAGAGGGACATCCAACACTGAATGGCTGAAGGACAAACCAAAAAGTTACATTGTCCCCAGTTCCTCTCTGCAAGCATCTCTGCAAAGGAGAGTTTGCACGCTTCCAAGAGAGAGTCAACATGCACGACTTCTATGTGTGTGTTTGGAATACATGTTGGAGTCAGCAGTGGAAAGGGTGGGATTTGTCAGTCCCCGTGTGGGTAGCTGGCTTGTGAGTCATCTCAGACTGAGAGGGCCATCCAGAAAAACGTGGTCTGTGCTCTAGAAATGGCTGTTTCCATGGGTGACTGGTGCCTGGATAACTGCTGTCTGCTGTAGGTGCACAAAAGGTAAATGTTTGCTTTTGGGCAGACCAATTCCAGTACCAGTCTCCCATTTGTAATCCCTGAAGCTATGATACCTCTTTATACCCTGCACCAAGGCCCACATAATTTCTTCCAAGGTTCACAGGAGATCTCTTTGAGGAGAAAACTGTAAAAGACATTGCCATCTTGAACAACCATAGAAAAAGATAAGGCGTGGGAGGATTAGCACAACTAAGATCACCGTTGCTTATTTTACCTGTCAGCTGAGGGGCTTTTACTCCTTTGTTTAAAGAAACAGATATCTATGAAGAGTGCTCAGAGCACCTGTGTTATCCAATGATCCAGTGCCCAGCCACAGTTTCCTAATTTGAAAGGAGTTGGCCCAGCCAAGCCCAGTGTAATTACACACTCTTTTCAATCCATCTCACTATTTGCATGCCACACAGGCAGTTGGCTACTCACGGGCCTCAAAGGAAAAAATTCCACATATTTCTTGTAAAAAGATGCTGCTGACAGAGCTTGAAAAGTTTTAGCCCTGTATCATAGGGCAAAAGTACACTAAAAATTGCTACAGTGGCATCATTCAGGTCTTCTCCTCTTCAGGTAACCCCTCCAATTAGTGGATTTCAGCATTTGAAACTCAGTTAAGTCTTTCTCCTCAACAAATTGTGTGATTTTTTTCAGCTCAGTTGTGATTTGGGATGAGATCAAGTAGGTAGTTAGTATGGGATGTTGAAAACTTACTCAGCTTTTGCCCAACTCACAAGACACTCACCCTACGCTCCAGTACCAGGAAAGCACAGATCATCTTGGAAAACTAATGATTTGGAAGTCTTAAAGCATTTTTCAGAAATGCTACCTAAAATGATTCTTTGATTAGAGGCTTATGTTTCTGTGTAGTGTTTTATTGTAGGGATAAAATAAAGCAAGCTTATGCAGTTTTAACTGATTGTTTTCCTGTATGATAGCAGTGCCTTTCTAAAGATCATTTCACCAAATTAACCCAACAGTTTTGGCACAGTCTTGCAAGTACTAGAACTTGCTGACCACTATTTACATCCAGTTTATGACTGGCAGTGTGTGAAAACTAAAGAATCAAATGGATGCTCAATATTAAAATACAGAATTACATTCCCTTCTCTCTTTATTCGATGCACTACTCTCAGAAAGCAATGTCATGACCTATTAAACAGTCTTGAAAGTGAATGGGGAAAAAAACTCCAACAAAATATTAATAAAATAATGGCTGGGGTTTTTTCTGCAGAGCTTCTCCATCAGAGAATAACCAGTGCCCATCATTTATGTGAGAACATTGTACATGCGCTCTCCTGTAGCAATACATGGACTGAATTTTAATATCATGGGCTAAAAGTGACATGCTTAAAGCTCCAGGCTAGATATTCCCCAGGCCAATGACATTCCAATGATATTCTGTTTCCGTTCCCTCAGTTATATATGTACAAATGGATTTACCAGCCTGGCTGAGATTCTTCTCTCAGCACTACAAGGTGGGAACTGCACACTCCAGATAACGTGATGGAGCTGCCATTCCCTCCATGTGCATGTGGGTACATGCACACCCCACAAACAATCTGTGCAGCTGGATTTGGGGAAACAGGGAGCCCAGAGGAAAAAAAGACTGGCAGACTTCATCCTGCTGTTTTCATGTTTTCAGTGCAACAGCCAAACCTGTGCCTGCTGCAACATGTCTTTACCTCTCTGTTGAAAACCAGCAAGGTTTATGGAAAGAAAAAAAAACTCAACAAATATTTAATTCAATAGTTCTCCAGTAGCAGAAGTCGTTGGTTGACATCTGTGTTTATTCTTCTCTTTCTAAGCTGTGTCTGTCCCTGAAAAACTCTTGCCAACTGCACTCGCCCAAAGGTTTTCCAAGTGTTTGCTTTTGTTAGACACTTTGAAAAATGCAATTATGCCAGTGAGAACACTTTCAAAAGAGAAATATCATGACTATTTTACTTCAGAAAATTTTCTGATTCTAAAGGAGTTCTGGTTTGGGAGGATTTTTTATGTTATTTGTACACTATGTCATGGCATCTCAGAAAAATATTCCTTTTATAATGGGAAAAAATATCAAAAGATAATCTCAAAACACACTGTTTAATCTGTATTGAAACAACTGTATTTCAAAACAAATTATTGATTATTTATACAACCTAATTTTCTGATCCACTTTGTTTTACATGAAATCATAAAGCAATGTCTTTTCATTTTAAGTCAAACCAAAATGGATTTCCAAATACTGATGCATCTAAGATAAAAGATAATTTCAACTGAACCTTGTTACCAGCTAGCTCCTCCAGGAAGCACAACACAGTGAGTCTTTACCCCAGCAAGCAAAAAATGGGCAACATCTGATCATACAAGTCTCAGCACAGCACGTAATTAACATTGGGCAAGGAATTCAGACTCAGAAGCAGGAGAAACATCTTAAACTCCTATGTTACAGGTGAGACTCCAGCAGAAGATTTTTCTATCCATCCAACTACTAGTCAAATAAAAGGGAGAAAGGTTTATTCTACTTTTTCAAGACACTCATATCACTCATATTGTTCTGATTATTATGATGATTTCAGGCAAGTGTTTTGTGAAATAAGTCCTCTGCATTGAGTAAAATCAAAGGAAAACAAAACACACTAAAGACATAAAGTATAAAGTAGCTCTCAGAACCTGAATGGCAATAAATTATTATTTATTATGTTTCCCTACAACTATTGCCATAATTTCTTTATTCTCTCCATAACAAGGGTATCAAGTCTAAACATGAGAAGGGATATTTTTAGGTTGGGGGAGGGACTTTAAGTGGTTTAAATGTCACTAGAAAATTGTGAACTTGCATGGTAAAAACACAGTGGAAGTGATTTCCTGATGAGAATGGTTCATTCAAAACTGTAAATATGAATGGTAGACTGATGGGAGATTTTTTCATCAGCTCACATGACTGCATTTCTGATAGGATTATCCTGTTATTTGTGTTTTTAGAGTTAAATAAAATTTGTGTTTTATTTAACTCTAAAAATAGAGTTAAATAAAGGGGTTACAGTCACCCTTTCCAAACTTGTATTATCCTGCTGTTGGTATAAACTAGAGGAGAATCTCACAAGAATAGTGTTGTTTTTTGTGTGATTTCCTTCAAGTCACTCCAATTCTCCTAGCACTGTTGAATTTCCTTGCTATAGAATAGGAAATACAAGAATACTGTTTAATAAAAGAAATTATGGACCATGGTCTGTTCCCCAGGTAAATGGACAGTTGAAGTCATTAGATCAGCACAAGAAACTGTGTCAAGCATCACACTGTACAGCGACCTCTGGAGAAGGTTTCTCTACTTGGCCTGCCTCCCTTCAACTGAAATTAATTGGCTTTCAAAGTTTTCCCCTCTTCACTGGCAATAAATGTAGCCTTGATAATCAGCTTCACTTAGATCCACATATTTTAGGTGGTCAGACTGAAATTAGGCAAGCCAGGCAACTTCTGTCTTTGAAGCAAGTAAAGCAAAAAGCTCAGAGGCAGAATTGAAGCTCCCTGTTTCCAATTCTGCTGGCAACCTACTAGGATAATCTTGCAAAAATAATTTTTGCTCATTGGTAATTTGGTAATAACCCACTGCAGATTCAATAGAGATTATGTCACAGGCTTATTATGGCACTTCTTTGACAGTTATTTATTTATATGTAAAGTCCCAGTGTCCACATGGAGAAGTTTGCTTAGAGGGGTATATCACTCTCCTGACTTTACACTCTGTTATCAGTACTTGGTCATTCAGAATAATGCACTGTATTTGGTATGTGTGAGTCATCAGGATGCAGACAGCACAGCCTTACGGATATTTTTATTCTTGTTTGAATCAACTCAGAGGTAGATCTAAGAGGGAGTTTTGCTATTCCTGGTTACATGTTAATGTGTACCACATACACCAGATTGTAGCATGTGCTGGCAGAAGAGCCAATCTGAGCAAGGGGAAAAAAGAACAAGGAAAATGTTATTATCAAGCCTTTTAAAAGAAAACTTCTAAAGCACCTTTAAATTGTAACATCTTGAGCAAAGAAAAGCCTGAATTATGTAAAAGTGGGCAGGGAGCCAACATCTGGCAGTAATAAGATTGTTTTGTAAGCAAGCAGTTTTCTACACAGCACGCAGCTCTTGGTCCCCATTAGAGCTAATGGTGAATCTGTGAAGATGTGCCTGGTCTCTGGCTGCCAGAAGGATACCCTAGGCTTTGAGTGAAAATCTTTGTGTCATTTGATCTCCTAAAACAGCCAGCTGAGATGAGTTATATTCCCCCTGCCAGGAACCTCGAAAGAATTGTTCAAACCATACGCTCATTCCTGTTGAATTGGAAACAAATGCCATGGCTGCATTGTTGGACTTTGAAATTAAACTCTCCCCGATTCTTCCCAGCACTCCTGAGAAGAAACAAAACTCTTCCCTGTGTCTGCCACTTTTGTCTCTGCAGAGGGACCTCCTTGCCTCCTCTCCCTGCACTCCTCATCCCTTCTGTCCTCCTCCAGGACCTGCAATCTCTCATTCTAGAAAGCCACATCACAGGCTGCTCCATGTGTTAGTGATCTTCTGCTTGCTGCCATTAGACTTCGCCATGGCCTGTAGAAACGGGAGTCACTTAATTAGGTCCAGAGAGCTGGAGAACAACGAAGCCATTCAGGGTGGCACCCAGCCAGCAGCTTCTTCCCTTTGGTCTTTGTTTTGCTTTGCTTTGTTTTTCCTCTTTTCTTGGAAGGGAAACGTCTCAAGCCTTTCCCTGCTTCTTCCTACCTGTATAATCTACAGCACAGCTGAGTAGGTTCAGGTCTTCAACCAGACCCTCCTGCACACAGAGGCTGTCTTTCAAAGCCAGCCCCAAAAGAAATAACAGAAAGAAATAAAAGAAAAAGAAACAAGGAGAAAAAAAAAAAAAGAAAAGAAAACCACAGAAAATCCTAAATTAGACATACAGCAGGACCCTAGGTCTCCAAAAGCTTACAGTGTGCTCCAAAAAGAGCAGGCAGCTAATGATAGTCGCTCCCCAAGCCATGAAGGGCTTTGAAAATCACAGCCACTCATCAGGACACTAGGGAAAAGTTCTTGGAGGCCATCCTCTCAGGGCTCAGAGCTCATCTGGGTATGGTTTAGATTTTATTTCAGCCTTCATAAGAAGTACAGTTGCTTCCTGTTACCAACAATGGTTGAACTCCATCTCAGATATTTAACTCTCACAGCATCTTTGCTGACAACAAAGTATGCATGAGTGCTTTGTTTCTAACTGCCTGACCGCCCTCCTTCTTCCCCAGCTCCCCCAAAGGGCATCCAGGAGCACTCACAGATTTAACATTTCAAAGCTTTTTTGCTGCAGATTGAACACTCTCCTTCTAAATAATTTAATCATCATATCATCACATTTCTTAAGTTTTCTTACTTGACTTGTAGTTTTTATTTCATAGGAAGGTGTCACCAGAGACCTAAACTAAGCTGTAAATCACCACTGCTGCATATCAGACCGGGTAGAGATACCAGTTATTCACTGTCATTGACAAGGCTTTCATATGTTTGCTCAGTAATATGTAGCAGTCTGACACACAAAGATAGAAGCGATGAGTTTTCTCTAGAAAAAAAATTAAACTTTTCTAGGTACTATTTTAATAATTCAATTGTTTTTCACTGCTCTAAAAAGGCCTATATAAGCTGTCTGATTCTCATCAAGAGCTGTTTGCACCATGTATTTCTGCCAGACCCAATGAAGAATGCCATCAGGTTCTCTTCAAAAATTTAGTGCAAATAGAGAAGAAAAGCTAAGATCCAGTTCTCTAGCAGGAGTTCTCAACTCATTCTGAGCAAAGATCCAATCCTCTAGTTCATTCTTTTTATACCTGCAAGCCAATAGGTTCCTTCTGAAATGACAGGATTTTTCACAGCCCTCACATACTGGCATATATAGCCTGGAAGCATTGCTAAGGCAAGGTGAAATCTGAGAGGCCATGGTACAAATGGAATACCACAACCTGTAAGCATCTCCTGTACAAAATATGGGAAGCTTCTCCTTCTAAACAATGAAAGTGAGTCCAAAAGAACCGTGTGGAAGCATGAAATACCCAAGTCTGGAGATTATTTTATCCTTTTATCTTGTGGTTTTATAAAAATATTCTACACAGGTCTTAACCCCTCTTCTCACCAACATGTGCCTGCAGAACAGCATATCTCAGTTTGCATGCTGCCAGCCCTCACAGGGAGAGCTTGGTGCGTGCCCAGGAGCAACACCTGGCTCTTGGGAAGGGTCTCCAGAGGAAGTGACAGAAGAGGCCTTCCTCTCCCTATTCAAAACAAAGCTTCACCAAACAGAAAATTCCTGGAAGCTACATTCATAAGTCCAAGGACAGATTTATTCAAAGGAAGTTAAAGTAAGAGGAAGATCAAAGACCAGATAGGAAGAAGCAGGTTGTAGCAGTGGAAGATTCAATCATCAGGCAAATAAACAACAGAGTGCATGACCTTGGATGGGACCACGGGGAACCCTGCCTTACAAGAAGAAAGGTGGTGGATTTCAGCGGAAACTGGGCAGGAAAGCCTGGGGAAAGAGCATGCAGTGGTGATTTGCCTGGGCATCTGTGACTCTGGTGACAGATGGACACTCTGGAAGTAACATGTAGGTACATGCACAGAAAGGAAGCTACAGCCCAAGATTTCCACAGTTTTTTAGCTTGGGATGACAGGGGAAGCAAAGTGACTGCAGAATAAGGAGAGTCCTTGTGAGAATAAATCAATTAAAAGATGGGACATCGAGTATAAGTGGTCACTTCTCACAACAGAGGGAGGTCACCAGTTCAGTTTTACTGGCACTGGTGCTGAAAAATTAGCTGTTTAATATACACAGATGTTAGAAAAAGGAAGAAGGCCTGAGGTAAAGAAAGACTGTTGATGACACTAAGTTATGCAGAGGAACAGGAATGTGAGCAGACTGCGGAGAATTACAAAAGAGTCCGACAAGACGGAATGGCTGAGCAATAACACAGCAGCTGAAACTCATTGTGTATAACTCCGAACTGATGCATAGTGGGGAAAGACAGCCCTGGATCTGCATAGACAGCAGTAGTTTCTGAAATAACATTTAGCATTCTGGAGCAAGACCTCAGTGCTGTGATAGATGGTTCCATAAAAGCAAAGTGAAAATGCCAGGAACAATCAAAAAAGGAAGAGAGAACAAAGCAAAATCTCTTCAATGCTCTTGTATCAACCCTTGGTTCACAGCCTTCAAATTACACACAGTCCTTTTGGAGAGAGAGAAGCAGCAGTGAAGGCACAAAAGGCTATGAGAGGTGTGGAAAGGCTTCAAAAGGGAGAGGGGCAGGTACTATTACTGATATTTGCCCAATGCGTACTCATCCTAATGTCCCTGCTCATCATCACTGCCAGAGACACCCCTGGGCAAGGTGGGCTTTGGGACTGGCACTGCCACTCTTAACTCCGCTCTGACACTCCTCAGTCCTCTTCCCAACCAGAAAACAAATGGAGGGTGGGAAGGGAGTGTTACCAGGGAAAGAAATCAATAGTCATGTTACCCCACACACTATCAGTCACCACTTGAAGTAACTTAACATTGTCAATAACAAATTCAAATACGAATGCCATTTTTTCTCCTCAGTGGCAGTTCAATATTTCTTCAACTCATTTGCAGCACACACTTTGGGTGAAACAACAGAAAAATGGAGTGCACCCAGAAAATTAAGCTCGGATTTTTAATAGCAGTCATTCATACCAATAGTTGATTTCATGAGTGAAATAACAAAGACCACTGAAGGAAAGTGTACTTTTAATTCATAGCAGAATAAAAATGTCTTGGTTTTCATATTTTACATATCTGTCTAGGAATTATTCATTTACATTTTTCATTATTAACTTATAACAGCAAAAACATTTTAAAGCAGGGAAATGGGGAGCAGAAGAATTGGAACACATTATAAAAATAATGTCTGATTACTGCTCACCTATATTAAATGTCCTAATAAGCTTTAAAAAATTAAATATTTATATACACATTGCTGACCACTAGAAGATCTCCAGTTTAGAAGGGTGAACCTTAGGGTCTACCAGTGCTTGTAATTACTGACTCTAGGGGCCTGGCTGTTCATGGCCTAGAGAAATAATGTCACTTCAAAGTTTTGGGAGCTGAAGAGCTTATATTAAAAGACAAATTATCCCAAAGAGAACTGGGGAGAAAAGATTATATCAGATTATATTCAGAAGTAACCCATGTCATGAGAATGAAAAACTTACTTTTTGAAACAGAAGCCATAGTCCTTTATGAAGGGAGATCAGAGGCTATCCTCACCAAAAAGATTCAAGCATTCCTTTAAAAGTGTATTTTGATAAATGGCTTTTTTTTTAAATAGGACATCATTGGTCTTATGGTTATAATATTAAAACTATCTTTAACACCTGCAGTTGTTCCTGTCTGTCCATCCGTTTTAATCTCTTCAAAATGAACTCTACACTGCTCAAAATGTATGTGCTTTATTTTAAAAGTAGTGAAAGCATTTGACTCACCCTGAGCCAAAATATCCCCATGAGAACAAACTGCACCATTAAAATACACATTAATTTCAAGTTCCTCTTACACCTCTCAAAGCTCAGCTAATATCAAAGGTAAAATAGATACAAGACAGTACAAACCATCACAGACCTCTTGATTTTAATATATTAATATTTCTCACAGAAATAACTCAAATTCCAAAATAGTAGGAGGTGCTATTGCTATTCCAGCCACAGTGTGACCCCCTTCTACGACCTTATCTTTATCACTGGAAATTATGGACCTGCACAATTAGAGAAAGATAAAAAGGAAAAATCAAAGTACAAAAAAAAAAAAAAAAAAAAAAAGAAGACCTGCCTGCATTAAATGTCCTTTTTGAATTTTTCTCAGTCCTTTCACACTTTTCATCAGTGACAGATTTTGGAGACAAAATACAAAATCAAGATGTATTCAATTAAGCTCAGTTAGAAATCTCAGCTGAAGTGTGGTCTCAAGAATTCTGCCCAATTCTAAAACTACAGAAGTTGGCAGAGATCTCTGGAGTTTTTTACATCAAATATGTATGTATGTATGTATGTATGTATGTGTGTGTGTGTGTGTATATGTGTGTATACACTCACATACATAGTTTCTCATTCCTTTTTCTTCATGTATGGAAGGCCCACATCCACAACAGATGGAGAAAGCATCTGATTTAACTGAAGTAAGAGCAACTACAAAATGTTGTCAAAGAAATGCTGTAAACTGCCTAAAAGAACAAATATCAGTTTCTTTCCCTAACTTTCCACTCATAAATTTAGGGGTTATTTCAAACAGGCAAATTGTTGTGCATTCACTGACCAAAACATTTCTCCAAAGTGATTGTGCCTGTTTAGGACAGGTGTTTTTCCACATGCAATCCCATATCTCATTTACCTCACTACCAAAGAAAAGGAAAAAGAGAATACACACATAAAACAGAATTTATTTTTTTTTTCATGCTCAAGGAAGTTTTTTTCCTTTGTATTCATGTTTTTCCTGTATCAGCACCTTTAGCTCAGAGGTAGTCAATAGAGGAAAGATTATTCCTACATCCACAGTGGTGAACAGATATTAGCACTGACTTCTAAGGGCAATATAGGCTGGTCTGGCAAGTTAATGAAACCCCCATGCCTTTATAAATCCAGCTTATAACAATTTTCAAACCCAATTAATTTGCTTTGCAACCATGGAATAGCCCTGTGGGACCACATAATAAAGCATTCTCATTGTGAAAGCTCTGATTCTGCAGCTTGTGTACGTGCTGGGGCAGCAGGGAGGCTGCTCCAGGCAGATGGCTTTACTTTCTCATGTAGATTAAAAATAATAGAAAAAAACCCACTCTCAGTCTCTCTTTCCCTTTTTCTTTTCAGCGAGGTATAACATATTCCCCTGCAGCCAGCAGATCTTTATCTCCAGTTTATCAGTGCAGATGAAAAGTGGGAAACAAGCAGCATTAGTACTTTATTAGCCTTCACCCTTTCCCAGTTCCAGCTGTATCAATGTCCTGTCACAAGGATCATTAGCAGCAGCCACACACACATGGGTTTTGTAGGCCCACACTACTCTGACTTCTGTTCCAACATTTCTCCATACATCCCAGGAGCCTCCCAAACCTCAAATACACCAGCCAGCATGTTTCACTCTTGAATTCTAAGTGGTACTGCTTATGAGGGGTGTCAGACCCCAAAATTTCTCTTTAATGGGACATTAAAAAATACTCCTGGAATCTTGGCTTGACAACGGAACAGGAAAATGAAACATTGAAGCTCCACAGTCAAGGGGAATCCCCATGCCAGTATTGTGAAGCTGCCCAAGTTTTCTGGAGCTGCCAGAGGTAGGTTAAGGAATGTACCTTGGGAAGCTTAAGATCACCCACAACAGGCCAGGAAGAAGCCGGTATATGGGAGCAAATTCCTCATTAAAACACTGAAGGGTCTCACCCCTGGAAACAGGAGCTCTGGCTTCTCTAAACCTCTTTGGTTTCCTATCATCAGTCAGGTCAGGAAGCCAGAAGGTCAAGTTGTCAAGAAGGAACGCAGTAGCCCACCAGGACCTGACAGTTGGATCATCTCATTTCAGTGAACAAATACTTCACAAGGATGAAACACGCAATCAAACAAAAAAATCTAAGACGTTTTATTGAGTCAGAAACAATTGCCCCATTTGACCCTAGAAGAAAAAGCAAACAAATGAACGTGTTTTTAAGAATAGGTTGTTATTAGTGGTTTTCTCGGGTTGCTGTGGCCTCTGATGGCTGCAATCCCCCACTGAGGCAACCAGATTTTCTCACTTCCTAAACATGTAGACAAACCAGTCCCTCGAGCCCCTTATCCTTTTAGGGTATGGGATTAAAACCACATCAAACCACTAAGTAAGAAATTCTTTTCAAGACAGACCATTCCCAGTCTCTTCTTTTCTTGTAACTTTCGCAGACCTCTTCTGCTCTCAGAGTCCTGGGAATTCACCTCTTCCTCATTGGATGACTAGAAAACGTGGGAGGAGAACTGCTAAACTTTTCCCCTTTTCTTCTAACCAATGCCTCTTTCCTTCACTTTTCATGCTAGCTGAGATCGGCAGCTGGTTAACTAGGTCTCCCTAAGGTATGCAATTCCCACAATAGTTCAGGACCTCTATTCCATCCTTTTACCAAAACACACTACAAGAACATACAGAATAAAGGCAAAGACATCCAAGGAGGAAACCATGAAGAGCAGTCTAAGTAAATAAAGACTCTTAAATTTAATGTATGAAATTAGACAACCAGACCTGGACTAAATCACTTCCAAATCACCTCCAATTTTTGACAGAAGAAAGAAAAATCAGTGAGGTGAGAAGACAAATCACTCAGATGTGACCGATGAAGTCGTACTGATGGAAGAATGAACTGTAGTAAATCTGGAATCAGTCAATAGGCAGATGAAAAGGAGGCCTCGGCTACAAGATCCCCCTGTACAAAAAATTGCCCAGGACATTCTAATAACCATGGGACACTGGTTATTCCCATGCAAACCAGACAAGTGACACAGTGAGTTATGAGGCAAAAAGCTAATTGATTTATTTTTCATGTGGCATAAATGACTGCCTCATGAAACAACCAGACAAAGAACCTTTCAGAACGAAGAATACTTTTTTACCTAGTTCCAAACAATCCTCAAGAGTCAGCTCAAAATTTGTTGTAAAGGATCTCCATGATTGCTAGTCATCATAACATATTCAAACTCAAGTTCCTTGTAGGAATAAGGGAGAGAAGAGGGAAAACCTATCCTAACCTACTCCACTATCACTTAAGAAACTGTATAGAAGTGGGAGAGTAAAAGGAAAATGAGGAAAGTTGCTAAAAGAATAATTCCTCTGAAGTCAGCCAGAAGACTATCTAAAATTTTTTTACTAGGGTTTCAGTACAAACATGTACCACCTCTTCAAAACCATTTTGAACAAGACCATAACAATCTAGTGTTGTTAAATGACAGACTAGAGGAGGCTCTTAAAAGTAGAAAGGTACTGCTCAGAAGTGGATGTCATGTCCAAGTGAAAAAAACCAAAAATAGTACAAAAGTTTATATATTAAATGCAAAAACATAATGAAACACAAAAACATTTTGAAGTACAACTTGCTACAGGCATCCCAATTAATCGCAAAAGTCTTGCAAACACAGCCAGAGTTTGTGTGACTAATAAATAACAGAGGTGTAAAAGAAAAGTTCAAGGCTGTATCAGAAAAGCTAATTGAATTATCTGAGTTGGTGTTTATAAGGGAAAAGCTCAGGTTTTATGTGTGAAGCAAGTCTGAAATCTCTAAGTGAAGTGGCAGTGGCAGGGGATTAGGGCAGGTCAATAAAACAGTAGCAAATCTCTACGACCAGATGCCATTCACCCAGCAGCCCTAGAGAAACTAATATACAAAATCCTAAGTATGTGATTTATCACTACAATGGCTTCAAAGGGCTCCCAGCCCAGAAGGAAAGGAAGACTGCACAGATGACAAAACTTATAAACAGGTCTCAGGAGCAAGGAAATACAAGATACTACAGACCATTAGTTAGGTTTGTCTGTCAGGCAGATTGGTTAGAACTTTAATACTACATATATCCATAAATACCTCACAACAGAGAAGAAATTGGTTTTTGTAGAGAGCTGTCTAAATGCATTCCTAGATGCATTGCAGTTCTTTGAAGACAAGAATAAATATGTGAATGAAATTATTCATTTAATTTATTATATTTTTATTCCCAAAAAGTCTTCAACATTCTGAGAGAAATGTAAAGAAGCTAAGTTTGCCATGGAAAAGGAGAAATATACTAAATCTGGAGATAATCTAATTAGTAACGTTTAAAAAAAAAAAAAAAAAAAAAGAAAGGAAATCTGAAATAAACAGCCACTCTCAAGGAGAAGGATTTGCTCTGTGATCTCTACTTCTCAACCTACCCAAAGCACATCTATAGCAGAGGCCAAAGAGTTAGTACAGGTTATTCAAAATGAAACATTTCTCAGCATCCTATAAATTAACATTCACTGCAGAAAATTACCAAAAGATTTCTGAATGAATGATCAACAAGATGTTAGATAGTTGTACACACCATAAATTATAAGTAAAATATAACAGTAATATTAACTTTAACTACACAAGCAGAATAATGAGCTAATTATCATTTAAGAAGGATCTAGAAAAAAAACTTGGAATATTTAACAATGGTATGTTTTTAAGAATATTAACTTATTAGAGGCTACCAAACTTACAGGAAAATAACAGAGAAATTAGAAATATAAGACATCTCCATCAATATCTTTATAGTGGTATAAATTTGTGATGGGTCTGTGGTTTGATTGATGAGGATAGAGCTTGTTACTGAAAGGAGATATATTAAAATAGAAGAGGTACAAAAAAAACCCTTCTATTCTATAAGAATAGAAGGAAGTGCAGAATAATTTCTCCACAAGGGAAAAAATTAAGCCTGGAAAAGAGACGGTAAGTGTCAGATATGAAAAATCTGCAATTTCTGATGAGGATGGAGAATGTGAACAGAGAAATGTTAAAGCAACAGAGCAACAGTCAAGCAACAGAGTTACTACAAGCTGCTGAAGTCCTTTTTAACACAGTAGACATGACAAAATTGTGTGTCTCCTTAATATGTATACTTGATAGTATTATGGGGACTAAAAAGCAAAGGGATCCCAAAAACAATCAGACCAATGTGCAGAGAATTCCATTAAAGATACTTAAACACAATGAGAAAGGAGCCTCAAGAAGAAGGTACTGAAACAGAGGGATGAGAAAGACTGAGAACAAGTCAAAAGGAAACCATGCCCTTCCAAACATATTTTTCATCCATTGTCTTTCCAATTCTCACATTTGCTTGACAACATATCACTGCTTAGGCCACAAATAGCAGGCACTGGGAAAAAACCAAGACTGTCCTAGGCCAAATATACAGTTCCAGGTGCTCTTATGAATTGTGTAAATGTTAATTCTCCAACTATTACATAATTCCACTTTCAGGTAAGGTAGGAGTATGATTTAAAAACAAACAATCAACCTCCCACCCCCCAAAAGCAGCTTCTCTGTTAATTATCAGATGACTTGTTCTGCATCTCCTTTTTACAGCTTAACAAATGGAGTTTCCAAAACTAGGCAACAGTACTAGTGTTTTCTCATTGGAATGTATTGCTGTGCACACACTAAATTTTAAAAGAATTGCTACGAAAAAGGTTGAAGCAATACTACAGGCAGTGCTTTGACACTGGTTTAGTGGTGAAGTGAATACCAATGTGGAAAATGCAAGCCATAAGTTATCATTTAACCATCATCTCTTCAGGCTAAATTATGAACACAGCAAAGGCTCACAGTCAGTTACAGCAGATTTGTGTTTACTGACACCACAAATTATATCAACTTTTCAGCAAAATGCCACCAGAGCAGCATACTGTAAAAAACAAACCCAATTCATTTTAATCATCAACAACAATAACTTGCTGAAGGGGCAGAATTTCTGCTGGTTGAGGTGCAGGGCATCTTGACTCAGAATTAAGGGCTAGCAGGTCACAGCATCTATAATTCTGCCAGCCCCAAAAGACAGCAATAGTGGTTTCTACAGTCCTAGTGTGAAACCTAATTTGTATTTGCAGTATCTTTCAGAGCCATTGGAAAGGCACAATCTAAATGCAAATTAATCTGATAGTACAAGTTGGTCTGTTCCAGAGTATTATCTATGTAAACAACTGAATTTTTCATAGGGGTTTGAAGTTGCTTGTGAAGATTAAAATCTCTGAAAATGAACAGACCCCACCATAGATAAATTTTGCTAAGGGAAAATTTGCAGCCGCCTTTTTGGAAACATTCCTAAGGGAGTATGTCATGCAGTAGGAAATTTATTCTGGATAATGCTATAAAACTGCTCACCTTAATTCATATGCCAAATCCTGCTCTATTGAATAACAATTTATTGTGTACTCCAGCATCTGCCAGAAAGTTCTGAATGAAAGCCACAGCTGTGTCTGTTACTGGGCAAAAGCTACAATATTGTTGAGGCACTTATTCCATGTATTAAAGAATTCCCTCAAACTTTTTCAGTAACTATCTGGACACCTGTTTGTGGGAGCAGTTTTGGGTACTCTGCAAGGGCTATACCTGGCCACAGGCACAATTTCTAAGCAGGCAACTAATTTGGGAGCAAACCAAAATGCTTGCTCAGAAGGCTTTTTTCTGGAACTGTGACAGGACCACGTACTGGAGGACATCTAGAGAGCCAGTATGTTGTTAATAGCCTCTTTGGCAGTTCAACACATGGCTGAGCACACCAGCTGGGCTGTCCTCAGCTTTCCTGTAGAGCACATGTAAAGCAGCAGCACTTAGACCTGGAGTTTACTGCTTTTGAGGTCATTCTCAAAACCGTACAGAGTGGAGTACATTCCCTATGGATGCTGTAGGTATAAACCCAAGAGTAGGAACTGCTCTCACTTAGTAAACCAAGTGGTACCCTACCTTTTCATGGAGCAAAATTCCTCGTCTGTAAAAATTCACTTCTGACTAGCAGCAAAATGCCAAGAGAAAAATCAAAACCCTGAAAAAAATTCAGATGCATATCTGCCAGAAAAATGTCAGGCAAATCTCAAATGAGTCAGTTCAGGCTGGCAATAAGAGACCACAGAAATTCAAATTACACCAGAAGCAGAACATCTAAGAAATGTATCTTACTTTTCAGATTATTCATTGCCCAGTTTAAATGTTAGCCTAAAAAGTCAGCTGTTACCTTTGCATTTGCTCAGCTCCACTGATTACATACACCCCAAACTGCATAAATAGAGGGGACAGCTAGAAGTAACTTTGCTTAATATATTTTAAAGAAAAAACTGGAAGAAAATCGTGGTTTAGCAAAAGAGACAAAGCATTCATGTTGGCATTTAGATCTGAAAGAACTAAATTTTAGTCCTGAACAGAGCAGGGATAGATTAAGTCACCCTGGGCATATGTTATCTTGTTTGTCAAGAAAGATACTTTTATTTTCAAGCAAAAACCAAGGTGATGGGATCATAGGATCTGGGCTTTGCAGCAACTGCCAGCATAAGAATTCAGCTTTGATTATAGAAGAAATCAAACACATCACCAAGAAGAATTCAAAGAGCTCATTACACATCCCTTACTAAACACTTTTAACATTCCTTGTGTTTGGCAAAACAGCGAAGAGCTCCAAGCAAAGGAATGGTACAAAGATAAGCTCAGTCTACAATGAAAGGAGAGCAGAAATGTGGTGAGGGGATGCTGCAGCCCCTGGGACTGGTTCCTCCTCTCGTGCTGCCCCTGACCTGCAGCACCCCTCCTGTGGCTGCAGCAGCTGGTGGCTCAGAGGTTCTGCACTCACCAGTGCCCTGCATTGCACATAACACAGGCCTAACCAGAGGAAAATAAGTAATACTGATTAAAGGAGTGGTGTCACTCAAGAGAATGGCCCACACTGATGGATGGCTCCAAGACTGCAACTGGCTTTTGGCCCTCAAGACACAAAAGCTACAGTCTGCTCCCTCCCTCTTCCCTTCATCTCAGGAACTGGATATCTGGACTTTTTCAAGCTGTTTGTGCATCACACTCTGCAATTCTCTTATGTGCACTCACAGGTGATATGTGTGCTCAACAAGTAAAAATACTACCATGCAAAATAAACTCCACTATAGCATGCAGGGTTATAACAATCTCAACTCCTTGGAGTTTTCTAGACTTTATCCCTGAGAGTAGCCTCAACTAATCTCAGAGCTGACCTGGCTTCAAACAGGAGGCTGGATTTGAGGCCAACTTACTTATCATGTGACCTTCAGGTTAACTGCAGACAGTTTCTCTCATTAGTATTACTGATCTGCAAAAACTTCCACCAGGCTACCTTCAGGGTTGTTTTGTTAATGAAGGAGATTTTGCCGAGTGAGGCTGCCAATTCAGCATTTTTCAGCTCTTTTCAAAGATAACTCCTGCAGCCAAATACCTGAAATCTGCACAAATTGTGTAGCATTATCCAGGCTTCTTTGGGGGAACGTTATCAGGGCCAATTAAAGGCTACATTATGTTTCCAGTTTCCTAACAAAATATGGGAAGAGATTCCCTGTAGCCCAAGTGATTCTTTTGAAGGATTTTATTGAAACCAGGATTTCAATTGTCTTCTCAAGTGTTTGCAATACCATTTTGCAGGCTTTTGTTTCTTCTTCCTCTTCCCCACCCTCCAGCAGAGAAAAATGAGCAATGAAGAATTTCTAGTTTGCATACTGAGTTTCTCATAAGCTTTCCATTATGTTTTCAGCTCAGACCTCAGAATTCAAGGCTCATTCTTTGGGGATGAAACTGGATATATTCAAAGCCTGCAGTCACTTGGAATACTTTCAGCACAGACATAGTGAGAATCCCAGTTATACCATAATCACATGTACATTCCCAACACTTACAGGTCTGAACATCTCCATCCATTGCCATCCATTTTTTCCCAAAATATTATGAAAGGTTAAAATCTCTTTTGCTATTTGTGTGATCTCTGTCCATGACCAACTAATTGGTCACAGAAAGACCAGAATGGCTGAGATTACTGATACATAAACAAAAAGGAAAATCATGCAGGAAACAAAAAGTGTGGTATTTTGTACTTTTACAGATATCCATCAAACAGAGCCATAAAAACAAGAGAATTGAGAGGAATACAGCAACAGTTAACAAAAATAAATAGCAACTACAATTTTACAGTAGATGTTGCATGACACAACATGAAGAGAAATTAATGATCTTTTTGAAATCAAAGAATTACAATAAACACAATAAATAACACTTCTATGCAATCAGAAAGAGTAAATTAAAAATGTTGGAGAGAATATTTCAGCCAACCACTCAGTTTTTTGGGTTGTGAACCCCCACTAGTTATTACAAACATGGAAGTTCTGCCTACATAAGATGGATTAATTATTTGCTGCTGACTACTCTTCTGGTGTAAATTTTCTATCAGGAGAAAAGATGCCTCAGCATCACTAGTAATCCACCTTGCAGGGACATCAAACCAGGTGAAAACAGCTGGTGAAGGATGCTAATCATAGTTTCCTGGTCTGCATTGGCATCAATGAACAAGCTATGTGAAAAACTCAGTGAAGTCCCAACATGGAAGTGCTTTAGCACGCATAAAAACAAATGAAAAGGAGCAACACACTGCCAATCATTTTCACAACACAGCTTTAAAAAAATAGGAGGGTTCCCAGACTCATATACGGTCAAATTTCCTTCCACTGGGGATCAGGGTACAAGGATGAGTAATCTGGGTGATCCTGATGCAGGTTGAGATTTTGGCTAAAGCAAAACAAGGACTTGGGTAAGGATTGCACCTGCACTCCAAGGTCTCACCAGTTCAACCAACATAACAAGACATGAAATAAAGATCTGTTCATATTTTAATTAAGTGATGAGTTGGGCATTTGCTCCAATAATTGTAGACTGGCCAGAGCTGCTTGTGAGAGACATTCCAACTGTTTCATGATGCCTAACCTGTTTGCAGGATTTATGATTTCTGT
Source organism: Ammospiza caudacuta (assembly GCF_027887145.1). Classification (NCBI taxonomy): domain Eukaryota; kingdom Metazoa; phylum Chordata; class Aves; order Passeriformes; family Passerellidae; genus Ammospiza; species Ammospiza caudacuta. The sequence continues at coordinate 103,027,800 of NC_080593.1, forward strand.
GCATTCAAAAGAAAGCAAAGAAACCCACACAGAATCTGTCTTGCTGATGTGAGTCTCAAGGAACATTTCATAAAAGGAAATGTATCACTTTTAGTAGTTTGTGGGTTTGTTATGAGTATGTTACTATACTGCCATTATCTCCTCTATAATTTCCTGCTGTTCACCACCAAAGCTGAGAAGTTGCAAACTACGAGAAGTAACAAAAAACCAAAAAATTTTAAAAATAAATTTATAAAAACATCGAAAAACAGCTGTCATGCCTCCCTAATAGCTTTAGGTTTTCAAAACCCACTTCCAAACATAATTTAAACTTGTTCTCTGAATGTTTCCAGATCTTGAATCTCTTTGGTCTTCATAGTCTGTCTAAGTGTTCAATGACTTTTTATTGTCTTTTTCTGAAGTGTCTCAGGACTCTATAAAACATGTAGCATTTTCAAAGTACTTGCATGTCAGTGGACCAAGCCCCAAAGTTTTTGCTCCTCTTCTTTGTTCAAAATATGCTGTCTTATAACAGAGGACAAACAGGGACAAAGTGGCACCTGGAAATTCAGCCCACAGAGCAGCCCCTCTGCTCTGACTGTATGGACAGCACAACTGTCAATCTTTCAAATCTGTGGTCTGAGATGTGCAGCTCCCAGGCTACATATCTCAACACTTCAGTCCATTTTCCTAGATGAGATGGCAAAGTCTGGGAGATAACATGACTTAAGTTATTCCTTCACCCAGAGAATTTATTTGAACTGATAATGAGATGTTTTCTTTGTCCACAGTTGCAGCATTATGCTTCTGCAAGGCAGTAATCTCAGTTTTAGAGTGTTCTTGGAGAAATAGCAGCCCAGCTTCAGACCTGTAAGTGTTTATCCTTACTGGAATACCCTTTGTCAGTTCATCTCCATTATCAGACACATCTTTACTTTGGTTTCCTTGACAAATCAAACATGTTTTTTCCCAGGCACGAGAAGGATATCCAAATGTTTCGCGTGTGCAGAGCACAGCTTGTAATGTTACCATGTCTTAAGAATGTCATAAACATGGAATCTCTCTCAAACCATGGAGCAGAGCCGAGCCAAGATCAGAGCCGCAGCAGCAGCCAATTCTGCGCGCTCCAATTTCCAACTACTCAACATTTTTACTCCGGTAAACCTCTAATTCAAGAGCTTATTAAAATAAAATTTTGTTCCAACACAGATATTAATGATTATTTTGTTCCAGCACAGATATTAATGATCTTTTAAATACTCTTGTATTGCGAGAAAGTTTAATTAACATAGTCTTTTTTTCAAACCACTCCTCCAATTTAAATATTGTGTTAAATACCTTCACTTTTGTTATTCTATTATTGAATTAAGGAAAGATGCCTAATTTCCTGGTAATTAGAGAGATAGTGACATTTTAACATACCTTGTAATATGGCACTGTTGTGTATCATTTGTTGAGTTCCATGAGATTTTCCACAGATAAAAAGGACTGTTTAAAAAAAGAATGTAAGCTAAGATTTTAATCAAAGCTGAGTGATACCGAAATTCTGTCGAATGATCCTCTCTGTTTATGCTTTCAGCAGATGAAAAGTGTAAAGTGACATCTGAGCTGTGTACTTTTTGTCCACATAACAGTGAAGTGGATATATAATGGTTCTAACCAATGAGCAAAGTAAACACGTTTTTTGATACTTGATGAAAATTCATAACATTGAATAACCTATTTACGGATTATTATACCTGCCTTTGCTAAGTTACTGCTAATTTATTGGGAGGCTCCATTTCTGCTCTCTACATTGCTCCAGGACAGAGATCAGGACTTGGGGCAGAGGTGGGGGGAGGGGGAGGGAATGAAAATTTGGCTTTTAAGCCTAATAGAGACATCCTTCTCCAGAAGGACAGAACAAGAGCAGGGCTTATTTTAGACATTTTGAATCAAATCCTTGGACAATCTCACTTCCCCCCAGTAGCAGGAGAAACCACAATTATCCTTCCTGGGCTGAAGCTTTGTCTTCTGTAAGAACTCATCAGGTCCCAAGCCTGAGTCTGGGACCAACATTTCTATTGAACTTAGCATTAAAATACTTTGACATTTTCCAACTGCATAAGAGAAGAGTGCCTGATTTTAATATTATATTAACCCATGGAAATCTTGCCATCTTCAATGCAAGGAGGAAGGTACATACATCAGAGAGTGACAATAAAACCTCAATTAGTTGGAGATCTCAAAAGAAAAAAGTTCAGAGGCACAGGTATATTTAAGCTACTATACTTGTAAGGGCTTTATTAACAAAACTTTAAAGAAAATTTATGCAATTTTACTGCAATTTCCTTTTATCCAACACTCATTTCCAAACCTTTGAAATACGCTGTGTTCAATTAAATTCTTTACCATCTTGCTCCTTAAAATTAACTAGGATGGAATTTTCACTGTGTTATGCCTGGCCCTACTTTTAATTATCCTCACTTAGAATATTAGACACCATGCTGATTTCTGTCTAAAGGAAATGACCTAGGATCATTGGAAGCATATGAAGTTCATTTTAAGATGAAGCAATAACTTATATTAGAGGATGTAAAAGGTCTTAACCTCCAGTCCTTCAACATACTGCAGCAAAAACCTCCTGGGTTTTTTAATTTAAAAAAAAGACATCTGCAATGTATTTTTCCCCCAAATGCACTTACTAGTCTTTAAAACAGGAGTCTCCCTGGCTAAATGGCTGTGCTTGAGCATACATGTAAGAAGCATCACCCAACTCAGCTGCCTGGCTTTGATGATTATTTGGAGCATTAGGCTTCCGACTGTAACCCCTGGATTGCAGTCATTCAACATGCAACTGGAGCACAATATTTATCTCTGTTAATGTTTCATTTTAAAACTAAAACATTATCAGTCTCACTCACACATTCAAAGTTCCCTAGTACAAGGTCTTCCCAGAGCTTCATCTCACTTGAAATTCACTGCTAAAAATGTCTGGCAGTTTACTGAAGCACAGCTAGAGATGTAGCTGGCAGCTGCTGGTTCACAGAAATACAGTACCTGCCTCTTAAAACACAGAAATAAATGGGTGCTCCAGGAAATAAAGGCTGACTCACATATTAATCTTGTCCAGTCATTATAGTCTAAATAAAAACTGAGTTAATTAGGCTTTCCTTTAAGTGCATTCTTTCTGGAATTTACACAATGTTAACTCAGTAAACTTGCAGGAGCTGATCCTGACATTGCTACAAACCTTTCTAAAATAACAAAATTAATTTTAAAGGCAGAGGAAATCGTGTTTTGCCTTTGAATTATCAGGCCAGGATGTTATAACACAGATGATTATTTTAGGCAGATTAGTCAGCCTAAAGCTAAGGGAGTGAACCTCTACCTTGCAAACAACTTTGGTCTCCACTGAGAACGCCTGCTGCCAGCTTCACAGTGAGGAAATCTGAAGCAAGTTATTATTGGAAGCACCATAAAAAGACTCCAACAATAACAGATTTCAAGCAACATAAACCTGAAGAGTTTAACATTGGCACCTTAATTTGGCCTTGCTCTAACCAGACAGCGCAGAAACAAGTTATCACACGGGCTGCTGTGGGAAGTCTCTCATTAGGAGTAAGGAGAAGAAAAATTCCCACATCTCAATAGCCAGAATTCCTGGCCCTTATCCCTTATTTCCTTAATCTTTCTAATGTGGCTGCCCTTTTTCAGACCTCTGTTCCTCATCATTGTTACGCTCTCATTCTCTTACCATAGCTGCACACTCCTCAACCCAAGGCAGGTAATTACTTCTTCACAGAAATATGGAACCTTGATCTGAAAAAAAGAAAGTAATTGAAGTTTTCTGTGCCCACAAATATTCCAGCCCATCAGTGGTATTCCCATTGCAAAGCAAATTTCCTCCTGACTGCAACAACTGTCTGCTGGAGCTGAAAAAATCAAGTTCTAAACCTGCAGGTGTTTTTTCCGCCACTTAGAGTATGAAAGAAGGTGGCCAAATATCTGAGACTGCTTCTACCTCTTAAGGGCTTCTGTGGCTTCTTCTGGGCCCCTTTGTGCATTGATCCGGGTGCTGGTGGTACCTCCTTGCTCTGCAGGTGTGTGACTACCACCCAAGCATGGGTTAGCATAAAGCTGAACAGGCCAAACACGGTATGGTATGGTGTTACCTTACCCATAACACATGATGGGCCTGAAAAATTCAGAGCACTTTGCAACTCAGCTATAGGCCAGCTATAAAACAAGCTCTCAGGACAGCCATTTCCACCCACAGCGGAGGTATGTGAAACACAATTGTTTAAATCTGTAGAAGTCCATGCTCAGTTTCTATTAATTTGTCCTGCATTCAAAGCTTTTAAATGCCCAGCAGATGCTACTGACTTTTGTGAATACTTTCTTGTAATTTTAACCAAACTCATCTCAAACATAGCTACTACCAAACACCATCTGTCACTTCCAAACACTATTCAGGCTATTCCTCAAATTTTTCCAGACTTGCAAATTTCTTTCTCTGTCTGCTGCAAGTGCCAGCCTTTACCAAAATTTCTTGCAGTCTTGACTAAGAAAGATTATATAAACAGGCAAAAATTATTTCAAAATTCAAAAGAACAATTCATCTCCAGTCTTTGGCTTGGGCAAAGTTTCAGGTTAGCTTTTTATTTTACCTCTGCTGGTTCCCACGTTGCAGTTTATGACGGAAACCTGAACCAAGGAACACTCTCAGAATGGCTACAGCGAGCCTGGACATACAGCATTATAAACCAGCCTCTGAGATTTGTTTGTTCAAGAGCACTGACCAAACACCTTTACCACGCATCAAATACAAGTCATTTGAAAGGTATTTGAGAGCTAAATTTGGCTTAGTATTTCCTTTTATCTTTTATGTGTTGTGGAAATTTTCCCTGCTTAATTATCAAAGCATTTTATGGTCTTCTACAGTCCCCAGGAAAAGAGGGAGAGAAGAGAAAGGTGGGGGAGGCAGCCTGATCCATCAAGGCTCCAGGATGAAAGCCTGACCTCCGGAGCTCCTGGGGAATGGCAGAGTTTGTCTCTCCCAAAGCTCGAGAGTGCCTGCCCTTCCGCAGGAGGGCTGGAGGCTTTGAAATCAGAAGCCAGCATCCAACAGCTGTGGTCGGTTGTGTGGCATGAGCATGTCGTGCCCCAGACAAGGCCCCAAATCCAGCTCCTCTGTTTGGAGAGGGTGCTCAAGGTTTGCTGTGATTACAGCTCCCACAACAGGCAGCTTCTCCCGTGGTGATGGGCACAGAGAGCAGGAAAACAAGCATGGTGGATGGGATTCACCAGTGTCTGCTCAGCTGGTGCAGACCAAGGAAAATGGCTTTTTAATCAGCCTGACTGAATTGATAAGCACTGAAGAGGAAAAAACAATTTACAACCAAAGTTTTTCTTTAAGTACCCATGGCAAACAATCACAAAAGGGGTAATTTCCTCACAGCTGGGCTGAGTTGTAGAGGCCTGCAAACACTCTAGACTTGCCAGTAGCCAATGTCATAGTGACATAGTGACAAAGACTATTCTGGAGCATCAGACAACAGCTGGGAAGTCTGCTTCCTATTCTGTGCCCTCCTTCACCCATTCCCTTCCTCTTCTGACTACTGCAGTGGCAAAGGAAGATTCCTTTCTCTTGCATTTGCACAGAGTCCAGCACCATGAGGTTACCAAACTCTCCGCTTACTAATACCACAGAATCAAATAACTGAAGAACAAATTCTTCCAAAACTAATCCAGATCCCTCTTATTCTAGTATATTCCAACGGAAATTTGATACCTAATCTTACTGGAAATCCTGCTAGATATTTAACTGGATATCATATAATAAAGCTCCTTTAAAAAAAAATCATATGATCCTACTAGACTGTGCTTTGAAGATTTTGGCATTCAGCAGCCAGGGACTATGAAAGATTTTACCGCAACCATACATTAATTTCCAGGTTGCAGTACTAAGGGAGCATCACATTTATTCTGCTTCACATTTATAGACTGTTTCCCTCCTTGTTCTGTCAGATGAATTTCAACACCCAGCATCTTAAATAATCTAGCCACACTTGCCAGCATCCAAGGCTGGCCCGGATTTTCAAAAGCTCTACCAAGCTCTTCCATAAGCTTTCTAATCCTGTCAGATACCTTCCAACTCAACAGGTTGAAAAGCACAAGTTGGCCTAATCATGCTTATTTCTCCCACAATGTGTCAGAGCAGTGATTCTGACACATGCATACAGTCCTGGGGCTCATTCATGTATAGCAGTGATAAGGCACTTGCATTGCAGCCACTTCAATGCCCAATTTATTTCTACAAAAAACAAGAATCTTTCATAAATGGTGTAAGATTTTACACATATTAGAACAAGGTAGCAGGAAAGTGCAATTTTAGAATCTAGGTAAGTACTAGATATAGTTAAAGAGCAAGAAGAAAATCAAGCGCTTAATTATTACCCTCTGTAGTCACATTTCTCCATATATGTCTGGTTTATATCTGTGACCTATACTTTAAAACCTCTTTAGATGGTTCAAAATAAATGTGGCGTATAAGCTACATGCTCTCCTACCCTGATCCAGCACTCCAAGCCAAAAAATCAAATTAACAGACAGACATTTACATTTTGGCTTCAAAACAAAGATAGGCCATCCCTCTGTGTGATCCAAATAAATAAAACAAAATAGACAAACAAACAAAAAAAATGGCTAGGGTGGGAAGTAATACAGAATATGGCAGAAGTAAAGCAAGTACATGGGAAAGAAATTTCAAAGATTAATTTCAGCATGAGGAATGGTATTTCTAACAAATTGTGCAGGTGACAACTGAGCAGATTTTGGTAAAAGAGATCTTCAAAACACAAGCTATTTATACTCTCTCAAGTCTCACTCATTCCTGTAAAGGGGCACCAAATTTTTTTGCATCTGCCTAGTTCCAGGCTTTTCCCACCACTTTCTTCCCACCTGCCTTCTGCCAGAAATGAGGGACAATTTCTAACAGGGCAAGGAAACAAAAGGATGGTAGGAAAAGAAGAGGAAGAGTCAAATGCTTCTGGGTCTTTACGCCTGCCCCACAGCCCAAAATTTAATGCACAGTCCAAATGAATGCAAGGAAACATTTTATCAGAAAATGAAAAGGGGATTAAACCCTACATCCAGCATCACATCAGCAGGACAGAAATCATCCCTTTAAAACTTAGATGTAATAGCAAAGAACCTTACACACCAAAACTGCCTTGTGAACACATCACCTAGAGATAGGCAGCTCTAAGTTGGATAACACTGAAATTGAAAATACCAACAAAAAATTCAGCCTGTTGTTTCCAGGTGCCTCATCCAGGAGCAGCAGCTCCTACTAACAACCAATAGAGCAAGGTTTAGCCCTGATGAAAGAAATCAGGCTTTACTGTAGGCTTTGTGATGATATCCCTTAGTAAATTGGATTTACCATGTTGCACCCTTCTTCTCAGGAAAAAAATAGTGATTATATCTATTAAAAAAGCAGGCTCGGAAAGCTTTCCTCTTCCCTTCCTGAGGAAAAACAAAATCTTGGCAGCTAAAAATAAATCAAAACCTGGGGAAATGAAATTAAAAAAGAACTGAGAGATGAGATATATTTAGGTTTTTGAAGATCAAGAAAGGAACACACATGCCAGGTACAGAGGTTACCACCAAAAAAAATTAAAACAGCCCTGGGAGATGAAGACTGTGGGTTTAGCCAGGGGACTTCTATCCGCAGCCCAAGTCTACTTCAGCTGATATTAAGGTGGCAAAGTCCCAAATAAGAATTTCTATCTAATAAAGCAGAGCCACGCAACAGTTTCAGGTCAAACATAAACATGTATTTTTGCTAAATAGTAACAAAAATGTTCTGGAATTAATTAAAAGACCAACTAGCTACAAGTCTAGATAGATGCAGGTAGAAAAACACATTTTTCTTCTGCTCCCAAAAGTGTTTCAGTCTTTTGATTAGTCTTCTGTGAAAGGCAAAAAGCCTTTTCATTTAAAAGTTAATAACTTTCTCATATATAATATGCTACAATCTGCTTGCACTGAAATTTATGGCTAACCTTACCTTTGCAATCTTGGCAAAAGGTATCTATCTGAAGACTGGAGATACACTGCTTCTAATATTTCCTTCGATTGTTGGCTCATTTTATGCACAATACAAACAGCTGAATTTCTAGTATCAAGGACAAACCATTATACTGTCCTTTTCCTCAGTATTTGTATATAGTTATTGATAGCTTTGTGTACCACAAGCAAATATTTGCTTTTGACTATCATATTTTTAATTTTTTTTCTTTAACAGAGACGCTTTTGTTTGTATACAGCCAGTTCCTGTCAGGCAATGCATGATAAGCATCACCTCTTGATCCTGTCCTGAACTACATCAATAGTAAGGCCAGGGCTGCATCAATTATCTGCAGGGGAGATGCCTTGGCCCACTACAGCACTTCCACTGCACACAGCTCCCAGCCAAGGGCAGAGACAGATGCCTGCTCTGCTCCAGGATGACAGAACATCACACAGCCATGCTCAACCCCTGCTTCTGCAGCTCAGAGAAGCTGAGTGCTGAAGAAATCATGAATTTAACATGGTGCTTAGGAGTATCTAGCATGTGGCGTTCCAAAGTTATATTTTCAGTGCTTCAATCCCTAAAAAGTAAAGAAGTTCACTACTGCTGTCCAGCTAGGGGCAGAATAACTTACTTGTCTCCTCTTTAAAATTTCACTCAGATTCATATTATTGATGTAAAAATATTTTTACTCCACCTGAAACTCTACAACCACATCCGCATCTTTGACGCCAGCCAGCCATTCACGACCTGAGTATTTTCATTCCTGAGGGGTGTTCACAAAGTATTTTTAATTTTTAATTTGCCTCCACCCAGTTTACATTGTTTTCAGCACAGATACAGCTCCAATGCACCTCTCCAATAACTGATCAGCAGGGAGCACAGGATTATGGACCAGTCAAGACAGCCAGGCAGGCAGGCCATGTGGCAATAATGATACACCTGCTGCTGAAAGCCACACCAGTGAGGCAAAACAAAGTTTGCTGACTACAATGGTGCTGTTTCATTAGCCCAGTTGAAGGACCCAGGTCACCTGCTTTCTTGGAAGGGTTCCAAGTTCAGTGTTCAAGCATGGCCCACCATAAATAGCAGATACATAACACAGCCAAAGGATGGAGAGGAAAGAGCACCCACACATCATCTCCACAGTAGCAGGTAGGCTACTGCCTATTGCATATTTCAATCAAATGTCAGTAACCCTCTACAAATATAGAGCATACATATGCATATACAGGGCAATGCATACTTTGAGCTCCTATATATCTGCAGAAAAATGAATAAACAGTGCCAATGGAAAGCCATAAGATTGTCACCTAGATAAGTTGCATAAATCTAATATTTCAGATCGCTGAAAATAGACCTTGGCTGTTTGATTCAACCATAAATCAGGATCCCCGTTAATCTGGATTTAGAGTGACTTTCCTGTGCAGTTTTGAGAGTCTCAAAGGAATATACTGTTCACTGATTTATGTACTAGTCTTGCTGAAATGTTGATTTACCTTTGCTTTCTGCAAACAGTGAATTGCAGCTCACTGGTTTCTCTGAATACGCAAAGCCTGTACTGTATATAAAGGTGGGAGAGTTTGACAGTTTGCAGCTAAGTAAATCACACTGATCCCTGTGTTTGCCTTGAGATTTACAGTGCAAGCTATAATCTAGCCCCCCAGCGCAAACCCAGAAAATACAGCCAATTAGGAAAGTGTTTTGGCATCTTTTCATATGCTGGATCTTTTTTCATTTATCCATTATCTCAAAATCACTCTATCTAACAAATTCCACTCAGACAAGCACTGCCAATGACACCTAGAAATGTTTTCAAAATTAATTTGACAATCATCTCAACCAGGATATGTCAGCTCTTGAAACAAACAAAACTTTAAGAAGTTTCCTTTAGATTTCCAGCAATGCTTGCTTGCTTTAATATAAACCACTGCATACATTCACAATTAAAAGAGCAACAGAAGCAAGCATAAACTTCAGAGCCTTTCTTCTCTGAAAGCAAAAGAACTAGGCTCACCATAGGCATCTCTACATCAGGGAAAGGAAAAAAACCACAACAACCAAACCAACAAACCAGTGGAGAGTAGCAGCATTCACATTATGAATTGCAGTCAGTATTCTCCATACCCATTGCTCCTGCACATTTGATAAGAATATCATAATTTTTATTTCCATGCATGTGATAAAATACAAACCTGTGATCAATTGCAACACTATAACAGATATTTCAGGACAACACATCTTCTCAAAGTCATTTAGCCAACCCATTTACCACATTCAATATTTGCAAATTCATATTCCTTGCCTACAGAGGTGCCCCAGATGCCACAATATTGCAGATATTGAGACAGCAGATATTTTTATTTCTGCTGCTCTATTTGGCAAACTATAACTTGACACATTCTTTATAGGAATTTTTCATGCTTCTGGAAAGAATTGTGCACCTCATTGGCCAGCTGAATAATGCAGAAATATTATCCCCTTTGTAGAAAATTATGCTGCCATTGTCACAATATGAAGACAGCATAATTTATAACTCCTTCTCTCCCTCCTCCTTTCATTTTGGCCTGGATACTGTGTCACATATCAAATTTCAAGCCATTTTTCATTTTAGGAGCTAATCTGTTTGGTTACTGGAGTGGAATGACAGAACACACCTGTGATCAAAGGGGAAGGTAGATGGAAAAAAACATCTGAGTTCATGTACATCCATTACCCTGACCTTGCTACATAGTGCTTCATATAGATTTGGTCAATTATTAGACATTTGACAGTTACTTCCAGCACAAAGAAACTATTGAGCAAGTTTGGCATGCATTTTGTTCTTTATTAATTGAAACTGTCTCAAGCAATGACTTGAGAGAGGTCAAATATCTCTTGATAAAAAACATTTAAAAATTCTTTCTGTATAAAGGAGCATATTCACAGTGACAAAATCCAGAAATCATTATTCTTTAAGATGGAACAAGACCACCCTCTGCTACCCAAACCAACAGAGTATCAGGACCTTCTTTAGTGAAGAAAACCCAGATTCAAGACCTGGCTTAAACTCATTAGGGTTTTCAAACCCAGATTAGGCTAATTCAGTGTTTTCCCCTAGGAGCAGTTTTAAGTGTTTCTTTTGTTCCAGTGGGGAGCAAAGAAAACCAGATTTTGAGTGCTGCAGTTTTTCCACAGAGATGGAACTTTTCTCACCCAGTCACTTCTAATTATCTTCACTCAGACGATGAGAGCACTGACACATGATGGGATTGCAAGGATTACAAGACAAAGCCAAGGGCCACGATCCCAGCCCTGCACTGCCTCAGCACTGCGAGGAGGGACAGGGCTGCTGGCACCACGCTGTAATGAATGTTTCCCTTATGGCTTACGGATTACTAAACCAATCTTGGGATTTCATTCTCTTTTTCTTCCAAGCTCTGTCTCAACCGCGGAGCATGCTCAAACTAGGAAAGGGAGGAAAAACGGTGTAGAAGGAATCACATCTGAGCAGACTGTGAAGAACTTGGTTATCAGTTCATCTCTGGTACGCGTTGCTGATTCTGTCCTCTGTTTAATACCCAGGTCATGTTCCCCTTCATGGTTTTCCAGATCAGTAGAAAATAACAAATAATGAAGAAATAAAGACAATTCTAGCTGCTTATTTGCTTCCTTCCTTCTTTCAGCTGGGAGTGGGAACTAGATGATCTTTAAATTTCCTTCCAACACAAGCCTATGATTCCATGACTCATTTGAAATAATAAATTATTTGTTGTATCATCTTCCATTGCTACAGAGGCAACTACAGTGGAGCAGAGGGTGTTGTAAATTCAATTAATGTCAAAGGTTTGGTAAATTCTTTCAATTTGAAACAAATGGAAGGCCTGCTCATGTGACCCACTACAACAACAAGAACAACAACAAAAATCACGAAATCAAACTGAGGAGCTGCCTCCTTTCCTTCTCTCCATCCACCCCATGGAAATATTTCCCATGGCTAAGTAATGCAAAATCATCTAGAAAATAAAGGATTTTGAAAACTGCCTCTAGATTAAAAATAAAAAAATTATCACTTTTCCATCCATTTTAATGAAAGTTACTCAAAATGCAAGATATCTGTCCAGACGAAGCAGGAAAGTGTAAATATATTATTTTGTAACTGTTGATTTTCCTGGAAAACCTTACATTGTTACAAGACACATTTTCATTGTTTCATAGATAATGGAACTATTTTCTCATCTCTTGGTAAGCTTTTCCCTCACTGGTATGAGATTCCCCATGTCTCTTCCCCTGAAGGATGAACAATAAAACACAATCATCATTTTCTATTAAGCATTCCAAAAACAGGTGTTAGAAATTTCAGAGATACTCATTGCAAAATCATTACGCCATCTTTACAAGCAGAAAACATGAGCCTCCAAATGCCATCCTATTCCAGTAGCCTGAGACACTGGCAACCCATCACAAAACCAGCAAGCCAAATAAAATGGCACTCCCAGTAATAAACAGTGTGCATTTGCTCAAAGGCAAACTTGTCTCGTTGTGGGAAATAGCTACAACTCTACAGCTAGGAAAAAGTAGTTTTTTTCCACTACCCTCCAATATGTCATAGGAATATTGCCTCCAAAACAGCATGGAAGGCACCAACATGGAGGTATTGGACAGCATCCAAAATTCTCAGTTGCCCTCTCCCAGTTATCTGGTGTGCAATGAAGCCCAAGTACCACACACTCATACTGTACCTCCAGATTCAGGACTGGATTCTGCCCCAAGCAAACCCATGTGATTCCATGACTTTACAGAGAAATGGAAAACATAAGCTTTAGTCTGCTTTTTTTGAGAGCTAGAAAAGTTCTCTGAACATCCCCTTAGCAATAAGGTCAATGCATTTTGGAGAATGCTTTTTGCAATTGCAGAAGTCTCTGTAAACTGATAGCAGTTTATGCAAAATGAAAAATTTGCATACCCTGAAAGCATATTAGTCAAATATCTGCAAAAAAACAACAGCAACAACAAAAAAGAAAACCAAATGAAAATAGAGTTTCTGCTGTGGAAACATTTTTGCTGACCAATTTCCACTTTCATATGCTCTTCTTATATCTACTTATAGCTAAATCAAAAAACAAAAGCATAACTTCTTATTCTTTCAGTATCTCCACCTTGTTCTGAGATAGGAAGCTTAGTCAAACACTTGAGCAATTCTGAACAGAAAGAACTGTTGAGCTCTCATCTCAGATTTTTCTGGGAAAAACATCCTAGTTTGTCAAACTCAAATTTATCAGTTTTAAGTTTGAAATTTACCCATTTCAATTGTAGCAGGTATCTGAGTGTGAAAATAAAAAATTAAAAGTAAAAAGGGGAGAAGGGAACCCACTTAACTCTTCAGAAGGCAGGATAACACCATGCTCTCCAATGCCATGAATCTATCACCCACAGGCCCTGTAATTACAAAACCAAACAACATGAAGATGGTAAACAAAGAGCACGTGGTCCAAAAGCTGTGATAACCCACTCACATTAGGCCAGGGCTCAACACTCTTAAAGTTTCCTACTCAGCTTCATGCAGAATGGGTTCAACCAGAAGCCAGGGAAGGACCATTGTGCCCGAGGCGCTTTATCTTTCATTACATGCAGAGCTTGGTTTTAAGAAATAGCCATTTTCCAGCAATATGTTTTCACAGGGAAAATTCCCAAAAGTATACTCTTAAAAGAAAGCCAGCCTCCAGATCAGAAACCCAGATTAAATAACTTGAAGACATTTCCAAGAAACATCTGTTTCTTCCACATGAGTTTCCAAGTCTGTCCTCATCTATTCCTTCCTAATCTTCTATAGCTCTGTGGTTTGTTTGCTTTTCTTGTTAATGAGCTAGAAAAACCCTTTTCTCTTCAGCTACAAAAGAATTGTAAAGGAAAAGAATACTCAATGGCATAAAGGATGACTTTGTTAGAGCAACACAAAGATTACAAAGACTGAAAAACACTCTGGGCTTGCTGATGGAGGGGCTGTAAATGGGAAGACAGGCAACTCACCATGTGGCTCATTTTGAGGACAGAAAGTAGAAACATTAAAATTTCTAATACTGGCACTCTTCATAGGCACTAAAACACTAAGCAATACCTGTAGAGAGACTTGAGCTTGTTCTGCCTGCAGTCCCAAGCTGACAAGAAGCCCACAGCTGTGGTTAGCAGGGCACCAGCCCAAGCTAATAAAGCTCAGCTGAGAGCAGGGCATGTTAGTTTAGGGCCAGTGCCACGCTGGTTTGTTAGATGGCTTCCAGTCAGCTCAGAGCATGCTCACACCTCCTTGTGAGTGATTGTGTGGCCTCTGCTTTAGACAGATACAAAAACATAACACAGGAGCTCAAAAGTCTTCAGTTTTGTGGACACACACAGTAGTTAAAAAGGCCTCTGAAAGCAGATGTGCTAAGCTCTCACTGTTGGTGGGTTATGCTCATTCCATGTTCAACACCCTGATCCAACAGGTGCTTCTGCCCATGGAAATGTGCCCCAGCAGAAAACTAAAAATGCTGCAGCCAGACAAAGATTTGAGGCTAGTTAAAACCCAAAATATTTCAGGCATGTATTTCACAAAAGTGATCTACTATTTCAGGTTGCTGGAAAAAAATCCATGGAAACAAAAGACATTAGCAAGGTAAAGCCACTAGTCATGAGATCCTTGTATGGTACACTGAGGAAGCTCATTGAGGTGCTCATGCTCTGGAATGTTGCATGTAATGATGTAATGTGGTGTTATGATATGCTTGTGACATGTTTACAGCTGACCTCTCTAATATGGTGTTTTAGAGGAGAGAGGGCGGTAGTGGAGATGAGGAATGGAAACTGAGATAACACCTGTCATCATTCACCCTTTGGAGGTTAATACCACTTCTCTGAAGTATTCAACTCTAGTTTGAAAGAATAATTAATGACCTGCCATGTTTTTGATAGGAGTAAGGGCTGCCATGATACTACTTCACAATTTAAACTGCTATTGCTCTTCTGAAATCTTCTTTGATTTCAGAAAATTTCTCAGACAGAAGCCTGCCAAGCCCAAGACACATAAAAATTGATATGAGTACCTAAATTATTATTATTATCATTGTCTGCTTTGGATAACTTTCTTCACTGGCAATCTGGTTTATGGCCTCTAGGAAACACAGGATCTTTCATAATTTTCTTCCAAAACAAAATTAACAGCAAGGGATTAGAGTATCTATAAATTAACACAACTGCTCACATTTCACTGCCAAGGAAAAAGGCTGCTTCATTCTTTACTGTCAGGTCTCTCACACTTCTCATCTGTGGAAGAAGAGCAAAGACAAACTGCCAGGACTGACGGGATCTCTGAGGCAGTTGCTGAGCGAGCAGGTGTGCAGGTCTCCAAATTGATGCCCTTCAAGCTGTCTGCTGACATCTATATGGCAGTGTGAGAGTCTGAACATTGTAGTAATGCAAGGCAAGTTCACTGAGAAAGGAGTATATTTTGCCTACACCTGGTTTGATGGATGTAGCCTCACAACTCTCAGACTAATCCTGATGTATGTGCACTGCATGGAAAATATCTACAGAGGAGTGCACTGCACGTGTGACTACACCACCAAACTGAGATGTGGGAACTGCAATAGGCTCCTGAGCAAGAGCAAATTCCCAAAACTTCTCTCCTCTCCTCAGTAAAACGCAAAGCATAACCACACAAGTGTTCCCCTTACCTGCAGTGTTAGGGGGGGAAATATATTGTGTGTGCACGCAACAGGTGCTAAATAAATATGTCATGATTTATTGTCACAGCATGTGAATACTGCACAAGATTTAGAAACCACCTCAGAATGAATTCCCAAAGCCATTAACTGTCAAACTCTTCACACCTGCCAAGTCCAGACCCCCAGAATAATTCATAAGCATTCAGCAACTTCCCTCTTCCCCTGGGGACTTGCTGTTATTTTAGCATTAACTTCACTGCCTGCATGAGTATGATTGAGATCAATCTGTCTGATTCTCACAAAAACCTTGGTAAAGAAGGGGCACAGACTTCTTATTTGGCATCAATCAAATGTCAAGAATGAGATTTCTTTGACTTTTACACAACGCCCCAGATTGAGAGATATTCATGGGATTTGAAAAGCAAAGGTTTTATTGATATTTTTCTAAATTCACTAAGGTAAAGGTATGTTTGCACCACCCACAGCTGGAGTGACAGCCTTGTGCTGGACTTTGCTTGCATGCATTCTTCCCATGCCATATCCCTGCCTAATAAAAACAGGTGGGCTTTAGCCCTGGTCTCATATACACTCATTTTCATTTGGTGGTTATGCTAGTCAAGACTTCTCTTACTGTCCAGTGAAAGCAGTAATGAGTTCCATCTCTATTTTTCATATTTAAAAGAAGGGCAGGGAAAGGGAGTCTTTTGAAAAACACCAAAAGCTCCAGATCGAGATCTAACCTGATAATTTAGGCCAGTTCTAAAAAGATTAAAATAAAATAAAACAAATCAAGTAAAACAACATTTAAAAACCCCAAGAGATTTGTATTTCTTCTATAAGGTCTAATTGTAGTGGCCTTCCTCATGAAGAAAAAGGAAAAATAAATCTGTGAGATTTCCATTATACACCATTTCACTTTGGCAAAGGTTTATACCTTCCTTTCCTTCAATTTTCTCCTTTGCAAATTGTGAACTTCAAAATTTTTGTATAGAAAATAGGTAAAAAATAATTTGTTCTCTGTGGTATTCCATTAGTCCTGAACTAAAGTCTTTTTCATTTTAGAGTGGATATCTTTATTAAAAAAACCAATATCCACAAACATTCAAATTTTTGGTTAGTAAGTCCAATTTTCAATTTAGTGTGCAATTCTGGAAGAAAAAACTTAAACATGGAGACCTTTACTCCTTTGTAAACCTGTTTAATAAACCCTAATATCAATGTACTTTCTTCTACTAATTATGATACAGACAATTGAATTTTCACAGTCCTCTTTCTGTCCTGATATTTATGAGGAGCTAAAGGACTGATTTTATACACTGCAGATCAGAAAATTACTTTTGGACTTAACACAGAAATTTAAATGCCAAGAATTTAAAGGCCTCACAAATGTCTTGGATTTGTAGTTCATGAAAAGTTTCATTCTTTGAAAGAGTCTCTGAACAGTCTTGCCAGGGAAGTGGTGGTAAAATGGTTTTAGCACTTCTGTGAAAACTGCAGCACTGATGATTAGAGATTATAATACACAGAAGGCCTTGGAGAGTACATTAGATATTAACAACACTTGGAAGCTTAACGAAAAGCTGGTCAAAGAAAACCAACACAAATCCCTCTTTTCTTTTCCTTTCCCACCATAGTTCAGTCATTTCACAGGCACAAAACATAAACAAAATGAGAATGAAAATGCTTAGTTCCAGCGTGGCTGTTGAGCTGCCTCAAAGAAGATTAAGTCGGTCTGGTTAACATCACTCATATGACAGAATAACAACTTAACTTGTGAGGCTCTGCCATGGAATATCCCAGATTTGAAACCATTAAATGCTTCAGAATTGGGGTTTAGTATTTCCTAGAGTAACACAATACCTCATGCAGCATTGTTTCTTAATTTTAGACTAAATTTTTGTCAGCTTTTTTTTTAAGCAAGTTTTTGTATGTATTTTTCCACTGACCACTAGGCAAGTCTGCAGGAGTTCGAGGGCTGAATTGACAGCCTTTTTGAAGACAACACATCATGTCAGTGGTCATATTGGTGGGGCTAAAAAGTTGTCCTTCTGTAGGTGATTGGGGTCCTGCCCTGGCAAGTTTTGGAGAGTAAATCTGAAAATTCTCTTCAGGGAGCAATACAAAAGTTATGTATGAGGAGAAAGCCGCAAAATTGCTATATCAGAAACAGTACACAAAACAAAGGATAGGATTAAGTAATTAATTTTCTAAGCAGGAGTCATCAGCTAGTGTCTTGAAATGCTTAGTAAATATGTTGCAATATCTGTAAAAAGGTGGGGAAGGGACAAGCCAGCACTGACAGGTGATTTGCTTATTTACGGCTTGGTCCCGGCTGGAGCAGACAAACAATAGCATCACAGAATCATTAAGGCTGGAAAAGACCTCTGAGATCATGGAGCCCAGCTATGTTCACCATTAAACCTTGTCTCCAAGTGCCATATCCACATGCCTTTTGAACACTTCCAGACATGCAGACTCCATCATTTCCCTGGGCAGCCTATTTCTATCCCTGACCACCATTTGCATGAAGAAATTTTCCCCAATATTCAATCTACATCTCCCCTGGAACAATTTGAAACCACTTCCTCTGGTTCTGTCACTTACTACCTGGGAGAAGAGACTGACCCTCACTTGGCTACACCCTCCTTTCAGGCAGTTGTAGAGGGCGATAAGGTCACCCCTGAGCCGCCTCTTCTCCAGGCTGAGCACCCCCGGCGCCCTCAGCGTCTCCTCACAGCACACGTGCTCCAGACCCTTCACCAGCTCTGCTGCTCTTCTCTGGACACGCTCCAGCACCTCAATGTCTTTTGTGTAGTGAAGGGCCCAAAACTGAACACAGGATGTGAAGTGCAGCCTCACTAGTGCTGAGTACAGGGTGACAATCCCTTCCCTATTCCTGTTGGCCGCACTGTGTCTGATACAAGCAAGGATGTCATTTCATGACTTAGAGGTCAAGAAAATCAGAGACACCATGGTAAAGCCAAAAGTAGAACAGAAAATAACCTCCCTTTTGAAAAGGAAAAAATTAAATATAACCTGGTCTTATGCATGACAGTATCTTGACAACCACTTCAGTCAAAAGAGAGAGAGTGTGAGACATGGTAGGGTGCTTGGAGAAAGCTTTTTGTCCATTGACATCCTAGAGTGAAGGAAATGTTGAGGACTAATCACCTCAGCAAGGATGTTGCAGGATGGAGGCAGGTTTAGCTAAGAGGCAGAACCTTCTCCTGTCAAGTAAGTTTGTAAAGCCTGGAATCCGTAACATTAGAAAGATGATGGGTAATCTGGGATTAGATTGAAGTATATGGAATATAGAATATAGAATATAGAAGAATATAGAATGTGGCTCGGATAGAAAAGACTGGGAGGGGCCTTTCTTCATTTTGTCCTGGACTCTGCAGTCAGTGCAATAAAGCAGCTAAATATCCAGTGTTTCTGCAGAGAGCACTGGTTTAAAATGAGGAGCACACTGTCCCAAAAGATGGAGATGCCGAGAGATAATCAGGATTCAAATCCTGTGATATGAAAAATGCGCAGTTATCATTATCAGCAACACTTTTGGAAGAGATGGTACACCCTACTCTTTCAAGTACAAACCAATTGTTAGATACTGCAATTAAAGCTATGCACAGGCAAGATCAGACTAGCTGCTTTCTGCAAAGTTCATGATCTTCCTTCAGGATCCAGCTGGTGAGATTGCAAATGCAAAACCTGCAAAAGCAAAGTAAGCTGAAGCTATTTTCTCATTGCAGCAGGAGGTATAGGAAGGTCCTGTGGAAAAAAAATCAATTTATAAAGGAAAGTAACTCAAACTCCCACACTTCTGCTTCAGCTATGTGTTTTTCTGATCTTTTAGTCAGCCTCCCTTTTTAATTTTCCCCAGTGCTCTGAGATGCATAATTTAATATTTCAGATTCATTGCCTTTCTGATCTACATTTATCAGGCACTTTGAAGCCAAGTATAGTAACACCTTTTTAAAAGGACGTGGACAAAAACAAGTGCCTGCACTTTTTTGCTATGCACTTGAAAATTCATAAGAACAAATCAAACCATTCCTTGTGCTTTAAAATTATCTAGAAATACTTTTGGCAGAAAAGCATTCTGTGTGTCTGAGAAGAAAATCACTTCATTTAAAAAACCATCTTTAGACAATTTAGCAAGGGCTACTTTGTGTGCCCAAATTCTTTAGAAACTATTTATCCAAGCAATAGTTGAAAATAATTATCCAACCACATGCTTACAAAGGAAGGCTAGATTTGCAAGGCAGATAATATCTTTCAAGTCCATATAGCTGGAGAAAGCAGACAAGTTTTCAGGCATACAAGCCTTTCCCCAGCTCATTTTTTCTCTCATCTTTATAAGCTGGTGTAATAAAATAAACCATTTACATTCCAAAACTATCACAGCTACAACAGTGATACTGATACTCACAAAGCTGGAGACTGAAAAGTCACACTTCATGTGGATGTAAGATGTCAGCTGAAAACTCTTATAGTATAGTGGTGAGCAAAAAAACCCCAATAACTTTACCAGCAAATATTTCTACAAAAGTGTGTGTATGTCGAAGTTCTACCTTAAAGAACTTCCTGGTGAGAATGAAAACCTTACAGGGTTTTTTAGTTTTATTTCATTTTTTGACTGTTGATGTTAATAGGAATGTCCTGTTCAGAGAATTTCAATGCCAAGAGAAAAAAGAAAGGCAGGCACAGGGGCGACTGGATGCTGTAGATTCCTCACAGTTATAAACGAAATACCGGGAAACACATCTGGGAGCCACATTGCTGAAGGCTGAGCAAAATGAAGCTAATGATCTGAGAGCCAAAGCAGCACTGAGACTGAAGGCAGAGAGAGCCCTGAATATGCAGTAGACCAGAAATGTGAAGCATCATGAAGCATCATCTCTCCATCTGCAGTTGAGAGATTCCAAATTTGCCAGAACTGCTTTCAATATAAATGTATCTGATCTTGTTTACTTCTACCAGACATGCAAGGAAGGGAGGCAGAATAATGCTGGAGAAAACTGTGGCTTTGCTTCTCATATTCTCCTGTGCATTTCCCAACTTAATGCTAGTGCCTCTTGGGTGCCTGCCTCGCTCTTCCCATCAGAGGAAATAAATACGGGTTACAGGACCTGCTCAAAAGCAGCCTTCAAACCTTTGGAAAAGTCTGTTATACATGGAGGCTGAACAATTCCTACATTTGAGGGATCACAGTTCCTTCATTTAGGAATAACTGCATAACTGAATGCTTGAAAGTGTCACCCACAAGTTTACTTTCTCCAGTGGATTGCAGAAATGCTGCTGCTCACTGTGATGCTTATCCACATATGTGTAACTGATGTCAATGATGAAAGAAATAATCCCTCATTTGTTCTTGGAAAGTGTCTTACGTAGGTAATTTTCCTCTGCATGGGGAATTTATTCACACCTTCTTTTAAAGACCCTGTAAGATTGATTGTTCCTTTTATCTATGGTCTGTTTTTCCTCAAATCTGCATGTCACTCATTTCACGTGTGAACAGAGCCACAAAAGGAAGACACTGAAGGGGATGCTGTGTGGTTTCAGCTCAGCTGCAGCCTTCACACTGATGTCTCTCACAACCCTCAGGGAGGCTTCCCCCAGCCGTGCCTCTTGCTATATTTCTAAGGTCCCACAAAGAACTGCAGTCCCACTGCCTGCTCCACCCCAGCACACCACCAAGGCCACCAAGCTGGCTGCCCTCAGTGCCACAGGGAGGACATCAGCTGGTTGGGAGAGCAGCTCGTTCTGCTGTCGTTGCTGTCTCAAGAGGGCAGCTGCCATCCCTCACCTTGCAAGCAGAGGACTCCTCTCAGTGCCCCAGTGTCACTGGGACAGGGTGGCTGCTCTTCCTGTGCCTCAGTGTGCCACATCCTCCTCGTGCTTTCCAAGGAACTCTCCAGGCACGAGAGCAGGGCTTGCTTTGCACGGCTGCGTGCAGGCTCAGTCTGGAATCCGTCTGTCTGTCCTGGCACTCGCAGCACCGCTGGAGCAGCACTGCCCTTCAGCAAAGGCCTTTCACAAGAAGCTGTCAGCTTACTGTCATCCCTAAAAAACTGGAGGCTCCCTGCACAAAACAAAGCACATCCAAACTGTGCAGTGAAACCAATGTATATCTGCAGCTATCAATTCATTAATAGAAAAATTATTTAGCAAGGACTGTGGAAGGGATGGTAAAAAGAACAAAGCAGAGAGAGAGATTGACCGGTTGATTTCCACCAGATACAGAGACAATTTTGTGGGTGGCTATTCCATCTGCAGATTAATGTGCTGGTTTTGTTTTGTTGAGCTATTTTCCTATTTGAAGTTCCTCATGGAAGCAGCAGCTCCATAGAGCATGGCCTCTCATTTTCTGATGGAGCCTTCCAGAACATTAAGGCCACACGAACTGCACTGCTAAAAAAACAAATAGCTTAAATTTTAAAAATATTGGTTTATATTTTTAAAAATTCTTTTTAAAAAGCCAAATTGCCACTCCCAGGATACGTCAGTCAGTACTGCAGAAATGTAGACAAATTGTAAGCCATGAGAAACCAAAGAAAATGTTAAGTAGCTGAAAAGGGGACTCGGCTGGATAAAAAAAATGGAAAGGAGTAGCCGTTGTGTGTACAGTTTAGCTGAGCAATGATGGAGGCCATATGTTAACTGGCTACAGGCATCTGTTAGAAATAAACAGCTAGCAGAGGAATAACAAGTTAGGAGAGTAAAAGAGCAACAGTTAGACATAATGACAACCCTAAGAAATGCAAAATTTAGACTAAACCTCAATTTTTCTTTTTCCGTAACAGGTCCTAGGAAGTGGAATATTCCCAGGGTTCTGCATAGAAATACTTTTGCATAGTACACCCAGTTTTATTCCCTCTCAGTTTAAAGTCACTCATTTTGGAGGGCACAGTCTTGCATTTAATCTCAGCAACCAGAGAGGGAGTTTCTATCCATAAGCATCATATTCCAGATAAAGGACCTGTTAGCTGCAGGGAATGTTATTAATAGAAAAAATCACTTCAAAATATTGTATGTTGCTTATGTAAGATAAAACCAAAAGCAAGCAAGTGGGAAAAAACCCCAAGCACTGGCCTGTTTATCAAACTGGCAAAGCTGAAGTAATTTTGTACAATTTTTGTCTCCTTTTTTACTGCACAGTCCTTCTGGTTTTGGGTGGAGTTAAAAAAAAAATCTAAACTACAGCCCATTGTACCCCAAATATCATGATATCTTAGCAACAACATTGACCTGTCTGACTATATTCCAGCATCTCAGGACCCTCGAGTTGGTACCTCTTCTGTAACTGGTTAAGTAAAAACCAGGTGTGTATTCTCCTGGGTCATCTCAGTGGATGTATATTTAGGAATGATAATTTCTGGATGATATTCAAACATTCCTCTGGATCCATGTCATCTTGGCAAACAGTTGTAGATGCACATACTGACCTGTATCTCTTCATCTGCTCTGTGTTTAGCTCAGCCCTTTTACCACAGCCAGTATATGGATTTCATCACACAGAGATGCCAAGTCTCTGCAGAATTAGAAAAGAGGAAAAGTATGTGACTCATCCTGAAGAAGACCAGATGTAATGTTCCCATTACCTGTTACAGTGAACACTCCAGCATTTCAAAACTATCCTGATTTTTAGGGGTTGTACTGACAACTTCATAGCTTTTCATTATCATTTGGAGGAATTGCTCCCAAAAAGATTTTTTTTCCTATGGTGGATATACAGGGAAGCAGCCTCAGCAGGTTTCAGCTTGAGCCCACCTCTCAAGTTTATTCTTCAACATCTGCATTATGACAAGATTCCTCAAAAGGAAGCTTCATGAGTTTGTGAAGCTTAACCAAAATACTTAAAAATAAACCAATTGCTAAACATCAAAGCAGTTCTAGAATGTGCTACTTAGCTCCCCAAAGCACACAGAGACACACAGAAGCAAACCAAGGCTTTCTCCATAGCTACACCTTTATGCTCAGCCTATATCTAGGCCCAGGAGTATGGCTGATTATTCAAGTTGACTACTAATGCAGTTTATACATCTCCTTGCCTTTAAAAAAATCCTTCCTCCTTCCTCTGTACCCAGAACCTTCTCATGCTGCCTCTGATGTGCTCAATTTGATATAATTTACTGATGACTGTACTAAGGAATGTTCTAGCAATCCTTTTCATGAGACCATCTTTTTTGTAAGCTTGCATTTTCCCTTTCTCTTGGCTTGAAAATATGAAACAGAGGATACCATCCTTCAGTAGTTGCAGACAAACCATCTGCTCCCCAATGCACAGCAGTTGAAGGCTTCAGTTATTTAAGAACTGCTGACAGTTTATACACAGCTTCCTTCAAAATAAATAGCCACAAGGATGAAGGAAAAACAAAAAAAGATAAATGTGTCTATCGAGTTATATGCATGCATTTCATACATGATCTAATATCTCATAAAGCTGACTTCAGTAACTTAAGAAAAAACAAATGAAAGTGAATGGCTAAAACAAGTAGTGCAGAAACCCTTTAATCTGTAAGAAAGGAAACTGACAATACATTCAAAGCTTTCCACCAGTATTTACAGAGTTATCATCTGAATTTTCACAGACTGGAATCACGGAGTCAAGGTACATGAGCTGGTAACCATTACATGTCATTTAGCCTGGATTCCTGTTTCTCTTGGTACCATTACATATCTGCAATAAACCAAAGATACCAATTTTCTGTGAGGTTGTGGGCACACTTGAAAGTGACTTTGTCTGGCACACAGCAAATCTCCACTTTGTTTATACTCATGTTTAACCACTGCAGAGTCCGGGGCCACCAGCTTGTCCTGGGCTGAGATCACAGAAATATTGCAGCTCACATCAAAGCTGACCAGGAGCATGAGACAATCTGCACAATGACCTCATGTAAGAGGGGGTATGAGTTCAACAAACTTCATCAGATACCTTTACACAGAGTACCAGGCCAGCTGAGCAGGGATTGTGGCATTCCACCTTGCTGCTGCTTACCACAGCATGACACACTGGGAAAAAAAAAAAAAAAAAAAAAGAAAATTATCTTTTTCATCTATAATGTCTATGAAAAAAACATACAGGACTGGAATCAGAGATTCATAGAATTGTTTGGGTTGGAAAAGACCTTTAAGGTCCTTGAGTCTGAAGTCATATGGTTTATACATTATAGTTGCCCAAAGTAGCACCAAAAATTTTCTAAGGTTAAACCACACGTATCACCTGGAGATAAAGTGTATTTGGAAAATGAATAAACCATTAAAAAAATCCACAGACATTTTCCTTAGCCATTTTATCTTGTGGCATTCATAATGTGTGATTAGGATGGAACAGCCTGTTGCTGGCTCTGCCAATTTCATTTTAGGGTTGAAAGATACTGAATAGTGTCTGAGAGGGGCACAAGCCCCTCAGACTTGCATTAGCCACAGTGGTTGGGTAAGGGGAGCTGGTGGGAGGGCACAGAATGCAGTAATTGCCAGGTTTCTAGTACGAAAAAATTGCTTATATGTGAAGGCTCTCCCCAGAGATACATTTGGACAACAGATAAGTATTCTGTTGTGGCTGAGGACAAAAGGAGTTCCTGTTCTCCTGAAACCTCTGGTATGTTCTGGCAGAGGAATTTCAAGTCCATCTCAACACTATTTCAGCATTTCTTCCATTCTAATTGAAGGAGAGACAAAAATGAGAGAAGACAGCAGTGCAGAAGCACAATCGAATTAAGTGTAATTTTAAAAGAAAGTAGTGTTGGAACCTTTTCAAAGTTTGTAATACATTACCATAAATATGTAGTTGTGTAAAAATTAGTGTTCCGGGACATTCTGAAATAATGGCTAAAGCAATCATCCATGCGTTACCTAAAGGCAATATAGTGGCATTGTTAAATATGATGCCTCAAACTCTCCATTATTAATACCTTCATTTTCTCATTTTTAAAACACATTTTCCAAGTGTTCCTCATCCAAGAAAACATTTCCCATGACAGATAATTGATTTCAGATTTAAAAGCAAACAGAAACCCCAATGGCAACCAACATATCCACTGGAAAATCAGCCATTGTTAAGCCCCAGTGATCTCTATTATACTTGCAGATATTTGCAGTGCTGTCCTCATGTCCTGGAAGAAGGATGTGAAACTCTGACAAGGGAAATTTTAAATAACCTGCACCAGATTTTCCTGGCAATTACTGTACTCATGAAAAACTGTTTCAGTTTAGTCAACCATCCACTCAGGGAAAGAAAGGGCTAGGGGTAAAGAAATTCCACAAGTGTTTCCCAGTTGTCACCTGGACACTCTGAAACAGATTTGACAGATACAAATTATGATTTTTAGAAATGAGGGGGGAAAGCAAATCAACCAAAGCAGCAAACCTACTATTGTTCTGAAGTACACATGAACAAGGCCTACTGTTACAGCACATTTGCTCAGGCTGCAAATTCAGGCCCTCAGAAGCAAGGACACGGCACCATCAAGGCTGCAGTGCTCAGAGACCATAAAGGACTTGTGCTGCAGGGTAGTCCAAAGACTGCGAGTTTTGCCCCTTGGATTTGATTGCATTTCCTTGGAAGTGGGAAGACACCGACAAGGAGTCCAGGGCTGCAGGCAAGTTATTGAAAGCAAACCTTGCAAACCCCAGTTCCAAGGGTACCTAAGCACTTACAGATGCTGACTTATGCCCTCTGACATTATGAGTTATTAGACACTTCATCCAGCTGGGTGTTTTGGAAAATCCAAGCAGATGTCTAAGTACCTTCAAAAATCATATCTGAATGGAGACCATATTACTTTTGTATTAATAATGTGGTGACTAGCTCATTAAGGAGAACAACTTTTAACTGCTTTCATTCAACTGGACAAAAACTGCAATAAAATAAATAAAAGGGCTAATTGAAGGGGGGAAAATCATTAAAATTTCCTTATTTATTTGGTGTATTGGAGGTCACTTTATTGAACAAATAAAATGTCTCTTAAGCACACTGTAAATTTTCAGTCAAGCTTCCTTTTGCATCCAAAGGCAATGAACTGGACCACACATCTCTTTACAGAGAGTAATATAAAAGATACAAAACAATAAAAAATATTAATCTACTATTTTATTTATATTTCTTATACAGGTTCAGCAACAAAACCACTCAGGGACAATGTAGGGTCCAAACCACAAAATGTTATATAAAACGTTCCCAATAAACTTAAAGAAGGTAATTTCCTGGCTTTTAATTTGTTTGTTTGTTTCCCATTAGCCATTTGTAAATCCTACCAGCATTCCTCTGTGGAAGTAGAACAAGTGAAAAGAGAATATTGTCTGAAGAAACATTTTTATCCTAACGTCTTTCGGAAACATGGACAGCAGATGTCTGGATTATTTTAATGCAAACATCCACCAAGAACTTTAAACTTCCCTAGACCAGTTGTAACTACCTCTGTAAAAGTCTTTCTATTGGTGAATTTAGGCCACAAAATACATTTTCCTTTACACCTAGATAAAAAAAGGACCCAGTCTCACTTGGAGACTTGAAGGGAGTAAAAAAAAGTTCTGTTGTTCTTCTTGTAATAGCCTCTCATTAGAGATATGTGTACCTACATTAGAGATATCCATTACTATCCAGAAGATAAATAGTAACAGCATCTTTGGAACAGGGGATGTGGTATTTTCTCCAAATAGCACTTTCATAAGCCAAGAGCATCCACTCTTACCTGACTACATTATCTTATTGTCAGACCCAAACCCACTGGTAGCCACTCTACTGTTTTCAGCAGACTTTGGAGGAGTTGCTAAATGAACAACTGATCTGTTTGAGTCAAATTCTTACACACATCTTTTTATATTCTTTACCTCCCTAGTAATACAAATGAGCACCTTTAGATGATTAAGTGGAGAATTTGAGCTCTGGAAAACTCTTTGTCCTGCTTTTAAAGCTAAAAGATGAAATGTTCCTGTGACAGATGCTGCATGCAGGAGTTCTGTGCTGCTTGCTCCACCAACATGTTCATACTCCTCATTTCTGAGACTGCCACCAGCTTCACTAGAGAGCTCCAAATGGAGATCTTTTCAAAAAGACTGGTCCTTTAGCAGCCCCTGCTTGGAAGCACAACAAATTATGAATCCAACAGAGTGATAATTTTACTTAAATCTGATTTTATCTCATCAGACAAGCAGATTGATAGTGTACACTCTGCTCTCCTGTGGCAGGGATTTCAGCTGACAGCCCCATCACAGAAGATTTCCTGTCATTGTAACACTTCTTGTTACTATGTAAAGAAGCCAAGGCTGCTAATGAAAACTACTTTTTTTGGTACCATTTTCAATTACAAGAAGATTTGTGAAGGGTTTTTGGAGATGTTGTGCTGATTCCTTGCCTCCATACTACCTCCTGCATTCGTCTTTTTATTTTGTCTTTCATCTCCTTTCTGATGCCCCACATTCCATCATGCCACACTGCACTCATTAAATAAACCCCTAAATCTAGCTTTTGTCTACCACTAATCCTTTTATTTCCTAAATCTTATTTAATCCAAAGGGCTTCCTTTCATCTCTTTAACTGTCAGTTGGATCACTACTGTTTCCTATCAACAGCTCCCGAAAATCTTGTATGGAGCTAAAAAGCTTTCAAGGGTTTCTATGATTCTCACTGGATTCTGCTCTCCCCAATACCTGCTAAAGACCATATTGCTGCTGTTCCTGCCCTTCTGCATCCCCTCACCCTGACACAGCCCACAAGCAATAGTTAGAAATTAGAAAGGGTTTCCTGACTTTTCATGGAAAACTCTTTCAGCCTCTACATTAGCAAAACTTGGTTAAACATGCATTGTTTAATACAGGGCAGAAGTTTTTAGGTAGAAGTGATCAGGGAGAAGGTTACAAGGAAAGCTTTCCCTGGTACCACAAGAAAGGGCTCTCAGGTGGTTTTTCATGCATTTAATCATTGTCCATATGAGAACATGTTACTATTTCTGCCTTGTGCTCCTGTTTCTTCTTTGATCCCTCAGTGGCCTGTGGAGCAAAACTGGTGGAAGAAGAAACTTTCAAAAGTCTCTCCCTGTAAGGAGCACCCATTTGCTAACAACTATCAGGTGTCTGCAGTGATCTTGCCTTCCCAATGTAAGATCCTTCAGAGTCATTCCTGCCAGGTGAGATGTTGAATAGAAGTTACAGTGAGAGGACACCCCAGTTGCCTCACTGCCCACTTGCAGACCATGTATCTCAGCCCTCTGCTCCCAGCCTTCAGCAGCCCAGAGCAGCTCCTCACACTGCCCTGCTCTGCAGCTCTCAGAGAGGCTGGACAAATGCCTGACAAATTTCTGCTCCTTGCAACCTCCCACGGTGCACATGACAGCAGTGGAAGCCAAAACCCAGAGCTGGTGAGCGTACAAATACCATTTCCTCCAAAGGGAGGCAGAGCTACTATTGCTATGCCATGGTGGGAGGGGAATCCTTGTCACACCACCCACCCTTCCTCCAGACACCCCCTCACCTCCTTTCAAAAAGGTTTGCTGATTTTAAAGAGCCCAGAGGTGACCAGTTGTTTTTACACCCTACTAGACAAATATCCCAGAACATCAGATTTAGCAGATCAGATTTAATATAGAATGTGTGAGGTTTATTTCCATGTTTTCCCCCTCAAGCCTGACTGTGAATGCATGAACGACGCCAGGATCAGTGCCCCGAGTGGTGAGCAGCCTAATTCCTTACTGACAGACACCATGCCCAGAGGAAAGGACCATTCAGAGCCACCATTGAGCAGCAGGAACACGATCTCTGAAGCCCTACAGGGGATTTCATGCTGAATGCTGCCATGTGGGCCCACTGTACATAACCAGTCAAACTGGCTAGATGGCTGCTGCAGTGCACAGCTGCTCTGGTTTGCACTCAGCAGCAAGTTGTTATTTGCTTCCTTTGCACAACACGAGCCTCATCTCCCTGCAGACATGCAGTAGCACGCCTGCTACCTTTGCACTACCATACTCATGTCTCAGGGTGGGTCCAAGCAAGTTTAGTCAAACTCTAGAGGCTTTTTTGTTGTGCTGAAATATTGGCTAAGGAGGCAACGGCAGGATGAATGGGACTGAAAAGAGCATGGGAACACAGTAACTGTAAATTTGTCCTCACTCGTCTCCTTCATATAATGCTTATTCAAAATCTTCTAATGTTTTTAATTAGATTTTGCTCATTGTGAGTTCTGTATTTTACTCATGTAATAGTACTCTAATGAAGTTAACTAAGAGCTACAAAATTCAGGGCTGGATTTTTTAAAAAATCTTTCAAAACCACAAATGTTTTGTACTGATGGCTGAACAACGTGCCTCAGGATCCAGAATCCAACCTCTCCTCCAACTCAGGTATTTGATACCTGATCCCAGAAGGTCATCCACCACCCTTGCAGTCCCCTTCTTCAGTGTGGGCGTGATAACAGGACCCAGCCCAGCAAACCCTCCCAGGGAAAATTTTCCAGCATGGTTCTGGAAATTGCAGTGAGCCGGGAGTGACCACAATAAGCATGGGAGAAGACATCAGCTGCACAGATTTGAACTGGGCTGCGCCAGATCCCCTCTATGCAGAGCTCAGGGCTGGGTGACCAGGGCCTGGCTGTCTCATTTACTTTTTCCCAACAGATGCAGAAAAGCAGAGAAAGAAGTTTCAGGTCTCACCAGTCATTTATAATGCTGCTTCATCATCACCCATCAAAAGCTATGTGATTTTAGCTACTAGATAAAGCAATTTAATTAGAGGGGAGTTCTCTCAGAATTGTTTTTTCCCATGATATCTGTGAAAGCAAAAGTCAAAGGAAGAAGTAGCCAGCGCAGCCAAAATCTCAAATTAACGCCAGTAGTTTAAAAACAAACTGCTACTTTATAGCCATGCAATGTAAAGGACGAAGGACGTGGGGTCAGTGTAATTTGAGTGCAACAGCCTAAAGCTGAAGAACAACCAGTCCTGCTGCCCTTTGAGCCTGACAGAAGAGGTCTGCAGAAATGCTGCTGTGAAAGAAAGGCCCCAGAACTGATCTGGGGGTTATGGAGGTGTGTGTTGCTATGAGAAAGTCTTGGACTAAAAATCAGTAGCACTTGCATGTATTTTGCAGCTTGACAGAATGTTGAGAACCATAGACAATGTAAAGGAAATTATTTTAGAATTCCTAACTCCTTTATCATCTCGAAATTGCCACTTCAACCTGAAGTGACATGAAAGAATGGAACTGTGTTAATACTGGGAACTCTCTAATGACACGACACTTTCAGCAATGAGAGGGACAGCAGTGTAGTCCCTCAATTTTTCAAAGCTACCTGGAGACCAGTTTAAAGTTAAGAGATCTGCCA
Source organism: Ammospiza caudacuta (assembly GCF_027887145.1). Taxonomy (NCBI): domain Eukaryota; kingdom Metazoa; phylum Chordata; class Aves; order Passeriformes; family Passerellidae; genus Ammospiza; species Ammospiza caudacuta. Next base: position 103,058,831 of record NC_080593.1, read on the forward strand.
TGGTGTGTATCTCGTAGGCTGCATTCTGCAACATCCATCTCACACGCACACAAATGTTGCCAATGTACCAGCAAAATTCGCCATGTGAAGGAGCAGCAGTCATTTCCCCACACTTAACAAAATGCAAAGTGAGCAGAAGTGCCAGCAGTAGGAAGTATAACTGGCAAACAGCCATTTGTCACCAGGATAATTTTAATAGGGGCTGTGGTGGTATTTTTAAAAAACACAGAGGAAGCAAACATTGGACATAAGGCTCAAAATCTGTCTACAACTTTCTAAAGTGTCGTGTAATTGCCTAAATGCTTAGCTAAGGTTTCTCTGGCAGGTTTGCTATTTCTGCCATGGCTTTGGTTCCAAAAACACACAGGCAAAAGCAGGACCTAGGCATATTCCACAAACAATGGCAAGCTGGAGAGAAATATAAAAGAAAATTCCCCAGATTCTCATTTTTCGTCTGGCTTCACTTTAGAGTCTTTCATAAGCTGAGGTCATCCTTCTCTAGAAATTACATGACTTGCCCTTTACCCAAGCAGTTTACAAATGGTAAATATGTTTTATAAGAGAAAGCTGGAAGGAAAACAAAATAATCACAGTTGGATCGTGAATTTATTTTTCATTTTTTATGAAAAATTCAACATTATTTTCCTAACTCCTTTTTTTCTAAATGAAGAAAAATGTTTTAGAGAGCCAACTCGAAGCTACTCAAGGAGCTGTTTAGCAGTGTGTCCTGGGAATCTGCTTTGAGGGTTTAGGGGTACATGGCTGCTGCTCAGTTTAAAAGAACCGTCTTTTAAAAACACAGGAGCAGGCAAGACCATTGTGTCCTGAGTCAAGAAAGCAGGGAAGATGACCAGCTTGGCTGAACAGGACACTTTTCTAGTAAGGAAGAAGAAATTGTAGGTTTGCTGGAAGGGTCAGGCTTCACAGAAAGTTCACAGGTGGTCCATAGCTGCAAATCTTTTGGATGTGAGCAATACCTGTTAATTACTAATGGTTGGTTTGGGGCTTTCTTAGCTCCTCATGCTCATTTTTAGAGTTTTTAAGCTGCTTCCCATGGAAAAACAAAGGAGCCTGAGAACAACAGCATGCCATTAGAGTTCTCATCTATCTCAACACTGTCTCCAACCTGGCCAGCCACTTCTCTAAAAGACTATGAGCATTGCAAGTCAACGATAGATGGTGATGTTTTGTGGTAAATACAACATTTACTAAAAAACAAGCTGCAAATGTTTTTCATTGTAAACACAACTTCTCTTGTAGAGTTCATAATTACTATTGCTGTCACCTTCATCATCAGCCAAGGAACTGTTGAGTAAAGGTATCAGCTTGCTGTAGTTATAAAAGAAGAAAAGCAGGAAAGGTAAATAATAACACAGAAATTATTAAAATAACAGCCTTGTCACAGAGAAAATTAAATCCTTTCCATCACTCACACTGCCAACTAAATGTTTGTGTTTATCTCTTATCATCCTTTGTACTATCCTGTACGTGGGGAATGACTTTGGTGAGGCACTGAAGCAGCCTGATGGGCAGCTGCAGCATTTTCCGGGGACTGCAGGACCATTTCAGAGATCGCTGAGAACAGGCTGAATCACAGAACTGTCTGTTTGATCAGCTCTCTCTCCCGGAGCATCTGGATGGAGCCCCAGACAAGAGATGCTCAGAAAAGGAGTTGGCTGCTCGCCCTGCTGCAGAGGGAGAATTCCAGCAGCACAGAGAGCACGGGGAAAGGGAGTGCATTATTGCCAGTGGAGGGAGAGATGCAGCCAAAAGATGCCCCAGATTTGAAGGCGCTTTATCAAAATCCAGAATCAACACGTTTACTTGCAAAGGGAGAGAGGAAAGATCAGGATAAACTGACTGGATTTTGAAAGGTCATCCCCACATCTAGTGGCTAAATCTAGCCAAATCAAGGTATAATTTCTTCTCTTGGGGTATAATAATTCACAGAATTTTGGGTAAGAGTCAAGTCCAAATCAGCCCCAGTTCCCTAACAGGATTATTCACACTGTGCATTCATGAGTGCACAGGGCGGAACAGATGGCATTTTCTGGATTCCTCTGATGTGCCTGGCAGCCTTTTAGATCCAGTTTGCACAGGTGCAAACAACACAAGTTAAAAACCAGTTGTGAACTGTTTCCAGTGCCACAGGCCATCCAGTTCAATATTATAATAAAACCTGGGGACACAGCAAGCAGGTATTGCACTGACCGAGGGGATCCTGCACATGGGATCAAGCACCAGATTAGCTGGAAGATGAGGTAGGGGGTCAGTGTTGTAGGAAGGCTGTTGATGCCTCAGGTTTTAGCTTTTATATTTTTCAGATCCTATACTGCTTTAGTGTGTAGTTCTGAGCTTCATATTAAGGGATAGTAAGCTCTCTTCACAGAGTGGGTAGACAAAACAGTTCCTTCTCTAGCTGGGGACCAAGGACAACCAATTGAAATCTCAGACCCAAGAGCATAAACAATGGTGGAATCAAGAGAGAAAAAACAAGGATGGGACATCATAACCTAAAACTACAATTGGACAATTAACTCCAATATGCTAATGAACCAAAACTTTTAAAAGTGAGAGACCTCATGACCAGTCATCCATTTTTTGTGACCATTTTGGGTTCATCTTGGGTGTAGACCTGGCTGGGCTCATCTTGTACTGACCAAGATGTATCCATTGAGGCCTTGTAATAAATACCTACTTTATTCTTTAGCTCTGTCTGTGCTCTGTGCCAAGTCAGCCTTCACAAGGCATCACTGTAACCCATGTGTTAGCATCCCCTGGAGCAGCCTGCTCACTCCCACATCGTGCAACTGATGTGCAGTCACGTGAAATTGCAATGGCACTGAGTGTATGCCAAGGGTGGACACTGCCCTGCCTGGCATGGGAAGGAATCCCTACACTGCCCTGGTCATGAAGAGTGTCTGTGCTTCACCACAGGAACAGAAACAGAAATCTCTGCAATCAGATGTTTTCCTTTCTCATGGAAGAAGTGGGTTGTAGCAATATGTCTCAGCTCTGAACTAAATCTTGTGGAGAAGCAGGATGACATATTCAGCTGCTCTCCCATCCCTTCCTCACAAAAGAGAGCAAATTGCCTATTGTTCTTTATTTTCTTGCACATCATTTTGAAAAAGCCTTATAATTACTAATTTGGGTGTTTGCCAGAATGAAAGCACCCCTAACATTCAGAAATGGCACTAGAATAATTCAGCACAGACAAGTGTTTTTGCACAGAAAGTGAAATAAACTGAAATACTTGCATAAGCATGGCCATTGAATATACTAAAAGTTCTTCTGAGCTCTGAGAAAGCCTGAAACATGCTGCTTCAGTATTAATAGAGTTTTGCTCTTGGTAATCACCACCCAGACTTGGAGTGGCCAAAAGTGCTGGCCCAGGACAGCTCATGCCCTTGCTCATCCTTTCACTCCCAGCCAACACTGACAATTCCTTTACTGCAGATCACTGAGCCTTGGGACCACTGGAGTGAAACAGGCAAGGCACCAGCTTTTTGAAACAACTCCAGTGCTGCAGGAGAGAAGCAGAAACTCCTCCTGGAACATGAGCTACATGCAAGTATAAGGTAAAATAAACTGACCCTTTGAGCTATACAGAGCATGAGATGCAACCCATGCAACCATCCTCACCAAAGGGCAGGAGTGGAACCATGCGGAGTCTCCGTGTGACACGGCCAGAGCTTTAACGAGATGCTCCAACCATGTTCCATAATATGGACTGCCAGGCCCCAACAAACCCACCCTGAGGAGCCAGCATCTACAGCATTGCTGGCTCTGAGAACCTGTCAGTGATTATACAGACAGACACTCCACACACTCCTTTTTTCTGCTGGGCAAAGTCTGGAATGGCGAACCCAACCCTGGATGTGTAGGAAGTGGGTTATGCAACACGAGGAGTAGTACTATGAAGAAAGGAGGGTTTATTCCCCCTCAAACCTGATTTTTGCCTAGCAGGCAAGCAGGGCCAGATGCAAGGGGCTCAGCTATTCCCCTTTGTTGCTCTCACACACACTAAGCCAGGGGTACATGAGCATAGCCCTGCCAGTTCCTCAGCCAGCAGCTGAGCACCAGTGCTCCAGGTGCCTCTCCTCCCTGCCGTGCACGTACTGGAGGTAGGAAAGTTGTTCTTGGCAGAAATCCAGTGGGCATCTGCGCCTGCAAAGGTCTTCATTGCAGAAGAGGTGAGAGAGCTCCTGGGAGTCACTCGGGATTCTGGTAAACAGCAAAGTTTTGCAACATGAGATTTAGCAGCACCTCAGAGAGCTTAAAACAACTCAATTTCTAAATATTTGCTCCACCATTTAGTGAAGGTCCTACAGTATTTGCATTCACAGAGAACAGGGCTGAAGTGGATCCAGCTCAGGCAGACACATTCCCACAAATGTCCCAATCCATCTGTGATTTTTGTTAGTGCCATTGCAGTCACAGACAGCAGTGGAATAATTTCTGTCAGGTCATTTTATTGACACAGATGTCTTACATATTTTTGTCTCCCCTGCAGGAGACAGCACTGGGTTACGCTCTGCAATTGCTCACCAACTGCAGCTGATTGTCAGAATAGAGAAAACCCTACCTGTTAGAAAAAGTCAATTTTCAAGTTTTCAGTCAGCACATGGTGCTTAAGGAGTCTGTGTAAACCTCTGAAATCCAGTCCTTTTCCATGAATTCTTTATCTGAGAATCTTGGAAAGGCAGCACAAAATAAAGAGATAGTCAAGCTGTCTTGCAGAAATCATGAGACCAAAGATCAGATTACTAAAACAGCAAAGTCTAGAAGACAATATCAGGTAGATAAATAAATATGTAAAATATTTCCCTGTATCTGAGTTTGACACTCTCATAAACCATCATTTACTCAGTCTCCTGGTGCCCCCCCTCCCAGAACTTGGCCCCTCTGGCCACAGGCTCTCTAGACTCAGTTAGAAGATAACCCTTCATCCCTCCTCAGGTCTCTTAAGCTAAATGAAACTCACAGGTGTAGAATTCATGTAAATGGCACCAAAAAAAATATCAAAAGCTGACCTGAATTCTAGCCAAGCAAACAAAGTATGTGTGGCTTCGCTTTGGAGAAGCCACAGGAAAAGAAAATATAGGCAGGAGGCTTTTCAGAAAAGGTTTTTCCAGAGAGTTTCTTACAATTTGAGTTTGCAGTTGGGAAGTCACAGCTACAAAAAGGACCTCAATCTCACAATCTCAGAATTTGTTTACAAAGTAAAATGGAAAAATATTTTCCCCCATCAGCATAAATGAATAGCATATGTGTCCTGCAAGAAGAGGGTGTGTTTGAGAAGAACAGTGGCTTTTATCTTCCACACATCTTTTCTTTTCTCTTTCCCCTTACAAGAGAAACTTTCTTGACCTAGAATCTTCCAAAACTTTTCTATTTTGAGCTCTGATACATCCCTCCCCTTGCAGGATGTTCAGAGAGACTTCAGCACTGATACACATGCACAGCTGCTACATCCATAGGCACACATTAGCCACCTCTATGCGTTGCTGCTGTAGACACTGTATGTGAAACACTTGATGCTGTCTCCATCAACATCACAAAACTTCCTGACTTTCACCACCATGGAACAGTAGGACACTCAAAAAGATTCTGTCTGCAATTCCTGATCTGAGGCCCAGTGAATCCAGCAGCCAGCCATGTCCCTCTGTGGGGCAGAGAAGGGATGGGACTTTGAAGCTCACTGGGAAGGCTGTAAAACTCAGTGGGGGAGATGAAAAACAACCAGAACACTTCCCCTCTGTGGAAAGGGAACTCGATGGGTCATCTCTGGCAGTTCCCATGGCAGCAGCACTTTGGGGGGAAGAAGGGCAGTCCCTCTGCTAATTAGATTTCAGGTTATTCACATCTCCAAGCAAAAACCTTGAATTTCATTTCATACATTGATAAGGCACACCAAAACCTCAGGGACTGATGTTATGCAGAGCTCCAAACAAACAGACTAAAGACACAGATGCTGCTGAAGATAGAAATGTTCTCAATTTTAAGATTGGATTCATTTTGGGGTGTTAGGGCATGTAGGAACAGCAACAAACAACCTACAATGTGTCCAATGCTTTAAAACAGGATTATTTCTAATATCAGTCTGGGTTGTTTTTTTTTTTTTGCAGAGGAACAATGCTTTCCTTAGCAAACTGCTTCTTGGTGAGTTTTTACAGGAGCAGAAGGAAAGCCACTGGACCACATCCAACCACCCTCTGTGCTGGTGCAGAATGACAAGTATTGTGCCTGAAGGCCCAGGGCAAGGGAAGGCCTCATAATCTCTTCCCTCTGTTGTAACTCACAGCATCAAAGAGCTCCTCACCAACTGCTGCTGATCCCGCACACTGCAAGAGCTCTTAGCGCAGCTGAGCACTGGTGACTCCTGGATCCCTTCCCAGAAAACTCTTCCTCTAGAAAAACAAGCTCTTCAGATTAAAGAGAAATATTTAGATAAACAGCAGGACCCGAGATATAAAAAGCTGGCCTGGCCAAGAGGAGACCAGAGGTCCTATTTCAGGTACCAGAGCAGTCAGTGACACTGGCAAGAACAAAGGCTAGCATAGAAAGTCAAAACTTCCTTCCTGAGCCTGGATAACTTTAGTTTACTTGGATTTATAATTTAAATTGAATTTGTGCATGGATATGTAAGTTTTAGAAGCAGACAGTGCTCAAACAAGCTAAACTACTCTAAGGTACTCTTGCTTTCTTTTCACATATCACATCAAATCATTGTCATGAAACTGTAAAGAAAAAGATGCTACCATCTTTTCAGTATATGAGGTTTTTAAAGAGGACATAAAAACATCAAAGCAGCAAAATGAAAACATTTCTAAGGTTTTGTTGAATTCAAATCAAATCAGCTTCAGCAGCTGGCAGTGGGATGTCTTTGTGCTGCCCTGTTAGGATGAAAAGTGAATGTCATTCTCTGCACTCATTTCCTTACAGGGCCTATCTGACAGCAAGATTCTCATACATATAAATGCAGCCTCCACAAGTCCTTCCATCCAGCTCTAAACCTCAAGATTATTTTCTGCTGTTTTTCAGGCAAACCAACTGCAAGTACTGGACAGGCATATTTGTTCAGGCTGTAACCACTGCCCAATAGCTCACACTTGAGAGAAAATTGGTGCCAATGGAAGCAAGCTGGAAGACCAGTGGACCTATCAGAAGACTCACCAGAGCTCTCAGCGGGTGAGGGATCCACAAAAGAGTCAAGGAGTAATACTGAGATTAATAATGAAACTAATTTTTACAAGATTTTCAAAGCATGGAAAAGATGTCTGGACCTGTGACAGAATGGAAGAGAAATGATCATAGGACAAGGTCAATGCAAGGAAAAATTATCTTCACTTTGAAATGGCACCCTAGCCCAAATAAACAGATTTTCTTTTATACATTTAAGATAAATTAAATATTCATCCTAACACATTAATGGAAAAAGTGGTGTCCTTGTTTATTGTATCACTGAAGAAATTTAGGCATCCTAGCATTTTGCAATTAAAAAACTAATAATTTTGAGGTGAAAATTAAACCAACAAAAAGCATGGTTTAATTTGTCAGCAACTTCAGCTCGGAAGAAAAAAACAAAAATACATTCTGGCCAGGAGAACGAACAAATTCTTTTAAAGGGAGTTGCTTCTCAGGTTATATATCCATGCATTAAGAATAAGTATCATTACATCAGGGATCCAAAAGCCCAATTTCATTAATGCCATGGATTTGTGAAGCAGTTGATGTCTCTAGAACTACTCATATCTCTTTTTGCCATTACCTTTTGTTGCTCAGTTGCTATTCTTTTTCATTACTTGCGATAGAGTGCTTAAAAACCCCTAGCCAAAAAAAACCTCCTAGCTATGAATAAAAGGAAGAATTTTCATAAGATATTAACTCTCTCCTGCAGAAACATTCTTTAAAGAAACCCAGAGCTGGGACTTGTGGGAAGCACCCAGTCTTGAGCAGCTTTTTGGTGGGGCCAGAAATGTCAGTCTCTCAAGTCAGGAGTAGGGTGGCATCTTCCCTTCCCTATCCCAGCACTACCCTCTCCAATCCATGGCCAAGCCAGGAAGATCTGCAGCCCGCAAGGCAGCTGGCTGCTCAAAACACCAAATAACATCAAAACTCCGCTCTGGTGGAGGTCTCCAACCCAGCCAAGGAGTTCTTGCAGCCCAGGAGGGCCCAAAGCCACCTCTGCCCTGTCCCATCTCTGTCCTGACATGGGTCCCCCTGCAAAGCCCCACTGGTGCCTCCTCTCCCTCTCCTCATTCAGGGAATCTGAGACAGGGGGAGGTTTGAGTTCTGAACAATTGTTTATATCTTTGTGCAGGGGAAATCTGGGATTATTTATGGAAATTCAGACGTTGCTAAATAACAGATGCTCTTCTGAGAAGGAAAACTTCTTTTGTTTTGGGGAGAGGGAGGGTTGGAGGGGATTATTTTTAAGGCAGTTTGGAAAAGAGCTGAATGTTTTCTCTGGAATAAAGAGGAACATCACTGAAATAAAACAAACATTTCTTGGGGTATGCATTTCATGCAATACCTAAAGTTGCTGAACTTTGTGGCATCTGAGAAAAACAGGACACAAAACAAGTTCTCCTTCTTCATTGCCAAAGAATAAACAAAAATTAACTAAGTCTTCATAACAGTTTGGTCTGTGCCCTGTAGAGAAAACTTGCTCCCTTTCATGCTATTGCTCTGCTAAGTCTGGCAGAGGAAAGGGATGCACACGCAATAAGCAAAGAATTAAAACTACAGTGAAATCACAAACTACACATAAAAAATCTTAAACAATAAAAATGCAGAGTTCAGCAGAACATGGGAACTCCAGCTAATTCTCCAGCTCAGCCATAGCAACTTGTCCCCTGCATGATCAGCACAGCCCTTCTCCAAGTTTGCTCTATAAACATGTATTCCACAGATCTGATTTTGCCTTTTTGTTCATAGTGGAGGTTTCAGACAAATCTCTTCCTACTAGACACTACATTTCACCCTGGTATGATTAAGAAGACTTCATATTTTTCTGATTTTACTGTAAATGTCCTCTTTCTTTTATATGAGATTCCTAGAAACTGGCCCCCTGGAAAGATTCTTTGAAACGTGCAATTTTCTAATTTTTAACTTCAACTTTTAACTTAAAATGTTGCTTTTTCCTGTAAATACTATACATTAGAGCAAATAATTTCCTGCTGGAAAGAATTTGTACTTTTTTTTCCCAGAATTTAACAGGACAGCAGCGTGGGTTGCCACTGCAACAAACAACATACCCAGAACAAACATCAGTAATTAAATTAAGCTGAGCTGTGACACATTTTAAAGACATTCTAGATGACAAAATTTCAAGATTATCTTTTATCAGAAGAGATTCTAGACACACAGGGTAACCTTGGAATCAAGTGTCAGATTCTCAGGCAGCCAGCACAGCAGCTCAGTGTTCCCATCCCTCCCATTGCTCCAAGGCTACAAATCAGGTGACGGTAGGAAGCAAACCATTGGTTCATTCCCTGGTGATGAACCTTTCTGGCTTCCCTGGAAAGGTTCATCACCAGGGAATGAACTTCAGGACTTAGTGGGATCTGCACAGGACCACACAGGATAAAGAGAATTTAAAGGAATCTTTCCCTCTTAATTTAATTAAGAGGAAAAGCCCGCACAATCAATGTCCTTTTCAGACCCAAAAGAGTCCCAACCAATAGGACTGCTATGCAGATCTCCTAACACAAGACATCAGCAGCCTCTGCCTAAACCAGCCCTGTTGTGGGCTTTGGTTTGGGTTTTTGTTTTTTTTTTTTTTACAAATCATGATGCTCATCACACACCCTATTTAATCTTGTACCACAATCATCGTGTCATTGCCACTCATTCTAGCAGTGCAGGACACAACCCGGGGACAAGAGGCTCAATTACTCAGACTTTGTTGCAGTGACTGTAAAAGAAACACAATAGGGGAGAATTCTGCCCAGCATTGCCATCTGTAAAAGTCCCAGGGCTGCTTTTAAAACAAAACATGGATTCAAGAGATTTCTCAGCTGTGGGTTTCTCAATGTTTCCGCAGTGGGTGCCATGTAAAGGTACAGGCTTTCATCTGGTAGAGGTGATAGCTTTACAAGGTAAAGAATTGGGAAACAGCATGCAGCTACATCTGTCCAAAAGCGATGCACAGAAACAACAGCTTAGGCTCTCCCATTCATTCTAAAGAGGCTGAAGCATGAATGCCTCCAAATTTAAACTTTGTCAGAATCTAAAATACACCAGGATATTTCTGTACTTAAGCTAGAAGATAGCAAGTATTAGGTAAAAAAAGGAAACATGCCACACAACACACTGAGATGGTCCAAGAGCTGTTTTCAGGAATGATTCACATTACAGTGGGATAGTAAATACAGAACATGGGATTTGTAGTTGCTCTGTCTCTTATGTTCATCCTGGTTCACCACCTTGGCTAGAAACCTCAGTACAATGAGATTTTTAAAATATCTGCTGGTTTCTGCTAACATGTACTGTCCTAGACACAGAAAATGTTCACCGATTGTAGTAAACATGTCCTGATAACTGACACAAAAATATTCTTAAATTAAAATACAACAGGTGTATTAAGAAATCTCTCCTCGTAGCAACAAATGAGGAACACCAAATCCTGCCAGCTCTTATATACGCACTTCATTTTAAACTCATCAATAACCCCAAATTAAACTCATGCAGAAGTGTTGAAAGGATTGGGACCATCAGAGAGTCATCCTGCTAGCACTGACAACCTAAGTAGTGTGCTAGCTTCAACCAGGCTTACTCAGAGTTGTAAGATGGACCTCAGGCACGAGGAACTGCAGCACCAGACCCCCATTTGGGGGATACAGGGTACTGACACCCTTACAGCTAACATGTGTCCCCCAGGTGGTGTCCTTGGCAATTCTCAGCAAGCATGCAAGTTCACACATAACTTCAACATCTCAAATTATCTTGATTCTATTAAGGCAAACCACAGACTGAGTTTCTACACCAGACATGTTTTTTAGTGCACAAGTATTACATATACAGTACTTTCCAACTCGTGAGTGATAGGACCTTACTTTAAAGTAAATGTTTTCCATGTAAACACACAGTGTTAGAACAAATAACCACTTTTAATACAGATCATTTTAATAAGGAACAAGCTAAAACGTATTGAGTTTAACAGAAGATAAAATATACTGAGTTTACTAGCATGATAGTACCTGAAATGGAGAGTAATGAATAGTTTCTGTCTCTGAAGAACAATGAATAGTTTCTGTCTCTAAATGGTCCAGATGAGAGCACAGCAAGCAGAAACCAATAACACTTTACAGTAGGAGGAGGAAATGGTTACATTCATTGAATTCAGAATGAGATGCTGTAGTTAGATTAAGATGTCTAACAAAAAAAATCAATTGGATTAAACAGAAAAATATTTGGTTTTAAAATTAAATATAATTGCCCTTTTGCTATAAACCTGTTACTTATACACCGGCCTGAAAATGGGAATATCTTAATTGTGCTGAGCTTAAAAATAAGCATTAAAAAATTAAGAGGAGACATCTTAAGATGTTTTTGCTTTTAAACTGAGTATGAAGCAATAACAAACTAGTTTCATATTCCAAAAGTATTTCATTTATTGCTTCTCTTCCCTTAAGTCCACTTAAATATTCAAGTATTTGTATGAAGGGTACTGTTTTTAGTTAGTACACTGCCATGTGGCTGGTGACATGTGTATCTACTTAGTCCAAGATGACATTTTGTATTGTTATGGGATGAGAAAAACCAAATAGGCACCGCTTAGATCTTCATCCCTTACTGTAAGAAAAAAAATCCCATAAGAGCCATCAAAGCACAATGCAGACTTAAAATAGCAAATTAGTAATCAAAACTACCCAACACATTCATCTTCTAAATAATCACTGAATGCAGAGCCTGCCTCTCCCTGCAGAGACAGAGGATTGAGGGTTGATGATGATGGAAGGCTTAGGAATATGAATCAAGTGCAAATTTGTCAAGGAAGCGAGTGAGGGTAGGCTGCCCAGCCACAGAGCCAAGTTCTTCTTTCTCTGTCCAAGTGCTTGCATGAGAACATTTCCAAGGAAACCCTACCTATAGAATTAGGATTATGAGAAGAAGCATGTGTAGTATTTCATACAAAAAGCTGGGTTTGTTAGCTAATAGGAACATAACACTGCTCAAATGAATCTTCATCCACAAGAGGTCTATCCCATGGGAAATGCCATTACACTTGTTAACCACATTTTGCAATGCATTCTTTGAACAGGATGAGATTTTCAAGAACATTTATGACTCAGCTGATCCCACTGCAAGACTGGAAACCACTCATGATTCCATACATATTGACAGTTCCATCCCTATTAGGAAAAAAGGATTTCCAACATTTTCATGAGTGTGTCAGAGAATAAGAGCAGACAGACATCTGAGGATCCCAACAGCAGATTTTAAATAAACAATCCCAGTCCACCTTCCAGGTGATTGATAGCAAATTTTCCTCTCCTTTTAACAGAAGTATTATTATACAAAAATGACAAGACTGTGGAAGAGCTAAACACATGGCAGGACAAGCAGGTCACTGCTAAGTCACAAGGAGCCTTGTGGCCTTGGAACATGTGCTTGCTGTGGGGAGAAGGTCAGTCAGTGATTCTCACAAGCAAGAAGGTCAGAGTGAATAGCAAGGGGGCAGTAGCAGATTTCAAAATAATAATTAGAAAGCAATGCATTTTTTCCCCTAAAACTGTGCTGCAATAACAATCAACCCACCTATTTTACAGACAAATAAGCACCCTTCACACATATTTGCCAGACACATTTGTCTTCTCTGTGTGTCCCAGCCCTACATACATATGTCTAAGTCAACTAAGTCAGCTCTAGGCTTCTCTTTGCATCACATCTCAAAACCAATATATGCCTGTTCTGAAGAAATAATAAACCCCCCAGGAGCCACCTATCCTGTGACCCCTCATGGTTCACTAAGTCTCCAAATTTACTTTCCATCTTACTAAAACCTAGTAGAACACACAAACTCATCCCTTCCTTTAGCCCAAGGACTCCCTCTCTAACCATAAACATCTGGTTTTAAAGCATTTTGGCTTCAACTTTGTACTAAATGTAACAGGTTTGTTAAAGCCATAAGTACTGTTAAAATCACCCTTACCAGCTTGTTTGAATGTCTTTTTAGAGCCTTTAACTTGAGACTTTGGTTTTGCTCTTAAGTTAGCTGTTAGTTCATAGACTTTTGTCTAGAAGCCACTCTTCCTGAACCCTAAATCTCCACTCTGCTTCTACCTGCTTCCCTAACCCCCAGCTCAGAACATCACTAATCCTTTCCCACTAGCATCCAGGTTTTAGGATCTTGCAATGAGACTAAGCTACCTTGCAAGCACCTCCATGTGGGACATAACTCAGTTAACCAACAGTGTGTTTGACACCTTTCTAGCCCAAGGAGACAGAGAAAAGAGGCAGTGTCCCCACCTAAACCCAGCCAAGTCCTTGCCAAACCTACTGTGAGGTGCTATAAGAGCATGCTGGGCCTCTCTCCCAACATGGAGCCCCACAGCCCACGTCACCACTGCAGTTCCACCTGATGGCTATAGTTACTTCCCAGCATGTTTCTCCAAGATGTGCCTGCTCCATGTGAAAACTGTTTCAGCCCTATGAAAATAAAAGTGCTGACACCAGTAGAGAAGGGGTTGTGGTCTTTTTTACCATGGAGGAAAGAGCCTTAGAAAGTCTTGGTAGACACGTCATTATAAATGAAGGTGAAGGGGGATCAAAGGATTTACCTAATGAATCTGTCATGAGATGTAAAGAAGACAGAACAACAGGAAGCAAATAACTCACAGAAGCGCTGGCAGTGCCTGCAATGGCCCTCGGCACAGAAATCACTCAGGAATGAAAAAAAAATTTTATGGAGCTAAAAGAGAAATAATGTGGGTTAGTGCATGGGTGGCAAACAGAAAGATGGAAAGGATCATTCTTCTACTAGCCAGCTTTGTGAAATTGGTCTACCACGATCTGGCCACTCACTGTTGGGTCTGGCTGATTGCTACAGCCAAGGTTCCTCCAGAGTCTATAGAGAAGCTGCTGTAAACAAATGCTTTTCCTCTAAAACCCATATAAACAAGCCATCCACTAACATTCTCTCGCTCCCAAAAACCGTACACTGTGAAATGACATGTGAGCTCTGAAAAGTTCCTCGTATTCAGAAGCATGCAGTGTTGTTCTGTCTATCCCCTTTCGACTTCATTTTGTGACCTGAAATCAGTTTTGCCTGTGCCAGGGCAAGTTAGAGCTGACTCAAGCCCAGAAACTTTTGTTTGCACACAGGACAATGGCAATTCTCACCACAGTCATGTAGCTGTTCTACATCATTTATTGATTCTGTTAATAAATGTTGATTTGTAGCCACATGCTCATCAGACAGCAGCTATATGAGCAATTATGCCTGATGACTTAATATAAAGAAGATTAACACAGCACTCTTTCTCTAAATGCACATCTAATTGAGACAGAACAGAAAGAGAAAATTCCTTTGTATGTTAAGGTCAAAGCAAGATTATGCTGGTTTTTGCCATACCCTCATATCTGGAGCAGGAACAACTTTTTTCCTGACTGTTGATACTAAATGTTGAGCTAGTTAGAAATCCCTCACTAAAAGGCAAACATTAGAGGTTTCCTCAGTTAACTCTGTTGTTTAACACATCAATCAGTAATCAAAGTTTTGTGAGCCCTCAAATATTGCTTACAGTCTCTGAGAAAGCAGGAAGGGTATTCCCTGGGTCTTTCTTCAGATGATCAACTAGTCAGGAACAACGTCCTGGTCTGTAACTAAGCCACAAGCACTGAATGTCACATGAAGATCAGTTAGAAGATGCCACACAACTGTTACAGGCCTCAGCATAAAAATACATCTTTTTACCTGGCTCATACTATGCTTTTCAAGACTATACTCTTTCGGTGAATTTCAACAACTTTCAAGCCAGACTTGGAGGCATATTTAACTAAACTAGCTCTCTTCTTAAGATACCCATTTAACTCTAGCAATAGAAACATTGGTACAGTAATGGAAGGCTATATTAAGAGCTAGTCACGATTTATAAGACAGGAAAACCACAATGACTGACAAAACAGTCCCAAAAGGGACCTCAGGAGATAATCAGATTCACTTTCTGTTCCCAAGACCCTCTCACTGCCATTCCTCATTCATGTTTGTCTGAGCTTTCTTGCTCCAGACTTTAGCCTAGAGCTCCCTAGCCAAATACCTCTAGTATTCCACTGTCCTTTCTGCAAGAAGTTTTCTCTAGTGTCTGCCCTGCAACTTTTTGCTGCAGTTTTAAAACCTTTGAAGATCACTCTTATTCACCAGAGATCTGGAGAAAGGGTTACTCCTTGTTCTTTTGCACTAGTCAATTAAAACTTGGAAGCTGTAATCCCAACTCCCCTCAGTCTCCATTTCCTTAAGCTAAGTAACCTCAGTATTTGAACTGGGGTGTTTTTATTTGTTCCTATATTATAGTATTTCTCTTAGTTCAGCCATTTTAACTTTTTTCTTATATTTTCCTGCACCCCTCTAATTTTTGTTTAGCTGAAATGCCCCAAGCCAGACACTGTACTCCAGCTGCATCCTACCCATTTTGAAACAGAGCAGGAACTTTCTTCATGCATCTTGCAGGCAAAATCTAGTTTACAAATCAAAGTGCATCCTTTTTTTTGAAAGAACATGGCAATCACAACTTTCTATTCAAATCGTGACACAAAACAATTCTTAGATACTTTTCAGCAAGAGCTGTTCTTTTTTTCCTGTTTGTCTGGCTCTTGCTTAACTATACTTCCCCAGATTTATAATAGCAAATACTACTGTACTGAACTTGAAACTAATGAATTCAATCCCATTTCCTCAGGCCATCTCCCTGAACCCATTCTCCAAGCATCCCCTTGATTAACCCAATCCTTTAACTCCTTTACTTTCCTTCCTCCAATCACAACCACAGTTCTACAAACTTACTCATTCAAAAGTAATGGCAGAGATCTCTCAGGCAAAATCACAGTTATTACAGAGTTTTTGACTACAAAAAGGAAGAATGTAAGCAAAAAACAAAGGAAGAAAAATTAATGAGAAGGAAGATAAGAAACTTATCGATAGCTGGCCTGTTTGACCAACCCACACTCCTCACATATATTAGGTAGGAAAACAAGATATTAAATACTCAATAATAAGTGCCATTTACAGAGACAACAAAGGTGGGAAATCTATCCATCTTCAGAAAGAATAAGAAAAGTCCTATCTCTAGATTAAAATGAAGAAAAGCTATTTTTTTTCCTAAATGTCTCACATATTCTAATCCTGCAGCAGTAAAAATCAGAAAATTTGACCCCATCATCTGTTGTCAATATGATCACTCAAGCATGGAGGAAATCCAGGCAACTGACAAAGACAAAGATATTCCTGATTTTGTCACTTAGACAGGTGTTCTAGCATAGCTGCACGTGGAAAAACAGGAGAATTAAATTAACCAGTGGAATTGTCTGGGCCATGCCAAAGACAATTATGGAAGCCATAAGGGGATCTTTTTGTTTCTAAGCATAGCTCAGCTACCATCAGAGCTGTTGCTCTCAGCCACATCAGAAAAATTTGAGACACTTACTGTGCAAAGCCTGCGATCCCATGACCCTGAATAGGGTCTTTCTCAAACATGGTCACTTGACAGGAGGTTTCTGTACAGCACAGGGAATGCCCAAAGCTAAAAGCAAAAGTCAGGCCTTGTCAGCAGTTTTAAACTAGACTAATGATACATGAGCTCACTTTTGGTTCCTCCTTGTGCGGATTCAAGGTTCTCTTGAACCTCTTGCCCTGGCTGGGCATTTAAGACATCTTTGCCTATGCCACCAGTGCTTATACTTTGGGCTCTCTCTAAGTGTTAAAGTTAACATTTCTTTCTCCCCCATCTGTTTAAGAGCTGTCAAAGCTTTCTGATTACTACTGTCTTTCCAAGTTTGGTTGAAAAAGGCTAATGGGTTCAAAGGGAGTGGGAATATTAAAGGAATGTACAAGAGGACACACAGATCTCCTGGCTGCACAGATAACAGTCCCTCGGGTTTGATGAGTGCTTTCAGAGCTGTGTCACACTCAACTTCATTGATAGCAGCAGGAAGTCTGCTGAAGGATGTCATCTTCAGGCTCCACAAACAATATCTTCCTATTCACTCTTTATTTGGTTTATCACACAAGATTTGCACAGAATTAGAGAGTTGTCAGGCCTCAATTTAATATGTCTGCATTATGTATTATTATAGGCATACTCAATGTTGTGAGCCTAAGTCCCCTCCTAAGACCAGAATTCACTTGTCTATTTGTGGTTTCTGCACTGGTATTCTACTTTGAGATTCTGTGGTTATTTGCCATTTTGTTCTATTTGCCATATAATTCAAAACAAGGCATACTAAGTCTACCATTTTGGCAAATACTAGACAGAAAACTTTGTCTATAAGAAAAGAGAAATATTAATTTTTTATAATTAAAAGCCATTGAACTGCAGATCTTTATCCACAGTTTTAAATTACTTTTGGAGTCAACAGAGACATTAAAGACACAGAAGAAAGAGGAAAACTGGGGGTATAGAATAAGATGGGTTTACCAAGAGTTTAACTTTTCAGAATAATAGGTTTTCAGACAAGATAAATGAGCCAGTTTTCCTATATCTGGACTTCATTAAAGTTCTTTCTACAGTGCCATATGGGAAAAGACTATGATGTAGAAAATGGGAATTGAATTCAACAATTGTAAGATGGTAACAAAGTAACGACAGAGAGGGATGTGCTGACAGTAAAACAATTGGTCTGAGGGGGGAGGTTTCCTTGGAGCTCTTCAAGAAACTATAGATTTTTGCTCATGCCCCTGACTTAAAAACCATCATCAGAATCAACAGAACAGAGTGTCACAGAGTGGGTTACCTACAAACTGACCTGTGCACCACCTGCAGTGTAAATATTTCAGTAGGTAACCTGTGTCCTGGTGTGCTGCAGGAAGCTGCCACTGGCAGAAAGGGCAGGTCCACTGGATACCCACCCCTGAAGGTGATGGCATTTTTTGGGGGTTGAAGCACAAGGGGAAGGAATTTCTTAGTTTTCCTCTGTCTGGACATTGAGAAGAACCAGATGACCTTGAGGCATGGAGCTCTGGAAATCAGTCAGCATTCTGCAGTGCCAAGCATAAGGTCAGGGAGCGAGAAATCTCCAAGACTTTTTGTATCGTAGTCTGGGGTTTCACTAGTTTGATGAGGAGCAGAAAAAACAATGAGTCAATCAGTAACAGGAAGAGCAAGAACCACACTTATGATGTCACTGTAAAATAAAAATGTAGTCCTGATATATCATGGAGACAAAATTATTTTACTATTCAGCAGGAATACAGATTTCATTATAAAACATTTGAATGAAACCACCTCTGTAATATCATACAGACCCAGTCATGCATGAAAACACAAACTAGAACAGGTGGGGATTCCTAAAATGGATTAAGCTAAACCAATTTGACTTATACACCCTACAAAAAGGAGGCTGAAAGCAGATATAATGCTATCTGTAATAAAGAAAAGGGAACACCCAATGCAGATACTGATAAAAGTTACTTACACTGCTAGACAAGATCAGCATAACAGCAAAAGGTATAAACAATCACGTTTTAGCTGTAAATTAAAAGTATTTTTTTTAAACAGAGAAACAGTACCCTGACCATAAGCCCAAAGTTGTTAATAATTGATTACAAGAGGCAGTGAACATAGAAAGTCTCTTCTAGCCCAGTACTTTTCTATTCCTCCTAATAAATAGGCATCCTCACCACTGAGAAAATAACTAAACCCAGCATGTTGTAAAGCTGGCAAATTAGATGGGGTAAACTGCCAAACTGAGGCCTACCTCAGGCCAAATTAATAGGTACAGAATTGATTTTTCTTATGTGGCACAGTAAGTGTAAGGGAGACATGTAATCTATAAAGCTGGTTTTTTGTATTTCATGCCAAGAATTTTTCTTAAGACCTGCAGGCTCAACTACATAATCACTAATATTTCAAAGTGGCTAACTTCAGCCAGAATTACATATACACTAGGTCAGCCACCTGAATTAATTTTTTTTTTAAATCCACAAGACATTAATTCAACATGATCAAGACTTTCTCTGTGAAGCCCCAGTGCTAGGCTCGCTGGGAGGAATTTTCCACTTTTTTATTTCAGTTTGAATAAATAAATTTGAAATGCATTCTGTAGTGCCCACATGGTAAGAAATAACAATTTGAAAAAAGAAAAATCATGAAGCAATTGAATTCCACAGCACTTTAGATGAAGCCACATGAGTTCATGCTGTATTCTGGACTCAAATTTGTGTTAAAGGACAATTGTACCCAGAAGTTGAAATGTGGAAAAAGTTAAGTGTTTTGTAATAGGGGGTTATTCCCAGAAACAATTCTGCTACTCTGGTGATCTACTAATTTAAACAACTTCACTCCTCTTTAGGCAGTCTCCATTTGTTTATTTATAGATCATTCATTTATTAATATTTTTTCCACCAACTGAAAGACCTCTTCCCTATAGAGTCAGAGCACTGTGCAATGCAAGAATAAGATAGAATGAAGATGGCAAAATGTTTGTTTTCCAAGAGTAAAACTTCATTTGTTGCAAATGCTTTTCTATCCAACAAAGGCCAGAAGCAGTCACTATAAAGCTCCTTAGGAGACACTGCTCCAAATAAACACATGGGCAGAAAATGAACCCATATACCAGGGTCCATTTGGGAATTTGGGAAGTGCTGCCACGTTATGTCCACACAACCTGGACATCTGGCCTCCAACGGAGATGACAACTCGTGGAGAGTAATGCGCCTTGTCCCTCTTGTGGTGTTTGTGGAGCACATGGCAGCACACCCCATGGCATACATGGCGCTTCTGACAGCAAAGTCTGGAGCAGGGAAAACAGCTCCTCCTGCAGCAGGAAAGTTTGGATATGAGTAGAGAGGAACCAGCTATTGCAGCCTTTCAAGAAAGATGGAGAGGCTCCGTAATGACAGGACAAGGGTAATGGTGTTAAACTAGAAGAAGGTAGATTTACATTCAATGTAAGGAAGAAATTCTTTATTGTGAGAGTGTTGAGACCCTGGAACTGATAACTCAGAGAAGCTGTGGATGCCCCACCACAGGAAGTGTTCAAGGAGCAGCCTTGAACATCCTGATGGAGTGAAAGGTGTCCCTTCCCACAGCAAGGAGGTTGGACTGGATGCTCTTTGAAGAGCCCTTCCAACACCGGCATTCTGTGATTCTCTGTTTCTGTAGGTGTTCAACCAAAACTTTCGGGTTTCAAAACCAAGAGCCTGCATACCCTTGCACAGATTATATCAGAAAATTGACTTTTTCTTACTGTAAAGGATGCTTTATGATTCTAAAAGCCTAGAAAGATTAATCCAGAAAGTGAATCTTACCGTAAATTGTTTTCCTGTCTTCGTTTGTTTTTACAGTTAAAGTGGGTTTTTTTCTACTTTTTTTCTAAATTTGAATGCAAAAAATATCAGCAGAATCCCACTAGTTTTACTGCTGCTTGTTTATGCAAAACTTTCCTTTTGAATAAAGAGTTCTAAGTTTGCAATATAAAGAAGGATGCCACTGCAATACTAGGGAAACACTCCATCAACAAATATGAAGATCTGGTACTTTCCACAGAGCTCACACATCATATTAACCCTGTAAATTAGGGAGGCAGGTGAGAACATTTCTGTAGAAAGAATTCCTTTCTGAGGTCTCTGCCAAGAAACCCTGAGAAAAGTCAAACTAAAGTTTATCTTTACCTTTTCCCATGGTTTGTTTTATTGGTTTTTTTTGTCAAGCAAAACATAGTGCATGGAAAAGTACCATGTTTGAACAAGTTGTAGATAAATTACCCTTATTTGAGCAGGGATCAAAATCCACTGGCTTAGAGACAGCTAGAGACATCTAATCAAAGTTACCCAAACCTGTACCCAAAACTACTTCAGATTCACTTCGGATCGAAGGTTTTCAGATACATTTTGCCAACTAAGGCCTAAACAAAGGACTCCATGGTCAAAAGTCACAACTTTTGTCCTCTTCAAGGCTTTGACCCATTTTATGATTGAGCCCAGCTTTTAACTTTATTACACCTTGGTCAGCTCAGATGGAAAAGTAGGTAGGAAAATACTTCACTTGAAACCAGATGCTCCAGCTAAGCCATACTCCATAGAAAAATAAGGGAAGGTACACTTTCCTTAAAACAATCACCGCAGTCAATAAATGTGCTGTAGGGGAATGCAAATACAGTCCTTCACAGAATATAAATAACAGATTATGATTTGTTAAACAAAGACAAACAACACAAACAGGACACATACAAAAATATTAGGTTCCACAGAACAAAGTTAGCCCTTAAGTCTTGATTTTGCAAATGGGCATATATATATGTATCTATATATATATATATGCAGATATTTATGCACATAGGGTACTTGGAATTCAGTGGAATTAGTTGTATGCATAAATAAAAGGAACTCTTGATATATATATTTCCATAAAGTGTGAAAGGGAGTGTTTTCCATGCATTGTAAATTTAATATCACATTTATTCTGCCTTTCCGAGCTGGCAGATTCACCAAGAAATAAAGGACAAATAGCAGGAAAATTAATTGCATTGCACCTATTGTGTAATGTTCAGAGCACAAACTGATATATCAAATACAGTGCTAATGTTCCCGTGCACATCATTTTTTCTCACTGGTTTAAAGCACTCAGATTACTTTTTCTCCCTGTTTATTTCATCTCCACATAGGCTTGTGCATCCTTGGCACAGAGGTCATTTTCACACATGTCAAAGAAGTCTCTGAGGTACCAAATAAAAAGACTCTTCTTAGTGTAGTCTATATTTTATCCAGATCTGTGGAAAAAGCAAAGCCAAATAAAGATTATGTTTTAAGGGAATCCACAAGTCTGGGAAAATTCTGTGGGTTTTTTGGGAAAAAAACCCTTTTTTTTCCAAAAAGATGGCAAATCAAGGCAAGATGCTACTTTTTAATCATCACAGGGTATGCAAACAGTGAAACAAGAAACAGTAACTGGTTTTAATTTTGTAGAGGGGTTTGTTTTTTCTGTTTCTTTAGTAAGTCCCTGCAGGAAACAACCCAGTGAACATCAGAAATTGCAAGCTCATTCTGCAAGACTTAAATCCCCACTCAAGTCTTGCATTTTTCAGCTAATATTTCAGCCTCATTTCCAGTCTTTGCTTCTGTTAAAGCCTAAAGAGAAGAAAAAGAAGAACTTCATGGGATGTGTTCACAAGTAACACATGCAGGACTGCAATCTTCAGTGCTTTCTCCAGCAATGATGCTCATCAATACAACAAAAATAGGAAAATTACAGTAAGGTGCTCCCACACCCCATCTAATAGCAATGGTGAATGAAGACTAAAAAGTGGGAAAATATGATTGACTTTACACACATAGAAATTCAGTAGCTTCCTGTGATTCCCATAGAGCTTCCTGTTACAAGTCCTGGGAATTCACTACATTTTAATGCTGGGAAACTTCCTTTGCACAGAACCACCTGTAAATTGGCAAAAAATATTCCAAGTTATGTAATTAGGGAGACACAGGAATAATCCCAATGTGCTGGGAAGACTTCATGCAGCTTTTGTAGAAGGAAGTCACATCACTATGTGAAGCTCCTGGAAGAATTCAACAAGTATGGAACAGAGGAGATCAAATGGATCTGGTAATTCTGAATGTCCAAGAAGTGTCTCACCAGAGGCAGAATGGCAAATGAAGTTCAGTGTAAATAAATGTCTATGCACCAAACAAATCCTAACTTAGACTTCACCACTGCCCCTTAGAGACAAGATTTTAGTATCACACTAGGTAATTCCATTTACCTGACTGCCCCATAGCCATCACAAAAGAAAATCAAATGCCAGAATTTTTCAGGTAAGGAGTAGACATCACAACAATTGCATTAGCCTATGTGCACCTACCTGCTGAATGCTGAATATTGAATACTGGTGGGTTTTCATCCCACCATCACAAAATGGACATAACATAGCTAGAAAAGCTAGAAAAGACACACAAAAAGACAAATGAGGATGACAAAAATCAGGATGACAAAAATCATGAAGCAACTTCTGTAAAAAAATTTCTTTGAAAGACTAGGACTCTTCACTTAGTGAGTGAGAAGGAGGCTATCAGCAAAGATTTCAATATACCAAGTGATACAGGATATAAAAGCATCAAAAGAAGTGTCCGGGTGGTAATGTCAAAGTAAATAAAGGAAGGCTTTATTTCAAAGCATCATCAGCTTAAAATGGGGAATCATTGTCAGACAGCATTGTGGATGTCAAAATTCACATTGTTAAATGACGTAATTTGACCAATTCATGGAAAGAAAGTCTTTCATGAGCTGTCAGATGTCAATTCACCCATTGCTAGCTCAAGGAACCACTGAGTACATCTCACTGGAGGCCAAAGAGCACACCAGGGCAGTGTCACCACCAGCTGTCCCGTGGGGAGCAGAAGTGAGCTGTGTGTGTGTGAGGAACGGCTGTGCCGCTCCTGCACATGGGGAGACTCCCGTGGGTCTGCGTCCACTGCCAACCCACGAATGGCAGATTGCCTCATTCCTCAACACATGACATCAGGGAATGAGGAGGTTTGGGACCCTGTTCTGTCACCAGCCAGGCTGGAACTTGCAATGCAAGCATCTTCTTCAGTGGGAACAGCATGGCTTTTCTGCTGCCTTTGGTAGGGCACAGCTCTCCCACCTTTGACTATTTCGTCTTATTGTTCTGTGCATCTCTCCACAGACTTTTTACCATGGGACTGTACTGACAGAAACAAAAATGCATTCATTTCACTGACACTTCCCAAGGGAAAGTATGTCCTAAACATCATCGTTTTTAGCAGCTTTCCATGTGAAGGGGTGATAAGATGGCTCCCCAGAGAATGTATGCGTGTGTCCCCTCAGCAGCTGTTTTGCCTCCTGCCGAGCACAACTTGTTGGAATTGCACACACAAACCCAAAGACTTTTTTTACTCCACCCACGCACTGCCAGGAGGTTTTTCAGACTTTCAACATGCTGTTTCCAGGGTGACCATTGGTCTCAGATTTCAAACATTGCCAGAGCTGCATATCCTCTTGCTATTCTCTCCTCCCTTTGGAAACAGACATCTGCAAGCCCGATTTTGGCATAAGGAGACTCCACACTACAGATACCAGTGGGGCTCTAGCAAGACCATTACCTAATGCCTGGGGGTTCATCTTGGTCTCATATCTTATAAAGTGTGCACACACCAAGGAACTATAAAATAAAGCAATTCAATGTGCCTTGGGGTAATTGAGTACTCAGTGTTTTTTCTTCTCGTCCTCAAAAAACCTTACAAGTAAGGGGTTAGGTCTCATTTAGGGTATCTGGGTTTTGTAGGGAGGGTCTTTCCAGCCTAAGCAGATGTGTAGTGGTTGTAACCCTTTTCTGACTGCTTCCCAAACCATTGCTATTCAGGGAAGCTAAAGAGACTGCGAACAAGTGGCCGCAATGGAAAACCTGAATTCATTGTGTATGCACTTGAAAGACAGGTGATGGTCATCCAACAAATTTTGCAGGGCCTCCAGAGAAGAGAAAGAAAGCAAGCAGGACAAATGGACACAATAATAGCATGTGCAGTGATGTCTGCACGCATCCCACTGCCCCCCAAATGGGGAGCCTGCAGCCCAGGCACGGTGTTTCCAGGCAGAGCAAGCCCAGGGTGAGTCAGTGCTCCGACCTCCTGCCAGGCATCCCAGAGACTGTGCAGCCTCCAGCTCCTGCTCCCCACCAAGAACGGGGCAGGATCAGCAGTTTGAGCAATCTGTGTCTGGGAAACAGGGACAAAATCAAGACCCAAATGAAGTTCTTTATGAGGTCAATAAACACAAATCCCCAGTAGCTCATATAACCCTAAACATCAGAGTCCTCAAAAGTCTACCTCAACCACTTAGTTAAGGACACAAAGTCAAGAAGTCCTGCTAATGCAAAATACTGTGCTGAATCCCAACCTACAGACTCTGGGGAAACAAAAAGCAGCCTTCTTTATGATTCCCTTTTGATCTCACTGCATTATTTCTGGCCTGTACATTAAAACAGATGTCTCATTGATTTCCCAGTCACAAAGAAATCATTCTTTTCTTGTCTTGTGACGGATGTTTCTTCAGATGAACAGCTTCCACTTCAAACAGGGTCTTTACCTCATGGAATAACTTTTCCCAAACTGATTTTAAAATATCTATTAGCAAACTAAAGCCAGACTCATTGTATTTCTTAAGCAAGGGGTGAGCACAAATGATCTTTGCAAAATTGTACAAAATGTCACTGCCACTTGGCATTTTTGTCCCTTAAAGCACTGATCACAACGGAACATAACAGGTGCCTAATTAAGGAGCATTTACTTACCCTTATTTTAAATCTCATTATCAACCCTGAAAGAGTAAACTCCAAAAACATCAATGTTTCACTTCAATCGTCTCTCCTTCACAAATGAGGGAAAGTTTAATGCACTTTAAACCTTCTCAAACTGCTTTTGTAGAGTTTGCTTATTCAGTAATCCCTGGAAAAGCATTAAAGGAAAGGGAAGGAAAGGACAGAAGTATATAAATAACATTTTCTACTTTAAAAGTAAAATGCCCTGTGCTGAGGTAAAGGAAAACTGGGGAAATAACTTTGTGATTTACTGGAATTCAAGAAAGAAAATATTTTATACACCATTTGGGGTTTTGGTTTACAGAGGGGCACAATAATAGAAAGACTAGCTTGGCCTTTTCCACTTAGTCCTTGGCCACACAAATCCTTTGTCTCACTTGAACTCACTATAAAAGGGGAATAAACCTCTCCCATGAGCTACTTAGTTAAACAGAGTCTGGTGGTGGGGAAACACTTGATTTTAATGTGGCTCTTGATTTAGCCAGGAGATTAATAATGCCAGCAGACCTTTTTTCTCAAGAGATTACATCAAGAATAAAAAAAAGAGGAAGGTAATACATCTTACAATGAATGTGGCATGAATAACTATATACAATCAATTAATTTCACAAGCTGCTTCTACCTGACCAGAGCACACCTGAGCATCTGCTTCTCAAGAATACGCTTGCAGTAACTGTTCGCCTGTCAGGCAGTACTTGAAAGGCCTCATACAAGGGACCAAAAATACACTCACAAAGTCACTACTTCAAATCAGCAACACACTTGTAAACAACTTTCACATTATATATTTAGTTTAGTAGAAGATCCATGATTTAAGAAAAAGGCAAATATGAGCATTGGAAATGCCAAAACTTAAACTCCAAAAGGGACTCCCACATGAATTGTTCTGTTGTCATCACATTGCAAGGGTTCCATATTGCCAGAGTTTCGTACATTCTCGGTGTTTCTTGTAGGCAGTTCCTCTAGGCACTGACTCTTCCTTGTCCTCACAGCAGCCAAGTGACTCCAGTTCCCACCAATCCACTCCTTTATAACACTTCTTATTGGCTACAGGTGTGGCCTGTTAACATCAGGCCTGCTCCTAATCTTTAGTAATTGGTTCAGATGCAACTCTTTAGGGGATAAGATTACATTCTGTACCACCTTCATTTACCCATACTGTATCCCCCTACATTGTTCATCTTCATCACAGCTATATCTGATGCCTGCTTCTGTTTTCCAGGTAACACTGTGTAATATAAAATAAAAAGTGGTCTTGGGGACTGGGATTTCAAATGGTAAACTCTGGAGTTCCTGCTCCTCTGTGCTATTCCACTGGTGACTGCCGGGTTTTTTTCTGTTTAGGTGACCTGGAAAGGCCCGGGGTGGCCTTGGACAACCCGCGCTTCAAAGGACGAGAAGAGGCTCCAGATCTTTTCTCGGTCTCGGTGTTTATCAGTTGTTTATCTAAAGATTTTCTCTTGGCCCGACAGAGGTCTGCACAGCAGCCAGCCATGAGCACACTGCGAGCCCCCGGGGCGGTCACCTATCTTTATACTCAAAGTTACGTATACAATATTTATCATTTTTCCCCAATACCATTTACCTTTATTAACCAGTGCACTTTTAGTAATAACCAATCCCAAAGTGCCAACATCACCACAGAAGATGGAGGCCAAGAAGAAGAAGAAGAAGAACAGGACATGCCCCAATTCCTCCATCTTACTTCTTTAGACCCCCCTGTACAGAAATCCTAAACCCTGTGTCTTACACTCTAATTAACTTATCCCTTCACCATTCACCCAGTGAAATCCTCTTATCCTCATACAGGTGTTGTCTCCCGTGCAGGATCAAAGTCCAGCCACCAGACACTTCTGGCAACATTCCAGGACTCCCGAGCCCCCCAAGGGTGGTCTTGGTCACTCTGCACATCAGTCCTGAGGTGCTGAGATCCCACAGGTGACCACTCTGTTTACATTCCTGTGTATACAGACCTGCAAAATAGGGACATTACCAAACAGAACAAAATCATAATTCAAAGGCCAGAACCACAAGTTTTTCTGCCCTGGAAATTTGAAACATCAGAATACATCTCAAAAAATTTCCTAGTGGAAAAAATTAGTCACCTCAAGCATTTTTTAAGACTTGAAATTTGTGGCAAAAATTCTTTAATTCTTTTCAAACAGAAAGCATTTTAAAAAAGAAAATGTCAGCCACATAGAGAAGAGACATTTTGTTCCATGACAAACCCTTTAGCATCAGGGGCAGCACATATCTCCATTTGTTTTGCTCTGTCTTATCAAAAGGCTTCAGGGTTTCTGGTGAAGTAACATAGCACTGTGCCTGCTCTTTATGTTGAATTATAAAATATTCTGAGCTGAAGGGGACCCACAAGGATCACCAAGTCAGAGTGTGGCACTCCATCCACGTGTGGATGTAACTAAGGGATATCTACAGCCACAGAGATGATAACACGGCCACAGGCAGGTAACACACACAGATGTCCATGACTGCTTAGATGTGAGGCATGCATGAAAATACCAGGAGACCTGGAGTTCCAGCAACACAGGCTATGTTATCCTTCAATCAACCCCAGCAAACCACCTATTTTAGGCACTGCAGGGGCATGGGTTATGCTCACATACAAAAACAAACACGTGGGGTGACATCCTCTCCACATGAAAAGAGGAGACTGTAATCTCTGTGGGTGTCAATTTAGCATAATCCCCACAGAAAGGTTTAGCTTGCTTTAAAATACACAGATGTCATATTTAAGAAGGGCCCATTCATTTCAGGCCCAAAATACATAAACATGCCTTGAGTAATAAAGCAAAAAAGGTACTTTTTCTGATGTTTTGTGGTTTAGGATTTCTAAGGAGGTGAAGTATGGAGCTCAGTTGTTGTTTTCGTTTTCTGAGGAGGTTTTATTATTATTATTAAGTTTTAATTTAGTTTGGCTCAATCTTTATTTTGCAGGTATGTAAATACAGGGAACCCAGTGCCAATAGCTAGAGCAATAATTCTGGTCAAAATGAAAAACAGAGCTTTAGGCTATAAATGTAAGACAGAAAATCAAAGGATTTAAATGAAATCTGACATGGCAACTCATTAAATTCAAGAGTATCCACAATATTTTATTAAACATCAGTTAAGTGCATCTTTAAACAAGATGAATGTAACTTCAGGAAATGAAACAGTCATTGCCTAAATATTTAACATGCTAGAGACAAAGGAAATGCACCACTGTGTCAGAGGCATCACCCCAGCTAGTCCACAACCTTCAAGACTGGCCATTTCAGCATCTGCAGAGGCATTTATCTCCTTTCTAGAACAAAGTCTAAAACTGGTCTTAAGATTGGCTGACTAAACTGAGCACAGCATTTCTGATGAGGCCACATCTCTGTGACGGTATCAGAGCATTTCATTGTTTGACATCCTCTTTGTTAGTATGCAAATCTGCTGAATGCAAAGCTTTCACCACACCGTCCAATTACTGATTTTCAGGATCTAAAAAATGCCATACTGGGTCAGAGTCAAACTCTCAGGGTGTAGTTCAGTTTCCAGCCATGTCCAGGTGATTCAGTGGGAGACACACAAGACCTACAGCAAGTAACTGAGATGATATTCTCTGCTGCCATTACAGAGATCTCCCTTATCTCTGCTGGCTGGCTTTTGTGTAAGATCTTTTTCTGTGGTGATAGGATAATTCAGAGTTCCAGATGTTTCTTCCAAAAACGTGTTACTTTCTAGCCTTCTTTGCATTTTATCTGTCATTCATTCAAGAAAGCTAAGTCCATCAGACTTTCTCCTTAATCACACTCACTGAAACAATTTTGTGATATTACGTGGTGCTTTTTTGTCTCCTATTGCATATCATTAGCAAATAAAGCAACTCCTATCACCAGATATGAATTCAGCTCCCTTTTTGGAAACTTTTTGCTATAATATTCTTGGAGTTTGCCAAGGCAGGAAGGGGGATTTCTCAAAACACTTTGTTTCTCACACCATAACTGTCTATACATTTTGGGCAAGCTTTTTACCAAGATGATAATTAAATTAAATGTATCAACCTACTTTCCTTTATATGTTATGTTATTTTATTACAACCTAATTGAAATTTATTGATAGGCTGCAAAAGCTATACCAGTTACATTCAGGTATTTCAGGGTAGTCTCAATCTTTTATTTCACTTTTAAATTTTTTTATTAAGCAGTAAGAATCATTCTGTGCAGATGTTGCTACTTTCTAATTAATCATGTTGCCCTTTGGCCTTTTAAAATTATGGATCCAACACAGTAAAATAAATTAAATAAATATAAATTTCAGCAGGTTATTAAAGCAATGAGTTTGTTAAAGGAAGGAGATCTTTAGATAGTTAGCTACTGCCTTAAGTTAAGTCTCTTTTCCTGTATATGCATAAATAATTAGAACTTAGAGGAAGGTATAGCCGAGACTCCTCAAAAATAAGTGGTCCCATTCCTATCATTTAGAGTGCTAACATAATGCATGTTGACCTGCCCTACAAGCAGCCCAAGTGTCCATCTCAGTGCTCAGACATACACTGAGTGGCAATTCAAAACAGATTTGCCCAACACACCAAATAGGGACCTCCACCTCCAGAGAATGAAAAGTGGCTATAAACAGGGAAACTTTAGTAGCTGCAAAAGTAATCTGAGTGTGACCATTGTCCCCAGCCCCTCCTGGCTGAGCAGGCTACAAGAAACAGGGCTTGTTTTACCACACCTCCCGGGCCATGGCCGCACTTCCCTACTGCCAGAGCTGTGTAAGCTGTCTGAGCTGTGCATGCAGTCTGCTTCTCAGAGGACTCCAGACTGCTACGGAGATTATTTTTATCAATGTTATCACAGGCAGTGTGCTAAAGTCATCAAGTTTCCTCAGCAACACTTCAAAGTAAAAGAAGGAAGAAAAAAAATTTAAGAATGCTTACCAGTCTGGGAGGAAGATCAAATCTCAAAATGACTATGTTAGAACCAAAGATGTTTTGCTCTGCCAAATTAAAAGGACCAGTTTCCAAAAAGTATTCCTTGTGAGCAATATGACAGTCATTATCCATGGCTGCCATATAGATGAAGCAATATGCCCTGCTTCATGAGAAAAATCAGTAGTGACCATTTAACTAGAAAGGAGAAGAATGATTTTGTCTGGCTTCTCTGCATTATTCTGCATCTGGTTGTGAACTCTGAGTTGTCCATAGATACAGAGCAGCCACAGAGCTCACCCTGAGCTCACAGTCAGCACTGAAAAGCCAACATCTTGGTTGCTCCCTTGTCTTGGACCATCATGAGAATTCCCAGCTGACACTTGTCTGGCCCTCCATGCAGCCTGTTCTCCACTTTTTGTGGCTTGACACACCAGACACATCACCCAACATGACACATAACCCTGCATGCTCTGGCCTGCTTTAAAAATATTGCAACAGGTGTTAGTCTCCCATGTGGGATAATACCATGATACCACTTCTAATCCTCTACACAAGAGCTGAAGCCCCAGGCCATGGTGTGCTCCACAAAGACAGCCTAATCCTTCCTTGCTTTATCTAGTAGGAATGGCACCAACATTTTCCTAAAGCCTCACACTTTGGGGTGAAAAGTTCCTTCTTCAAGGTGTTTCTGATAGTCCATCATTCACACTGTTACCCAACACCCTCCTCTGGGCAACAGGAGACCTCAGCAGCATCCAGGAAAAGTAAAAATCCTTTCCAGTCTAGAGGGGGTGGTTTGAACAGCCACAGCATAAGTGATATGAAACATAATCCAGGGGACGGGAGAGGGAGTCAGAGCAAAGTGAACCTCTGAGCCTGAGGACTTTTTCAGAGGGCAGTGGAAAAACAATCACATGACTGTGGGAGTTGCTTCCAAAGGGCACGCCATGACAGAATGAGTCCAGTATCCACGAGCTCTTTGATCTGAGCTGTAAAAATAAATTATTTATGGAGTTAGATGGTATCTTTGGGAGTTCTGGTAGTATTGTCTTTAAATTTCCTTTAGCTGTGCATAACAGATGGGCAACACGTTAGTTTTATTTACAGACAGCTCTCATTTGCAGGACAACAGAGGTGGAAAGGGAACTGCCTGTTTAGCTTTGACGTGAAGGACTTCTCTTGGAAAAAGTTCTGCTGAGAGGTTATGGGGAACTTTTTATTTTTAATTGTTTTGCATTATCAGTTCAACTTAAACATCTATCCCACAGGTCTATTGTTCTCCCCTGGAAAAATCATAATCAAAGTTTAAACATTAATCAAAAAGGAAATAAAATGAAAATTACCTTTAACTACAGTGAGTTATGCCTTGGCAACTCTACCCTTTTGACCTTACTATCACTTTGATGAATTCAGCCTATTGTTTTGTGTAGTAGTAAAGTGCTGGCTTGCATGAGCTACAGCACAGTTTGCAAATAGTGCAATGACTGGTTTGTAGATGACTCTACAAACTCCATTTCCAAAGCCTCTGACAGTGTGTAGACAATGTCATATGTTGGTTTAAACCAAACTGCAGAATAAAAACAACATCCAGACAACAACTCCCATTCATCAGACAGAAGTCTAGGAGTGACCTTGGGCTTTGGACCATCTAAAGAAGATCAGGACCCTCAAATTCTCCTAGATCAATGGAAGAAAATTTGCAGGGGTAGGTAGTATTTTTCCTTAAGAATAATTGGTTGGTATCTACAATTAGTAGATCTGCCATTAGTTGGTCATAATTAATTAATACCAATAAATCACTATTTATACTAACAATATACTCGTGTCACTTGTCATGGCAAGACAAGTAACAGCTCAAAAGGTCTTCTGGCCTGTGTAAGGAATCAAAACCCTTGGGTCCAATAGGCTTTGTGCCAATTCTCACACAGAATTCTGTATCAACATCTTTAACTGTCCTCACATGCAAAGAGCTCGCACTGGAGAAAAAAATTCCAATCTCTTTTCCTCTGGCAAACCACAGACCTGTATGCTTGTATCGGGTTTGCTGAGAGAGGTTTTGGTGGCCAGGACTGAGCCCATCAGCAGCAGTGGTAGAGCTTCTGGGATAATGTAGATACTAAACAAGAGCAAATTGCAGCCAGAGAGAGGAGCAATGATTTATGTGTCAGAGCAACAACAGCTGACACCTAGGTTTGTGAAGAAAGAGGAGCAGGAGGTGCTCCAGGCACCGGTGCCCCTGCAGCCCACAGTGAAGACCATGGTGAAGCAGGTTTTCTCCCTGCAGACATGGAGGTCCATGATGGTGCAGAGATCCACCTGCAGACCCTAGAAGACCCCACACTGGAGCAGGTGGAAGCCTGAAGGAGGCTGGGAACTCATGAGAAGCCTTTGCTGGGGCAGGTTTTCTGTCAGGACTTGTGACCCCACAGGGGAACCACAGGAGAACACTGGAGCAATCCGTTCCTGAAGGATTGCACCCTGTGAGAGAGACCCACACTGGAGCACAGCAAGATCATATGGAACCCTCCCCTTGAATAGGAAAGAGCAGCAGAGATGTGATGAACTGATTGCAAACCCCATTCCTGTCTCCCTGTGCTGCTGGGGGAACAGAGGTAGAGAATTCATGAGTCAAGCTAAGCATGGAAAAAAGGGAGCAATAGAGGGGAGGTATTTTAGGTTTAGCTTTATTTCTCATCACCCTACTTTGATTTTTTTATTAATAAATAAGTAATTTACCTGAGTCAAGTGTGTTTTGCCCATGGCTTTCATACTGAGTGATTTCTCCCTGTCTTTATCTTGACCCATGAGCATTCTGTTACATTTTCTTTCCCTTGCTCAACAAGGAAGGGAGTGATTGAATGGCTTGGGTGGCACAGAGTGATATCGAGCCCTGGACAACCCACCACCACACAGTTATGGCTTCATGCACAAAGGAGACCTCAGATGCTGTGAAAACCCAGAACAAACTCCCATATCTGTCACTGTTCTGCATTGGGACCTTACTCATGCCATGTGAACGTTTTGTCATTCTCATCATCTCTGCTTTAGCTTGATATTTTGCACTACACCCACACCGGGTCATGTAGGCAGTACATTTTTTTTTAAATCTGTCAAAATCTAGATCTGGCAGTAGGCTGCAATTATTTTCAGAGAAGATTCTTTTCTAGTGATACAATTTAAGTGTCATCAGAGCTGTCTGAAACAAATCCTTCATTGTTTTATTGCATAAACATCCTTCTAGGTCATATCTGTCTGCACGAGCTTGGCCTGTGCCACCAGAGGCTGGAAGGTGGCAGAGGCAGCCAAAGTGCGTCAGCCCTGCAATCCCACTGCTTCCTGCTCCAGCAGCAACCAGCCACACGTCACTGCTGGGAGCCGCCTGCTTCCCAGGGGGAAAAATAGAAAATGCACTCTCTCATTGTGGGGCAGCTCCAGCACACTAAATAGAGCCATACACTATCACTCTATAAGCAAAACCTGCTGCTGAGGGGAAGGAAAGGTTATGTTTGGTTTTGAGGTTTTAAAGCTTTTTTTTTATTTTTTTTTTCTCTTAACCCAAAGGGATCCAAACCAGAAGTTCCTTCCTGTCCAAAAGAGTTAGGCAGATGACATTTGTGGCCTGATTCTCTTCTTAAATTAAGTCAGATACATCTCCAGTGAGCTGACAGAGCTACTTCAGAGTGAAGCCAGGGTGAGAGAGACAAGGATCTGTGCCACACTAATGAAGTCATAACAGCAGCAGCGGTCCAGAGCAGAGTCAGCATTTTAAAACCAAAATTATGTTGATCTTTCAGTTGGAACACACAGGATTTTGAAGTTCATACAAGTACTCTGCACCAAAATATTCAATTCCTTTCCAGCATTGTTTCATTGCAGTTGATAGTATGGGTCTGTAGCCTGCTGAAAGAAAAAAGAAAAATGGTAATGACTTTACTCTCCTCTCTCAGCTCGCCAGTTTTTGACTCATAGGAAAGAGAATATTAAGTAGAATAATCCACAGCAACAACTAAGGAGCCCTTGTAGGTGCCACAAGGTGTGACATATTCTAAAGCATCCTGACACTTATTGACAAGAGGGACTGTGGTGATCACAGCTGGTGGCACACAGACCACAGAAGTCATTCAGAAATTCCTGCAGTCAGACTTGAGTGACTTGAAAGGTCTAGATTAGAAAGGTTTGGACGCTGGAAATTATTTTGGATATTTGCCTCAAACAAGAAGAAAGAACTACCATCACATGGTAGTTCTTTTTCTTTCAAAAGGTAGTTATCTTCATAGAGTCTAGAAAAGGGAGAATCTCAGAGGATTCTGTCTGTGATAAATAAAACTCCTTTCTCTGAAGGAAGACAAGTGCAGTCTCCAAGCTGGGTCCCTGTAAGGGTCTGAGACACAGCGCAAAATCAGAATTTCTGGTCCTAGTTAATACAGTACGGGTAGACTCTGTTATGTGGTATATGTATATCCAATGTTTAGCCATTCAGCATGCAGTGTTCCTTGTCTGCTCAATCTTTGCTTTGACCTTTGAACCTCACTTGTAATTCCCTACTTAGCTCTTGACCCTTCTTCACAGAATTCTGCTTTGACCTTTGCTAAT
Organism: Ammospiza caudacuta; assembly: GCF_027887145.1. NCBI lineage: Eukaryota > Metazoa > Chordata > Aves > Passeriformes > Passerellidae > Ammospiza > Ammospiza caudacuta. Next base: position 103,093,842 of record NC_080593.1, read on the forward strand.
TTTCTTTCTCTAATCCTGACCTGCTTGTCTTACATTGCTTAAATCTTATCTCATGTGCTATCCAAGAATCTGCTCTGCAGTTTATAGTCCCTAATTTTGTGGTTAAGCCCCTAAGGACCCTCTTGACCAGATGTTCTGGTGAAATGCAGCATAATTCCCAGATTCTGAGTGCAGTAGCTTCATCCCACCTCTAAACCTCATTCCAATTTGACTCTCATTGGGGAGCCTAATTATCCATTCCTAATTATCCCTTCTGTATGTGCTTTATCTGCCAGGGCAGAGCAACCTGGCAGATTAGCTCTGGAGTCATCCATGAGGGCTACCAATATCCAGCCTACCTTCTCTCCTAAGCCACCCCACCTCTTCTACAACTGAAATTCTCTCCCTTCTGGGCAGGTTTTTGGGCATTTTTTGCATTTCTTGTTACATTCCTGTACTTAAGCATGTGAATGCAGTGGAGCACCTGAACCATCAGTAGATCCCCTGGATCCACCTTGCACACTCCAAGTAAAAGATGTCTTTTTCTGTTTTGTTACAGAAGGCAACAGAGAACATCCTCTGGCAGCAGACAGCCCAAGGCAGGGCTAACCATTCAATCCTCACATTGCCCTTCCAGTCTTGTCATATCTTCTGTGGTACTTTCCTGTGCTGCCTTGCTTCTCTTTCCCAACTTCACCCTGATCTTCATAGTCCAATGAGTGTGTTGACCAAGAGAGGATTCCTACAAGTCCCATCCTCTTACTGATCCCATCTTGCACAGCATATTGTCACTTGTCACACATCTGAATATTCAGCAATATCACACACAGAGTGACTGTACACCAAGGAGTCATGAGGACATTGCCTTTCCTTTTGTCTCCATCTCCTGAACTGAAAGTCCTTTTTCTCAGAGTGAAACACTTCTCCTTAAAGAAGAGAAGCCCAGCCCCATAGACAAATGTAGCTTCCCTTTCCACACCCTGGCTGGGTCTGCTGGCTCTTTCCAGTGGCATGGGGTGAAGAAGGCAAGATGCTTCCTGCCTGCAGTCCCAAGCTCTTTGGAAGCACCCAAGATGTGGGTGCTACATCACTCCCAAAGAGCTTAAATTATAGCTCTGCAATCTGGGTATGGGACTGGTGGAAAAGTATTGTCCTCTTCTGTGCCAGCACAATCTGAATCAGCTCAAAGCTACTAAAGCAAAATTGGCTGTAGTTGCTGTTAGTTAAGTCATGACTTTTCAGAGTAGTTTTCCCATAACAGGATACTCAAAAACAGGTGAAAAATCAATCTGACTAATAATAGGAAACCAAATAAGAACAAGGCAAATATTATGCACAGATTCTTCTCCAGGCAGCAGAAAGGCAGGTTTTCTCAAAGTCAGAGCCAATTTTAATAAATTCTAGATTGCATACTAGATCCCTTCTTTAATCATCTCCTAAAATTTGTGAAGCAGTGTGATCCAAAAAGTTGTTGGCTTCTCTAGTAAAGGAAGGTGGGCTGTGTGGATGTCTGTAAATCCAACAGCTAGAAATTATGATTTTCCTCCTTACCTGCAAAAGATACTCACAGACTGACTCCTTTCCTTTCTGGAGAAATAATCCAACATGTATGCACAAGCATACTGATGATTTTTTTACTTTTTCCCTTACTTTTCTTCTGATGGACTGTCCAAGGAACTAAATAGGTGTAGGTTTACTATTTTATTACTTCTGTAGCCTTATTCTGATATGTTTATAAAGAAGGAAATCGACCTCTCCCTGGATACCAATGAACTGTCAGCTTCATGCAGCCAGCTTCTTTGTAATACATGTAAAGTCTTTCTCATAGGCAGGCTTACTAGCCTTGCTCCACTATAAAAGGAAAAGAAAGCAAATCAAATTCTCAAATCCTTCTCCTGAACTCCTCCTCATGATCACCAGAAGCAGGTAGGAGCTCTGTATGTGGTGCACATCTCGGGCTGTGGTCACTCCTCTCTGTTTTGGGAAGGATCTGAGCAAGGACAAGGCAAGCAGTGTGTCAGGGCTTCCACTGAAAGGAGAGGGCTTAAGCAGAACCCCTCCTGCACACTGAAGTACCCAGAATAAATTATTCACTGTTCCCAAATACGTGAACAAGAGATTCTTCAGCTTTCACCCAAGCCCTTACAATTTCAATTCTTTCCTTCACATGTGTATCTGGAAATGTTTTTTGCTAATATCTAAATGCTCCATTTCTCTGTCCCAGCAGGAAACCTGGGATGTCCATTAAGAGCATCACAGCTTGCCAATACCCTGAAACCCATAACACTGAGTGAAACACCTGGCCTGATGGTTCCTAGGTTCAGTTTTATGCTTTTTCTCTCTCACACACACATACACACACACACACACACACACACACACACACACACACACCATAAACCTACAGGCAACTACGTACTTTCCTCTGCAAGTGTCTGGAGGAGAGTTCTGTCCCCTCTACCTTAAGGGAGGGTTAGATTTCAATGGTTTTCCAAGCTGGGCTGGAATCACAAATCAGGCTTAAACTATGGACCCACCTCTCTCAAATTCTGGGAGGTAAATTAGTGAAATTCATGCACAATATCAAATGTCTGAGCCAGGTGGGGATTCCTAATGGCTGGGCCGTTACCTTTAGCAGGATTAGGACAGCGAGCCCTCGTGGCTTGGGCAAAGAAATAGGTATTGACAAAGAACAGTTAATACATATCTCCCATGATGTGATTCTGAGTCCTCATATATGGTAAGTTGTCTGGGGAAAGACCCTCCTGTACAACCAGTTGGCTCAGTGACCAAAGTAGTGCATTGCAAGGGGGTAGATGAAAGCCAGCATCAGTGCAGGAGGTAGGAGGTTAAAATGGATCACATCCCTGGGAGGCCTGAGCTCTTTAGGACAAAAGTAGCTAAAGCTTCCTAAAACAGCCCAAGGGCACAGTGGAAGGACCCAGGGAAAGAACCTGTTAATTATTTAAAGTCCTGGTGGGTGGCAGTGGTGGGATTTTTGAGTTTTGATACTGGGAACAGAGAGGAGGCAGCTGCAGTAGGAAGGAGGCTGGGCCTCACCACACTTGGGGGAAGAAAGGGCTAATAGGGAAGTTCAGGGGGAAAGGGAGCTCTCAATCTGAGCTCAGGGCACCATCACAGCTCCAGAAAGCTGTCCTGATGCAAGGGTGGTGAGTGACGAAGGACTGGGAAGACAACATTTATTGCAGGGCTGATGGTCTGAGATTGATTTGATGGCAGGATCCCATGTTAGGAAGCAGGAGAATTTTACAGCCATGAGACTCTCTCACAGGTACAAGAGTACTTCAGTACTCTGTTTTACAACATGCTTTTCCCCGGCATGAGCAGCCCAATGGCTCATCAGTTCATGCTATCACAGAGAGAACATTTTGTCTGTAGTGTACCCTTGCCCTCCCAGCATCAATCCGTAATTTTATTTCATTTTCAGCTTACAGAATTTACTGGTATGAAGTCAGAGCTGCTGCACTTCCCTTTGCTTCCTGGCAAGGGAAGGAGAGAAGGAAAGATAAAAAAGCCAGGGAATTGTACAACCGTCAGAAGTAGCCTTTCTGTAGCCAGAGGGAGACAGCCATCAGTGAGAGGCATTTTGCCACTCCCTGTAGGGAAGCACAGCACATTTAAAATGAACATTTTTCCCTGGATTGCTCATCTACTTTGAGCTGTCCTTCTCTCATCATTTTGTTGTTCTATTCCAAAGGTTTAAGGGGATTAGTGACTACTTTATGCTGAGTCTGGAATAATGCCAGGAAGGCTGAAGGAAGCTGAGAACAGCTGTGTCAGATACCCAAATTTCAGGACATTGCTGTGCCCCTGTATGTCCCCAAGACTGTTTTCCAGTCCTAAAAGAGCAGGGTCAATAAAAAGGTGGGCAAATCTGGACCCACCAACATAACCTCTCAGGCTTATTGACACAACAATCGGTTGCTACTTATATTCTTTTAGTGCAAGGCACTAAACACTAGGTAAACAAAATGCTGTTTACCCAGGAAAAAAATCAGTACAAAGGTAGTATATATCACCTTGAGGGGCTTTCCCTAGCTGTGTCACTTTGATGCAGCTCTGCAGTCTGTGGTTTTCCTTCCAGCCTAACCATTTCAAAATGCTTCTGTGCCCTCCCTTGCCAAGCATCTTGTGCAGAGTTGCTTCAAACATGTGACAATCTCAACATTGCTCATGGAACTGGAGTCAAAAACTGTTCTGCCAATCCATTGGCAAACAAGCAGGCCACCTTCTCATCCAGCTCATCTCTACAGCCACAACAGCCCTATTTTCCACAATACCAGCAGTTTCACTCCTAAGTCTACTAGTTCTCTTCTTACTAACTCTCCTAGATGAAGTAGTAGCGATAATCCAAGCCTATGTCCTCGTGCTCCTATTGAGCCTTTACCTACTTAGAAAAAAGAAAGACAAATAAAGGAAAGAAAACTAAAGTACTAGTGAACAGGTGTCTCAGTTCAAGAAGGCTACTCCTCCAAGAGCATCAAGCATGGATAGCTGAGAATGCACAAATCAGGCCCAAAACAGCTCCAGTGCCAGCCCAGTTCTCCCCAACCTCCTCCATCCAGCCCATTCCTCTGCCTGCTCCGACTGAGGGCCTGATGCAGGAGTGCACATGTGCACAATGACAGGAGTGATGTGTGATTTGGTTCTGTGACAATTGCTGCCTGCTGGCATCGATACACTCTGTCAGACAGAGGCAGGAGCTACGGAGGCAGGAGCTGTACCCTGGCAGGCACACTGGCCTCACACACTGGCTTGGCTCCCCAGCACGGAGCCGGGCCTGCCTGAAAGGCTCATCCCTGCCTTTGCCCTCACTCCCCCGCTGCCAGTGTTTCAGTCTTGCACTTGCATTTCCTGCAGTGAGCTCGCCCTGACCTTTGACAGGCTCCACACAGTTAATTAAGTTCGTCTGAAGTTGCTTCATTTTTAGAGGGGTTTTCATTTTGGCTATTCCCTTTCCCGTCACACTGCAGGATACAGCTCCTCAAGGAAAACAGATTCTGTCTTCAGCTGAAAGTCCAGAGAGGTTTTTTCACTGACCTAAATTAAATTCCGGATTTGCATTGACATCAGAATTTACTCCCAGAACTTTCAAGTCCTGCCAAATTCATAGAAATTGAGAGCAGCATACTTAAATATCTGCTTCCACTCTTTAATTAAACAATATTTATAGTACAATTGGACATACGTATATGCATTTTGAGTGAATATTAATGCTTTAAACTATACAATTAAATTAATAATGAAAATAAATTATATGCCTCTATTCAGGGAGTCAGCAAAAGCAGGAACAGAAAGGATTTCTCCTCTTTTACCTGCTTAAGAAAAGAGTTGAAATTATATATGTTAATGCTAGAAGGTGGTTCATGAATTAAAATATCACAGGGCCCTCCAAAGAGAATAAAAAGCTAGGTAAGAATGATTAATGTGCTTTTACACAAAGAATGATACATTTTATATATCTTTGACCTTCTAAGGTCAAAGGGATTATAGGACTGTTTGAAGTTCAGGAGGAGCTGAGCAAGGAAACAAGAGGGCTTTTCATGGGGTGATGAGAAGCTGCAGCTGACATTTCAAGAGCAAAAAGCCTATTTTTATTAACTCCTTCTTTCTCAGGTCAAAAATGTTTCTGACAGAAGAAATAAAAACAAGCATGCAAATGCGCAAAAATTAATCCAATTTCCTCTGCAAGCACACAGACCTCATCTTGAAGCTGAGCAGATGCAGCAGCACCAGCGCGGCCAACCATGAGGAGAGAGAAAGGAAAGACCCACGGGAGGCAGGTCACTGAAGGCAGGATGGCATGGCACTACTGGAGCTTCAGTCAACTCACTCCTGGAAATTTATTAGGGCAGCTGTTCAAATTCTGCAGCAATCATAGCATACTGTTATCACAGATCTTTCTGTTCCAACTTGTGAGAAGTGTGTCCTGCACACTCCTGTGCACAGCTCAGTGGATAAGTGAACATCAGGGCAGTTATTTGAGCATGCAAATAATGGCAAATAAAGCATGCAAACCAGAGAAAGGAGTGCAGCATGAGGTCTCAAGGGTAGATTAGGTTATTTATCCTCAGTGAGTATTTTACATGCTGAAAAACACTTTCTGCAAGGGAATAGTGGAAGGATAGATGAAATTTAATTAAAAGTTTTGACAGTGGGATCTTAGAAACATGAATGACAGGCCAAAGTGTTTCATTTTATATTTTCAGTATTCTTTCACTTTTTTGTTTTAAAATGGCATTTTTACTTTAAAGTTGTCCAATTATTCAAAGGGGTTTTAAAAAGGTTTTAAAACCTTACAAAGGAAACTAAATATTTGACTTTCCATCAAATGAAAATTTTTGATCAATCCAAAATTATTTTCAGTTTTATAGTGTAATTACAAATTACTTTTTATGTGACTTTTAGCATAAATTTTCATATTTTGTACACATATGTGCTATATAAAACATAAAGTAAATTATGTGCATCTACTTACTCAGCCACAGTGGTAAAATGTGGAGAAGACAAGGTTGTTCTTTATCTGTTCTGAAATAAACTGAAATTTTGTATTTTAATGCCACAAGAAAGTCCTGAAGTTGAGTCCTGGCAAAACAGGACAAGTACAAATATAAACAAGTATTGGTCACTTAGGGGTCACCAGTATAGAAAGAGTTTGTTTCAGCATCCTCAATTCAGCTACTCAAGTGAAAATTCAGTAGAGACCTTGTATGGAACACTTGGATCAGAGCTTGCTTCTCCCTTTTCATTTTTGTCTGGTTTTCCTGATATTTTATAGACAAAATGAAACTTTCTCACTTTTCCAAAATCATTTTTCATTTTTTAGCTCTAATAAAGAATTGGGGAGAAAAAAAATCTCATTTTTCACTGCCTCCCCTTGCTTACCCTCAAGCTCTGAACACTAATGCTTGATTGCTATTAATGCAGCTTGCTCAATTTAGATAGACTTTGTGAGCATAAGCTGAGGTCACCAACAAAAGCTCTTCATCTGCATAAACCAATTCACATACACAGGTACCATTTTCTACAAAAATTCAGTAAATTGGAAAATTAAAGCTGAACTGGAAGTAGATTGCAAGTTTCCACAATCTAAGGGATGAGTAACTTGATTGCGTGCAGAGCAATTGTCTTGGTCTCAGACTTTTTCCTTGTCTGTATCAGGAAAACACAAGAAGGTTCCTTGTTCATAAATATGCTACCACAGAAATGTACAATTCTGGAAAACCTATTCAAGGCTAAACCTGGCCTCTCTCAGCTCATCTTCATAAATAAAGTATTTTTTTCCTCTTATTCTTTAATATTCTCTCTACAGACACCCAAGTGCTGCAGGCAACTTCAGCAAAGATTATTCAGTCAAGGGCTTAGTCCAAGCATAAAACTATACCTAGAAGATATGGTATCTACCCTATAAAATCTACAATTCAAATTTCTTTGCTGCCTATAGACTACTCTGCTATAGCTCTTTTTGTGTTGAGAGAAATGCCATGTATGGTGTTGATTTCCAGTGCTCTCTGAAAGGAAAGGTGAATTTCACCTTAAAGGCTTAATTCAGCCCACTGTTTATTCTGGACTTGTACTCTAAATTCACACATGTTTGAGGACATTTTTTATTTGGTGGGATACCTGCCATGTAATATATGTAGCAAAGGGCAGGCTGGTCAAATTCACGAAATCATTTTGGCTTGAATAAACGTTAAAAAAGGCAGACTTGGGAGAGTATTAGTTGTGGTATACTTTTAGCTAGTATTATACCAGTGGGAAACCCAGCTGGATGTGAGAAAACACCGCTTTTCCTCCTCTGCCGGAGATGTAACCAATGGCCCTCACTCCCAGAAGTTCACTGATGATATCAAATCTTCTCATGTTCAGGGCAGGGCATCTACCTCAGTCTGCAAGGCTATCTTGTTTCACTAGCAATCAGTAACTTTAAAAAACCCTGAACTGCAGGTTTCTCACCTTCCAGGTGAGCATCCTACCCCTTGGGGTAAGGAGGCACATTCACTTCCTCTAGCTGTCTTACCTCCTAAAAATCTAAAAAACAGGGTAAAAGCACTTCAGCAGAAGAGACTGAGGGAGCACCAGTAAAACCTGGTGGTTTGGATGTTTGCTACAGAGATCTGAGTTGAAATTCACTGCTTTGTGCTCCAGGGGCTTGGTAGCACAGGAAAAGTGAGCTGTACATGTCAGGAGTGGTTAAATGTTTTGCCATGCAAAGAAGGTGTGTGTGAACTCACCCTTTGTCTTTACCACTGCTGTGTTTCAGGAAAGGATGGGACTGAAGATGCTGCCTTCTGGTCTACTTTTTGTTGAATATTTTTTTTAAATCTTCAAGGGAAACAGACACAGGAGGAGGTCTAGGTAACCTGCAAGTTGGAACAGTCCCCTGGGCTCATTTCTGTTTTCTAATAAATATTTATACAAAGTTGAAAAGTGACAGAACAGTTCTCTGGCACTAAGCTAAAACTGTCCAACTCTCCATTTCATTTTCCAGTTCTGTGACTCTATCCCTTCATTTCCTTTGCTTTTCTTGTAAAGGCTTGGGAAAACAAATGTTTCATTTGGGATTGAACAGAAAGTTTCATATGACATAAAATATAATTTGGGGACTTTTCATTCTTCTTTGGGGAGAAAAAAATGTTTAAAAGTCTAGATTTATTTTAATACAAACCAAAATCTTGATAATTTTTGTTTGGTTTTTTTTCCTGCTTGTTTGCTTGTTTGTTTGTTCATTTGTTTGGGAGGTTTGGTTTGGTTTGGTTTGTTTTTTTACCTCATCACTAGAGAGAAACAAAATCAATTCTTCACATAGCCTTAATGGCACCTTCAGTCAATTCCAACTGTTAGGTCTCATTTCCTCGGCCTCTGTAAGAATTCCAGACTATAAAAGAAATTGCTGCAACTCGAAAAGGTCTACTAAGCAGGTTTAAGGAAAAGACAATATGATTATTGTAAGATAGATGAAAAAGGAAAAAGAGAAGAGAAGAGAAGAGAAGAGAAGAGAAGAGAAGAGAAGAGAAGAGAAGAGAAGAGAAGAGAAGAGAAGAGAAGAGAAGAGAAGAGAAGAGAAGAGAAGAGAAGAGAAGAGAAGAGAAGAGAAGAGAAGAGAAGAGAAGAGAAGAGAAGAGAAGAGAAGAGAAGAATTGTCTGATACCGTTTGCAACAAGAGAAGTCCCACTGACAGCTAGTTATTCTGACTTTGAGAAATGAGAAAAGCAAGCAGGCAATGGGAAATTTGCATCTGTTGTTTTGTAGCATTAATGAAAAGAATTAAAAAGAAAAACCAGTCCAAACTCCTACACTTCAAGACTCCTCTGCATGCAAAACCAGGTGAGCCTACGCCAATTCTTTCCAGTGTGTGTGTTGAGACTTGGCTGATGATGCATTCCACAAATAATTCCTCTTCTCTGTGCCTGCAAGACATTTTGGTGTAGGAATTAGAACACAGTCCAGCATTTCAATTAAAATAATTATTGAAAATGAGGAAACCCTGAGATACTTCTTTTGTTTTATGCTTAAGAGGTGACATTTAAACTTTCCGAGATATGGAGAGAAATTTTGTTTATGGATCAATGCAATTCTAAGGAAATCCTGCATCTTGCTTGCTTCTCCTAAAGATCACAAAACCCCCCTCTAAGGCCTCCTTGTCAAAGGACACTGTTAATTTGTACACGTAAGGATCTTATTGCACATTCAGGAAAATGTTCCCAATAAAACATAAATTACAGTACCACAAATATTGGGCAGGACAGCACATAAAATTATTCTATTGCTTGCATAGAACAATTTGCCATCTCCCTTTCTAATGTTTTAATATTAATTAAGCATGTCACTATCCTTTTTACATGCTCAGTTTTAGTTTCTCAATTAATATATAGGAAAACAAAGGAAAATATGAGAGATCATTTTACTTTCTCTTTACTCAGACTGAGAAAAAACAAGGCTCTTGAGAACAGCATAAACATAAACAAATAGACTTTTTTTAATTACAAATAGCTATTAAGTCTCATTTCTTATGCAAGATCATTCTCAGAGAGAATCTGGTCTGGTGCTACCAGACTGTGACTTCTAAGCCCTACTAGATGGCGTGTGTATATGCATCATAGCTGTGCTGAGGCAAGTTCTATTCTTTGACTCCAAATGTCTCCCCTGTGGCTCAACCCTTTCCTGTTGCTTTCATGAAAATGAGAAATAGTCCTTGATCACAGAGTTCCCAGGTTTTTCCTCACACTGACAAAGGAGATTGTTGTCAGCCTGCTGGCAAGTGTTTTGAGGGATACCAAAGAAATGGGATCCAAGTGAATATCCTCATGCATCAGGAAGAGGGTTGTTAATCCTCGCTAGAAGCATTATGGACACAGAGATGGGAACATGCAAGAGAGGCCAAGGGCGGCAGGGCGCTTAAACACAGATCTTTGGGCAGTTCCTCAACTTCTCCCTCTCCTGACCTCACTTCCCAGTGCACTTCCAGGCTCATGACCCCACTTCTGATTGCCAGCCCTACTCCTGCAATCAACTTCCCATCAAGCCACCTCTTAAGTGCCATGACCTCTTGTTTGTAACCCGGTGTTCTGAGAGGCTGGTAAAGAGGCAACTCCCTTGTGATTCCCTCAGCACAGATGCTGCCAGCAAACCACAGAGATCTCAGCCTGCCTGCTCTGTACTTCCTCACACCAGGATTGGAGGCATTTCCACCAAGGATTTTGTCTGGGAGAACAATTGTCTTGCCATTATGCACTCCTGTCCTTCAAACTATAGAAATAAGAAGTTTAAGCCTTCAAAATACAGGAAGGCCAAGATGTCTCACCCTGGGCAGCCTGGGTGCTCAGCCTGTGATCTCTCAGGATCAAAGGCACATTTCCACTGACCACCCAGACTTCTATGGAAGATTACAGCCACAAAGATAATGTGAAACCACACTTTGCCATGACTCTTTCACAGTCACTTCACCCACAATTTGCAGTGTTCCTTGTGTTACTAAGAGAGGGAAGGGGAAACTAAGCCATTCTGGTAAACCTCCCTTCATTTTAATCCTTCCTCATCAAGCAATGCCTCAGCTCCTGACTCTCTGTCCCTTCATCTCTGGCTTTCTCCCATTTTACCATTGAAGTCAGAGTGTTTTTAATAGTGTGAACTTTTTCTGAGGTGGTCTTTAAAGGAGAATGTGTATCTAACCACAGAAGAACTACAGACCCAAGTCATTATTTAGGACTGAAACTGATGCCTAGTCAGCGTCACACATGCTTTCCTGTTCTTGGTATCTCCTCTTCTGAACTGCCCAGAATCCCACAATGTTTCATTTGTCAGACTGCAGATGTCACTGCAGATTGGTAGAATCCCACAGGGACCCACATTCAGCTCTCCATGGAGGATCCACACAGGCCAGCTTAAGGTACACACATGCAGGTCCACTAAAGCAACAGAGGGGAAAATGCATCCAACAAAATGTTTTTCTTTTAATAACAAATATTTTCTTACAGTGTGTTGGTACATCTGCCACACATTAAAAGCGACATCTCTGACTGCAGTAACCATATCAGGAATCTTGGATTCAACTGAAGATTTCAGACGCCTGTTAGTAGTAATGCCACATGACTCCCTCTCCCTGACCCTGTTTTTGTGAACACAGGGGAGATCCTCACACCTTTGCACAAAAGCACAGAAGCATGGATTGATTTTTCTTTTCCCTTAGTGAACATGCCTGCCAGAAAGCGAGCCAGGAAATACCAGCTTCCATCGGCACTGCTGCCGTGGGTGGCTCCAGGCCGGTGCACCCATCCCTCTGGGGGAACAGATGTTGCCACTGATTCACTTTGCAAGCATGTGAGTCAAAGTTTGCATCTGTGACAACTTACACTAAAGAATTGTGAGCAGCTGCAGAGCAAAAAGCACAGAGCGAAAAGTCAATCAAGATGTAAGGCAAGATACGGCATCAACCCTGAAAACTGACAAATGGAATCCATTTGATTCAAGCTGCAGCAAACCTACCTGAGCAGAAGAAAGAAACAGAAAGAAGAGACAGGCAGCAATTCACTGAGTGCCCCGTGTACAATCCACAGTGACTGCTCTCTGATGCCTTACATACCTCCTCTGACATAAGAAAAAGCTGGAAGGAGTCTGTAAGATACAACAGAACTTCTGATCTGAGTGCTGCCATCTCTCCCTGACCAGTGAATTGCTCAGAGGGTCTGGCTGAAGCACCTGGCTATTTGCAGCCACAGAAAGATCTAGGACATTCTTCATTGCAATGAAAATGTTGGTTCAAGTCTGCTGGTCAAATTCCACTTTTGCCATTTATTTTCTCTTTGATTCAATATTGGCACAGTGTCAAGACTAGGGGAGATGGCTTCTAATTGGTATGCTCTGCCTCACACCACAGGCTAGTGCAGTTCAGCTCACACCAATGCAATGGAAGTTTATATGTTGCTTGTTGTCTGCAAAACAGGTCGAATTGTCTACAGGAAAAGCACTGCCTACATAAAGAAAACTACTTCTGTGCCTGCACAGGAAAGTGAATACTGGGCAGAAGGAAAAAAAGTGTGCAAATATTTGATCAACCTCCTAAACAAATGTTTCCCAGCTGTTTTTTCCTCCTTTATGTCTGCTTTTTTCTGGATATTCATGATATTGGGTTTTACTAGCTCAAATGCTTGTACAAGGCAGAAAAGCACAAAGTTGCATATTGAGGAAAAACAAATTTTAAATGGGCTTTATCCCCTAACTTGGCAATCAGCAGGATTATGTTACTACACAGGTCAGTCACAAAAGAGAAACAATTCCACAAGTCTTAAGTAAATTAAGGCAGTGATGTGAGAACTTTCTCAAACTTACAGGTAGCATTGGTAGACCAAAAGATAGTTATCTTTATAATCTTCAAACAACTTATAATGATAATTAACCTAATTTAGTCAAATTCGGAGGTTTCACCAGTCAGAACACTTTTCTAGCTAGTTACCAAGACTATAATTATGCAAAGGGAAGCAACATCTTCAAAATTATGTTCTTTATGAATGTTTTGTCTTCCAAACCCATGTGGTCCAGGGACTTCTTAAATTTAAAAGGACCGATTTGACTACATGAATAGTTTCTATTTCTTCTTTGGGTAGGACTTTCCCTACTGCATATGCTACTTGTAGCAGCTTAGTAGCTACAAGCTGAGCAGATATTTTTCAATGTTTTCTTGAGCTGCTGTAACATAGGACTGTCTTCAGCATACAGAGCACTTCCATACATTTGCACTGTGTTTTTCCATTGTTTTTATAACGAATACTGCAGTTATAAATTACATTTAGCCATACTGAACTTCATTTATCTAGATTTCTTAAGCTTCACCAAATTTTTCCCAGTTTTTGTCTTCCTATCTACATCTTTCATCTTGACTTGTCTAAATTATTTGGGGGCCATCTGCTGACTTTCTGCCTCTGGGCTCACCATCCTTTCCAAGTTATTATTGTACACACGAAACATTGGCTGTAACACAGAAACTTGTCAGACCCTGCTCTTAGGATTTTGTAATAATGAAAACTGATCACCGATAGAAATTTATTCCTTCCTGCTTTTTCAGCAATAACAACAGCAGTGACTACTTAATTTTTTAATAGTTGCTGTTAAAGGTCTTTCAAAGTCTAAATAAATTTTATTAACTCATTTTAATTTATCCACTGACCACTTCATTGACACAGTCAAAGAAGTCCAAGGATCTGCTCAGCACAATCTCCACTGCAAACACTCATTGTGATCTTCTAGATTAATTTTATTTCAATAGTTCAAAGCCTTTTGCAAGGCTTGAATGAAGGGTTCCTGGCCTGAAACCTTCTGAATCATGCCTAAACCACTACAATATTTCTTTACAAAATAATGAAAGACAAATAAAGAAAACTTTCAAAGAAAACCTTTTGGGGAAAAAAAAAAAGTGAAAGGAAAATTTTTGTTAATTTGCCTAGAAGAGTTTATTTTCATACTGGATTTAAAAAAAATCATCCTGTCCATCTTGAAAGAAACCTTGTTTTATTATTTTTTTATAGCTATGCTTCAGCTTGGCTGGTCTAGTCTAGTTCTCTAGACTGATAAAAAATCATGATCTCTGAGACAATTATTCGTCTAGAGTACAATCCTTTATGTGGATATCGTCACATAAATACAGGTTTTGTAGCAAGAAGCCATCAGTAAGGAAAATAAAACAGTGGGGTTTTTAGAGAAAAGACTGAAAGTTGTTATTATGCCACTGTGTTATTTCTCATGCGACTGCACCTTGAATGCCCTGTGCAGTTTTGTTCCTCTGAAGCCAAAAAGGATATATTTGAAGTGGGGAAGGTTCAGGAAAAGGTCACAAGGATGATCAAAGGTGTGGATCAGCTTCCCCACCAGGAATCACTAAAGAGAATAGGCTGGAAATGAAATGAGGAGCGGGGGTAGGACAGAGGTCCATAAATCACACACACACACACACACACACACACACACACGTGTGTCATGGGAGCACACGGGGCACAATGGGAGCTCTGTACCCTCAGGGCAGGGACCGGGCACGGCTGCAGAGAGGAGGCACCAGGTGGAAAACAAAGGAAAGGCAGAGGCTCTTCACACAACGTGTCATTAAACTCTGCAGCACCTTGCCTCAGGATGCTGTGGATAGCAGCAGTTTCAGCAAACAGCCAGACAAATTCACAGAACAAAGGTTTGCAGGGGATCGCTGCATTTTACAGATGCAACTTCCAGCCCAAGGGAGATTGAGCCCCACATTGCTGGCTGGCAGGAGAGTACACCAGGCAAGTACTACTCACTAAGTCCTGTTCTTATTTTTCCTGGCCATCCATGGCTCACCAACACCAGAGATAGGACCCTAGGTTAGATGGGTGTCTGGTCTGACCAGCACTGTCATTCCTACACTCCTGTTTTCTGTCTCTGATGCTGAAAACCACTTCTAGTGACAGATTTTTGTTAGCATCCAAACCATCTCATATCCAAGTTACCCGCCAACCCTCTTGCGACAACCACAGCTTGCTTTCAGCATCCTGCTTGCAACATTTCAGTCCTTCCTCTTTGCCACAGAAGAGGACCTTTCTGGAGATAAATCTTCTCTGGAGTCACCTGAGGAACATCCCACCAACTGATAAGGAAACACAACTGTACTGATGACAAGGAGAACTGCACAAGTTGCATGACAAACAGATTTTGGTGTTCACATTGCAAAGTATGGAAGATGTCATGCACAATGGATAAATTAATCCACAGAGCACCTGATGCCCCATGCTTTGGGCACTTAATCAGCATGACTTGTCAGAGAAGAATTACCAAGGGATAGGCTGATCTGAACACAATCTGTAAATTTAAAGCCAAAGCAAAATGTTCCAACTTTTTTTTTAAAAACTAAAACAAAAACCCAAATAAACAATAAACACATAAAACTGAAACAAACAAACAAACAAAAAACCCATAAAATACTCCTGCTTTACTGATAAACATTATAAATGCCTATATGATATTTCAATAGCTACATTGGATTATCTTGTCCCCAAAGGTAAAGAAAAGCCACTAAAAAAAGTCATTTCAGAGAAATGAATATTGAGATATTATGGAGGAAACAAGTAAATATACTTGATTGTCAAGATGAAGTATGGTATTTTCAAGCTTGTCCAACTGTGATTAAAAATTCAGGGCTGGCTTGTGAACATTTTGTCTTGCCTACTTACAGGCAAACATTCCACCATTTGTTCAAAAAAGATACTTTTAAATTTATTTATACACACTGAAAGCAAAAACACCAACACAGCAACAACAGAACATCCAACAAAAATCTTGTTGCTAAATTTGACAGGATCAAGCCAAAAACCCTTTGGGCTTACTTAATAAATATTCAGCCTTAAAAGGGTCAGTAACACTTATCCTGGACTCATTCCAAATGTCAACTTTTCAGAAGGCTCTCAAAATAGGCCTTTCATGCTAGTGAGACATCCTGCACTAAAAATTAGCTCTGCTTAGAAAAGTATGGGACAACGTGACCTACTTGACATGAAGAACTAAATTTTATGTGTTTCATTTCTGCAACTGTCACCAAAGCATTGTATAATTCAGTCAACATGATGGCAGGCATTTTTTCAATTAAATCGGCTTTTCTTCAATCAGAAAAATGTGATTTTTGTAAACACAGAGTTTTGATGTTTGTGTCCTTTAAACAATCCCAACTGATTCCTTTTTTTATTGCTTTTTAAAAGTTTTGACATTTACTACTTCAAAAGCACAAGAAAAGTCCTGATCTCCTCTTTGTTATCTTTATTTATGTTTTTCTTCCCATTGAAAAGAAAAAGATCATAAAAAAAAAAGATTAAAGATACCATCAATATTTTTACCTTTCTGTACTCAGCTCTGGAAAACTGACAAGACAACAAAGGTGTCAAACAAAAATCATTTAAAATGTAACTCACACAATGCACTGTAAGTACACTTCAGCTGGAACTCCCTGCAACCCAGGACTCATGGTGCTCGGCGTCCCTCTTTTTTCTTCCCAAGGAGTATGTCCCTTTGGATACCACCTAATCCTTGGCCATTCCTTCCTACCACTACTCTTGTTTGGGCATGATCTCCTCATGCTAAAAAGTGGCTGGGCTGAGGAGCACTTACTTTTTGGGCAGATCATTCCCTGGTCAGGATCACCAGGTAACCAGAGAGCAGCTTGTGCTGGCCAGAAGAAGTGACAGCTCTTCCAGATGGAAATGAGCATCCAAAACCAGAAAATCCAGCTCAGTTCTCTCAGGACCTGTTTGTTAAATTACAGACCCCATCTCCAGAAAGGCTGGACCGACCTTCCCAGCTCCCACCAGGAGAGCAGGGTACTCCTGGTCCCAGAGGTGCCAGCAGCCACACAGGAGGAACAGGCAGCCCAAGGAGGGTGTCCTGAGGGGACAGCCTGTGTCCCACCAAGAGGCACAGCTCTGCCCCTTCCACATGTACTGGCCACTCCATAAACCCAAAATCCCTTGTCCTAGGGTGACGTTATGATGCTTGTATCCCCATTCATGTGTTCTGTTTATGCTGGATATTCTGTTCTGTGCCTTCAAAACCGGCTCTGAAGAGCGAATGTTTTGTTTTATTATTAGCCTGCTCCTCATGACTGGAGGGACACAGAGACGGGGCAGTACATAATGCTGCTTTTGCTTTTTGCTTGGGTTTTGCTTTGCACTTGCTCCTGCTTTGCTCCTGCTTTGCTCTTGCTTTTTGCTTCTGCTCATTAGTTAGTTTAGCTAAGCAGTCCGAATTTTTCCCTGAACTGTTTTTCCTTTCCCTTTTTTGGAACCACTCAAGCCTGCTCTGGATTGGGACCTGGGAACACCGAGATTTTGCACCTTGTGACCGGAGGGACTGATAACAGAGCGACCATCCCCAAGAGAGAGACTTTCTGAATTTGTCATCCTTTTCAGAGCAGTGAAAGAGTGGTGTCACCCGGTATTGTTCATTGGTGTGCTGGGGGGTGCTGTGCCTGTGAAATAAACAGATTCTTTCCACTTCTGTCTGAGGAATCCTTCCTGAACTGGTTGGAAGAGGGGGCCATGTGGGTTTGCTTTCTGGAATTTTTCTCCTAAATTTGCCCTAAACCAGGACATCCCTATTAGCAAAAGCAAATCCATCTTTTCGTGAGAGCACGGCTGCTGCTGGCCTTGAGAAGCGCTACGTGTGCATGTGCTGCGTGCCCGAGTACGTGCTGTGTCAGAAATGGTTATGAGAGAAATTGATGAAATTATGCACAATGTTAGGAGCTTCCAGGAGAGAAATAGCAATGTTTACAAATGCATAAGATGAGATTTCATCAGAAACAAACTATGTGGATATGGGATCTTGCTTCATTCCACATTAAAAGCACGTGTGCCCCACTGTTGGATCCAATACACTTACAGGCAACAGACCTCACTCAAAATTAATTTAGCTGCTTGGCCTACAGAGTACGTGCATGAAAATTTATGGTGTGCCTCATCTTTTCCTGAATGTACATGATAAGGCTTACCTACTCCTTAAGGTTATTATGAGAACATTTTAATCTGATTGAATTTAATTCAGTGCTTTAGTGCCACTTACCTACAGCTTTAAGAGTGAAATGGATACATCATTTTATTCCAAGTAGCAGAGTTGTTCACACAGAACCACATCCTCCAGCCACAGGTATAGACAATTCCCATAAATATTAGATTACTCAGGAACATAACAGCATGCAAGAATGGAGTCTAAAATTTGTCTTGGTGCCTAGTCTGTAGATTAGTATTTGTTGGACACTGATACTTATTATTCATTGGTTTTGTTTTTTAGTTCTGTTTCTGTAATAGCCTGATATATTTTGAACAGTGGTCCGCCATTTCATGGAATAATTTGTCTTTTCTGAAAGGGATCACATGCTAAATTCTTTTTCCTTGTTTCTTTTTAGTATTGTACCATTATATTTTAAAATTTCAAATAAAAGCATGACTGGATTAAAAGACAGCTAAATTACGCCTACATGGATACTAATAAGCAGCCTCTAAAGTCTTAGCCAGTCACCTCACCAAAACACAAAGCATATGGGAGAGAAGGGGGCCTAAAACTGAAAAACAGCAATTCTATGCTTGGATTGTTTAGTCTGTGTGGTTGAGGGAACACGAGAATAGGGTAGGAGGGCAAGCATTGGAAGCCTAGTGCAACTATTTGGATACGTAACGATGTTAAAGGACCCCCACCTGCATGTGTAGACCAATGTGGTATGCATTTAGACCTCTGCTCTTCTAAAAGCTTCTATTTCTGTTTGTTTCCTCTATATCTGTACATCTAAAAATTCCAGGACATGGTGCAACATAATTGCATCCACAGCTTTGTGTGGAAGACAACAGCCTTACTCCTAGAAGGAGACCACACTGGAGATCACTAAGAGTTCGGATTATGATCTTTCCAAGGCCCTGTAGGGTGCAACAAGCCATGCAAAAGGAGTTGTACAAAGTGAGAATGGCTGCAAGAGCCCCTCCACCTCACTGAGCCTATTTGCGAAAGGGAAATGCACACAGCATTGACACCCAGCCTGCTCCATGCTGAAACACTCACACAACTGGATCACTCATGCTTCCCAGTTTGTGCATTTTACTGAGGGACAATTATAGCTGGAAAACTGTGACTTTTTCACAACTGCAATTTGCTATTTTTCTGCTTTCATTTCTACTCAGGCAGATAAAGTAAAAAAACTTTCCAGAGCCCACATTTCTTTGCCCTGACACATATTGTGGTATGTTGATGAAAAGACAACAGTTTTCTTTGTCCTTGCTCTGTTCCCAGAACAAGCATTCAAAACTGAGTTCTCTTATCTGAGGGGAATACAGAAAGGACTGAGAAATGATGGTGCAACATGAAGTGATCTGATTTCCAGAGGAGAAGCAGCCCTCCACCCGCTGTGCTGTTCCATTGCTGCCGAGCAGTACATCAGGCAGCCAGTAAGAAAGCATGGCAATTACAATGTGTTTCTCCCTGGTAGATCATAAAGGGATTGTCCCAGATGGGTAAATATATCCTATGCTCACCAGGAAACACAACTGAACAGAATCTGGAATCATTTCAGCCTGGGAAGTAAGGATGTCTTGTAGACAAAACACTGCTGAGCATACACAGAAAGCTGGGTACCAAGACCTGATTGTAAGACCTGATATTAAAATGTAGATTATTTTTTAAATGCACATTAATTTTAATTCCTCAAGATAGAGTAACATTTTTCTGTATGCCTAACAAATATTTCTTAAAGATTCTTGGTTGTATAAGAGGCTTTGATCCCCAGGTCCCCTGTTTTATCCCCAAGCCCCTTCACTAGGTTCACAGACAGGATTTTGTGGTAAGTAAGGCAAAATTTTTCTCTTGCATTTCACAGATGTGGTGAAAAGTTAGTAATTTCTTGCTTAAATCCTTGAAAAACATATTTCACCTTAAAGTAGGGAGCTGATTAAAGTAGTTCAGAAAATTAGAAGCCAGTGGAAACAACAGACTACCACAGAGAAAGCTACAAAAACTTAACTGCAATTCAGGAGAAGCCTTTGCTTAAGTTCAACAGTTCCTTTAGCTTCAGTTTCTGAATGTGTGTGATAAGATTATTTGAGTTGAAATAATTATAAAAACTTATGTGGGTTAATGTTCATTGAATGCAGATTTGGCCTGCAAAAAATTTCTTACAATGCCAGGGCCTTTCCAAACAGATGTTTTATTTTAGTTTTACAAAACCAAGCTGTTTAATCTTGTGACACAATCTACAGTTCAGACATAAAAGGATTTGGCATAGATGCATATATATATATGTGTGTGTGTTTGGATATGTATATATATATATATATATATGAGTAGAGCTGAAGATACACCTTGAGTATTTTAACACTAATATTCAGATGCAGCAGAGAAATAGTAACAGAATAGAGTGTAGTTTGTATGATAAACTGTACCCCATTCCACCTAGCATTTCTTCAGCTGCAGCGATTTATTAAGTGTCCTTCACCAAAAGATAAATATTTCTTTACAAACAGCTTATAAAACTTCTCTTGTTAACAGATCTCTCCAAGTGTTAAATGCCACCATATCTCTGAGGTGCCACTCCCTCTATCATTATAGTAAAATATTTTTTTGCCTGTGGATGTTTTGAATTGTTTTTCTGTGTCCAAGTGTCTGAGACTGTTTAGACAAGTAATGGTTCTTTCAACTTCAGCAGCAAGTGACTGCACTATTAAATAAAGCCCTTCTGTTTAGCAAGAGGTCAGGTTAGACCACAGATCCCTTGGTGTTACCATCACAGAGAGAAAAAAGGAGCCTGAGTGACTACAACATAAATTCAAGGTATGAAAAGAGAGGAGGCAAAGTACAGAAGCAAAGGACTCCACTCCTAAAGTCCATGTTGGACTACTGCAATGAAGGCAAATTTGCTTGACACTTAGACTATGGAAATGTGCCCATTCCCACCCTCATTCATACCTTCTTGGAGGCAAGATGCAAAGCCTCCAAAATATTAAAACTTCAGACTTTGAAAATGAACACTTAAAGCCACTTCAGGCCCAAATGAGATCTGAACCAGCATCAAGGAAGCATAAAAGTGGGTTAAAGAAACTCAGTTGTTCATTTAGCATAAAGGATTACAACATTGGCATTGTTTTCTAAAACTAACATTTGCATAGAGAATTTTTCGTTCCATGTCAAATGTGAAAAATTTTAAATGCAGCCCATCACAACTCATGCTCAAGCCTGGACTGTTGCCACTTTTCCTACTACAGAAGTAATGCTTTTAACTTTCATAAGTTAAAACACAGACAAGCACCATTACAACAACAGAGAAAGCTGAGGACAGAGCCTCCTTTCTGTTGCAAACAAACACACCAAGAATATTTTTTGCTATTCTACCATATTAGACACGACCAAAAATTTATACAACAGCCTCAGGGAACATCTCCTCCTTTCCTTTTTGTGGGAATGAATCTCCTTCTCTGCTTGCACATTATTTTAGAAACATTTAATTTGTGAATATTTAAATTTTTCATGAGTACACCTTTCAAAGTGAGATTCTGATAAGTTTTGCAAGAAATAAGTATGTCTGTGAGATTTATGATTAAGGCAAGGCCCACAGAAATTAAATGAGTTAACGAGCATAATGCTAGTTCATGGCTGAGCTAGTACTGGAACTTGAGAGTCCTGCTTCTGAGTTCTCTGATGTTAGGTTGTGTGGATTTGAAAAGATAGACATCTTGGACTCCCAGAGGAAAGTGCTCCAGACGAAATCAATCACTGTCAGAGTGGGTGAGATTCCAGTGAAGTCATGCCAAGGGTGAGTTGAGCAATTCGTCTTCAAAGAAGTTCATTGCATCTTATCTCCAGGAAGATATTAATGATATTAATGGCGCATTTATGCAATGTAAGTTTCAACATGCAAATTATTAAGAGATTTCTTCTAGTTGTTTGCACTTGCTTTCAGACTGAACTATAAAGGGTTTGTCACTAGCCCTAGAACCTACCCCACTTCTGTTGAAATCAGAAGTGAAACTCCCACTGACTGCAGTACAAAACTTCTGAACTGTATAAACTTGGACAAAACCTGGAACAACCTGGTACTTGGTGATAGTGTTTTGCTGAGAAATTGAAGAAATAACAAGTAAAAGGATAAATACTATCATCAAGAATCATGGAATCAATCACAGAATGGGTATGGCTGGAAGGGAGCACAGTGGGTCATCTGTGTTGGCAAAATGTAATCATTCTATGATTCTAATTGCCATCCTTTATTTAAGGACTGCCATGCATCTCTTTGTTCCTGGGATATCACACTAGGAACCATTCCCAGTGCTTACATCTAAGGCATTGAGCCAGTGAACAAGGAATGCACAGCTCTTCAGAGCAAGCTTCTGTCCTGTTAACATGCCCAAAACCCAAGCACAAGCACATCAAATAAGGCTTGGGATGTTCACAAATAGCTACAGACTCATGTCAGACAGTAACAAAATGAGTAACAACAGTTTGGTAATGGCTGACCATGAAAGCAATCAAATCATGTAAGCAATCAAATTAATTTCTTTCAAGTTCTTGGTTTCCCAATCTTAATGTTCAAGTGAGAGAGAGCCTGAGAGTAGTGGAGCACATTGCAGAGGGCCCTTTACATCCAACCATCTGTATTCCTCTTCCTCTCCTCCCATATTCCTTGGAGGTGTTAGCCCATAGGAATGTGGACCCTGTGGCATTGCCAGAAACCATTAGCCATGTTACTGTCTACATTCATAATATACAATTATAAAAATAGGCAGTAGCTAGAGAAAGATATTTTACAATTTTTAAGTGAAATGTCAGATCCCATTCACTGCATATGTCTCTTTGTGCCCCTATGGAAGAATGAAAATCCACAAGACGTGTGGATATGAACTTCACCCCTTCCTCTTCTTTCTAAAAAGTTTCATTCATCACAGGCAGCTTGCTCCCATGTCACACACAACAATGCTCAGAAGAAAATTCTGCTCCCAGGACATGCATCAATGCAGTCTCATCAACTGGCTGCTCACTTTGACCACATCAGCTTCCTCCAGATTTGGGTGAGACCAAAATGAAAGCAGCAGCAGCAGCTGTCTGCCCCTTGATTCACAATGGAGGCAACCTCTGTAAAAGTCTCCTTTAAAAATATCTCAGGGAGTCTACCACACTTGTATGACGACCAGAGAACTCTTTGTGTATACGCCTTCATGTCAGACAATTACTACCAAATGTACTTTTTCTTCCTGTAATGTGATGGGAAACAGTTTCAGTAATTAAAGAGCAGGCTGAAGGGGATATTTTTAGTAACCTGATAGCTTTAAAATCGCTGAATTATCTGCCAGGAGTAAGTCGCACACACGTGTGGTTATAATTGGAGTAGCTGGGATTATTCCAATGGGAAAAACAGTTCCACAGGTCACCTGCACATGGAGTGTTTATTTGTGCACACATGTGTCCAGCAGAGAAACAGCAGTGCAAGGGTCAGCACACCTTGGCTACCTGCTCCATGGTCCACATCTTTGCTCTCTGTTTCCCTCCTGTAGCATCCCACACACGCAGCCCCATACCACACGAGGGAATGCAGGTGTGAGTATGTCCCTTTTGCCAGATGTGTTTTAAAACTCTCCACAGGTCCGTGATCCCTGCTGGTGCAAGGCCAGGAAGCAATGCAAAGGGAAGGGGCTGAAAGAAGGGCTGGGAAAGGGGTGCTGGAGCTCCCAGGACCACAAACAGTGGATGGGATAAAAGGCTTGTCTCCTGCTGCTATTCCTTCCATTGTGGGAAGAAAACGTACCTCTGTGTGCTGTTTGCCACAAGATAATTGCAACTTTGTCCAAACACAAAAGCCAGG
Organism: Ammospiza caudacuta; assembly: GCF_027887145.1. Lineage (NCBI taxonomy): Eukaryota > Metazoa > Chordata > Aves > Passeriformes > Passerellidae > Ammospiza > Ammospiza caudacuta. Next base: position 103,117,681 of record NC_080593.1, read on the forward strand.
AGAGGAGGGAGGAGGGACGACCAGGACAGTGTTTGTCCCCCTCTCCTCGTCACTGGTGAGGCCCCACCTCAAGTCCTGAGTCTGGTTCCAGGCCCTTCAATACAAAAAAGACATTGAGGCACTGGTGCACATCCAGAGAAGATGGTGAAGGGTCTGGAGAGCAAGTCCCAAAACAAGCTGCTCAGAGAGCTGGGGTTCTTGACCAGGAGAAGACAGGGCTCAGGGAAGACCACATGTCTCTCTACAGTTATCTGAAAGGAGGATGTAGCCAGGTGGGGATCAGCCTCTTCTCCCAAGCCACCAGCAAAAAGATGAGAGGACATAGACAGCCTCATCCTGCACCAGGGAAGCTTCAGGTCGGACATCAGAAAGACTTTCCTCATGGAGAAGGTTGTTAAGCATTGGAATAGGGGGTGGTGGAGTCATTGTCCTTGGAAGTATTTAAGGAACAACTGGATGCGGCATTTAGTAGTGATGAGTCGAAAGTTGGACTCAATGACCTCAGAGGCCTTTTCCAACCTAATTGATTCTGTGATCCTCTGGACACTGAGGCTATGCAACTGCTTGGCACAGTTGCCTGTGAGAAGCAAAGACCCAAAAGGGGACAGAGCAGCCCTCTGCTACTCTGAGCAGTTACTCACTCACTCTTTTCTAGACCCTAAATAGCATCAGCCACAAAAACACAGACCCGTCTTACAAAACCCTGCCTGTTATATTCCTGCTTCTTGTACCAAGCACAGACATAGGAGAGGAAAGAAATCAGCTAAAATTCATCTGGTTGGTGCCTTTCCTTTCCTTCTTCTCTACTCCTTTTATTACTTAAAATACCTGTCATTTAGCCACTGGTCTGAGAAACTTGGAGCTTCTCTCCAAGAGGATGCTGGTAACATTTTCTTAGTAGATAAAGAGTTTTTCAACAGAACCTGGCAGCTTTTAGGTAACTTATAGAACACCTTACAGCTGCAGACAGAATTGTCTGGGAAGGCTGCAGTTTAATTCAGGCAGTCAGCATGCTGGCTGGCTGCATATGGACTTGAAGCCCATATTCATGGATAATGCATTATCCAGATGTTTCAAAGACTTTATGCATATAGAAAATAGACATATTTTATACATATATACATACAGTATATGTACATACATCACCCATACAAATATATGCATATAACACACATTTTACATTGGTAAGTAGATGGAAATGATGGAAGGAATTCAGAACTTACTGCAGTTGATTGGGAATACCCTGAGACAATGTATATACAGGCTGTCCTGCATAAGTTATGGAGTCTTCCACCTTGGAGATATTCAAAAGCCATCTGGATACAGTCTTGGGCAACTGGCTCTGGGTGTCCCTGCTTGAGCAGAGAAGCTAGACCAGAGGAACAGTAGAGGTCCTTTCCAACCTCAACCGTTCTGTGATATTTCTCATTGAAAGCCATATTCATGTCATTCTATGTGCATGTGAGCTCTCACCCAAGTTACAGTTCTTATTGTACAAACATTCCTTTTAGTTGGTGACATTATTCACAGACTAGTTACTTTTTCCCACTGTTAGGGAAACTGAGGCCCTGAGAAAGCGAGTGGCTTGCACCAGCTTTGCACATCAAACCAGAGCAGAGGCTTGCCCCAGGCTTCTGTTCCACATCAGCTGCCAAGACTAGAAATCATCTCTCCAAGACTTCTTGCTGCTTCCTTCTTCTCCTCCTCCTTACTTGCAAACTACTTGGGAAAAAAAATGCTTTTACATTTCTTTGGAGTCAACTTTGCCCTTGGTGGCCATGCTGAAACTCCTTCAGTATATCATTGCTGAAAGTGTTGGTTAGCCCCCTTTGGGATGGAGCTTTGATAAAATACACTTGTGCTTGAACATATGAGTGGTTTTGAGAGCCTGAGTCTAAAATTCAGTGAATGCTTTGAACAAAAGTCAACTTTGTAATTGAACAAAGAAAAATTGCCTGCAGCCTGGGTATGTTTGAGATATCTGCAGAACACCGGGACTGTCAGACCTGCGACACAAGATCAAGGTTGAAAGTGGCTGCTGCAACATCACACTGAGAAATAACCAACCTTAGCACAAGAATGAGACTGGATACAAGCCGACCAAAGCTCTGCTGCAAAAACCCAGGGGCACTGTAAAACATATACTTTCAATTGAAATATTTTCAATTTCTGTTTGGCCATTTGTGTATCTAATGCACATTGCAAGAGACCCATCACCAAATATAAACACCGAACAAAACCATGAAAGAAAATTTCCCACCTGCTCCCTCAAGGCAACACTCAAGTTCTACCCAGCCCAGCTGGCTACTTGGCTCAGATGTGGTCAGGAGGGCAGGAGGGCTTCCTCCTCCCCTCGCTAGGGAACAGCTCTATTTTTAACAGGGCTGCCTGGAACAGATTCAGCTTCCTACTCTTTGTCCATCCCCTGCTGCAGAAGTTTGCCAAGGGAAATGAGGACCACTGGCAGTGCTGTGTAAGGGATGAAAATCCCATTTCCCAAAGGATGTTATTAACCTGGAGAAGCATTGGCCCCAAAAGAGCTACAAGGAGAATAAAAACTAGGAAAGTAGCTCCCAGGTGCATTAGATGCTACTCGAGACTTTTAAACACAAGCTTGTCGGATCACATTACTACATTTTTCAGTTTGGAAATGAAATCTGCTTCTTTAGATAGTTTATACATAATTGCCAAAATTTCAATTTTTTCAAAGAAATTAATCAAAATCAAAGTTCAATTTCAGTCTGACAAAATATAAGCAGTAATGAACAACACTCTACATGCATTTAAGTTTTTCCAGAAGTTTTCCTTTGTTTTCAGCAATCAGAATCATTATTTCTGTGATCCATTGCACAGCTCTTCAGAGCAAGAAGATATAAGAAGGTCATTTTTTATCCAGATTGCAACAGATTTTCAATCTGCTGGTTTAGCTGTTTGAGGTGGTTTACTTTCCCTTAAGTCACAACATCACTAAGCCACTGTGCAAACAATGGGAGGTTCAAACAACATTTATGAAGACATTTTTGCCACACCCATTTTCATGGTATTTGAGTGCCATGAATGGATGGCAGTGCTGCAGAGGGTTAGGATGGCTGCCTGTGTGCTGGGTGAAGAAATACCTTTGGCCCCTGTTTGCTGTGCTTCCAGATGAATGTCACCAACATATGAGCACTGGGTGTTCCAGTTGGTGTTTCCAACAGCCTCACCCAAGGACTGATCCACCTCTCGCTCTGGTCAATGGCAAGACCCCAGCCAAGCGCACTGGGAGCTGGACCTTGTTCTCAAGCTCTGCTTACAGCAACAGCACCATGAAATTTGTGGTTGTAGCAAAGTAATTCTACACAGAGAAGTTCCTCTTTGCCTCTGAATCGTCAAATCAAAATCAGATTTTAAATGCCAGAAGTGAGTGGGGAAACAAGAAGGAGAGAGCTAATTTTATGAAAAGCCATTGGCTGAGTTTGAGCTCTTTACATCTTTTTTTTATTTTTTGTGCCTGGGGTTGCCCTAGCTCTGCAGGGTCTACTCTTACATCATTTTATACCTTTATTTCCATCTACTTCTTAAACCATTCTAGAAAAACTAAAAAAAAAAAATCCCTTATTTGGATAACCAACCTCATTTTTGTGAAACCATCAAGTCTATTCTAGCAGATGGGCTCTGTGTTTTCATGTGCATGCACATCTCTTTGTGTATCTGAAAAAAAAGGAGAAATAGACAGTGGCCTCAATAATTTCATTTTACTATGCTTGGTCTATGCTTCCTATGTTTGCTTTCAGGCAACAGACTTTAACACGTGCATTGTGTCTTGGATGACTAAAATAAATTCATTTCTAAAACACACTTATCAGATTAGTTATCTACCTATACAGGGAAAAGCAATAAAGGATAGACCTCTGTGGTAATCTGCTCCACCTTAGTTTCCAGGACAGCCTTACCACAGGTACATGTTTGACAAAACTAAACCCAGATTCAGCATCCCTTAAAGCAACCATAAAATTCCACTGTCTTCAATAGCTGCAATGAAGAAAAAAATTTCTGGTAGGGGAAAGTCAAGTAGTCTGCATAATTTGGGAGCCAAACATTTAAGAAATATTGCCAGAGTTCTTTCAATTACTTTTTAAACAAAGAATAAGGAAAATAATCAGCAGCTTAAACACCTTATTCTAAATATTTAAAACCAGTAGAGGAAGTAATGGATAAATCCCATTTCTGCTATACCCCATAAAGTATGGCATTTTCAGTTCAGAAAGAAGGAAGAAACAAACCAATTACCATTTCTTTCAAATTGTTAAACAGATTAACTTCTTCCTCAAGCAGCTGAAGCCAAAATAAGAAGCCACATAGTGAATATTTCTCTCTATCAAACAGTCTTCAGGCTTATCTTGTGGCTTCTAGCTCAAGCTGGATGTGTAAAAAAACTTCTCCCTACTTATTTTGATTAATTTGCCATGGGCAATTCACAGAAATCTGACAGACGCTTGATTCTTTGCGAATTAGTCACTCCACTCCTTTTCAATAAATCTTTACGTCCCTTCTTTTTAAAAACATAATATAGCCATTAGTAAATCCTAGCTGTGCTGCCCCATCCTATTCTTCTCCATAGCATAAAGTGTCCCACACACTCGCTGCCTCCATTCTTTCCCATCCTCTCCCTCTTTTAAGTATCTTTCACCACCAGATTGGCATTGGCTGCCAGCCAACCAGTCGGCACTTTACCTAGACAAGTGCTATGCTGATATGCCTAGATCTTTGAAGTGTCACACAACAAGTCCAACAAGTTAGTTTTCCTCCTATTTTAATACTTTTTGCAGAGGGCCTCAGTCACAAAGTACATTTCCCATCAGGTTTGGTGTTTGGCTTTTTTCTTTCAAAACTGCTCCTTTCTGTGAAAACTTCTGCTGGCGATTTCCTTTTTGAAATGCTTTGACCTGTATGCTATTTTTGAGAATATGCATGAGAAATGCCTTTGTGAATGATATTGCATTATACCTAAATTAGGTATACACCCCAGGAGCTCCAGTTCAGAAAGTCATGGTTGGATTGGTTAATGCCATTTTTAATGAGAACTGATGTGACATGCTGCCTAGATCAAAGTGCAGAGAGCTGTTATTTGTCACTGCTTCCCATTACAGCACATTTTGAAGAGGGACACGGCAATGAAGCAAGTAGGACTGGGTATATTTAAAGAAAAATAACATGCATTGGGCTGATAAAATACATAGCCTTAAAATGACAAAAAAACAAGGGAAAAAAAGAAGACAAGAAAAAACAAAGTATAGTTTGTGCTGTCTTTTGCAAGTTCTCCCATATCTGAACTCACTGGGTATTGATTTCATTTTGTTTCATTACCACATCTGAAGCTGCACTGATAGTAAACCACAAGCAGAGCCCAATTTACAAAGTTGTCCATTGGAGCAGTGAAGGCATTGCTTTCCTCTTATGAAAAGCTGTTTGCTGCCATGGGGTCCGGTCACTTCCCAAGGGAGAAACCACGACCTTCCGGGATAACTGCCTTTTGTAAGAATTGATTTTTTGCAGGCAATTCTCAGCCTCATCTTTTTGCAAATTATTATGTTGCTAGATCTGGGGATGGTAAAACAGAATGTGCCTATAAGAAGCTTCTCCTTTTGGACGTTGCTGCTTTTATGCAATTACATTCAAAACCCCTAATCTTTCACCACTGCTTACAGTGACACTGGCCTGCCTTTTATATCCAGGTAAATAGCAAAAGTTACATTAGGAGACTTCCTACATGTCATATTACCCATGTGTGTGCCAAACACATGAGACTCTTCAGACTGGCTTCTTCCACCAGGCAGGATCCCTTAGTAATAACCTGCTCAACCAACAATCCACTTTCCCATACACATCACCTTTCCCTTCTCCTTCTAACACCCATTTCCATGCCCAGCATTATATTACTGATAACCCTGAGTTATCAGTGACTTCTCTTAGGGGAGGCAACCAGCAGACACAGATCTGAAGTACATCACAGGTCCTCAAGATTCAGAAATGCAGACGTTTGTACTGTATTTTGAGTGGATATTGTTGTTTTCCTTGCTCATTGTATCTGACTCATTTACTGAACTTGCAGATAAAGCAAAATTACTTGGGTGTCTCTGCTGTTGCACGATTGTTACAAGTGGCAAAATCAGAATTTTGACCTGGATACACAACACTTTTTCCCAATGCACTGTGTCTAAAGCATGAATCACGTCCCTTCACAAGCTCGCCTGACAAACACCTCTGTCGCAACTACAAGAGAAGACAATGAGCAACCAACGCAACCAACGTGGGGTAAAGGCATTTTTACAGCCTTACCCTGTGTTACTTGATCGTGTTCATGGACACCTGTGTCTTAGAGGATGTTGCCTTTCTCTGTCCATGTCTATCCAGGTCATTGAGAGGACGTCTGATCACTACAGGCTTGTACAGACCACCACCAAGTGCTCTGGAAACCACCCCTTCGGGATGGAAAGACATTTGTGTGAAGGCACAAGCATAATCCGGTGAATCCAAGGCACCAGAGCATTGACTCTGACTCACCACTTACTTGCTTCTGTCTCAGTTTCCTCCCTATATAAGTGAGGAAGATTAAGTTTATTCTTCCCTCTCAAGGGACTTGGAAGGAATCAACATTGTTTGTATTTCTTTTTAAGCATGCAGCGTGTAAACACTTTAGCTGTTCAAAATGTTGTTATGTTGATTTTCTCAACATTTCCTCCAATTTGTTACACATTCTTTGCCATGAGGCCCTACTGCTGAGCTCACAAGACCTAACATAAACTGGAAAATATGACATCCCTATCCAGAGGACATCACAAATGAAAGTCCCGTGATTAAACTCGGGCACGAGTCACTCACAGGTACATTAAGTCCATGCGTGTTTGCATGACCAGGGCCTAAGACTAGAGAAAAAAGCAAAACTAATCAACAAAAGACATGGGGGAATGCGTGCAGGAGAGTGTAGCACCAGAAGTATCATTGACACGCATTTTTAGCTTATAAAACGCCGGATTTACATGGAAAGCAGTAACTACACCGAGGTTTCCTTTCAAAGAGAGGACGCACACCAACTTTCTTTCTCTCCAGCTTACGGTCGCGACGGCGAAGTCGCGCTTGGCACCCCTGGGGAAGAGAGATTCCTGCCGGCCCCGGGAGCCGCAGCCCAGCTGGCAACTCCGTGCCCGCAGCCGCGGGAGGACGGAGCAGCCCCGCTCTCTCTCCCACGGGATCCCCAGCCCGCCCCGTGCCCATCCCAGCCGAAGGCAAAGCCCCGCGCCCGCACAGCGCGGTGTCCGCTCCGCGCCGCCCCCGCCCCGCGGATCCGCCCGGCGGTCCGGGGCGCCCCTTCCCCCGCCGTGGGAGCGAGCGCTGTCCGGCGCTGCCGCCGGCCCAGCGGCGGGGCCGCCCCCTCCCCGCCCCGGGACGAGTCCCCACCTCCCGACCACTCCTCCTCCTCCTGCTGGACGGGGAAATATGAAGCGGAGCCGTCGCCGCGCTGCGCGGAGAGGAGCGGGGACGCGGCAGCGGCGGTGCGGGCATCCTCGGGCACCGAGCGGCGGCGGCCGAGCCGGAGCCCTGCCGGGTGGGCGGCGTGCGGGGCGGGAGCCCTGAGGAGCGGCGGCGGCGGTCCCGGAGGGTGCCCGTGTCCCCGGCCCGCCAGCCGCCTGCCCCCCAGCGCCGGGCCGTGGGCTGCCCGCGGCGGCGCTGAGGCGCGGGCGGCGCGGCGGGAGTGGCGGCGGCCGGAGCGCAGGAGCGGGCGAGGAGCGCTGCGAGCGGGGAGATGTCCGCACCGTACGGCAGCCTGGTGCGGTACCTGTTCCCAGCCCTGCTGCTGCAAGGTGAGTGCGCTGCCGGCGCGGCTCGGCCCCCCAAAGCCGCTGGGGTGCGGGGGGCCCAGAGCCGCCCTGGGGGCGCAGAGGGGCGCGGGTGGGTGGGTGCGCTCTCCCGTGGTGGCCGCGGGCGCTGGGTCCCGCCTGCCCGGGCGGAGGATGGGAAGCGGGCAGCCCCCGTGGCTCTGCCTGACCCCCGTGTGAGCGGAGCCCCTGCGCAGCACGCGTGGAGCGGCACCGCCGGTGTGGGTAAAACCACGCCGAAAGCGCCCCGCTCCCGAGCGGGTGTCGGCGGATTGCGTTGCAGCTCCTTGGATGGAACAGTTGGTCCGGGCACCTCACACAAAGTTTCTTTACTCACCTCCGGCGAGAGCTGGCGCTGCCGAACTCCGGCGCGTTTGGCCGAGACGCCCTGCGGGGCCCGCGTTCTTCCTCTTATCGGGAAGCGTTTTTTGGCGTGGAGATGTTACCTGGGAAGGCTTCGGTAGCAAAGTGTGCCAGCACCGGATCTTGTGCGCAACTAAAATTGTTTTGCTACAGAGCACAAAAATTCTCAGTGTTCTTACACACACTCCTGCTTTGACAGCCTCTCAGTTTAACCCTGGACTGACATCTCTCTGCAGGCAAAATTTTAGTGAGAAAAGTCAGCGTATTTAAACTTGAAAGTTTATCTTGTAAATTCGTTTTTAGGCCTTTAAACAGATAACCGATCTTTTCAGAGAGCCAGTGTTCTTCAAGAGAAACTTCTCAAAAGGAGGCAGTTTAATGAGCTGCTTAGGTATGTCTAACATTTGGCAGCCAGATTTGAAAAATCTGGGTATGATATCCTTCTGAAAGTGCGACTCAAGCTATTCAGCATCATTTTGGAGAGTGTTCCCAATTCTGAAGTCCTTTGTAGCATCCAGGCTCCATCACTTAAATTTCTTAGGACCCCAAGCTTAGTCGTAAAAAGAGGAATTTTTTTAACTGTTAAAATGCAAGTGACCTACATGGATTCAGTGGGAGATCTGTGAGCTGGGGTTAAGGATTTCAAAGCTATTCCTGGGGTTAATTTTGTGAAGCAGGGATTGTCTCTCTCTGTGTTTGTACAAGTGCTAAGCACACACTATGGTATTTAATAAATAATAAAGAGCATAGGCTTCTGATGGTATATTTTGTTTAGAGAAAGAAAGAAAGAAAGAGTAGGAGGCTCTGATCCCCAGGAGGGGGTTGATACTCTTCTCACAGCTCAGCTATGAGATCCGGAGAGCGTAGAAACATGTTTAGCTGAGCCAGACCTGACAGGACACCATAGGTGTTCTTTAAACTCTGTGATCTGAGATGTAAAAGTTGAAATGGGAAACTTGAAGTTAGAGGGTAAAGAGAGGAGGTGTAATTGCAGGGTTGGACTCCCTGGCTCATCTGCTTGGAATTACAGAGCAGAGCTGAGTGCTGGCTGGAGCAGGAAACAAATCATGGCCAGTGATCAGATCAAAACAGCAGCTGCCAAAAGAGGATGATGAAGAAAAGTCATCCATTTCTTCCATCTGCAGTTATATTTCACCAAACAACATAAACCAAAGTTCTTGTAGAAAGATGCAACTCACTGCCTTGCATATGAAGACAAGGACCTTGGTAATGTAGCAGTCCACAGTTTGGATCAGAGTTTCAAGAGTCTGGAAACTACTGCCCTCTTACAAACTTGAAAATTATATCAGTGGCACTGAAATATAGCTCATGGAAATGTCTTTACCCTGTTGGCTTTAAACTTGGTCTAGAGCTTTTCCATCCATGCCATAAAATCAGTAGAAGCATCCTTTGATCCGCAGCTATCCCAAATTGCTAATGTGTAAGAATAACCTGCGTTCCCAGGGGACTGCAGTGTTAAGCCTCTCTGCAGCGTGCAGCATTTTCTTTCTGGATTTCTATTGCATATGGCAATTCGAGGGTTAAAAGTGAGTGAGTGTGGGTGGGTGGTTGAGGCTTTTTAGGGCTTAAAGCTTTGTGACAGAAGTTAAAATATCCTGTAAGGCTCGAGCTTCTGCTTTCATTACATTAAGAAATGCCTGCTTTAACGTCACTGAGTTGAAATTTGGAAAAACTAGTCTTCATTAATCAAAATAAAACCTGTACATGTACAGTGTCACAAAAAAAAAAAAAAAAAAAAAAAAAAACAGGTTTGCAGCTGGAAGTTGTCCATTATCACTGTTTTCTTTGCTTAGACAAAAAGCCACAGAAGTTTCAGATGCCAAACACTAAGATCGTTCAAGTCCAAAAGACTTGAATAATAAGAGCTACGTTCAAGGGATTTAAAACAAATTTGGGTAATTTATTTTGTAAACATAACCTTTGCTTTTTATAAATACAGATGCTTAAAAAAAAAGCTTTAGTATATTTCTGATTATGCTACTGTTAGAGTAATGAGTTAGAAACTTTAAAACAATTAGTTGACAACATCATGGAAATGGTACTAATAAAGACAATGAAAACAAGACTGATAGGCTTTTCAGAGAAAAACTTTTTATGCTTTTAAAAGTTCTCTGGCAGTGTTGCTTAAATTAGTTATATAGTAGTGTTTTATTTCAAAACTTTTTCAGGAAAATAATAAGTAAATGCATCAGGAGATATAAATACCCATAGCCATAGAATTAACATATATTGTGCTCTGTGCTAGAGACACATGTGATCTGTTTCCTCAGTTAAATAAAAAGATGGGAAGACACAGTGCTTAGTGTAAGAGTTGGAGAATTTGCAGGGAGAGTTAGAAGATGGACTAAATTTTATTCACACATTTGTCAGAGTAAATTCCATTTCACTCATTTTTGTAGCTTGACTGTGGGCTAACACAGTGGTAAGATGTTGATGTCATCAACAGAGAGGACAACTTTTTTGTGCTCTGTAGGGTGTCTGTAGAAAGTAGGCTGGCACACAGTGGGGCCCAAAAGTGCCTCACCCGCACTGGAGGCAAATACCTTCAGCTATCCAAGGCAAGGGTAGGATTTCATTAGTGAGGTGACTATTTAGGGCTGGTAGAGGGCAGGATTATCTGTAGTGAGTTTGTTTAGCACTGTCTCCACTTGGACACAAGTGCCAGGGGAGTTGGGGCCAACCAGCACGAATAAACCCCAGTGCCAAGGTGTGGGTACAGGATGGAGCAGATGCTCTGACAGAGGGCAGATGTTTCTTGCATAGAGGGCAAGACCAAACAACCATTGATACTGAACTGCACAGACATCCTAGCACTGCACCCATTCCTGTCAGGGGCAGAGTTCCCACTGCCCTGAAGGAAGATGGGCTTTAACCCTTCAGGGTTTCATAAAGAAGCCCTCTTTCTGGGCAGTGCCATTTCACCTTGCGCACATAGCAGCAGCCATCCCAATTAAGAACTTCAGCTAAGCAGAGGTTATGGGCTGTGTAACAGCTTGGCTCTTGGTTCTCTGACCTCTTCCAAGAGAGGGCATTGAATGAGGACCAAGCTATAGGGTAACAGGGGACCTCCATGCTGGCCCTGCCAGCTTTGAGGGGGTTTCTTTTTAGCTGTCCCATGTAGACATACTTTGGATCCCTCCTCAGGATCTTCCATGCTCTGAAGTGTTCAATTTTCCTCTCTTCAAAAGCTGCACTTGGAAGCTCTGTGTGCACAAGAGAGGCAACAGATACATGTGAAAGGAAGTCATTGTCCTGTCGGCTTCCCTGGCCATAAAACCCAGCTTTCCTTTCCCAACCCTTTTGTTTGTAGTAGCTAATTTGGGCCCCAGTCTTGCGAGGACTCTTTGAAGTTTCAAGTGCAGGGAAAACACTGGTAAACACAGCTCGTGGCTTGGTAACAGGACATTATATTCTCCATGGCAATTATGTAAGCTTGCACTGGAGCTAAAAGCCTGTCATAGGCATTATCTGACACTATCCCACATCAAGAAAAAGCATGATCCAAATGTCTATTTATTTAATTGTGCAGGGCAACTGCCCAGATAAGGAGAGCTATAAAGTTAATCCAGCCAATTATTCTTTATCTGTTGTAAGGTTTTTCCAGTTTCAGACAAGTTCTAACTTGAAAAGAGGTTGCTGCAGGAGAAAAGCATGAATGTTAAAATATTTCTGTCAGAGATTAAGCCATTGCTTATTTTGAACTTATGCTATCACTCGAGGTTGTTTTACTTCATAATAAAATTTTGTTCTTCTGTATTTACATCACTAGAAATTAGGAAAAAAAAAAAGTGGTTCCTGCTGAGCAATCCCAGCCTAAAGCCAGGTTTGAATCCTACTCTGAGGTAACATGTCTCCAACGATCTAGCAAAGGATGAACCTGCTGAACACCTGGTAGCTTTCAGACTGGTTTAAAGCGCTACACTTGGACATGCTCGAAGCCGTGGTTTAGATTCTGGTAGAGACGTTCATTAAAGTGATAAAATCTAAACAGTTTAAGATTATTTGCCTTGTGCTTTAGCAGTCTGGCGTAGCTCTGAACAGAATTTGGCCTGGGTGTTGAGGCACAAATTAAATTAAAACTATCTGTGTTCAAGCACAACTCTACGTATTATCTTTGTTGCAGTTGTACAGTATTTGCATGCTGTTTTTCAGAAAACCAAAACATTCCTTCTAGCAGCTTGCAGTTTTTTTCAGAAGTGTTGGCAGAGAGCTTTGTCATAACCATTTTTGAATCACGTTTGGGTAATGGGCCGCTAACAGATTGCCCTTTTAAGATCTGTATTTTACTCGCAGCTATGTGCAGAAATCTTTGAAGAACTTGAAAGTAACCTATCTTCCCTTAACAATTATTTTTATCTTGAATGGTTGTTCCCACATCAGATACAGGTTTATAGGTCAACATGAGAGCCTGAAGCCCTCTGTCTGGTGTGGTACATGCTCCTATCCACGTCTTACTGGCATGGCAGCTGTGCAGGCCTCCACTTTCCCACTCAGATGGATGTTGGATCCTGTAAAGTGTGATCTGAGATCACAGGCCCTCAAAGACCTGTGTGATCTCTGAGGGTCTGGGCAAGGATCCCCAGTGAGCTGTAGCACCTCTCATGCTATATTCAGTTAGTTTCATGCTAAAGCTTTGTCACTGCTCGGGCTTGATTTTGAAAGGGAAGCTGGATATCAGCTGATCGTAACATGCTTTTTTTTTGCCACCTGGTATTTCAAGTGGATTCTGGAATTTTCCTTTTCCTTTTGAACTTGCTCCTTTGTGAAAACAAATGCTGTGGGGTAGGGGATACAATCACACCAATCTCTGGTTTGGTGTAGCTAAAGTGAGAGCCAACCAGACACTTCACAAAATTATTGTTATTCATCTCACGCAAAAATTTTTTTGTTTGTTTGTTTGAATTCTGTCACACTTTTGATTAGTAGCATAGTGGGTGGATTTTTGGGTTTCTATTTTTTAACAAGTGGGTAATATTCCTTGATAACACACAAAAATTCAAACAGTCAGTCAGAGAGAGTCTGAAATATTCTCAGTTGAGTCTGAGATACTCAGTCATGGAGATACTGAAACCTACCATCTGTCAGTGCTATGGAGAATAGCAGACTTGGATCTCTCTGAATGAAAGTAATGACTCCAACTATGTTGCAACTGCATCTACTATCCAAAGTGGGCTTCTAAAGAGTCATGAAATTCTTTTCCCAGTTTTGTGAATGCATGTTTTAACCTTGAACCTTTCGAGCAATGTCTCATTTAACATGGCCAAATGGATCTTTTAAAATAAGTGAATCATCCCTGCAGTCCCTCAGTTTTGCAGAACACCTCGTGTGCACTGCCAAGGGTGGGGCAGGGGGGCACTGTACTGCCTCTGAGCACCTGCTGGGAGGAAAAACACAGAAGATGGAATTTGATTTACTGCTCTGTGTGGGGAGCATTTCACTGGTCTCAGTATTTGACCTGCAGATGGTACAAGGGGAAGTTACATCTCCTTTGTGTGGCAGCTGTATCTACAGGCATATGTCAGTAACTGCAAAAGTGTTGAAATTACTTCTTTGTAAGGAAGGAGTTTGCACTGAATTGCGTAGTTACTTGCTCCAGCAAGGCGAACATAGGTAAAGGTCCCATTGCTGTCTCTCAATTTTATACTGTATTTCATATTCTGATATTCTGGTCCTGTGATGTTGTTTAGCATTACTGAGAGCAGCCCCAAGGACAAAGACTTGGAGTTGTTGGTTGATGAAAAGCTCAATATGTGCACTCAGAGCCCAGAAAGCCAAACATCCCAGGCTGCATCCAAAGCAGAGTGGGCAGCAGGGCAAGGCAGGGGATTCTGTCCCTCTGCTCTGGGGAGATCTCACTTCAAATACTGTGTCCAATTCTGGGGTCCCCAGCATAAGAAGCATGTGGACATGCTGGAACAAGTCCAAAGGAGGCCACAAAGATACTCAGAGGGCTGGAGCACCTCTCCTGTGGCAGCAGGCTGATAGAGCTGGGGTTGTTCAGCCTGCAGAAGAGAAGGCTCTGGGGAAACCTTAGAGCACCTTCCAGAACCTAAAGAGATCCTGCAAGAGAGCTGGAGAGGGACTTCTTACGGAGGCATTTAGTGATGGGACAAGGGGAACAGCTTTAAACTGAAAGATGGCAGGTTTAGATTAGATCTAAATCCAATCCTTTCTTTCTTTATGAAGAAAGTCTTTACTGTGAGGGTGAGGAGTCAGTGGAACAAGTTGCCTAGGAAAGTTGTGGATGCCTTATCCCTGGAAGTGTTCAAGGCCAGGCTGGATGGGGCCTTGACCAGTCTGGTCCTGTAGAAGGTGTCCCTGCCCATGGTCAGGGGGAAGTGGAACTGGATAATTTTTAATGTCTCTTCCGGCCCAAACCATTCTATGTGTGTGTTTTCTACACCTCTCCCCGTGTCTCTGCAGCCATCGTTATGTTCTCATGCCTCTCTTGATTACCCGAATTTGTTCTTGCCTTCATTTGTTGCAGAACTGGATAATTTTTAATGTCTCTTCCAGCCCAAACCATTCTATATGTGTGTTTTCTACACCTCTCCCCGTGTCTCTGCAGCCATCGTTATGTTCTCATGCCTCTCTTGATTACCCGAATTTGTTCTTGCCTTCATTTGTTGCAGTTGGATGGATAGAGTCCCAAACAAATACCCTCTTTCCTCTAGGCCTGTCGATGGAAGCTCCCTGCTATTCCCTAGCTGCAGTTTATCATTTGCAAGTTGTAGACAGAACTACACTCATGTGACATGGAGAGCTGAGATACAATTGCTTCTGAGCTGTATCAAAGAAGACACTGTATAATGCCGCATAAAGTTTGACTCCTTTTCAAAATCTCCTTCTTTTTATTATTTCCTTCAGGGAATAATTGGGAATGTCTGATGTGGTTACTGAGTTTTTTCTTTGATATGTGCACGTACAAGATGGTGTCCTCCCAAAGAAGGATTTTTGCTTGAAGAAATTAAATCCCCAAGTATGCCTAAATGAATAAATCATTTCTAAATGCATCTGTATTCATGAGTCATATGACATGAACTAGGCAAAATACAGCTGCATAAAAGCAGTGGTACAATAAATATGCATTGAAAATAACCAGTTGAACAATTTCAGAACTTTCTTCTGATGGCAAATTTCAAACGTTCAACAACTTCAAAGGAAGTGCGAATTTTCAAAGTCTTTTTTCAGTGTGAGATAATTTGTCTGCAGGAGACACCACGTTGAAAGATAGTGCTGGTGGCTACAACCTCTGCCATGTACCTTGCATGGACATGAAGCACAGACCCAGCCTAGTCAATCCTGCCTCTCCAAAGATGTAGTCAGTTCCAGCAGAGCATCACCCTGTCATGGCTATACCATTTCTGGCTGCAGAGTGGGAGCTGTTTGGTGCTAGCATGAGTGACTCTGCTCAGCAGTGTAGGAATACCTGAGAAATCTCTGACATCCAGAAAAGGAGAAGTACTGATCCCCTGAAAATCAGGCTTCTGTAAGGACATCCCAGGCAGTGTGCTCAAATATCAAAGTATTCCTAGTATTTATTACCCTATAGAAAGCAAGGCCATAAATTCTCATTCACATTGAAGAATTGTTTGTTACCTGCAACATAACAAACTTATCAGTTTTTCCAGAAAAGATTTTGTGAGGTTGTATTCATTAATCTCATTAAATCCCAGTGTTGTTCAATGGTGAGCACTGTTTAGGTTAAAGTGTTTATTGTATTCTTTCTGATCATTTTTTACCCTGTCTCCTGGACAAGTCTTTGCTTCTGTTTAGCTGAGGAATTGCTGTTTTTAAATGGTTGACATGTATTTATAATTTTGGCAATGCCATTTTCCCAGGTGCTACCCAAGTTTCTTCCAGAAGATCTAAGACCTAGCCAACATAATAAATCACCTTTTTTCCCCTTTTTTTCTCTTTTTTATTTTTTTCTCTTTTTTTCTTATTTTCTTTTTTTTTTTTTTCTTTTTTTCCTTTCTTTTTTTTTATTCTTTTTAATAGGAAATGGGAAAGACTTAAGAAAGTGTCTACCTAACACTAGGCATGTGCCCAAATGTCAGATGGGGCCTGGGTCATAAAGCATAGGATCCTGTACTGGGTGGTTTCCAATGGTGATCCCCAACAGCCCCATTTCTTATCCAGGTCAGCTGAGAAGGCAGCAGAAAATATGGGGATGAATCCCAGACCCTGCTCCTGGAAGCATCTTAGAGTGAGACATCCCTTTCCTGAGATGGCTGCCCCAACTTCCCAGGCACCCAAACAGCCCCTTCACCCGACCCCTTACCCATTTTGTAGCCCTCTGGTGCTCAAATTCCTTCTGGCAATGTAATAGAGTTTCCAACACGTTATGTAAGGTTCATGTTTGTCACCTTTTAACCCCTAGATGTGAAGTTTTCTTTTGATCCATGTTTTCCAACATATCTAAGAGCAGGATGTGTCTAAAAGAGTAAAGGCACAATCCTTTTGAAGCTATGTATTCATTTTGCTCAATTAATATTGTGTAGAGAGCATGCTAGTAAATTCTGCATGTATACATTACTAGAAACCAAAATTACTGTGTGCTGGAGATAAAGTTAGCTTTTGAAATTCCTTTTCCCCTTTAAAATAAAAATAGAAGGATCTGCCTTTAATTGACCACCTCAGTCATCACAGAGGCTTCCTGTGTGCAGAGGCTTTGCTTTTAATATCTGTTTTCCCCTGACTTTAAAGAGTAGTCTTTATTTGCAAGTTTATTATAGAAGCGTTCAAATTAGAGGAGGGCTGAAACCGCAAAGTTTGTGTCCGGATCTGGATGCAACTTTCTGAAAGTTTGAAAGTCTAGGTTTTTGATTGTCCTGACCAGAGATTACAGAGGTGTCTCTAAAGTTCAGTTTCAGAGCCACATCTCCTGGGTGTGGAAACACAGCACTTCAGTTCGAGCTCTTTTCCTCAATTTATTTCATAAATTTATTTAGTGGATTATGACAGAAAGGAAGAGCTTCCCATTTTTGTTTGTTTGTTTGTTTTCATAAGAGAAAATAAATGTAAACAGTATTTGCCCAGACACATAACAATATGAACAAGTGTCATTCAACACAAGATGGTCACAGTGTCCTTTGTCACATTGAAGGCCGACTCAGCAGGGTCTCATGATGTAATTTACACTTTCTGTCACAGGGCTGGGAGAAGGTTCTGCTCTTCTGCACCCTGACAGCAGGACCTACCCTCGGTCCTTGGAGAAGAGTGCCTGGAGGGCTTTCAAGGAGTCACAGTGCCATCATATGCTGAAACACCTTCACAATGGAGCCCGCATCACCGTACAGATGCCTCCCAATATTGAGGGCCACTGGGTCTCTACTGGGTAAGGAAAGATAAAACAAAATGCTTGGGATGGGGAAGAGAAGATGATAAAAAAGCAGAGAGGGAGGGATGAATATTCCCACTTTCAACAACAGAAATATTTTCTTTAATATGGTGATGCTCTAAATTCCAGATGCTCTCTGTATGTTTATGCATAAAAGGAGAAGGAGCAGCATTATGAACATTAAAATAGTCTGCCATAAAGCTGTCTTGATGAATCAATTTAATGTCTGGATTTTAAGCAGCATGCTGTGAAATATCTTTAAATCTCTCTGAATAGGAAGGAGCCTACCAAGCTGCCAAAATGGATGCTCATTCAAACATAACATTGTACTATATTTGTCTCCATGCTCTTGATCCATTGAATGGGTCCTTGTTTTCAGAGCAGCGGTCTAGCACAGGTTTTATTAGCAAAAGAAATCAAGAAGCTGTATTTCACTAGTTCTGTCACTCTTTATATCTGGTGACTTGTGTTTCAGAGAGCTGTTTTGCTTTCTGTGTCTCAGCAGCCAATATTCACAAGCTCATTGGAAGTGACTTGTAGTAGGAAAGACTGGGGGTTTTTTTAACAGAAAGGAGTGTATTTCAGGATGGGAGAAAATGGTCGCAAGTTCCTCCAGGGGAGGTTTAGATTAGATATTAAGAAAAATTTCTTCACTTAAGAGTGGTCAGGCATTGGAATAGGCTGCCCAGGGAAGTGGTGGAGTTAATATCTCTGGAAGTTAACATCTCTGAAGTGTTCAAAAGACGTGTGGATGTGGCACTTGGGGTGTGGCTTGGTGGTGAACATTGTGGTACTGGGTTAAAGGCTGGACTCAATGGCCTTAGAGGTCTTTTCCAACCTTAACAATTCTACAGTTCTGTTTGTATTAAGCAGTGTAGAGGTGACAAGGGGAACAAGTTTGAAGGCACAGGAGGGCTTCCTACAGGAAGTGGAATTTAACTGCCATTTACACTGCCAGGAAAAAAAAGGGGGGTGGTCATTGGGAAGAAAAAGAAAGAACTGACAGAACCTGAGTATTGTTGACTTTTTGAGTGGAAAAGCTCAGGATAGGATCCTGCATATCCACAGAAGACCAGAGATTATGGAGTTGCACAGAGAAGCTTCTAGAGCAGCTTATAAGCCAGTTCTTTTTGCTGTTCCCTGGACATATGACATTTCACTTTCTGATGTTATCAGTCATTCTGCTAAATCTACCGTGCAAAAGAGAGCAATAGATGTTAATAAGCTGCTCCTATTTTCAACAAAGAGTTGAATCACATGGTGGTCCCTAGACAAAAGGCAAAAGCAAAACACAATTCAAAGTATTTAAGCCTACAGGATAAATCCTTTAGTATATATGACACCATGAAGCAGTGTGCTAATAGCAGCAGAGGGAACTGTTGGATAACTGGCAGGCCACAGATGCCTAGTTCCTATTCACTCCTATTCCTGCTGGAGGGATTTAAGCACCCAGGTGTCTCTGTGGACCCATGTGGGTCATGTTGCCCGTAGTAGACATCATGTGCCACCTTGCTAAAATGTTTTTTCCACATTGTTTCCTCCCACAGCTGCGAAGTTAGAGCGGGCCCGGAGTTCATCACAAGGTCTTACAGGTTCTACCACAACAACACCTTCAATGCCTATCAGTTCTACTACGGAGGCAATCGCTGCACCAACCCCATCTACACCTTGGTCATTCGCGGCAAGATTCGCCTGCGGCAGGCGTCCTGGATCATCCGCGGCGGCACCGAGGCCGACTACCAGCTCCGCAGCGTGCAGATCATATGCCACAACGAAGCCGTAGCCAAAAAATTGAGCGAGTTGGTGAACCAGACGTGCCCTGGATTTATCCCAGGAGGTAGTCCCTGGGAGCACGATGTGAGCTATGATTTGCTGAGAGAAGACAATGGCTGTGAATGCACCAAAGCTCTGAATTTTGCCATGCACGAGCTGCAGCTGATCCGTGTGGAGAAGCAGTACCTGCACCTCAATGTAGACCACATTGTGGAGGAGCTATTCCTGGGAGACATTCACACCGATGCTACTCAGAGGAGGTTCTATCGGCCCTCTAGTTACCAGCCTCCTCTTCAAAATGCCAAGGTACGTGTCTGGGGGTTTGCATGTGTCCTCTTTTTAAGACATTGCTGATAAAGCCCAAATCACTCAGTTGTTCTGAGTAAGTGCACTGATGTAACCTAAAATCTACGTGTGCTTTTAATACAGGGGGTTGATTACAGCCATAATTAACAGAAGATAACAGAACTTTGTGAGAACAGTAACTTTGCTGCAGTTTATGTGACTGCAAATATGGAAAAAAGTAATCTCATTAAGTAAACTCAGTAAAGGCCACTCTGAAGATGGAATCAGAGACTTGTAGGCAGAAGTGGGAGTGGTTGGCTGGGACCATGGTTGTAGGCTAGCAGCTGAGAGGAATGTTTCATATAGAACTGAGATAGCAGAAGAGGAACAGGCATCAGTGGATACTTCTACGGCTGTGGGGGCAACCAGGGAGAGAGGAAATCAAATATGAATATCAGCAGATGGAAATTGAGTGATCCATAACCTGAAGAGGAGACAAGGAAATTGGAAGGTAAACACATGGAAGGGGCAGCATGAAGGGAAAAAAACTGAAGGACTGCAGAGGTCATGGATCCAGACGTAGGCACACACATTAATGAAATTAAAAACAGGTGAATTTTGAATGGGGCTCTTGATAATTCAGTTTTCAAAGGAGCCTCAGAGTGCCCTCAGCTTCATCGGGAATTGATCAACCCATAGTAAGCTAAATAAAACTCAAACAGGAAGCAGAGACACTGATGGCCTGTTGCAGGAAGGCTGTTATAGATCTTTTCTGGTGACATTTCAAAGGCAGGCAGCAATTGGAACCACATTGCCAGGTGCTGCTGCCATCAGTGTGCTCCAGCTGGGCACTGCCACAGCATCACTTCCAGCCTATGAGTTACCACCATTTTTAATCATCTCACCACAAATGGTTCAAAAATCAGTTACAGCTTATCAGCAATAGCAGGAAATACAGCATTGTGTGATCTGCCTTTAATTGCTTTGTAGCCTGGCCTAGGGATCATTTTAATCCACAGTCAACTGTTTTGCTTTATGAAAAACTTTATGAAAACTGTAGTAATTTCTGTCATTCTTATGCTGTCTTCAAGTTACCAAGGACAAGTTTGAGTATTCTTTTTGAACTTACTTTCCCAAAATAGAGAGTTTCAGCAGCAGAAGATGTACCACAGCACAGTCCTCTGCAAAATGTTGGGTTTTTTTAATTGACCACATCAACTTTACTGATTTGCGTGTGAGGGTTCTTTGCTAGATCTCTTCCTTACAGGTATCTGTAGATAGGAATTATCAGACACCAGCTATATTGTATCTGTTCTAGAAAAAATTGTAGATCTTTTTCCAACTGCTTGAAAGAGAGACAAAATCTTGATTTAAATCACTGTAGCTGAGTAGTTTTTCTGGTCTAATCTAGATGTTTTATTCTGGGCTGATATATAAGACAGCAAATGCCTACGTTTCCACCTTGTAGTAATTTCATTACAGTCAGAGCAGTCAGATGTACTTTCAGACAGCTTTAGAAAATTCAGATTGTTGTCCAGGCCTGCTGCGATTTTAGGTAATGATTTTCCTGCCTGCGTGTTCTGCTACCATAGCATCCCTTTTTCTCTCTAAAATATGGTGGCTCTAAAATACAATGTTCAAATTTAAGGGACCAAATTCTGCGTAAGAGAGGTGTGTTTCTTGAGACAGGTTAGCTAAGAGGAGCTGGGCCTGCTGGTACTAGGCTTTCAGCATGATATAAATAGCAATACCATAGAAAATGAGCCTTTGCTTCAGCTGCCATGAAAGATTCCAGGATGTGGGTTTGTTGGTTTGCACCTAAGCATGAAGATCCCTATACCAACAGGTTCTCAACAGGCACTCTGACCTACTGTTTGCCAAAAGCAGGAAGAATAGTAACAGAAGTGCTTTTCCCCCTTTTTTTCTGGAAGTCCAGGCAAACCTACCATTGAAAGGTTATAACCCTTCCTTTTTGAACTCTTTTCCTTTTTTAATTGTTGCTCCACTGGGACCCAGCTGAAAATGAGTTTAAATGCTAAATTGGGTTTAAAACTACAAGTCACAGACTCCTCTGGAAACTGGACACCATGAATAAATAGAAACGTTAAATCAACTTGTTTTCTTAAGGTTTCTACAGTCATACCAAGAGGTTGGGGAGGCCAGGAAATTGCTTCTGAAGTGAATCAGGTGTATTGTGTGGAATCTTTCATTTAAGGCTTTTTTCATTTCCTTTTTATTTATTTATATTTTAGACTCATAAAGGCCTGCCTAAAATAAGTTAAGAGGATTCACATTTGGAGTTAAATTTATAGTTAAGCCTCTATATAGAAGAAAGTTCCACCCAGCCCAAGAGTTTACACAGCCTGTAAGTTGGATGTGGTAGCCACATTCATTACTTATGTGGTTGAAATGAACGGTAATTAAAAACAAATGATTGCTGGATATGTTAGGAATGCCAAAGCCACATGATCAGGACTTTAAACAAATAGAATTGGACCTTTTCCAAATTCCTGCAGCGATTTTACCACGGGATGGTAAATCAAAAGGGCTGTCCAAAAACCAGACAGCTTTATGCTGAGCTACAAATCTGAATAAATTCACAGATTACTGTATCTCAAGTGTTCATATAGAATCAGGGAGCTTATAAAAACATATAATATGTCATCTCTAAAGGGTTTACGAACTCTCTTAGATAAGAATATACCTTAAACAAATTCCTCCAGTAAAATATGTGTAAGTTCTTGAGTGCAGATGATGAATAGGTCACTATATAGATTTATCTTGGCTGTTCTCTAACCTGGCTCAAGGTACTAGTTAGGACTGGCTGATGAATGGAGATGAACATCTTTGATGTCTCTTGACATTGCAAGTTTATTGAGTGATTCAAGCTATCACACATGGAGCTTCTTCAGCCAGTGTGAGGGAGCACATGGCTGGGCAGGGCAGGATGGGGGAACTGCTTGGCCATCATCACATATGTTATACAGAATTTTCCCAGTTAGGACAACATCAGGGAGGCTGCCTGGTTAGTTGTAATCTCACAGAAGTATACAGGGACTTGTAGCATGAAGAAGGCTTGAATGCATTATTCGTTTTCTGTGCAGGACAGAAAATGTCTTCAGAAATGTCTGCTCTAAACTACAGAAAATGTGTACAATAGCAGTACTGGGAGACTTATTTGACATGTAATTGCCTCA
Source organism: Ammospiza caudacuta (assembly GCF_027887145.1). Taxonomy (NCBI): domain Eukaryota; kingdom Metazoa; phylum Chordata; class Aves; order Passeriformes; family Passerellidae; genus Ammospiza; species Ammospiza caudacuta. Next base: position 103,140,519 of record NC_080593.1, read on the forward strand.
GCAATATTGCTTTGTAAACAAAGAACTCCTTGTGCTATTTTATCATGTGACAGAGTAACAGGAAATATCAAAGCAGGGCTGTGATGACCGGTCATTCTGATTAGATCATTACTTAGGAATAAGGCTATCATGGCCAGGAACATCACAAGAAATCTAAAAAGCACTCTAGGATAACCTTCACTCTTTGTCATGCTCAATCAGTTGCTGGACACACTCTTTCAGTAATATGTTTTCCCTTTAAAATGTGACTAACGAATCAATTCTCTATTACAACTTTATTTACCTCTGGGACCTGACTTCCAGCAGCACCTGGAATTTGCAGCTGATACAGATTCAATGTATGGAGAAGGACTGGTTCTTGGGCTTTCCTTTAGCCAGGAAAGAGCAAAGGGTGCAAGGTTTCCTGTGCTTTTCAAAAATTTGAGTCTTCATCTCTTTGAAACACAATGACTTCATCTCTAGGGGAATGCTATGTACTTGTGAAGCTCCCAGGGAAATGCAATCATAAGTTAATAAATAGATGTTAAACACATGAAGTGCCTCAGAGAAATATGCAAAACTCAACCAAAAAGCACAATTTTGGCAGACAAAACTCCTTTGTTTGTCCGAGTGGTGCCACTAGACTTCTAGGTTAAGGCAACACTTGAAGGGTGCCTTTTGTCCATTTTTACTTGAAAAGAGCTCTTGGTTAGGAAAATTATGAGGGGAAGCAAGGTAGGAATATTCAGAAGAATGGTCAGGTGGGTTAACTCCAGGTTTATGAACAGTAACAGTGTGTGTGGTGCCCTAAGGAGATGAGGGAGCAGCAGCTTTTAGCTGAGGGTGGCTCTGGCCGTGCTCGGCAGCGCTGTCGGCTGTGGCCCTGCGCCTTTGAAGGTGCCACGTCTGCACTGAGCACTGGCTGCTCTGCAGCTGCAGTAAAAGCCTGCCACAACTCAAGTGCAGCACCAGGGATCAAAATTAACCATTTAGCCTAGCCCAGGCCTCCAGGTCAACTCAGCATATGTATCTAAACTACTGACACCTTCCCTTGGCATCTTAGCACAGTGGCTTCATCTTTTGTAAAAGGGCAGGGAAGACTCAGTGGTAATATTGCATGGTTTAGAGGGCTAGATAGGATGCTTTTTAAGGGCCTAATAAATACATAAGGCAGCTTTATTCAGGAATACTTTATTCTTGAAAATGGACATTCAAGCTGTCCCTTCGGGTTTTCCAGGAATTTTTTTTATTAATACTTCATAAAACATTCATTTCACCATAATTTAGTATCATTTTAATGGGACAGATGACATGTAAGCACATTCATCTGAGAAGTCTGGTTTTCTTTTTGTTCTTGTATTTTGCCCACACTAAAGTCATTTATACCAGAAAAGAACAACCAGAAGACTTTTGCATTTAATATTGGTGTTGTTTATTTCAGTTTTATGCAGGGTTGTGCAACAGAATCAACATCATAGATCAGACAGTTGTGCAATGGTAGTGCCTTGAGATTCCTTCACTATCTTTCCCTTCATAAGAGCAGTTAATAAAAACCATTCCTCAATATCTTAGAATATATGGTACGTATTTGCAGATAAATCTGAGCGTATCTCCACCCTCCTTCCTGCTTGCAGCACCTCTGCTCCCTACCAAAAGAAATATCCATCTGACAACTCTGCAAAGGAGTTACCGCTCTCTCCAGCATTTTACTTGCCTCAAGATTTTTAATTAAAGTTTTAAATCTTCGTTTCTCTTCATTCCGTTTGGCAGGCTGAGTTATAACTGTGTCAGCCATGCTTGTCAACTCCCCAGAGCCAGCCTAATGCACATTAGTCAACTCAGCCTCATATGAGGTCATGCAAAGCCTGCAAATTTTTTGTACTGGAGAGAATTTGTGGTCGTTTTTTAAAGTTGTCTTGGTCTGCAGTTATCTACAGTGGTGGAGGAGAGAGCCTGATACTATCCTGACCAATTCATAAATGTGTCCTTGCTGTGGACTTGGCTCCTGGGCAGTGTGAAGCAAAGCCATCCAGCTTTTTTTGTTGAGCTGGAAGCATTTCCTTGAATTGATGTTCTCCCAAGAATTTCCATTTATACTCATCCTGGCAGCACTGGTTATTAGCCCTAACACCTGGTACTGTGTTTCCTTGGGTGGTGAGGCTTAAAGCATGATTCATTCCAGTCCCACCAGTCCTGCCTGTGACACGTGGTATTCAGGAGGTGTGCAAGGCCATAGCTGAGTGTTGTTTTTCTTCCCCCTCTTTTTCAGCCCTTCCCCTCAGGGTAATACATGCAGTCATATGGCAGGGGTTTCTTACCCCAGCTCTTGTGGCTGTTGGCCCCTTCAACATCCCAGGATTCTGCTTAGATCTGTACTGCACACACAGTTCAAGCCTGAGCCCATGCCTGAAGAAATCCAATGCCTGGTCTCTCATCTCATGTCTCCCTGCAACAAGGATATGCATGACAGACCCAGCCACGTGCTATGTGACATAGCCAATGTCAGATAATTAGTCTTAGGCAGTCTTAGAATTCCACAGAACTTAAGAAAAAATTAAATTGTGCTGGGAGTGTTTCTGACTGTCCATAGCAATTGGGAAAAAGATGAAGGAACCTCATGTTTGTTTGCTTTTTTTAATTGGAATCCTCCTTGCTTGGCTTCCAGAGCTCTCTGTCCTTATTACCACTTCAGCTGAGACAGCAGGACAGAGTGATAAGAAAACATGTTGGTGGGAATTTTTAGATACTAAGCTATTTTCTCCCCAGCTACAAGAACTGAGTTTTCAGCCAGAGATTCAGGCTTGTTTTGGCACACATGGCTTTGTGGATTAGTTCAGAAATTGGCTTTAAAGAAACACCTGGAAGGATGAGGAATGTTGTCACTATGGCTTTGGCACTGCAGAGCTTCAAGGAGTCACCCATCATGGGAGGGAATCTCCCAGCTATTTTAGGGCCCAGTCCTTCTAGCAAGGCCCCAGTATTAAAAATACTGCACTGTGCACCTAAGATAATCAAAACGTAGAACCGATGTCCATCCTGTCCTCTGCTTGTTTTATTGCTTTTTAGTTTATGTCATGCCCCAATGAGCTTTTTACTAGAGAGTTCTTAATCCTGTTTGGACTCAAACGTCCTTTGTCTCTGTTCCCTGTTTTCTTTGAATGCCTGTTTTTAGAAAATAATCTTTCCCTGAAACACATGGAAAGGGATTGAATTGCAAAGCCTCAGATAGTGTAATTAAGAGCCAAGAGCAGCTGACCTAAAAAAGCAAGAGTGAAATATACAGTCAATTGTTAAACATAAATTACTCCATAATTAAGCCAAATTGCCTCATAACAGAACTAGCTTTTTCCCTTGCCCATTACATGGGCAAAAAATCATACTGAGGGAATTTATACGTGGCATATTCTTCCACTAAGAAGTTTATAACGTTGTGAAAGATAGTATCACAGCAAAAAAGGTTTATGTGGGCTTAGATTCAAATGCTGGTCTCAAGAAAGCAATGGATTCAGAGTACATCCAGCGAGGGGCTGGAGCCAGCTGGTGTCTCACAGCTGTGAAAAGGATGTTTCTGCTTCCTCCCTCACCACCCCAACCTCTCCCTGCTGCACTCAGTTCGATGCAAAAAGTTTCTGGTTACCTCAGCCCCTTCATTTGGGCACACTGTCAGTGACTACAAGGCCATCAGGTGGGACATTCCTTAGCAGCCCAGCTGGCCAGACCCTCACAGCTGGTGCAAAGCCTTCACAATTAGAAGGGCTGCACAGAAGTACAGTAGTTCAGGACCACAGTGGTCAAAGAACTACAAAGGTGAACTACAGACAAGTAACAGAGAGTTAACAGGGACCTTCCTGGGGTTTGCCAAACGAGTCACCTCTGCTCACAGTGTGATGGTGGACAGTGGTGACCAAAAAAGAAAACAGGCTGAGTTGTTGTTTGGTTTTCTTCAGGTTTTGAACAAGGGCAACAGGAATCCTTGGTTCCCAGGTTAAATTGCCTTGGCTCACAAACTGGTTTTGGAGGATCAGCTCCTGGGAGGAAAATGTGTATATAAACCAAACCAATATACTGCTCTGCCAAGGTCTCCTCTAGGAGATGATAGAAGCTTTCAAATGCACTTCAGAGGAGAAGGGACTGTAACAGAAATTCTCTCCTACTATTGATAGATTCAACTTATATAAGTTATTTTTAGTTTTATAGCACTTTTCTTGCTTTCTGGTTTTGTGAGTGGGGCAATCACAGCCATAAAGTTACTGTCATCATTGCCCTTAATGTGTCAGGGAACAGTGCAGCCAGTCTGCTCCATAGCAGGACAGAAATGTGTGGTTAAAAGGCACTGGCATCTTCATCTCCAGAAAAAAACATTATTTCTCTTACAATTGAAGATACTTTTTGTGGATATATCTGCAGTAACTTCACCAGTTGCAGTTAAGTTACTCAATTAAATGTTTTTTGTATTTCACTAAGGTACTGACAGACCTCAACCTGCTTGCACAATTTAGCTGAAAAAAACATATCTTAAAATTTGGTAACAAGCTCCACAGTGTTTGGAAAGGACTACATCCACTTCAAGAGCATGTCAGCACATGTGGTCTCCAGAAGACCATGTGTTTAGGGGGGGAAAGACCCTCGGGAGGTCACCAAGTCCAACCTCCTTCCTCCTCAGAGCAGGGCTGGTGGCCAGCAGTGGTTCAGATCAACCAACACAGATCCTGTGCTTTCATCTCTCAAGGACTCTCCTCGATCCTTCCTGGAGAGAGGGAGGTGCACTGGCAGGTTACTCACATCCACCACATTCAAGCTGTGAGGTGTTTTCCTGAGGTGCATTGAGTTAAGAGCTAAAGCTCAAGATGCAGCCATCTGGGAGATTTACAGAAATACTTTTTCTATGTACACCTTTCCAGCCCTCTTTTTTGAGGCCTCTCTGAGCACCCTCTGTAACATAAATGCTCATATTCACAGCTCTTACTTTAAAGTCCACATGAGCTGCTGTGAAGCTCAGCGTTTCTCCCCTCACTACCTTCAGCTCTGGCTCACTTTAGAGGTGACATTCACACCATCTTCATTAGGTGCCCTGAATTCCTCCAATAAAATGACTGTAGGTAGCTTCAGAGAATCAACTTACAACACCCACAATATGTCTTTTACACATATTAAACAGGGTTTATATTTGCCCCAGACCAGACAGTCATCCAAAGTCTTTTCAGCAATAGTGAAATCAATGAAATGGCTGCTGTTCTGTGTCCCTAGGATGTAGAATAATGGTCTATACAAAGTAACTATAAATGGTGTTGCTCAGAAGGTGGAAGCTTCAGCCTGAAATTTCTCCACAGACTTGGAGCCTGCAGGCCCCTTCTTAGACACCCCAGGTACTCACATTTGGGGCCAGGGGTACTTGGCTGCTTGAGGCTGCTGCATGGCCCACAGTGATGAGCCACCCTGGAGCTCAGCATGTATCACAGCCCCTGTTCCTGCTGGAGAGGGCTATAATAAAGCTTTCACCGTGTCCAGCAGCAACCAGCCACATCACACACTTCCCAAACTTGTGTTAGGGCTCAGCAAAGCTGAAAGAGTTTAAAAAACACTGGTTACTATTCTCCCAAGGTGCCATCCAAAAAGAAAGAAGTCCTTATAACACTCATGTTTATCTACAGTACTTAAAGTTAACAACTTAAAGACAGACAAATAAGAGTTCAGCAAATGTATTGATTTCTGACACAGGCATTGCAAAATCCCTATCATCGTAGTAAATTACCATCTGCCAGCTTCTTGTATGATTTGAAGGATAAAGTCAGCTTTTTCTAGATCCTGAACTAAAATGTTAATTTCAGATAAATGCAGACAGGAGAATTCATTTCTTACATGCCCCTCTGCTGTGCAGTCTTATGAATACAAAGCCAAATAGTACCACTAACAAGATCAGAAATGACAATGCATTCCTTCAAGTGTGGAGCTGGTGTCACGTCAGCATGAAGTGGCTGGCCTGATACACTGCCCTGTATCCCAGGTGATGCCAACTGAGGGTTCCTCTCTGCTTTGTTTCAGAACCACGACCACAAGTGCATCCCGTGCAGGATCATCTACCGCTCGGACGAGCACCACCCACCCCTCCTGCCCCCCAAGGCGGACCTGACGATCGGGCTGCATGGAGAGTGGGTGAGCCAGCGCTGCGAGGTGCGGCCGGAGGTGCTCTTCCTCACCCGCCACTTCATCTTCCACGACAACAACAACACCTGGGAGGGCCACTACTACCACTACTCCGACCCCATCTGCAAGCACCCCACCTTCACCATCTACGCCAAGGGACGCTACAGCCGCGGAGTCCACTCGTCCAAAGTCATGGGTGGCACGGAGTTTGTGTTCAAAGGTAGAGAAGCGTGATACAGTGGGGAGGGAGGTAGTTCTGGACCAGAGCAGTTTCTTCATAATGACTTGGTTGCTGATGATTTCATTCTGGGATTTTCAGCAGTTCATAATTTCTTGGGAAGTTTGCAGGCATTGTGTCAATGCCCAGCCAAACTATACAGCTGCATGGCATTTCACACCACTGAAGCAATACTCATTTGAGGCAGAAGTCCTTAAGTACACACAAGAAAATAAGACTCCACATTACTTAGTGATCTTGAAGTCCAGTGGCCAGCCATCAAGCCTCTAAAAGAAGTGGTTAGATCTGTGTCCTAGGGCTCCTTCCGTAGAGAGAAAAAAGCATCTTCAGAAGGCATTTCAGATCTGAAGGGGTATAAATAATTTTCTCTGGAAAACAGATGCAGCAGCATGCATCTTTTCATGTGCTCCCAAGGGGCCCTCAAGCAAATAAGGGTGTCCCTAAAGACAGCTCTGATTAAAGATGCCAGAGCAAAGACAAAATGTATCCAACCCAAAGGCATCGGGTGCTTTGGAAAGCAGCTCTCGGTGGTGACGCCACCCATGGCTGAGAAGCTTTCTTTTGCAAACAGCCCCATGGAACCCTGCTTAAAAAGAGCTCAGGGGCCTGAGCCACTCACACAAACAAACATCTCCAAAACACAACATCCCACCATGGCACCAGCCCCAGCGGAGCCTCTGGTAGCCTCAAGCCCTCTGTAGGCTCTTCTCCTTATTTCAGTTACCACATTAGAAGTGTAAAGCATCTTACATGGGTCTAATTTAGAAAAGCATCCAACTAGAAGAAATAATTTATTTATCTGAGATGTTTTGTAGGAGGTGGGAGATACCCTTGCCTGTCAGAACTTTGGCTCTTTAGGGCTGCCTGTGCAGCATGTCCCAGCTCAGCTCCTGGCATCAAATCCAGCTTGCATTTCTGGTTTATGTTGTGCCAACGTATCTTACAGATCAAGGTCACTAATTTGGGCTTAGGTAAAACTTTCCGGTTCAATTTCTATAAATTACCTTTTACTCCAGCTAGAGTAAATAATGTGAATTGTAGAGCTATTGAGTCAAATGGCTGTTTATAAAAGCTCAGGAAAAGCTCACAACAAATCTTACTATAAAATGATCTGCAAGAGAATTTGGGATTTTTGTATGTTGGAAGGCATGAGGGATGGTTATTTGCTTCTGTTTTGGTAGCACCAATCCATTCAGATCCCTTTTTCTTGATATACAATGTCAAACACACACCAGGAAAAATCTCTATTCAGCTTCTGCAGGCTTATTCATTTTGGCTTTTCTCAACTTCTTTAACTTGGCTGGAAAATGAAACTTTATATGCCTTAAACTCCTTTGAAATACAAGCAGGTTAGAACTAAAGAAACTGCAGCAGTTCTACATTTGATACTGCAAGCTGCAGCCAATGTTGAGAGATGAGAAAAAACATCTTTCTGTAGGTCATCTATATTTTATAATTCATGCAAAAAAGGACAGGTAATATAGGATGATAGTGCAACTGTGTTGTTTTACAGATTTCCCAGTGGAAAGTAATTATTTTATTAGGTTTGCAGGGTAGCTCGCAAATGTTAAGAAATGATGAAAAATATGTGATAAATACCCCACTTACGAATTAATACAGGCAGTAATAAAACATGGGTAAAGTTTTATTGTTTCCTCTTTTCCTTATCTCCTAGTACAACAAACCAGGCTTTATCTGTGAAGGATTGTCTGGAATTTATGAAAAGCTTTGCTTAATCTCTGGCTGAGATATGTGGCCATCAGGTTTTCTTCAGCGGAGTTGGAGGGAGGTTGTTCTTTGCAAAAAGCAATTTTTGCACAGACAAAGACATTAAATGGTGCTCCTAGATTTGCTGGCCACACCTGTAATGTGAAAAACAAGTTTAAGAAGAAACAAGGGGAGACAATTTTGATTTAACAGGTGTGCCCCAATCTGCACGTTGGCTTTGCTGTTGTTTTCGTCCCTCCGCTAACAGCTCCCCTGTTCCTCTCTCACAGTGAATCACATGAAGGTCACTCCCATGGATATATCCACAGCCTCGCTGCTCAATGTGTTCAACGGGAACGAGTGTGGAGCCCAGGGATCCTGGCAGGTTGGGGTTCAGCAGGACGTCACCCACACCAACGGCTGCATCGCGCTCGGCATCCGCCTGCCTCACACCGAGTACGAAATCTTCAAGATGGAGCAGGATGCCTGGGGCAGGTACCTGCTCTACAACGGCCAGAGACCCAGCGACGGCTCCAGCCCCGACCGACCCGAGAAGAGAGCCACTTCCTACCAGATGCCTTTAATTCAGTGCACCTCATCAGAGCCCAGAGCTGAAGAGTCACACGAGGAGAATAAAATCAGGCTGTATAGCAGCAGGGCACCGGAAAAATATCGCAGCACCCCAGCTCTTGCTCTGTTGTTTATTTGTACTGTGTCATATTGGGACATTCTCAGCTAGAAGCGAGGAAAACTTCTTTTTCATGACTACAGAGCCAGGATTCCACCAGACTGGGGGTTGTTTTTCTTCAGACAGAAAAGGACATTTATTTTCTTGATGCACTTGAATGCCTGAGAACTGTTGTTCTTTTCCTTACTTCCCTCTTCCTCCTCGAATCCCGAACGGCACTCGTTTGATGTTTGTGCTTTGAACTTCATCCAGTCTGATCCCTGGCCTGACACGACTGCACAAAAGTAATTGCACTTTAGGACTGCAGACTTCTGGGGGGAGGGAAGGGGTCTCCTTTTATTTTTTTTTTTTAACTGCTGGGATGAACTCTATGATCCTGCTTCAGTCATCTCTGCCATCTTACTGTTGTGGTACTCTTATCCCCAGTGCCTGATTTCTCATCAGAATTTAGCTCTGGGGAAGGGCTCGGTGTTGTGCCAGTACTGTGATAGCAGCTTCCCCCTCTGACTTCACAGCTCTGATGTAGATATGTATATAAGGAGGAAACCCACAAAGATTTATCTTGCCATTATCTCACAGCTCATAATACAGAAAGAATCAGCAAATCAACAGCCCTCTGTTCAAAAAGTGCTAAATTTGGGTTGATACCCCTAATTAAAACAAAAATACTCCAAGTAATTTAAGCTATTTTTACAATCATTAAGTTGTAAAAATAACCAGTGGTTTAGTATTTTCTCATTCAATTAACTTGGCTGTGTAATTGCTTCGAGGCCTCCCCTTGTATCTAGAGAGTAGCTACAATGAAGCCCCCTCAAAGCCAGCCAGCAGCAGCAATTTTCCTGTCAGATGCACAGAGTGCAGGTAAGCTGCCAATACAAGGCTGCAGGAAAGACTTCCCATATTCCTGAGGCCTTACATACTCCACGTGCAGTACTTGGGTGAGCTGGGTGGGCAGAGTAAAGCAAATGGGATCTAATGTGTTCTGCAGCCCTATTTAGCAGCATCTTTTTAGTCATCTGACCTTGTGTAAGAACAGAGAAAAGGGTTACAGCAGCAAACACACTGTAGCTCCTGGTAAAACAAGAAAGCAGCTGGAAACACCCCCTCGGATGGAGGAACACCAGCCCAGTCTTAGAGAGGGAGGAGCAAGTGATGCACTAATGCAACCACGTCCTTCCTTTTCTCCTTGCTGAAGTGTCCCAACACATGCCATGGTTTTATGGAGCTTAAATCAGCATTGGTATGGAGAGACACTGCTGGGAAGGTGGAGAGACAGCCCTCAGAGAGCATTTGTCAACTAGAGCCTGCCCTGGAAACTCTCAGGTTTCTCTCGGTGGTGAATACATCCTTTTGTGCACTGATGCAAGTCAGAGCAGACTCTGGAAGCAGTAGGGGAGATGTTTAAGGCCAGCAAGGGGTTGGAAGTTCATAGATGAACCACGTTCCCATGCTTTAATGGGGAATGAATTGAGAACGTAGCTTAGTCGTGTGTTTGGGCTGTGGCTTTTACTGATGTACACATTCTGGCTCACAGGAAGAGCAGGAACATCTGTAAGAAACATAAGGAAAAAAGTTGTAGTGTTTCTTCACAGCATAAGCAGCTGCTAGCTGCCCAGCCCAATACTGTGTCAGAAAAAGAACCTTTAATGTATTATTTTCAGTATCCTAGGGAAAGTATGTTTTGAATGAAAGTCTTTCAACTTTACATAGTGAATCTTCATACTGACTACTATAGCAAAACCATTCCTTGAAAACATGGATGTGACTTTCCTCAGGATTGGAACAGAATGAGTTCACCTAGTTTTGAGACAGCAGGAAGACAGGGGGAAGGAGCAGTATCATGGATAGATGCACTGCTGAGTCAGACCACATCTTTTCATATTTTTCCTCAGACAAATAAAAACTCACAGAAGACTGTTACTTAAGAGTCAGGAATGGAGCTCTGGTTGGCTCAGTAATCACCAGACAAAGTATTTATCCATCCTTTTAATGTTAGATCCTTCTTCAGCCTGTTGGAAGGATCTGAAAGCTGTGGTGAATTGAGCCCAATGAACAACAGCTGTTCTGATCAGCATTTCTTGATGTATTTTTTGCTCCATGCAGTCAAATGTACTTGAAGAGCCAGCTCTGGATCAGTTGCTGGTGGGGAGCACAGTTTTAACTAGAGGGTCAAGAAGGAGGCTGGATGCCTCTGACAGAGTAGCTATGAACCAGCATGGAGTTTGGTTTTCTCTGGATTGAGTTTTGTAGTCAGCAGAGTGATACCAGCATTTCTCTAACTGGGCTACTGAGCTGTTAAAGTCAAACAAGTCCCCTAAGTACCTGCTGCATTTCTGACTTCTATTTGAGATCTAGCACCAGGAGTGAATTCACACTTGGGGTTTTTTTAAAGGATGGGTACTGTGTGGCATTCCTTGGATCACACAAGACAAGCTGCTTTTACCACCATTGAGCACTCCCATGTGGTCCTATCTCTGAAAAAACATCCGTGGTTAGAAGTTGCCAGACTGTGTCACTGGCTTGTGCAAGTGCCACACGTACTCAATCCCAGCTGAAATCTGCACATCCTTGTGATGCAGGATGAAAGCAAAGACCAAAGGAGCTGTTCCACAGCATGATTTTCTATACTTATCAGGGCAATCATCTACAGTTGGTTAGTGCCTTGTGACTCCTCTGTAAATTGTCTAATGTCAAAAATGTTGCAACAGTTTCAAGAGAAAGATCTGTCCAGTTATAACCTCTAAAAGCACATTCACATCTCAGCTGTTTTGAATCACAGACTCGCAAAGGTCTAGGTTTTAAAAGGTTTATGGTTAGACTACATGAAAATGTAACTCACTGTACAAATTGTACCATAAATGTTCTTTTTCCCCGTTATTTAAAGACACTTAAAAAGGAAGTACTTTTAAAAGATCTTCACAATGCATTACATGAAATCTGACTGGGGACTTCTGTAGTTTATTTGTAGTGTTGACAGAAACAATTTTATGATCTGGGTTCTTAGCATTTGCTGCACCAGCTTACCTCCACGTGCCTGTATATTTTTAATTTTTCTTTTAGCCAATACAAGTCAAGTTGGACAAAGCTGTAAGTCTTCAGAGTGCACAGTTTATGTGCTGGTCTGTATTTTCTGTGAGGCTTCTCCTTGCTTGCAGGCACAGAACGAGGAGCTAAGCTTACCCCCTCTTTGGTTTCATCACTCACTAAATTAACTGCTGCACAGCACCACATACATATGTGACACAATATATTCCATTCATTTTATTTCTCCAACCTGACCTCATGTGCTGGCAGCCCTGGCTGCTGAAGAGGTTAAGCTGCAAGTGGTTTAGCAGTGAAAGACCTGCAAGCTGGGTGATTTGTCCCTTGCTGAAATGCAGGTTTAAAAAAAAAATAATCCATTAATGTTGGTATCTTTAGCTGTTGCCAATGTTGCCAAGACAGGTGAAAGCTTTTCCCTCAGTAATATCCTACTCAAGGATCCACCTGACAGAAGAAATGGCAACCTAAAGAAATTCTTAGGCAAATTGTTTCAAGAGGCTCTATTCAAGAAATAGGACAAAAGGGATCAGAAAAGTCAAAACAAGTGTTCTTACTCTGTTTCTATACCATTTACTTATTGTGCCTGCTGTCCTGGGGTAGAATGTCATTTCTATGAACAGAAGTTTGTATTTTAAGATATAATGTCAGTCTTGCTTGAGTCGGAGTGTGCTTGCCTAAAGTGCAGGATTCTAAAAGAAAAAAAAATCTTTTTATTTTTGTAAAGTTATAGAAGATATTTTTCTTCTCAACTATGTTCCAGATTAAACTGCTGGGGAAGTTTAAGCACTTGTTAAACTATTGATTGAAATAAAAAAAAAAAAAGCCTAACTGTAAAATTAAGGATTTTTTCCCTCTTCTATATGTTAGCTTCCTGTTCTGTTGACTCTCTAAATGTAAAACAAATGTTTGGTGTCTTGGAAAGAAACAGCCAAAAACCTGAATGTTGAGTAACTTGTGCACAGAAAAGCTCACTTTTTACTACATACACATTTTTTGCTTCAGAACACCTCTGTCACTAGGAACAGTTCTGATGGATAAAGACATGGGATTTGGGGTTCACAGCACATCTCCAGGTTTTCTGAATAAAATTGTGGCTGGAGGTGCCCAGTGAGTAATGAGAGAGTGTGGTGAGAACAGCTGTTGTTCAACAGAAACCTAGTATTTTTCATAAGTAAGATCTAAACAACAAACAACTATTGCCTCTCTGCTGTTCCATCCCAGTTGCTTTAAGGGCTACAGCCTGGGGCAAGGAGCAGGGAGGGAAGAGCCACTTCTTAAAAAGAAAGAAAAACCTGAAACAAACCACGAAGGAAGAGCAAGACACGGGATAAGAGAAGTATCTTTGCTCAATGCTCTGCAGTTTCACTCCTGCCTCACACGCAGAAAGAGGTGAAATACAGTCTTTGAGCCTTCCACCACCACGATCAAAAGCTTTGGAGTTTACCCGTTCCTGAGTTTTTCAAAGTGACTCAGGAGATCCCTGAAAGATGAGTTCTGTTTTCAGGAAATATGCCCAAAATTACAAGGTACTCCAAGTGCAGAGGCCACAGCCTCTGAAGTGGCCTCCCTTCCTCACAAAGCAGTGAGTATGGATAAATTCAGGCAATTTTTTGCAAAATTCTGCAAGATTCTACTTGGCATAATTTACTCGGTCCTGACAGAACTGGGAAGGACAGACAACAAAAACCAGCACCACTCATTCTGGTTCATTCTGTTCCATTAACTTTCCATCATTTTTACTCTTTCTACAAGTATTTTTATCCTTTTAGCCTTCTCTAGTGCAATCACTTTGGATTTTCTCATTGCCATTTTCTACCAGCAATAAATAATAATAAGAGACTCCACTTCTGAATCAGGCAGAGACAAACACAGTTTTGAGGAATCACACCATGGGTGGCCCTAACAGCCAAGGCAGAAGTACTGTTGGCCTGAGCAATTATTTATCAGGCACCCTCTGCCCATCTATATTCTTCACAAGTCTGTTCCAGGGCACAGGACCAGTCCACGGCATGGATTCTAACTAAGGTACTACCAAGCCCTGAGGACAGTAAATTAATTCCTGCATGTCATCCAATAATGGGAACTGCCCATGATCACCACCTTAAAGCAGGCGGACATCCGTTCCCATGAGAACACCAGTGCTTCTTGTCTCCTGCCATTTCCAAGATGGTCTGTTGGAAAATGAAAAAGCACACTGCACAGGGTAGTCCTGTCTTCAAAGAAATAAATGAAAAATGCTGGGAGAAAAAAGTTTATACTTGGGATTGTTGGGCATTATACCTCCTAGATTAACACAGTAAAATAACAGAATCAGACATATGTACTGTCATTCAAAGAACAGATGCTTGCTGGACAGACACATACATTATTAATTCATTTCAATAACTGCCCAACGACTGAATCCCTTTGCTCTTAGCACCAACCAAAGACCAAAAAAAAAAAATCTAAATTATCTATGGGCATCAGCTTTATTACTGCTCAATATGAGAGCCCACCTGCCCATCTGGAGTGCTGCATCCAGCGCCAGAGTCCTCAGCACAAGAAAGACATGCACTTTGTTGGAGCAGATCCAGGCAAGAGCCGCGAAGATGATCAGGGCTGGAGCACCTCTCTTGTGAGGAAAGGCTGAGAGATCTGGCACTGTTCACTTCAGAGAAGACTCCAAGGACACTTTATTACTGTGTTTCAATAACTAAAAGAGGTCGATCAGAAAGATGGGTACACACTTTTTAGCAAGGCCTGCTGCAAAAGGGAAAGGGCCAAAGGCTTTAAACTGAAGGAGGGTCGATTTATATTGGATATTAGGAAGAAATTCTTTACTGTGAGAATGATGAGGCACCTGCTGCACTCTGGCAACAAGTTGCCTGAGAACCTGAGGATGCCCCATGCCTGGAAGTGTTCAAGGCCAGGCTGAATGGGGCTTTGAGCAACCTGGAAGATGATCTTTGAGGTTCCCTCCAACCCAAGCCATTCTAGGATTCTCTAAGGCATTTCTGGAAACAATCGCATCTTCCAACAAACACTACAAACAATAGTTTCAACACTACAAACAAGAGACACCAAGTCTCCAGACACTTTGCCGTTTTCTGGGAGAGCGGGAGCGGAGTGAGGAGCAGCGCCCGGGCCGGGCTGTCGGGAGAGGGGTGAGGAGCAGCGCCCGGGCCGGGCTGTCTGGAGGCGGGAGCGGGGTGAGGAGCAGCGCCCGGGCCGGGCTGTCGGGAGAGGGGTGAGGAGCAGCGCCCGGGCCGGGCTGTCTGGAGGCGGGAGCGGGGTGAGGAGCAGCGCCCGGGCCAGGCTGTCTGGAGAAGGGTGAGGAGCAGCGCCCGGGCCGGGCTGTCGGGAGGCGGGAGCGGGGCTCTGGATCGGCCCGGGCCGGGCTGTCGGGAGGCGGGAGCGGGGCTCTGGATCGGCCCGGGCCGGGCTGTCGGGAGGCGGGAGCGGGGCGCTGCATCGGCGCGCGAGCGGCGCGGGCCGGGGGCACAGCGCCATCTGGCGGCGGCAGCCTGCGGGACACCGGTTCCCCTCACAGCGTCCTCCCGCCAAAATCCAGCGGTAGCACGGCGAGGGAGGGGAACGGCGCTCAATCCCTGCCAAACCGTCAGGCTCTGTTCGCTTTATCGAGCACAAGCTGCAAAGAGAAACACCCAGAAAACCTGAATGAATAACAAAGCCAGTTTCTCTACGGAAACCATGGTTTTAGCGTACAGAAAATAAAGCATCCATCTCTTAAAGCCAGTTCACAAGTTTTCCCTGAGGCTCAGACTAACGCTACAATTTCATTCCACATGATGCATGATGCTGTCTTCTTACCAGAGGGGCGCACCATCTATGGGGGCAGTAGTGATAAAAGAAATCAGGAATTACACGCAAAAAAATGTGAAGATACGCTTTCAAAAGCTAGGAAATGCCAAAATGAAGCTTTGCCCCTGCAGCCTTCGTTGAAGCCCTCCTTGCATGCCCAGTGCCATATGATCAGGTCAAAATTTGCTGAACCTATGCACTAAACAATTCCCTTTTCTACACTCTGCAAGGAAATACAGGGGAAATGGTTACATGGCCTAAGCTGTACCAATCAGTTCTGCATTTATGCGTTTTCCATAGAAGGAAAATATTGTTACTAAACTGGCAGCCTTGCACTGCCTCAACATATGACCATCTGTCCATATTCAAAATCTGGCCAGAAATGTACATATAGGTACCAATCAAAAAATGTAGTGATACATACACAATGTATGTGAAAGTACTTTATCCAGGGAATTACTGACATTTTTAATAAGTATCACATACTCAATTTAAACTAAGAGCTGTATAAACTCTCAAATACACTAAAAATGGGGGAGAATTACAGAATTTTGACAGATACACTATAATTTTAAATCTTAAAGCATTATTGTCTCACTCTGTTATAACAGCAAGTTTCCATGATTAGGAGATAACTATCCATGTATAGTGACACAGAAGGGAGCATACAGGATTTAGGGGCCATCAGCAATGAGACCAGGAAGGATCTCCTGTAAAAAAATCCACATTTAAATTACTTAAATATAAAATGCTTTTTCATTTACATCAGAGACCTGTGCACTACACAAAAGCAGTAGCAATTGCTCCTGGATGTTGGAAATTCAGGTGTGTGAGAGCCTTCTCCTGCTTAAGCCTCATGTTTCTCTTTGAAGGTCTCAACACTTGCAGATGCTCAGAGTGCACTTCAGAGGGGTTTCAGATGAGATGGCTCCAATTTGGCAAGAAGGAAGGAAGTGTGCACGCAGCCACCCTCAAAATCAGCAGTATTAAAGTAACTCAAAAATTAGGAGCAGCTGAAGGAAGAAAATGGATTAGAGGCAACTGAAGCAATTACAAATGTATGATACAATGCAAAGCTCTCTAGAAAGCCAGTCCGCTGCAACCACCAGCCCACACAAGGCACCCCAGAAAGATCAGTCTTCGCAACTCGGACGTAAACATGAACAGACACAGACACAAAAAATGGTTTTGCATAACCCCCTTGTCATGCCTGCCCACAGGGCAGCTACTGCTGGTGTGGCTGACCTAATGTGCTGTGTTGTGTGCACAGAGCACCAGAGGACTCTGGTCACACACTACTGTTCCCCACTGCTCTCCCTGAGCAGTAGCCACGGAAATCAGGAGGTCCCTTTCATATGCTGCTGGTTTACTTTTGATTAGCTGCTTCATTTCTAAACCTCTACTTCCACAAATGCAACCTCTACACACCTCACAAAGTGGATTTAGAAATCCAGAATTTATTAAAAACCTCTGATCTACAAGGAGCTTTGAGCTCAGTTTTGGCCACTCTGAACAGCAGACTCCTCTGATCTCTTTGCAATCATTGAACCATTAGTGTTTCTGAAGTGCCTGAGCAGAGTAGTGAGGATGCATAACATGCATAATTATACTTTCTTCCAATTTTTAGCATTTTTCAGCCCATTTCTTAGCAGGTTTCTTGGGTCATCCATTCCCACTCCCTGGTAGATGAAGCAGTCTCACCTCCACACCCCCTCCATGAGTTTAGTCTGGTGACAACTCTTGCCCCCACTGCTCCTGCCAACCCAATCCCTTGTAGCCCACTCATCTCTCACCCCATTGCTGACAAGAGCAGGGACACTGCCAGCAGCTGCCAGGGTGTTTGATCTGTGCCCATGCCCACAGCTTGGCAAGGATGCCAACAGCAGCAAGAAGAACAGGTATCTTTCCAGCCTGCCACACAGGCTTGCCCAGGCTGGGGACTCAATTTAAATGTCTTTCATCCGAGGTCTAATCTTCCTTTAATTGGAGGTAATCGGTATCTGTGAAACATGCACCTCTCTATCAAATGTGGCTTGAACTAGATTTCGAATTCACACAGGGAACAGCAGCATTAAAATGCTGCAATCACATAAATCTTGTCTCTTCTAAGTCAGGTTTTTCCACAAATACGCTGACCTTCCTTTGCCATTGTAACCTGGTTCCTGTGGAGGCAGGATGAAGAGATTATTTCACCTAATCAGGAAGGCAATCTGTTCTCATTTTCTTGAAGCTGGGATGTGAAATGAGAGGCCCAAGGGCTAAAGTATTTCAAGGTATTCAGTGCAGCCAGAAAGCACTGCCATGAAGCTGAAGGCTGCACTGGAAATCTGAGGTTAGACAATCCTGGGCACCAATAAAATGAAAATCCTTCTCCTGGCATTCTCCTGTTCACAAGGGCAGCCACCACGTTTGAAGCTTTACACCCTAAAACTGGAGAGAAATCCCCATGCCTGGAGAAGGCATGGCAGTTCCCAGCATGTGTCTAGAGAGAAGGTAGCACATACAGACCTTTCTAAGAGTCCAGGCGTCCTGGCACTACAAAGCCACCACAAAGCCACTTCTGATGCAGTCCACCTCACTTTTGTCATGGCCATCTCTTCCTACCATACTCTGATTTTCTTCACTTGACACCAACCATTACTGAGGTGTGGGACACGTATCTCATACTTACTACTTCAACATTTTAAACTAACCAGAGATTAAGGCAAGCAGTGAAAAATAGCCACTACATAAGCTTCTTCTTCTTCTTCTAAGAACCACTCACTTGATTATCAAAGCTGCACTCTTAGTACTTCTGACTGCAGTTCCCGAGGGCTGCACCCAAAGTTCAGGTTTTGTTTTCTGTACTTTCTTCCTAAGCCTTTCCATAACATGGTTCCATAAACTACACAAGGATTTAAAGTAATGTCTTTCAAGCATTAAGAAGCAGAGATAATTATTCTCATTACTAACATTTTTCAGACCAACCTTCATCCTAGTGCAGAAATCTACTGCAGTCTGAAAAGCAGTAATAGAAACATTTACTAATTTTGAGTGAAAACACATCAGTGGGCTTAACCTCTGAGTCAGATGGATTCTGGAGCACCTTTGCTTGCAAGAGTCAAACATGTTTAGTTTTTTAAAAAAGAAGTGCTTTTTTTAAAAAAAAACAAGTGCTGAAGTATCTGTCTGTATCATCTGTGTTTGGGCTATCAAAGCAGCAAAGGAAAATACTTCTCTGCTTCCATGGGAAGAGCAATTGTGGTGAGTTGACCATGGCTGGATGTCAGATGCTGACCAAAGCTGTACTATCACTCCCCTCCCCTACAATGGAAGATTCATGGGTTAAGATAAGGACAGGCAGAGGTCACTCACCAATTACAATCATGGGCAAAACAGACTATTGGGCAAATTAGTTTATTGCCAACCACATCAGTGTAGGATAATGAAAAAGACAACCAAATTTTAGAACATCTTCCCTCCACCCCTCTCTTCTTCTCAGGCTTGATTTTATTCCTGATTTCCTCTCCCTCCAAACAGTGCAGGGGGATGGGGAATGGAGGTTGTGATCAGTTCATCACACATTGTTTCTGCCACTCCTTCTTCAAGGAAGGACTCACACAATATCCCCCTGTTCCAGCATGGGGTCCCTCCCGTGAGACAGTCCTTCACAAACCCCTAACATGAGTCCTTTCCATGGGCTGCAGTTCTTCACAAACTGCTCCAACATGGCTCCCTTCCACAAGGTGTACTCCTCCAGCAGCAGACTGCTCCAGCATGGTCACAAGTGCTGCCAGAAAACCTTCAGCATTGGCTCCTCTCTCCATGGGTCCATAGGTCCTGCCAGGAGCCTGCTCCACTGCAGGCTTCCCACAAGGTCACAGCCTCTTCAAGCATCCACCTGCTCCAGTGTGGGGTCCTCCATGGGCTGCATGTGGATTTCTGCATCCCTGGGAACCCCCATGGGCTGCAGGGGAGTGTCAGCACTGGTGCCTGGAGCAGATCCTGCCCCTCCTTCTTCACTCATCTGGTGTCTGCAAAGCTCTTTCTCACACATATTCTCCGCTCTGGCTGCAATCTGCTCTTGGGCAGTACCTTTTCCCCTTTCATAGCCACGTTACCCCAGAGTCACTACCACCATCACTGATAGATTCACCAGTGTTAGACCTGTCTTGGAGCCAGCTGGCATTGGGTCTGTAGGCCACCAGGGAAGCTTCTGGCAGCTTCTCACAGAAGCCACCCCTGCAGCCCCCCCACTACCAAAGCCTTGCCAGGGAAACCCAATGCAACAATATATACCACACCAACAGGGCAGCTGTACACATTTAGGACAGTTTGCTTTCTTTTACTTGTTAAGTGCAAACAGCACTGGCTCCACAGAAGTTTTTTGCAACACAGACTGACTTTTATGTTTCAGGACTACAAACACAACACACCCAAATGCTTAGCATATTTTTTCCTTTTTTCCCCCCTCAACTATCTTTGGCTGAGGTCAGGCATTATAATCCCAGTGAGCACATTCCACTTCTAAACACCTAACAGTTACATCTTCTGTCTGTTCAACACCTGGTTTCAGGAACAGACAAAGCAACAGCTCAGTCTTTAGGAGGCTGCTTCAAACGACTATTACAGATGTCTAAGCAACACAAAGCAGAATTTTTGAAATCCAAGAAACAAAAAAAAAAAGACTTGGACATGGCTCAAGGAATACTTGATGAGAAACAGGATAGAATGTATGCTAGAAAATAAGGGCTGTACTTAAACTACCTAGTCGTTTGCCTCAACACTGATGCCTCAGTTTCCCTATCTCAAAAGCCAGGATAACCCATCCTTGACAAGGCAGACCAGGACATTCACAAAGACTGCTATTTAACTATTACCCATTGTGAGAAAAGTCTAGATACTCATACCACATAAGTCTCTCTAAATTGATCTTTGCATGTGAGCCTGCACCAATATTAGTAAAAACTTTCCATAAAATCCTGAAATAATTACTCCTAGGCTATGGCAATCTGTTGGTTGGTTGATTGTTGGGGGTTTTTTTCCCTTTGCAGAACTTGGATGATCAGCAGTCTAACATTAAGAAAAAAAAAAAAAAAAAGAACAAACTATCACAACTAAACAACTTACAAAGCCTTTTTTTCTTATCAACCAATTCAAAAGGTAACAATAACTATTTCAGCCACCCTTCAATTACTGTTTCACTTATTCCAAGTGCTTGAGCTCAGATTGCTTTGCTGTAATTACAGCTGTCTGTCCATAACTCTGTGCTTGGTTACCACAAACATCCTTTTAAGTCTTTTTTAAGGAAGAGGGAGGACATCAGCCTTCCACCAGTGCCAGCAGGAGAGTAGCTGCAGTACAAACACAGATTCAATACCCTGCTGGCCGTGTTACCAACACGACATACACTGGTACCAAGTTTTACATTAAATGGCACTGCATGCTTATATCAGGATTCAGTTAAAACATAATTTGTAGTGGATAAAACAGTGATTTCATCCAAAGCAGGTTCCAGATCTAGTTCCCCACACAAACACATAAACTCTTCTCCCAGCAAATGAGGCACGGACCTTACTAGCCCCTGCCAGTAAAAACAATGCCAGATAGAAGATAAGAATCAACTGTTCTGTCTTTGCACAAGACCTCTGTTCTATGTGATCATTTGTCACATACAGGGCAAATAAACAACAGGTGACAACACCAGCACTACCTCTGCTTATGCAGCCCTGTCAGAATCAGCAATTCCCCAACATACCAAACACACACTGAAACAGAAAAACACAACAGACCAACTTCAATCAGATGCTTGCACTATTTCAGTGTCCCTGGGAAATACATTTGTACAAGAAACAACCTACTTCATTTTATCATTAGTTTCCCACAGGAAGGAGCTCAAACCCTTGTGAAAACTGACTCCTGCATTTAGCTCTCCCTCTTATCCAACACTCCAATGTGCCACCACTCTAAAGCTACCACAGAAGCTCAGGATCAGCCAAGACAGAGACTCCCTAGCAGCAGTGGCGAGTGCTACACACAGATGGGCCTTCCAGGACAATCCCCCAAAAGCCATTCCACGGGAACCAGAGTAGCAGGCAAGGCAGTGAACTATTACCTTCACAGCAATGCAGCTAAAAAGACAGGCTGCAGAATTTCAATCCCGCCTGCAAACTTGGAGAGGAGGGAAGCAGTGTTATTTATCTATTTACTAGGGTTGCTTTGTAACTGCATAGCTCTCATTCCATCTTTTGCTACAGACTCAAACAAGTGTTTGCTCCAGCAAGTCAATTCACACCTAAAAACCAGTGGACTCCCAAAAGGAAAAAGAAAATTTGTCAAGATGATTCTTATGAATCTGAGAGACCCATCAGCATCCCCAGTGCTGCCTGGATTGAGGCACCTGTTCTTCACTCAATGAAGTCAGGGAGAAGTTCCAAAATAAAAAGGACACTGCTACATTTTTAATAGTTTATTAACACTTCAACCTTTAATAACTTTGAAGAAGGCCTGAAAGATAAGTTTTGCTTATTGACTTTGTCTTTTTCCCTTTGGCAAAATGTCACCTTTCAACTCCTCCCTCCACCCTCCCTTCTCCCAGGAGGATAATGAATTTCCAAGCTAATGTTTGGTTGCTTCTTTTAAGTAAGTTGGCTTCAAACATAGCAGCAGAAACATGCAAGCCTGGGCAATAGTGTCTGTCAACAGCTTTTAGAGAATGAGTAGAAACACACAATTAACTTGTGCATTGATACAAATAACTTCTTCTAAAATGAACTTTATAGATATATTTTTTTAAGTGGGTT